>NW_027507785.1:288508883-289108883 GCF_037356315.1 Lithobates pipiens
AAAAAAATGTGAAAACAGTCCCAAAAAATCTGTTATTCGATTAAATCCAATCCACACGTGAGAGGGAAAGAGCCATCCACCTTCGTCCTATGAAGATCACATGCAGGCACCCTGTGGCATATCCATCACCAAATAAGATGTAGGCTTACCAGATAGAATGGATCCAAACGAATATACATTCGAAGGATCAATCAAACTTCAGAATATTCTCATATAGAGTTGTCCAACATAAAAAGGCTCTCCTGGGAATTCTCAATCAAGTATTCAAACGATGGGAAAATCTTCCACTTTAAACCTCAACGCCCCATTGTAGAACTCATACAGGAGGAAAAATGAGGGCCACAATAGTGTAAATCCGTTTTAAAAAATTTAATGAAATAAGTAATGAACTTACATGAATCCAAATGAATAAAGCGCTTTTATCATAAAAACAGAGCTGCAGTAGGAGTCCCGACGCGTTTCGTCCTCAAAAGACGTCATCTGGGGTACTACTCCACTGCAGACCACTTCCTTTTATACTTAACTTACTAATTTGGGCGAAGATTCGATCTGCCTGTGTCACCGCATATTACTTCCGGTTCGACCAGACTTCCGGCGTGCGTTCCACGCCTCGTTACTGTGTTATTTAATAATTGACCCCGTATTAATATATCACCGAATGATGGAATAAAGCTTAACTTAATAAGCGTCAAAACCAGCCTCATAAACGTTACTGAGTAAAGAGAGGTGAGTATATTAAGATCGTGACATTATGCATAGTACGTCACTTCCGGGTCACGAGTACCAGTAAGCTGGTTGACCAATCAAAGGGCCAACCCACAAATTATTCCGACATCACTTCCGCTTTTCGCTGAGCTGTGACGGAAGTGATGTCAGCCAAACAAAGGCTAAGACGCACCACGCCTCCGGAATTCCCACGTGAGGACACGTCGAATCCCGGAAGTGATGTGGATAAACGTCCCGACGTCTACCCGCAGCGGAACGCAAACAGAAGTGCGCTGGAGCGCACTTCAAATAAACTAAACTTTATTGTAAAAATGACAGCAGATAGTCGCGCACTACAACCAATTGCTAATGAAACGCAAATAGATGTGCGCTTGAAGCGCACATATTCAAACCGGAACACCTGATAATACCGGGTCCAAAAAACGAATAGAAGAGGAAAAGGAGACAGAAAATATTTTTTGTATAATCGTTTAAAAATAAAAATAAAATTAAAAAACATAAAAAATACACTATCCTCATATAAAAAAGATAAAATACATGCCGAATTTAAATTTAACAAAAATAATTGCATGCCAAATTATATTTATCGAAAATGTTAAAATGTACAGAATAGACAGATTTCCACCACAAACTCCTTACAGTGGAACGTCCATTCCTGAAATTATCAGGAATGGATATACACATGATGGTACACATATGTGTATATAAGACCCAACCGTAATTCTGTATAAGCCAGTGAGTACAAAAGAACCCAAGGACCAATGCGTTGACACTGAGGGCAGATAGAATTCTATCCCAAAACAATACATTACATAAATAAATAAATAGCGGCTACACCAAAAATAAAATAAAGTATATAGACAAACATGTTCACATAAGATGAACCCCAAAAAATTCAAGTGGCTTAGAAACTAGAACCATCAGGACAATTACCAGCATAGATCTACCCATCATTAATGAACGCGTTGATGTCCCATTCAATATTTAAACCAAACGGAACATAAGATCGAATTGTGTATATCCAGTAGGTCTCTAACTGGGAAACACCACGAGTCATAGCTCCACCCCTCCAAGG
Source organism: Lithobates pipiens (assembly GCF_037356315.1). Lineage (NCBI taxonomy): Eukaryota > Metazoa > Chordata > Amphibia > Anura > Ranidae > Lithobates > Lithobates pipiens. The sequence continues at coordinate 288,510,685 of NW_027507785.1, forward strand.
GGGTGTGTATTTGTCGATGGCCAGAAATTGTGTGCCTGTAGGGTCACTGTTGTGACATTCTCTATAATGTTTCGGGACAGTATGTTTAGAAATCTTACTTTTTATCAGGGATATATGCTCTCCTACTCTAGTTGCAAACGTTCTCGTGGTTCTCCCCACATACTGTTTCCCGCACGGGCAAGTTATTAAATATACCACGTGTCTAGTACTACAAGTACAAAATGTCTTAATAGTGTGTGTTCTATTGGTTGTTGTTGATGTAAACTCAGTTGTTTTATGCCTACCAGCGATGTTAAATTGGCACACAATACATTTTTTACAGGGATAATAGCCCGTTAAATTGTGGAAAAAGGATGGCCGCCTAGGTGGATTAACAACATTAGGAGCAATTAAACTCCGTAGAGAAGGTGCTCCCCTAAAGAGAACCTTTGCCTGTTCTGGCAATTTAGAGCCTAGAACAGGATCGCTCCTCAACACATCCCAGTGCTTATTTATAATGGTTTTAATTTGTCTATGCTGTATCGAAAAAGATGTCAGCATAGACCATCTGTAAGTGTCATCCGGCTCCCTGTACGCTTTTTCAGCAACAAGAGTCTCCCTGTTGGTGTCAATAGCTTTCCGTATTTCACCATCCAAAATACTGGCATCATATCCTTTAACCTCAAATTTCTGCTTGAGGGTTTCTGCCTGAGTCTTAAATGTATCAAGGTCAGTGCAGTTCCTCCGCAGACGTAAAAATTGGCTGCGTGGAACTGAACTTAACCATGATCTGTGATGACAACTGTCCAAGGAAATAAAACTGTTTCGATCTGTTGGTTTGAAATGTGTTTTAAACACAAACTTACTGTCCACAATCTCTATTTGCAAATCTAAGAAAATAATCTTGGAGGAACTCATTTCAGCTGAAAGTGAAATACCCCTGTCATTGCGATTCAAATCATCAAAAAACTTCACCAAAGACTCTGGAGAGCCATTCCATAGGAGGAGGATGTCGTCTATATATCTAGCCCAAAGGACCAATGAAGGGTTCCGTTGGGCATAGACGACATCCTCCTCCCATTTAGCCATAAATAAATTCGCAAGACTAGGGGCAAATTTTGCCCCCATTGCAACCCCCTGTTGTTGCAAATAAAAATTATCATTGAACCAAAAGTAGTTGTGCTCCATGGCAAATTCCAAAAGCTCCACAAGGTATTCACATTGGAATGATGCCAAAGAGTCATCAAGATTTAAGTAATGCCGAACAGCCTCAATACCCATCCCTTGTGGGATACATGTATAAAGGGACGCTACATCCGCTGTAGCCATAATGCAATGTTCATAAGGCTCAATACTTTCAAGCCTCCTGATTGTAGCCCCGGTATCCTTAAGATAGGAAGGAGTTTTTTTGACGAGGGGTTGCAAATAAAAGTCAATATAACGGCCAATTCGTGAAGTGACCGAATTAATGCCACTTACTATCGGCCTACCAGGAGGATTTACTGGATCCTTATGGATCTTCGGTAGGTAGTAGATTGTGGGAATTCGAGGAGCAATGGGAACTAAAAATGCTTTCTCTTTATTGTTCAAAATTTTTAATTCATAGCCTCTATTTATCAGATCCCTAAGTTGTCTTTTATATAAATTCGTAGGATTGTTAGGGAGTCGTTTATAGGTGCCTGGTTCATCCAGGATTCTCTGCATTTCCATTTCATAATGTCCTCTATCTAAAATCACAACCCCCCCACCCTTGTCCGCCGGACGTATAACGACATCCTTTTGTTCACACAAGGACCTAAAACCAATACTGGAAAAGGAAGGTCGATTTACACGTCTGGCGGGCAATTTGTCTAGGTCGTTTAATACCAAGTCCTTAAATATTTTTACTGCTGGCGCAGTGGGCACAGGGGGTACAAATAAAGATGGGTTAGCCAACCCCGAATGTACTGTTCCTGATGTAGCCGCTAGATAATCAGTCCTAAAAGGGTTAGTTGTTAAATACCTTTGAATGTTAATTTTTCTAATAAATTTGTGTATGTCTATAAATGTACCAAACTTATTAAGTTGTTTGGGAGGTGCATACTTCAGTCCTTTATCAAGTACTGATAATTCAGCCTGAGAAAAAACTTTTTTACTCAAGTTGAAAACACCCTGTCCTCTTAAACACGCCTTCTTTTTCCTCCTTTGTACTCGTTCTCCCCCTCTGCACCCTCTCTTGGATCTTGGTCCCTTTTTCGGGCGTGTGGATCCTCCCGAAAATCCTGATTTCTATAGTTGGTATTAGGTGGATTATACACAGATGGTACATATGTGTTATTCCTATTATCTCTGTCATATACCTCCCTCAATGGGGAGAACCTATTGTGTGTAGACACCATAGCCACGTTTGAATATTGGGATCCCTCATAATGAGGGTTAGGAGGGGGGGGGGCACGTCTAGGTGATGGAGAGTAATAAGGTGAATTGTTATATTCTCCATATTGATGAGTATTGTGATTATACGGACGTCCTCTATTGAACCCACGACCTCCTCTCCTACCTCGATTATTACCCCTTCCTCTTTGGGGGTTGTTAGGAGTATGAGGGGTATAATGAAGTACCCTTTGTTGGGAGGATGGTGGGCCATCATACGGCCTACTATGTACTGCTTCACTATAAGACCTGGGGGGTATGTCAACCCTCTCCGGTACTGCAGGGCCTGCAAATTGGGATCCCCCAATGGATTGTGGATCAGTAGCAGGCACATTCTGGCTAGATTTCTGCCACCTAAAAACAGTGCCCGTCTTATAGTCGTTAACGTCTCTGGAGTACTTCTTTTGTTTCTTATATTTTTGCTCCCTGTCTTCCTTTTCTAGATGGTTCCGCAAATTAGCGGAAAGAGAATTATATTCCGGGGTGTCCTTATAACCCCCCAATTTATCCTTAATCTCTTTGATTTCCTGATCAAGGAGAACCATCCTGCTGTTTTTCCTAGCAATCAGGAAGCCCAAAAGATTGATTCCTGCTTCATTAAAATATTTGAACCAAGTGTCCAAATCAATTTCACCTTGTTGGGGATTTACATCCCACCTAAGACTTCTTGGGACCATGTGCTCCGCAATATACTGTTGCAGGAACACTATGTCCCATTGTAGATGGAGTTCAGATGTCATAATATTTTTAAGTCTCATGAACATCCCTCCCACCTCTGTATTGCTACCAGTTGCAACAAATACACCGTCCGTGTTAACCTTGTGTAAAGCTCGATATTCAAAAATATCCATCTCCACAGTGACTTATTAAAAGAAAGAAAGGAGTGAAGGGAATATGCAGCAGTGTGTATATCCAAACAATGTGTATCCAAAAAAAACTGTCAATGACAATCAACACTGCGCTAACCCCAAAAATTACATACAAAAAAGCTGCTAACACAATCACAAGGATATACAGTAGTGAAGAAAATTCCAAATGTTAAATTATAGTGTAGCGCTATATAAAATATGATTAAACCACTAAGTGATGTGACAATAATATATAAGTATCAAAATTGCATGACATACAAAAGTGCTTGCCCAAACTGCCCAGCAATTGCATAAATAATGAAAAAATTATAATGAACCCAAAAAAATGTGAAAACAGTCCAAAAAATCTGTTATTCGATTAAATCCAATCCACACGTGAGAGGGAAAGAGCCATCCACCTTCGTCCTATGAAGATCACATGCAGGCACCCTGTGGCATATCCATCACCAAATAAGATGTAGGCTTACCAGATAGAATGGATCCAAACGAATATACATTCGAAGGATCAATCAAACTTCAGAATATTCTCATATAGAGTTGTCCAACATAAAAAGGCTCTCCTGGGAATTCTCAATCAAGTATTCAAACGATGGGAAAATCTTCCACTTTAAACCTCAACGCCCATTGTAGAACTCATACAGGAGGAAAAATGAGGGCCACAATAGTGTAAATCCGTTTTAAAAAATTTAATGAAATAAGTAATGAACTTACATGAATCCAAATGAATAAAGCGCTTTTATCATAAAAACAGAGCTGCAGTAGGAGTCCCGACGCGTTTCGTCCTCAAAAGACGTCATCTGGGGTACTACTCCACTGCAGACCACTTCCTTTTATACTTAACTTACTAATTTGGGCGAAGATTCGATCTGCCTGTGTCACCGCATATTACTTCCGGTTCGACCAGACTTCCGGCGTGCGTTCCACGCCTCGTTACTGTGTTATTTAATAATTGACCCCGTATTAATATATCACCGAATGATGGAATAAAGCTTAACTTAATAAGCGTCAAAACCAGCCTCATAAACGTTACTGAGTAAAGAGAGGTGAGTATATTAAGATCGTGACATTATGCATAGTACGTCACTTCCGGGTCACGAGTACCAGTAAGCTGGTTGACCAATCAAAGGGCCAACCCACAAATTATTCCGACATCACTTCCGCTTTTCGCTGAGCTGTGACGGAAGTGATGTCAGCCAAACAAAGGCTAAGACGCACCACGCCTCCGGAATTCCCACGTGAGGACACGTCGAATCCCGGAAGTGATGTGGATAAACGTCCCGACGTCTACCCGCAGCGGAACGCAAACAGAAGTGCGCTGGAGCGCACTTCAAATAAACTAAACTTTATTGTAAAAATGACAGCAGATAGTCGCGCACTACAACCAATTGCTAATGAAACGCAAATAGATGTGCGCTTGAAGCGCACATATTCAAACCGGAACACCTGATAATACCGGGTCCAAAAAACGAATAGAAGAGGAAAAGGAGACAGAAAATATTTTTTGTATAATCGTTTAAAAATAAAAATAAAATTAAAAAACATAAAAAATACACTATCCTCATATAAAAAAGATAAAATACATGCCGAATTTAAATTTAACAAAAATAATTGCATGCCAAATTATATTTTATCGAAAATGTTAAAATGTACAGAATAGACAGATTTCCACCACAAACTCCTTACAGTGGAACGTCCATTCCTGAAATTATCAGGAATGGATATACACATGATGGTACACATATGTGTATATAAGACCCAACCGTAATTCTGTATAAGCCAGTGAGTACAAAAGAACCCAAGGACCAATGCGTTGACACTGAGGGCAGATAGAATTCTATCCCAAAACAATACATTACATAAATATTGAACAAAACAACCTACAGGTACAGCGTTTCGCGCAATAGCGCCACATTGTCGCAGTAAATACATGGAGGCTGGCTGGCAAGTAGTTAAAGCTTCTAGAGTATAGCAGTGATTCAACTACTGCAGATTGCTCCCATGGGAGATATTCAATCAAGGGACCACCTTTAGTTTGAAGTGCATAAAAAAAAAAAAAGAAACAGAGGAACATACTTATAATTAGGGTGGCACAGTGGTGTAGTGGGTGGCACTCTCACCTAGCAGTAAAAAGGATCGCTGGTTCAAATCCCAACCACGACACTACCTGCCTGGAGTTTGCATGTTCTCCCTGTGCCTGCGTGGATTTCCTCCAGGTATTCCGGTTTCCTCCCACACTCCAAAGACATGCAGGTAGGTTAATTGGCTTCTGTCCAAAATTGGCCCTAGTATATGAATGGGGACCTTAGATTGTGGGCTCCTTGAGGGTAGGGACCAATGTGAGTGTGCAATGTACAGGGATGGGGGCAGACACTCACTCAGGTTGAACTGGATGGACTGGTGTCTTTATTCAATTTTACTAACTATGAAACTATAATCAGCACAGATGTTTAGCTATGATGTATTGTAGTGTTAAGATCTAGGAGCCATTTTTCTCACCATGGAAATGAATGGTTCCTGCCTAAACTCTTATGCCCCGTACACACGATCAGATTTTCCGACAACAAATGTTGGATGTGAGCTTGTTGGCGGAATGTCCGACCGTGTGTTTGCTCCATCGGACATTTGTTGTCTGACTTTCCGGCAACAAATTTTGGCTAGCAGGTTTTCCGCTAACAAATTTTTCTGGTGAATTTCCGATCGCGTGTACACAAGTCCATCAGACAAAAGTCCAAAGTACAAACACACATGCTCGGAATCAAGTATGAGCCGGAAGCGCTTGGTCTTGTAAAACTAATGTTCGTAATGCAGATATCACGTACGTCTTGTACGTCACTACGTTCGTAATTTTTGGCCAACATTTGTGTGACCGTGTATATGCAAGACAAGTTGGAGCCAACAACCTTCAAACAAAAATCCACGGCTTTGTTGTCGGAAAGTCCAGTCGTGTGTACGGGCATTAGAGACTTTGCATGAAATGTCTTTGGTTAATTTTGTTTACGCTCAAAAATTTTCCAATGGGTTAATGAGTTCCTGACTAGCCTTGGCCGCCATAGTGTGCTTGTATGACTGTAGTAAGGACAAGTGTAGTAGAATAAAAAATCATTTTAGGGCAAGGACATGCGTGACACATGAAGTGAGAATATTTTCTTTGTTCTGATAGCTATGGAATGAGCAATAGTGTGCATTTACCAATAGCATTTAAAAATTAGCTTAGTTTGTCACAAAAATGTAATTGACAAGTTAATCAGCCTTGGTTTGCATTAATTACATCATTCCTGCACAGCAATTTCTAAAACTGCTCAGAAGTCAATGGGGAAGGTGAATTTAAGGTGGTTTTAGCTTTTAAGGCTGTAATGAGCTTTAAATCTCTCCTGAAGGTTACAGGAGCTCCATTCAACCATTGCGGTCCTGTTCTTGTGCCAAAGAATGTCTCCCATTAGCTTCAATTTGTAATATTTTTTCATGGAAAGAAAAAGGTAACAAAAAAGTTAAATAAATAATTTAAATCAACAGTACTGAAAAAAATACATACAAAACACACAAAATGAAATAAACCAAAGTACCCTGAATGCATCCTTTAACATAAACACACCCTTGTGGTGGTTTTTTTTTGGGGGGGGGGCAAATTTCACCTATTTAGCTCTGTAAAGAAAACTAAAGGGCTTCCACTTTGATGACATTTTGCCAATTTTAAAACTGGTAATTTCACAGTGCATTGAACTGGCCCCATGACTTAAGATCTAACTGGTGGACAGGTGTTGACAGGATTTTTAGATTTTATCCTTTAAAATTGATGCAAGAGGATAGGAAGGAATTATTGGTGATTCTTATAATGTTTAAGACCATACTTGGGAACATGGCTTAAAAGAGGCCTCAAGGGCACAAGAAGTGAGATCTGAAAAGGCGAGATCTATGACTTATAGAATTTTATTATAGATATGTGAGCCAGACCTCTACAAGAGCACTGGTGAAGAAAAGATCCTGTCCCTTTAAGGCATTATCTGTTTGTGCCATGTAATTTGTCCTTTCCTATGTTGCAATATACATGGTTGATCCTGCCTGTTCCTGCGTCCCCCTGTGTGTGCTGACCACGGTAAACATGGCTGCTGAGCTGTGATACCATGGTCAGTTTACGCATACCTCCCAACATTTTGAGATGGGAATGAGGGACACCTACTAGCAAACGCATGTAGGTATAGGACATGCCCCCTGCCACACCCTCTTAAAGAAGAATTAACCCAAAAAAAACATTTCATCCAAAAGGGCTTTTTTTTAACCATTACAATTCCTTTATATTGGCTTTTAAAATTTACAAAGGCAGCAATTAAAAATTTGGATGAAAGGTTTAGCACTGGGAAACATTTTATATACAACTATATGGATCAGACCAAAATGAGGGGCAAATGAGGGGGAAAGAGGGACAGAGGGACATTGCTCCAAATCAGGGACAGTCCCTCGAAATCAGGGACAGTTGGGAGCTATGGTTTACATGATTTACATGCCTCTGTCATCCTGCTCTCTGCCGTGAATTTTTAACAAAGTCCCTCTGTCCCTCATAGCTCCTGATTTGTCCCTCATTTTGGTCAGATCTATATAGTTTTATACAAAATGCACTATTTACCTATCAAAAAGTGTTTTACAGTGCTTAACCTTTCATCCAATTTCTAAATTGCTGCATTATTAAATCCCAAAAGCCAATATAATGGGAATTAGTAGTGGTAAAAAAAGTACTTGTATGTTTAACCACCAGCCCCGGACCATTTGGCTGGCCAAAGACCAGAGCACTCTTCAATTGGGCACTGCGTTGTATTAACTGACAATTGCGTGGTCCTGGGACAATTGATGTCCTTTTTTCCCCACAAATAGAGCTTTCTTTTAGTGGTATTTGATCACCTCTGCAGTTGCTATTTTTTGCGCTATAAACAAAAAATTAGGTCAACTTTGAAAAAAACACATACATTTTTACTTTTTGCTATAATAAATATCTCCAAAAAATATATAAATTTATTTTCCTCAGTTTAGGCAGATACGGATTCTTTTACATATTTTTGGTAAAATAAATCGCAATAAGTGTTTATTGATTGGTTTGCGCAAAAGTTATAGCGTCTACAAAATAGGGGATCGCTTTATGGCATTTTTATTAATTTAGTTTTATTTTTTTACTAGTAATGGCGGTGATCAGCGATTTTTATCGTGACTGCGACATTATGGCAGACAGATCGGGCACTTTTGGTGGGATTTTGGGACCATTCATATTTATACAGTGATCAGTGCAATTAAAAATGCACTGATTACTGTGTAAATGTGACTGGTAGTGAAGGGGTTAACCACTAGGTGGCACTGTAGGGGTTAAGTGTGTCCTAGGGAGGGATTCTAACTGTGGGGGGGGGGCTACGTGTGACACATTACTGATCACCACTCTCGATTACAGGGAGCTGTGATCAGCGTCAGTGTCAGGGGAAATGCTTGTTTACATTAGCACTTCTCTGTTCTTCCTCTCTGTGAGACGATCGCGGGTATCCCCGCGGACATCGAGTCCGTGGACCCGTGATCACACTCACGGAGCTCGCGGCGGGCGCTCTTCCCTGCAAGCCACTTCTTAAAGGGCAATGTACAGGCACGTGATTCTGCCTGTACGTGCCCTTCTGCCACAGTATACAGTATATGCGTGAAGTGGTCGGGAAGAGGTTAAACAATCAATTTCCTTTGTACAATTTGCCTTTAAGGGACGTGGCAGGGGGTGTGTCCTATGCCTACGTACTTTTGCTAATAGGTGGCACTCATTCCCATCTCAGAAAGTTGGGAGGTATGGTGCCATCACGTGACTTCCCTCAGCTGGCCGACTGATCTGCCAGGGGAATCTCAGCCCCTCCCGCTTCTCTCCATAGATCAAGGAAGAAGAGTGAAGGGGGGTCATGTGACCACACAGCTGCAGTGTAAGAACAGGTATTTAGCCTTTTCATTTAAAAAAAAAATGACTTGGTTCATTATTAATGGAAAGTAGTGGGGCACCCATGAGTGTTACCTAATCAAAATTCTTGATATTTTCATCTTGGCATTACGAAAATTATTTTTCTGATCTCCATCAGGCTTTATAAAACTTACGCAGAAAACTCAGTTTGTGTCCAGCAGGAGCATTGTCAGTGTTTCACTTCATTAGGGATTGTAAAAAGTATTTTCAGACAGAATCTGTCTGACTGATTTTGCAGTGGAATAAAAAAATTAGCAAGGCATAAGTTATACTAGGCACTACTTACAGTATCTCAAAAAAGTGAGTAGTCCCCTCACTTTTGTAAATATTTTATTCTATCTTTTCATGTGACAACACTGAAGAAATTACACTGTACAATGTAAAGTAGTGAGTGTACAGCTTGTATAACAGTGTAAATTTGCTGTCCCCTCAAAATAACTCAACACACAGCCATTAATGTATAAACTGCTGGCAACAAAAGTGAGTACACCCCTAAGTGAAAATGTCCAAATTGGGCCCAATTAGCCATATTTTGTGTGACCACCATTATTTTCCAGCACTGCCTTAACCCTCTTGGGCATGGAGTTCACCAGAGCTTCACAGATTGCCACTGGAATCCTCTTCCACTCCTCCATGATGACATTACGGAGCTGGTGGATGTTAGAGACCTTGCACTCCTCCACCTTTCATTTGAGGATGCCCTACAGATGATCAATAGGGTTTAGGTCTGGAGACATGCTTGGCCAATCTATCATCTTTACCCTCAGCTTCTTTAGCAAGGCAGTGGTCATCTTGGATGTGTGTTTGGGGCTCTTATCATGTTGGAATACTGCCCTGTGACCCAGTCTCTGCTTCAGTATGTCACAGTACATGTTGGCATTCATGGTTCCCTCAATGAACTGTAGCTTCCCAGTGCCGGCAGCGCTCATGCAGCCCCAGACCATGACACTCCCACCACCATGCTTGACTGTAGGCAAGACACACTTGTCTTTATACTCCTCCCTTGGTTACTGCCACACACGCTTGACACCATCTGTACCAAATAAATGTATCTTGGATTCATCAGACCACAGGACATGGTTCCAGTAATCCATGTCCTTAGTCAGCTTGTCTTCAGCAAACTGTTTGCGGGCTTTCTTGTGCATCATCTATAGAAGAGGCTTCCTTTGGGGACAACAGCCATACAGACCAATTTGATGCAGCGTGTGGTGTATGGTCTGAACACTGACAGGCTGACCCCCCCATCCCTTCAACCTCGGTAGCAATGCTGGCAGCACTCATACGTCTATTTCCCAAAGACAACCTCTGGATATGACGCTGAGCAAGTGCACTCAACTTCTTTCGTTGACCATGGCGAGGCCTCGTCTGAGTGGAACCTGTTCTGTTAAACCAATGTATGGTCTTGGCCACCGTGCTGCAGCTCAGTTTCAGGGTCTTGGTAATCTTCTTATAGCCTCAGCCATCTTTATGTAGAGCAACAATTCTTTTTTTCAGCTCCTCGGAGAGTTCTTTGCCATGAGGTGCCATGTTGAACTTCCAGTCACCAGTATGAGAGAGTGAGAGCGATAACACCAGATTTAACACACCTTCTCCCCATTCACACCTGATACCTTGTAACACCAACGAGTCACATGACACCAGGAAGGGAAAATGGCTAATTGGACCCAATTTGGACATTCTCACTTAGGGGTGTACTCACTTTTGTTGCCATCAGTAACCCTAACCCTAAAGGGAAATCATAACGCTAACCATAACCCTAAACTTGTTCTTCAAGGGGAAAACCCTAACCCTAACCATAACTCCCTAACCCTAATGGGAAACCCTAACCCTAACTGGAAACCTTAACACTTACCATAACTCTAAACTTGTTCTTCAAGGTGAAAACCCTAATGCCCCATACACACGGTCGGAAATTCTGACGGAAAAAGTCAGATCGGATTATGTTGTCAGAAAATCCAATCGTTTGTGGGCTCTATCTGACTTTTTCTGTCAGAATTTCTGATGGAAAAAGCTTGAGAGCTGGATTTAAAATTTTCTGACAACAAAATCCGATTGGACTTTTTCCGATCGTGTGTAGAGATGTCCGACTGTGTGTATGGGGCATAACTCTAACCTTTGTTGCCAGCGGTTTAGACATTAATGGCTGTGTGTTGAGTTATTTTGAGGGGACAGCAAATGTACACTGTTATACAAGCTGTACACTCACTACTTTACATTGTAGCAAAGTGTTATTTCTTCAGTGTTGTCACAGCAATACTATATGTATATATATAATCAAAGTGCAGTTATCAAACCGGCCAACTGGACGACAATGAGGGAGTGGTTGTAGTTATGGAAAACCTATGGTATGAAGCTGAGGTATTAAGACAGGTATCAGATATGCATATATATAAACAGTTGGACTCTTGTCCTGTTTTTCAGGTTCAGTCTAAAATAAAAAAAGTGGTATTGAGAGCTCTTAAAGATGGTATTATTGATGATGACACCCAACAATTTTTATTATGCGATTATCCTGTCACACCGGGAATATATATATTACCAAAGATTCATAAGGACCTTTTGAATCCCCCGGGCTGTCCTTTAGTGTCTGGAACAGAGTCAGTTACCACTCCATTAGCGCAATATTTGGATAGATGTTTCACTCCACTGGTAATCAATACCAGATCATATTTACGTGATACTGGTGATTTTTAGAGAAAATTAGGAATATACAAGTGGGACCTGACTCTTTCCTAGTCACTTGGGACGTCTCTAGTCTTTACACTGTCATTCCACATGATCTGGGTATGGAAGCCTGCGAGCGGCTGTTGGTACAGTCACAGTACTATAATGATAAACAAATAGATTTTTTGCTTGCGTTGCTTAATATTGTTCTTGTAGAGAGCTATTTCTTGTTTAACCGTTTCCCAACCAACCGCCGCAGTTATACTGCGGCAGGTTGGTTCCCCTGCTGGGGTGGGATAGCAGGCACGTGTGCCCGCTGCACAGCGGGGGTGCCAATGCTCATGTCCGACGGTCGTGATGAACGCCGACCATGAGCGATCATGAGCAGGAGAGACAGAACAGGGATGAGCGTGTGTAAACACACACTTCCCTGTTCTGTTCTGACAGGAGTGACGGATTGTGTGTTCCTAATAGCTAGGAACCATGATCCGTCACTTCCTCTAGTCAGTCCCTCCCCCTTCAGCTAGAATCACCTCCCAGGGAACACAGTTAACCCCTCGATCGCCCCCTAGTGTTAACCCCTTCACTGCCAGTGACATTTTTAAAGTAATCAATGCTTTTTTTTATAGCACTGATTGATGTATTAATGCCAATGGTCCCAAAAATATGTCAAAATTGTCTGATGTGTCCACCATAATGTCACAGTCAGGATAAAAATCACAGATCGCTGCCATTACTAGTAAAAAAAATAATAATAAAAATGATATAAATCTATCCTCTATTTTGTAGATGCTATAACTTTAGAGCAAACCAATCAATATACACTCTTATTGCAATTTTTTTACCAAAAATATGTAGAAGAAAACATATCGGCCTAAACTGAGAAAAAATTTGCTTTTTAAAAAAAAAAAATGGGCATATTTATTATAGCAAAAAGTACAAAATATTATGTTTCTTTCAAAATTGACCCTTTTTTTGTTTATAGTGCAAAAAATGAAAACCGCAGAGGAGATCAAATACCACTAAAAGAAAACTCTATTTGTGGGAAAAAAGCACGTCAATTTTGTTTGGGTGCAATGTCGCATGACCGTGCAATTTTCAATTAAATTGTTGCAGTGCCGAATTGCAAAAAGTGCTCTGGTCAGGAAGGGGGTAAATTCTTCTGGGGCTGAAGTGGTTAAAAATGCCCATTATTTTCAGCTTAAAGGGGCAGCAATGGGTTCGAATGTCACGCCCTCATATGCAAATATATTTATGAATATGATTGAGACCTCATTTATTTATAATAAAATGTTTACTGAACACTGTAAGGGGTGGTTCAAATTTTTTGATGATATTTTTGCAGTGTGTTAATTTAGTTGACTAAAACATAGGAAATTTTAGTAAACTAAAATGTACTGGAGATTTAGTCGACTAAATACAACTAAAACTAAAACAATTGCAGAAGACTAAAATGGGATTAAAACTAAAATGCCATTTTAGTCCTAAGACTAAAATTAACACCGGTATGGGTTGGCGACATTGGAACCCTTTTATTGTTTGATCAGTATATAAAATTATTTAGTCTCAGGTCCGAAATTTTATGTCCTGTATAGCAATAGGGAGATTTCATTTTTGAACACATTGTTGAAAATGAATGGTACAAATATAGAGAGTGATCTGTTTATAAAAAGTACTGATCGTAATCAATTATTACACTACAAAAGTTTGCACCCCCATGTAGTGTTTAATTCAATACCTAGGAGCCAGCTGTATAAGGTTAAAAGAAGTGTTAGTGAGCCACAACAATGTGAAGTAAGACTAAATGAGATGGAAACCAGGCTTGTCGAGCAAAGTTATCCAGTTTCATTAGGGAATGTATACATTTAGCAGATAATAGTCATCACTATAGAAATGATAGGAGAATTCCATTTGTGTCATAGTATCATCCATATTCACTTCATATCCACTTCATATCCATAACATCCTTAAAGTGGGGTGCCCCCTAAAAAGAAAAATTTAAAAGTCAGCAGCTACAAATACTGCAGCTGCTGACTTTTAATAATCGGACACTTACCTGACCCAGGGTCCAGCGTTGCGGGGGAACGAAGCCCCCCCTCGTTCCCCTCGCGGCACTGGCATTCTTGCTGTGGGCACCCGGCTGTGGCTTCACAGCCGGACACCCACTGTGCATGCGCGAGGGGCTGAAGGGAATTAATAAGAATAGAAGGGGTTCTAACTGAGAATCCATTTAAAAAAAAGTGACAGGTACATTGGATTACTTTTCTTGATACTATTGCCCCTAAGGGGTTGAATACAGATCTGGATTTATATCTGTTTATTTAGGTGATAATTCATTTGATGTGATGGCCAGATAGTGATAAATTGTGTACATGTTTCTTTTTGACAGATTAAACGAGTTGAAAGCTTCTGTTGAAATATGGGAGGGTTCTACGGTTTGCTAACCATTTCCCCACCTGTGATATAAGGATGTATAAGAAAAGGATTTAATTTGTATTCAATCGATTACTAATCACATAATTGATTCCAAATGTGTAAAATGATGGTATTTAAGTCATGTGTGTAACTTTGACTTTATATGTGTGTCTGATCTGAAGAAGGGCGTAAGCTTGTGAGCCCAAAATGTAATGAACTTACACATCATGTATATCCTATATATATATATATATATATATATATATATATATATATATATATATATATATATATATATATATATATATTAAAATATATAATATATATAATTTAAAATTTTAAAATTACTGATTACAATTTTCATGTCCGATTAATCGATTTTTGTTTTAATCGATTAATCGACTATTTTTGATTAATTATAACACACATACAGATCCAACTGCTTTTAGCAGATCTCCTTCCATTGCAACTCTGCATTAGTCAGTGGTAAATGTGGTAAACACTATATACAATCACTAGTTTGTTTCTACAATCCATGACTTAACTTCACAGTTCACACAAATATGTTTTAAATTCAAACTGTATCACTGACGTAAGTAATTTTTTTTCCACAGTAGCGTGACAATCCCTCCACCTCCGGTCTAACTAATCACTCTCACCTTATGGTATGGACCCCTGTGACGATCACTGTTATAAGGAATCATAGTGTGTGGAAAAAAGAAAATCCACTGTACTGCTCTGTCACCAGTCAGTATCTGTCATGTACCAGATCAGAGCCTGAAATGATGAGGCATGCCTCTCTTGTAACTCTAGCCCAGGTCCCACTGACAATGGGAGGTAATGTGGTTCCATGCAGGCTGGCAGAACATCAGATCAGGGACGGAATCTGTGCACAGAGATCCAGCCAACGTTAAAGGGGCACTCTGCATGGGCTGCAGGTTCCAGATGTGAGGCTTGACAGAGCTCTGGGCAGACTTGAGACAGGAACTCACTGTGGCGGGCAGAGCTGATTCAGATGACAGCCAGGTAGGCACTTGAACCAGATGTAGGAACAAAGCCAGGAACAGGATCGTGGTCACAGGGATAGCTGAGGTCAGCAGCAGGTGTGCAGCGAGGTACACAATCATAAGGGAATGTCATGATCAGGAGCAGAGTCAGGGTCAAGAACTGGCAACAAAGCAGAATCAGGATCCATGTTTAGGTCACAGGCAACCCAGGTCAGCAACAAGGGAACAGACTAATAGTAGGATGCAGGTAGGGTGACCACATTTCCAAACTGCCATTCAGGGACCCCCCAGCATGTACCTGTCAGGGACGTCACAAGTGGGCGGTGCCACCATGTGACGTCGCTGGATGGCCCTGCCCCTTACCTATTTAAGCATTTGTTTCATGTATGTTAGCCCAAAAGTGCAGCTGCAGGTGTCCTCCTAGATTCACAGAGTGTAATTGTTTTTATAATGTTGGGCTAACATACTGTCAGAAACCATGAAACAGACTGAGACAGAAGTACAATCAAATCACACTAGTTTATTAATAAAAATAAAAAGGTAAATAAAAAAAGCGTAGTCAAGCATAGCCAGAGTCCTGTAGCCAGATCGGGTAGTCAGACAGTCCAAAGTTCATTAACCAGATCAGGTAATTAGCCAGGCCGGAAGTCAGGGATCCAAGGAGAGCAACCGCAAGCAGGATAAGAAGCCAGGTGGGATGTCAGCAAGCCAGTCTTGAAACAAAGAGCAGGAGATGGTTCCTTGTGATGTGACCAAAGCGAAGGCAAATGAAAACGTGAGCAGGAAGGCTTTAAATAGGCAGGTCAGACGAGCATCATCGGGAACAGCTGGTAACTGTGGAAAGAGAAGAGAGCTGGCAATTAGCCGACAGCTGAGTGGCCAGCCCAGAGGAGGAAGGGCTAAGCCAGCCCTGACACATGCATGAAACAATTGCTTTTTAAATCTAAGGCACTGAAATTGTATAAAATCCGTACTTTATACAAAAAGGAAAAAAAGGAATACAAATGATCTGAGGGATCTGGAATAAAAACTGGACATACACTGACCTACCTGACCACTACACTGACCTACCTGATTTCTACACTAACCTACCTGATTCCTGCACTGACCTACCTGACCACTACACTGAACTTCCTGGTCCCTACATTGACTACTACACTGACCTACCTGGTCCCTACACTGACCACTACACTGACCTACCCGATTGCTGCACTGAAATACCTGACCACTACACTAAGCTACCTAATTCCTACACTGACCACTAAACTAACCTACCTGATTCCTACACTGACCACTACACTGATCATTACACTAACCTACCTGACCACTACACTGACCTACCTGACCACTACACTGACCAACCTGATCCTTACACTGACCAACCTGATCCCTACACTGACCACTACACTGACCTGCCTGACCAATGCACTGAACAACTTGATCCCTACACGCTACACTGATTACTGCACTGACCAACCTGATCCCTACACTGACTACTACACTGACATTGAGGGGGTTACATCCTTAGCTCTGAGGGGCTCATGCTGTGACCTGTAGTCTTTCATGAGGAGGATGAGGTCAGTGGAGGTGGTGGCAGTGGGAGGGAGAGGGGGTGGGTGAGTGGCAGTGCTGGGGGGGGGGTGGGTTTAGTGGCAGTGCTTGCGAGGGGATAGGATGACTAACTCTCACTTGCTGTCACCTGATAGTCAGTGTCCACTTGGGAGAGGAGAGGGGCTTGGTGAGGCGGGTGGATGAGGGTTTTAAAAAAGGGTGTGGGAGAGAGAGGGGTGGGTGAGAGAGAGGGGTGTGGGGGAGAGGGGGTGGGTGGATGGAAGAGAGAGGGGGTGGGAGAGGGTGAGAGAGAAGGGGAAGGGAGAGAGAGAAAGGGTGGGAGAGAGAGCGGGGTGGGTGGAAGAGGGAGTGGGACAGAGAGAGTGGGTGGGAGAGAGAGAGTGGGTGGGAGAGAGGGGTGTGGGGGAGAGGGGGTGTAAGAGAGGGAGGGGGTGGGTGGATGGAAGAGAGAGGGGGTGGGAGAGGGGGAGAGAGAAGGGGAAGGGAGAGAGAGAAAGGGTGGGAGAGAGAGCGGGGTGGGTGGAAGAGGGAGTGGGACAGAGAGAGTGGGTGGGAGAGAGAGAGTGGGTGGGAGTGAGAAAGAGGGGGAAGAGAGAGTGGGTGGGTGAGAGAGAAAGGCGGGTGAGAGAGAGAGAGAGGGGGTGAGATAGAGGGGTGAATGAGAGAGAGGGGGTGAGTGAAAGTGACCCCCTATCCCGCGTGCAGTCCCGCCTGTGCCCCTCTGTCCCAGCCCTAGTCTGTGGGTAGGTGAGTGTGATGCACCTACCTCCCCCCACCCTCGTCCTCTGGGACGTTAGTTAGCCTATCTTTCTTCTTGATGACAGTCACAGCTAGGAGCTGATGTTGGAGAAGGTGTGCAGGCTCTGGGAAGTTCCGGGGGATTCTGCGCTCACTGCTGCTCAGGTCAGGGTGACAGTGAGGTCTTCTTCCACTCCCTCCTGGGCTGTTCCTTCTAGCCAGCCTCCTGCTGCTAACCGGAGCCATCACTCACTCTTTCAAGATGCTGCTGCTGTCGGCGCTGGGTTTGTCTCCACTGCCCTGCACCCCTCCACCACTGGACCAGTGGGACTGTCTCTCTCTAGGGCCATGGCATGACACGAGGGCAGCAGCAGAGCTCAGTTGTGTTGGGCCCCAGGAGCACTAGTGCAGAGGAGGAAGAAGTGAAATCCTCCTCTGCTTTCAACACTGGGCAGGGAGGGAGTCGCAGCCATGACATCACTGGTTGCTAGATGCCAGGCAGCTCTAGGCATTTATGTGAGCCAAACATCTAATAAGCATTCTCTGAAAGCATTCCTGATCACTGCCACACCAGTCATATTGTGACACTGTACTGCACTATTGACAATATGTAAAAAAAAATTATGTGAAAAAAAAACGAATTAATTATTTACTCAAAAATAAACCCAGTGCTGATTAAATATCACCAAAAGAAAGCTCTATCTGTCTAAAAAAATTATAAAAATAAAATTTAAGTGCAGTGTTGCATTACTAAGTAATTGTCATTCAAAGTGTGACAAGGCTGAAATCTAAAAATTGGCCTGGGCAGAAGGGGTATTGAGGTAGTTAGAAATTAAAATAAGTTTAACCAAATTAAAATCCCCTGTCAACTGGCTGCATTTAATGATAACATGAATTACTAGTGCATACAGTATAAATAAGATGCATACAAATAACCCCCTAAAGGGTATGTATAGCCCAAACCATTGTTTTACTTTTAAATAGAGTAGGAAAGTGTTAAAACTCCTGCCAGGTTATTTTTCTGCTGTCTGTGTAGTAGGCTATAATATAGATGAGTATATAGATGAGTTAGGGCATACAGAAATTGCAGTACCTGCTGAATGTTGCTGCACTATCCCTTCTAGTCAGCAGAGGGAGAACTATAGAAGAAAAAGCAACTATATGGATTCATATGCAAAACGTTGAGGGTGTTGGGAATTAAAGTCCAGGACAGCAGCCATAGAATAAGACTCATGGACTCTTTACACTTCAATTACCAAAATCACCCTGAGGCACAGGGGGGAATGGTGGAATAGCTTTTAGCAGAATACTGTACCGACTGCTGAGTCGCTACTCGCTAGACAAGTGGAGACACCTGGGGCAGAGCCCCACAGACAGCAGTGATTGCATCGGCACTGTTGCTGCAGGTGGACCAAAACATCCTCTCAACCTCTCCTTCTCTCTGCTGAATCTCTGAAGGCATTCTGTGGAGAGACTGAAGGGACCCCTCCCTACAGCGAGAAATCACCACCGCACCACTGAGATTGGTGAAAGGGAACTGCTTATTGTTCACACTACTAGCAGGGACTGAGTTACTGGAGACAGTAACAACAGTAGTACACCACCTATAGTGAACCTTTACTGTTTCTTTTGCTGTGTCTATGCTGCATGCTAGTCTAATAAAACTGTGGTTAAGTGCACCAATGCTTCTTAAAGGGCCCCAACGATAGCCGGCAGAAGGACAACATAACATGACTGCCCCCAATGTAAAGCCATTCTGCAAGTCTGCTTTGTTCCTTTCTCCCATTTCCTTAATTTCTATGGATGTGAATCCAGTCAGTCAAGGCGTTTTGGCAGTATAGTTGATATTTTCAGTAAATTAAGCTTTATTGCTGCTCACTGCTTCATTGTAGGTGACCTTGCTACTGTTTATACTGAACTGTACACCAAGTCTCAAGTCTCATCCTATGCCTAGTCCTAATTACTAGTCCTAATTACTAATCACCTTATATTCTAAATTGTGCTATTGCCATTGGTAATCCATTTCTATGTTTACATAGCTACAAACAATATCAGGTGATAATATATTAGTTCTGCCTTTACTACTTTACTAACTTGTTTAGTGCATGTTTTGACAGAGTACTACTACTGGGGAGAGATGTGTGAATGGCACAAACATGAGTTTGGGCGAACATTGGCTGTTCGCCCCATTAGAGGAACACCTGAATTTGCAGGATGTTTGGCGGGTGTTCACCCCGCTGAACGCCCTGCAATGCACTGCACGCTGCACAGTAAAAGCTGGTTGTTATGGAGTGGGGTTTTTAAAAAGATAAGCGAGCGCCCCCCCCCCAAACCATACCAGGCCACATGCCCTCAACATCAGGGGTGGATGCTTTGGGGGGGGGGGGGCAAAGCACCTTGTCCCTATGTTGATGGGGACAAGGGTTTCTTCCCCACAACCCTGGGCTGTGGTTGTGGGGGTTATGCGGGCAGGGGGCTTATTGGAATCTGGAAGCCCCCTTTAACAAGGGGCCCCAAGATCCCAACCCCCCCCATGCGAATGAGTATGTGATACATAATGCCCCTACTCATTCACATAAAAGTGTCAAAAAGTAATAAAAACACAGAGACAGTGTTTGACATTTCCTTTATTAAAAAATACAAATAAAAATACCGTGTCCCTCGATGTAGTTCCATCGTAAATCATGCCGCTGCCACAACCCTGGACCCGAAAAAGAAAAAAAAAAAACCTGGCGATACCGCTCTTACCTGTATAAGAACTTTCAAACGGCGCAGCCTGCAGTAGGCGGTCGGCCTTCATGGATGATAGAAGCATTTTTTTTTACTTTTTTGGGTGCCATGTACCCTATACTCATTTACATGGGAGCGGGATCTGGGGGCCCCCTTGTTAAAGGGGGCTTCCAGATTCCGATAAGCCCCCTGCCCGCAGACCCCCCCCCACAACCAAAGCCCAGGGTTGTGGTGAAGAGACAAGGTGCTTTGGAGTGGGGGGAAGAGCCCCCCCCTGCCATAAAGCACTCGCCTCCCCCCATATTGTGGGCATGTGGCCTGGTATGGTTCAGGTTTGGCAAAGTACCCCCCCCCCTTTCCTGACCTGCCAATCTTAATGCTTGAATGCTTGAGGGTCTGGTACGGATTTTGGGGGGGGGGGGGGCATGCCATTTTTTTTAGTTGGGTGTGGGGTTCCCCTTCAAATCCATGGATTCGGGTCTCGTATGGACTGAGGGGACCCCATTCCATTTTTTTTTCAGTAGCTGGGTGCCGGCAGTTGTAACTGCAAATCATTTTAAATGGGATTTGACTTGTTCTTTTTTCTTTAGAAATACAATTTTAGCTGCAGCATGCTCTATGCATGCTACAGATGCACCACTTTACAGGCAGACTAAGGGGACCCCCAGGCACTATATTTAAATATCTTTTTTGCTTTTATTTTTTACAGTTTAAGCATAATTAAAGCAGAGTTCCCACAAAAAAAAAAAGTCAGCAGCTACAAATACTGCAGCTGCTGACTTTTAATAATTGGACACTTACCTGTCTCAGGGTCCAGCAATGAGGGGGATCGAAGCCCAGCTCGTCTCCCCCTTCGCTTGGCGGCACCAGCATTTTAAAAGCACTTGCTTTTAAAGCATACATGTATTCCTATATTAATGATTACAGAGTTGTAGTCATTTGTGTCTGTTATATCTGTTAGAGCTCAGCTTTATTGCATGCACTGAAAAGTAAAATAAAGGAACTAAAAACAGAACACATGCAATGTATACTTACCCTTTCAGGGGCTTGCTTTTTAAAATGCCGCTGGTTTCAAGATCTCCAAGTGCTGCAGGTATCCAACACCTCCAGGTATGTTGAATATTTAGTTCCCGCTGTGCATGGTTCTTCCTGCTGGCTTCTACTGCCCTACAAGACACTAATTAACATTTATGCCTATTTTCATGCTGAGATTTGTCGACCTTATCAATTATTTGCTATTGATGGCTCTGGAGACTTATTGTGCCGTATTATCTACATTCACACTCAACACATGATTCCTGTGCTGCCAGTGAGGATTTTATCCTGAAATCCTTTTTTTTTATTTTCATATTGTGGCCTTCACGCCTTGCACCCCACATTGTATACTATTATAATCACAGCTATAGCAGAGTGGCATGCTGCCAGCTGGTTGGTAAATTTGGTTAAATTCAAGCAGACAACTGTGCCTACATTTGACCCTCTTTTTTATAAATTTACACATGAATTAAGGAAACGCTTTAATATCTGATGTATGCGTCTACATTTTATCCACTGTGAGCAGATACTACATTTTATTTAGTTTTTCCTAAATTATCAGAGGCAAGGTAATACCATTGTATATTTTCTTGTTGTGTCTAAAGTTTATTTTTCCAGAGTTACACATGTGACAGGCTGTATGAAAGATAAATAGTGGTTTATTTTAGTGGTAATATTATATATAAACACTAGAGGGTGCTCTGAAATTGGAGCCGTTCTTACTTCTATTTCCAAGGTTTTTTCTTTCAGGTCTTCATTTTTTTTAATTGTATTTGTTTTGTCTTTTATTTTATTTTAATTTACTGAACATATTTATATTCAAAATACTTATTATTTTTTATGTTTAAAACATTCATATTTCAAACTATGTCTCAAACAAATAATGAATATATTTCTGGGCAGTTATGTGTTTTTACACTTGTATTAGTACTAGGAATATTTGCAATAATGCAACGTACACAATATTATATATATATATATATATATATTTATTAATACTCATTTCTTAAAATTTCTTATTAATGAAATATTATAACATATTTTATAAATATTATATATAGTATATAGTGAACTCCCCCCCCCCCCAAAAAAAAAAAAAATATATATATATATATATATATATATATATATATATATATATATATATATATATCTCAACAGAAATATCCTGTAGTGTCACAAACAGATTTGAATTGTCTTGTTTTGTGACATTTTAGCACAGGATATTTTTGTTGACAAAAATGTGAAGATAATAAAATGTGAAGATAATAAAATTATTTAAATAAATAATTTATTATATATATATATATATATATATATATATATATATATATATATATATATATATATATATATATATATATATATATATATATTATAAATTATTTATTTAAATAATTTTATTATCTTCACATTTTTATTGTTATTTTCATCTGTCATTATTTTAATACTATATACTACTATACTGTACATGCTGTACTACATACTACTGTATATAAAATAATAATGGGTTGGACAATTGTGATTACTTGTCTGCTCAGTTCTACTTGAACATAAATGTAATTTGTCAGGTGTAGAACCTTAAATTTAAGAGATTTCACTGTACACGGTTGTTTATCTGAAATAGGCAAGTTCCAAGGCCAGTGTAAAAATATCTACTGAATAACAACTCCTATTACATTTCTTTAACACGCACACACACACACATATATATATATATATATATATATATATATATATATATATATATATATATATATATATATAAACAATTAAAATCTATAATGTATCTGTATACAATAATACATTTAGTAAATATAAAAATAGCAGCTTTAAAATAACTATTTCTTATATTGCCCAACCTTTACAGTCAAGTTTCAACCTGTAAATCAACTTTATTAGGAACACTTTACTGATCTTGCACCATATGTTTCGAAATTTTCCTTTTACAATAGGAAGAAAAATAAATACATGAAGGAAAATGTATTAAAAAATAGTCTGTTTAATAGTATGTATTATACAGAAAAAAAAATATTTGATGAGTTATTATTTTATTAAATTATAAAAAATATATACCCTTATTCACAAATTCATAAATATGCTGAAGAAAGTTTTAGAAATGTGCAAAGGATCTCTGTTTTCACCATGGCTGTAGATCTAATTAGAACAGGTAAACATCTTAGTGGACTAAGGCTGGATTCACACCTATGCATTTTTAGTGCTTTTTGCATTTTGCAGATTTGCACTACAGAACGCGTTCCATAGGAACTCATGTTAAATGGACTTTAGTGCAAATCTGCAAAATGCAAAAAGCACTAAAACTGCATAGATGTGAATCCAGCCTAATAGCATGCATTGCACCTTTTTAGGAGAGTCTATACCATAAAACTTTAAGGTTGCCAAAATAAGCATATTTAAAATTAAAATTTCAAGGTTCGACCTAATATAATATAATGTAATGTAGTAAGCTAAACCCCAAGATTACAATTAGGTTATATTCACACGCCCAGAAAAAAACACAAAAAAAAACACATTTACAATCATTATTTTTATTTACGGATCTGAACACAGCTGCATTATTTTTAATGCAGACGGGCACACAGGTGCGTAAATACGTGCTGCGTTCAGATCTGTAACACAATATCCAAAAATCCGAATGCTGGTGCATGTATACCAGATGCAGGTATTAAAAAAAAAGAAAGGACGTCAGTCCCCTATATTTGTTTTGTGCATAATGCCATTGCAACTCTTGTATATCAGATTGGTATTGTTGATGATAATATTTCCTTCTCCAACTGTTACAGTTATATTATTTAATAATAATAATAATAATAAAAAAAATTTAATACCTCACATTAACATTGCTTTGTGATTGGTATTTTTTAATCACAATAAAATATATTGAAACTAGAAAAAAAAAGGACAAATTAAAAAACAGAAGGTGCTAGAAAAAAAACATGCATAATAAGATCATTTGTATGCTTTGTGAAGGTAGTCTGTAACAAGCTAGTATTTAAAAAAATATATATTGTAATGTAGAATAAATAAAATTAATCTATACTGTAGTATGTATTTTTCTTCTTTTTTATTTTTTTCCTTCTCTTCACGAGTCTTATACTCTCATGTTATATACACAGTCTTTACACAAACATTATGATGATTTATTCTGTACATACACATTTTCTTTCCACATCTTTATATTTGTGGTAAGAGCTGAATCTGTCAACCTGTTTGCTTTGATAGTTTAATGGGCATTTTACATTTTACTTAAGGTTGTGCACATCAATACATTAGGAGAGAGTTCAGCAATCTCTTTTCACAATACGTATGTTCGAATGGGGGTGGTGTGGAAATGTTCCTTTCCCTTTCTGTTTCTGACAGTCCCTGTAAATTAAGTTATGCTATTGTACACGGTGTCCTTCACTTAGTCTTTCTTGTTGACCTAAGCTGTATGTTAACCCCTTCAGTCCAGGATGTCTTCTTTGATACATCCAATAGACCTATAGGGCTTTGGTTTTTTAATCCTATAAATACAATCCTCTTGCGAAGATGTTTTGCTACTTCTGAAATTATTGTTGCATCTTTATAAGCCATGTCATGGTTATGAAAATCATTATTTATTTTGTTGGAGGCATATTTTGGTGATAATGTGCAATATATATATACATATATATAAATAAATACAGTATCTCACATAAGTGAGTACACCCCTCACGTTTTTGTAAATATTTTAATATTTTATTCTATCTTTTCATGTGACAACACTGAAGAAATTACACTTTGCTACAATGTAAAGTAGTGAGTGTACAGCTTGTATAACAGTGTAAATTTTCTGTCATCTCAAAATAACTCAACACACAGCCATTAATGTCTAAACCACTGGCAACAAAAGTGAGTACACCCCTAAGTGAAAATGTCCAAATTGGGCCCAAAGTGTCAATATTTTGTGTGCCCACCATTATTTTCCAGCACTGCCTTAATCCTATTGGGCATGGAGTTCAGCAGAGATTCACAGGTTGCCACTGGAGTCCTCTTCCACTCCTCCATGATTACGGAGCTGGTGCATCTTAGAGACCTTGCACTCCTCCACATTCTGTTTGAAGATGCCCCACAGATGCTCAATATGGTTTAGATCTGCAGACATGCTTGACCAGTCCATCACCTTTACCCTCAGCTTCTTTAGCAAGGCAGTGGTTGACTTTGAGGTGTGTTTACGGTTGTTCTTAAGTTGGAATACTGCCCTGCGGCCCAGTCTGCGAAGGGAGGGCATCAGGCTTGGCTTCAGTATGTCACAGTACATGTTGGCATTCATGGTTCCCTCAATGAGCTGTAGCTCCCCAGTGCCGGCAGCACTCATGCAGCCCCAGACCATGACACTCCCACCACCATCCTTGACTATAGGCAAGACTTGTCTTTGTACGCCTCACCTGGTTGCCACCACACACGCTTGTCACTATCTGAACCAAATAAGTTTATCTTGGTCTCATCAGACCACAGGACATGGTTCCAGTAAAAGTCTGCTTGTCTTCAGCAAACACTTTGCAGGCTTTCTTTTGTATTATCTTTAGAAGAGACTTCCTTTTGGGAGGACAGCCATGCAGACCAATTTGATGCAGTATGCACTGAATGGTCTAAGCACTGACAGGCTGACCCCCCACCTCTTCAACCTCTGCAGCAATGCTGGCAGCACTCATACGTCTATTTCCCAAAGACAACCTCTGGATATGACGCTGAGCACATGCACTCAACTTCTTTGGTTGACCATGGCGAAGCCTGTTCTGAGTGGAACCTGTCCTGTTAAACCGCTGTATGGCCTTCGCCACCGTTCTGCAGCTCAGTTTCAGGGTATTGGCAATCTTCTTATAGCCTAGGCCATCTTTATGTAGAGCAACAATTCAGATGCTCAGAGAGTTCTTTGCCATGAGGTGCCATGTTGGACTTCCAGTTACCAGTATGAGAGAGTGAGAGCGATAACACCAAATTTAACATACCTGCTCCACATTCACACCTAACACTAATGAGTCACATGATACCGGGGAGGGAAAATGGCTAATTGGGCCCAATAATAGTGGCCACATAAAATATTGACACTTCTCACATAGGGGTGTACTCACTTTTGTTGCCTGCAGTTTAGACATTAATGGCTGTGCGTTGAGTTATTTTGAGGTTACAGCAAATTTACACTGTTATACAAGCTGTACACTCACTACTTTGTAGCAAAGTGTCAGTTCTTCAGTGTCGTCACATGAAAATATATAATAAAAATATTTACAAAAATGTGAGGGGTGTATATATGTGTGTGTGTGTGTGTGTGTGTGTGTGTGTGTGTGTAGAGCTTGAGAGATGAAATGTTATTAGACAACCCTGGTCATTAAAATGCTCAGGTTTTTCTAAGTATTGCTTGTCGAGTACCTTTATGGTTTTCTCACTGTTTGCTATTTGCAGTTAGCAGGTTTTACTACCCGGTGCTAGCCAAATATGCCTACTCTTGTTTGTTTTTTTCTGACTTACCTTGGATTTCTTTAACCACTTTTACCCCCTTCCTGCCCAGGCCAATTTTCAATGCTGGCACACTTTGAATTGCGCAGTCATGCAACACTGTACCCATATGAAATTTTTATCATTTTTTTTTTACACAAATAGAGCTTTCTTTCAGTGGCATAATCACCACTTTAATTTGCTAAATAAACAAAAACTGAAAATTTTGAAAAAAAAAAGTCTTTATCTTTGTTTCTGTTATAACATTTTTAGAAATAAATAGGGCTGTGGAAATTAAATATTAATTCCTCGATTAATCAATACATTTTTTTGATTGATTAAAATTCTTTTGATCGGTACTCCTCTCTGCCGGCTTCTGGGTCTTTGGGGAGTTCTGTCGAAGATCCGGTGACATCACAGACATTGACGTCACTGGACTCCTCCCCCTTCCCCAAGTGCCTCCATCAGCTAACGAAGGGAAGAGTTTGGTGACGTTGAAGTTCTGATTGAACATAACGTGTATGGGGGAGGAGCTACACATGGTGTCACCCGCTGCTGCCCTACAGAACTAACACGATTGTCGGCTTTACATGCTGTGTTTTTATCATCTTTATGTGAGTCGTTTGTGTTTGAACACAAAAATGAAATCTTGTACTTAAGCGGTGAGCACTTAGATCTTTTCTTTCTACCCATGACCCGGCGTCCTTGCTGAGATCTAAGGAGACGTCAGAGAATTTTATGGTCCGTGTTAACCAATTTGATACTCGCTTGCATGACCACCTGTTTGCACAGGGATCCATGCCATAAGGTGAGAGTGATTAGTTAGACCGGAGGTGGAGGGATTGTCACGCTAATGTGGAAAAAAAAATGACTTACGTCAGTAAGAATTTTAAACGTATTTGTGTGAACTGTGAAGTTAAGTCATGGATTGTGGAAGCTAATTAGTGTCAGGTGATTTGTATATAGTGTATACCACATTTACCACTGACTAATGCAGAGTTGCAATGCAAGGAGATCAGCTAAAAGTAGTTGGATCTGTATGTGTGTTATAATTAATCGAAATTAGTTGATTAATCGATTAAAAAAAATCAATTAATAGAACACGAAAACTTTAATCAGTAACAGCCCTAGAAATAAATAATCTTTCTTCATAAATTTAGGGCAAAATCTATACTGCTACATTTTCTTGGGTGAAAATAACCCAAATTGGTTTATATTATTTAATTTGTGTGAAAGTTATACAGTCTACAAACTATGATATATGTATCTGAAAATTGATCAAGAAAATTGATCAAGTCCGCTGTACTAACTCATTTATTGAGGCCTAAAAATGCCAGGACAGTACAGATATCCCTCAAACAGTGGCGTAGCGTGGTTTGTTAGCACCCAGAGCGAGGTAAGTAATTTGCACTCCCTAACCCATGGACTTGTAGCAGTCCCTTACACTAGTAAAGTAATACTGACCTACCTGACCAATACACAGACCTACCTGACCACTACATTGACTTACCTGACCACTATACTAACCTACCTGATCCCTACACTGACCTACCTGAACACTACAATGACCTATATGGTAATAATAGGGGCGCTAGAATGTAAACATTAATTACAAACAAGTGTAAAACTTATTAATCATAAACAACTGGAGTGATAGACGACCTATCACCATACATAAATAACCATAAAACAATTGCAAAAAATAAATAATAAAGTCCCAATTAGATGCTAGAGAACAACATATATCCATAGTCCATACAGTGATTCATTTAGTGATAAACTCCGTCTGTATCCATTTGCTAAAAAAAAGACTGAAATCTTCTACAGAATTGTGAAACGTCCCTTCACCAAGATTTGGACACAGACTACACCCCAACCGTGAAGATATAGTTGTCTTCTTACCAGATGGTGTTGACTACTTTAATTAAAAAGATAGTCAGATGAGCTTATGCAGGTGATTCCCTGCTCACATGGAATAAGATGGATCTCCTATGGAAAAAACCTTCCTCCTCATAGACTCAGACAGGTCATAAAAAAAGAGAGCAAACAATATCCATAGTGTAACACCGTTTTAATTAAAAAAATTAAAAACATAAAGCCAAATGGTTGCTTACATTTCCCGGTGCCCGACCTGGCACTGGGGCTGCTTGCTTAAACCAATCGTTTCGTGGTAGGTGCGTAGTTCCTCGTTGTGTACGGCGTGCGTTCCACCGAAAACAGCCGACAACCAGAAACGTCCGGAACTGCGCGTATACGAACGTGACTAGGTACCGCCTCGACGTACGTTTCGTTTTCACGTCCTCAGGAAGCGGAACCTAGCATCTAATTGGGACTTTATTATTTATTTTTTGCAATTGTTTTATGGTTATTTAAGTATGGTGATAGGTCGTCTATCACTCCAGTTGTTTATGATTAATACGTTTTACACTTGTTTGTAATTAATGTTTACATTCTAGCGCCCCTATTATTACCATATTTTCAGCACGACAAGTTTTTTTCTCTTGTTTCTAGGGAGCAGCTATTAGTGTTTCACTTAGCTAGTATTGAATCACTGATTATTTAATATTTTTTCACATAGTATTTTATTAAGTGGTGCAGAGTTTATTTGCTGCTGTTTTTTCAGTCGTATTTACACACTACAATGACCTACTCAACCACTACACTGACCTGACCATTACACTAACCTACCTGATTCCTGGAATGGCCTACCTGACACCTAAAATGACCTGACCACTACACTGACCTACCTGACTACTACATTGACTCATCTGGCTCCTACACTGACCTACCTGACCACTACACTGTCCTAACTGGTTCCTACACTGACCTACCCGACAACTACACTGACCTACCTGATTCCTACACTGACCTACCTGATCTACACAGACCTATCTGACCAGTACACTGACCTACCTGACACCTACAATGGCCTACCTGGTTCCTACCCTGACCTACCTGACACCTATACTGACCTACCTGACCACTATACTGACCTATCTGACCACTATACTGACCTACCTGACATCTACACTGATCTATCTGGTTCCTACACTGATGTACCTGCCACCTACACTGACCTACCTGACACCTACACTGACCTACCTGTTCCTACACTGACCACTACACTGACCTACCTGATTCCTACACTGACCTACATGACAACTACATTGGCCTACCTGACCACTACACTGACCTACTTGACACCTATACTGACCTACTTGACCACTACACTGACCTATCTTACTACTACACTGACCTACCTGATTCCTACCCTGACCTACCTGACACCTACACTGACTTACCTCCCTCCCCCCTCCCATGTCCAGTTCCCTGGGCCCGGCAACACATCATTTACAGACTCTCATGCACCTCTTTCTGTCTCCCATCTGCTATTATGTGGCCTCTACCACAATGAGGGCTCAAGGAGGACATCTGAAATGGATTAGAGACACAGCGTGCCAGCAGGAGGCAGCCAGACAGCGAGGCGGGACTCCGGGAGCAATCTATCTTTACCCACAGGCCAGCCATGTGACCATTTCAGCAAATCGCAGGGCACCCATGTCTGCCGCTTGTCCTATACAGAGGGGCAGTCAGACCCCTTTCACACTGAGGTGCTTTTCTGGCACTTTCAAGCTAAAAAAAGCACCTGAAAAGCTCAAGAAAACCTATTTCCATTAGAATCAAAGAATATTTCCACACTGGGGCAGTGCGCTGGCAGGGCGGTGAAAAAAAAAACCCCTCTCCATTAATATTATGGAAAGCTTATCAAAAGTGCCCGGATGAACTGGTGTTCTTTTTCAACCTTTCAATCAATGTAACTGTGTAACTATGTAGCAATACAGTGTTACCATAGTAACACTATACTACTCTGGGGAGGTCATTAGGATTTGTTTTGTTTTTTTGCACATTGAAGATTGCTTATAACTGGGAATTTTACAGTCATAATCAATCATCCGGACGGCACAGTGGTGTAGTGGGTAGCACTCTCATCTAGCAGTAAAAAGGATCGCTGGTTCAAATCCCAACCATGACACTACCTGCCTGGAGTTTGCATGTTCTCCCTGTGCATGCGTGGGTTTACTCTGGTTTCTTCCCACACTCCAAAGACATACAGGTAGGTTAATTGGCTTCTGTTTAAAATTGGCCCTTGTATGTGATTTAGGGACCTTAGATTGTAAGCTCCTTGAGGGCAGGGACTGATGTGTATGTACAATATATATGTAAAGCCCTGCATACATTGACAGCACTATATAAGTACCTTAAATAATAATATAATAAACAAAGTAATCATTAGTAATACAGTAAACATTTTCCTTCCCCAGAGGGCTTTCACACAGGAGCGGTGCGCTTGGAGCGCTGTAGGAGCGGTGTATTTACCGATCCTAAAGCGCCCCTTCCCATAGAAAACAATGGGGCAGCGCTGCAAACCCACCTGCAGCGGTGCGCTTTGCAGGCGGAGATTTAACCCTTTTTTGGCCACTAGCAGGGGTTAAAACTACATCGCTAGTGGCCGCATAGCGCAGCTAGAACGTCGGTAAAGCGCCGCTAAATATAGCGCCGCTTTACCGCCAGTGCCCACAACGCCCCAGTGTGAAAGTAGCCTTACAGCAGTCACCCTAGAGAATTAAATAGTGCTAAAATAGTGCTAGTTTAAATATTTTATGTCCCACAATATTAGCGTAACGGTTTATAAAAACGCAAGTAATTTTAGGGCAAATAAACACAATCTACCACCAATATTTTAAGCAAAATATAAAAGATGAGGGTTCGATGAGTACAACTTTAAAACTGTATGCACCTGTGAAATAGCAAAAATAGCAAAATTTCGGTACCCTATATTTTTTGCAGGCAATTTTTTAAAAGCCCCTACAGGTCATCAGTTTAGAGTCATCCATAAATATTAGGCCTAGAATTATTGCTCTCACTCCAGCATGTGTGGCGATATGTAACATGTACAGCACAATTGGTATTTTCTCTTATAAGCACCCCGACACATGCATATAAGTTTGTGTGTGTGTGTGTGTGTGTGTGTGTGTGTGTGTGTGTGTTCAAACATTTATAGGGGGGATTTTAGGTGCATGGGTGTAACTTTGATTTATTTTTATTTTTTTATGCCACTTGCTTACATTTTGTTCCCTAAGCTTTTTTTGTTTTTATTACATTTTCATTATGTGATGCAATTTTATGGTGATATGTGAGACATTAGGGGTCTACATGATGTCTCACCTGCCCTCTAATGAACCTGCAGTTCCCCATGAGTGAAGATCACACATCATTATTTTTTTTTTCCAGTAACACCAGGTCCTGGTACATATTGCTTTTGGGTCATTAGCACCAATGTGCGCCTGGCAAACATAGCAGTGGCACATAATGTACAGAGTGGGTGGAAGCAATCCAGTGGCTGCGCAGCTGCTTGGACTGCTTCTATCTGACAGCCAACAGTTGGCTGCAGCCACCATAAGTGTGTGTAACCCCCCACTACTGATGTACTGTGTACGTTGGTGGCAGTACAGGGGTCAAAGCATTTAGACCAAGGCATGATAAAGAAACCCTTCATGATACATTCACGCCTCTGTGTTTTTCATATGGGTCAACCACAATACTAAGGGGCTTAATTACTAAAGGGAAATAAGCTGTTCATTTGGCATTAGAACTCGCCCCAGTGCTTATTGAATGAAGTAAAGATCTGCTGACCTCCATTACCCAATCGCATGTAAGTAAAGTGCTGTTTTTTTTTTTCCTTGCATGTGATTGGGTATTCTTTTTAAAGTAAAACTACAACATTTAAGTTCTCTTGCAAAGTGAACAGCCTATTTATCTTTAGTAAGTGAACCGCTATGTGTTTCACACACGTTTTGCACGCCACACCAAAGATGTAGCAGTAGAATAGTAAGTAGCATGCATTCCATATTTTTCCCATATGCTTGCACAGTTTAAAAAATAATAATTTGGGCAACATTCCCCTTTTTCTGGTACAGCTGTCTGCAGTTATCTACCACTGACAATGTTGTATCCATCTGAATATTCTGAATATTCCGTTGTCAACTGCAGATAACTGTAGACAGCTGTAGACAAGGATCATGGCTACTGGATAGAAACAATTATTACCCATTGGTTGTAATGGATGCTTCAAAAGCTTATTACATACATATATGAAATCCCTATACTCTCTGTGCCTTCCCTGTAAAATGTGGATAATAGCAGGGTTTAATACATTGCCTTGCAGTTTTGAAGTTCAGTGTGTGATTCTGATCAAATACAATAACCGGTATTTATACAATAACATCGGATTTGTGAGTTTGGATTGTAGGATATTGGGTGTTTCAATTTTCTCCCACAACCCTATATATTGGAGACAAGATTGGTGGTGTAGCTCGGGGGCAGAGCTGTGATTGGCTTTGTATGTTGTGGTTAGTATTTTGAATTTAATGTGCTGGGCGATTCGGAGCCAGTGTAGGGATTGGAGGAGAGGGTTGGCAGACAAGAGAGAATAGCCTATGGAGATGCAGGCCAATGAGAAAGGAGTTGCAATAGTCAAGGCAAGAGATAACGAGGGAGTGAATGAGGAGCTTGGTGGTTTCATTTGGTAAAAAGGGGTGACTTTTAGAGATGTTACAGAGAAGAATTCTACACATTTTTGACAATGATTGGATTTGAGGCTGAAATGACAAGTCAGAGTCTAGGATTACACCTAGTACCCTGGTGCGAGGGGAGAAACTGATGGTTGCATTGTTTATTTTGATGGAAAAGTCATGGAGGGGGCATGGGCGGGGGGAATATTAATAGCTCAGTTTTAGAGAGATTTAGTTTAAGGAAGTGGTGCGACATCCATGCTGATATGTCAGTTAGTAATGCGAGAAGAGACTGAAGGAGTGAGGTGAGGAGTAGACAGATAGATTTGGGTGTCATCAGCGTATAAGTGGTATTGGAAGCTGTGGGCGGTTATCAAGTGATCAAGGGAGGAGGTGTAGATAGAGAAGAGAAGAGGTCCAAGAACAGAGCCTTGGGGGAACCCAAACATGACAACTTCCCGCTCTTAGTGTTTTCCGATGGGTGCAGGCACTGAGTTCTTAACAAGCAGTGAGGTCATTGGCCCCATTGACTTACATGGCAGAAGAAAAAACAACTTACATGGCAAGCCAAAGGAGCAAGGGATGGTAATACAAAAAAAACGCAGTGGGGGTTCCCCCATCATTTATACTGGGCCCTTTAGTTCTGGTATGAATTTTAAAGGGTCCATGAAAAAAAAAAAACTACCAGACCCTAATGTGTGTATACAGCCTGCCAGGCAAGGAAAGGAGGGGGTGAGCAAACACCCCCTAATCCTCTTGAATCATACCAGGCCACATGCCCTCAACACGGACTGTACCCTTGGCAAAGCACCTTGTCCCCTTGTTGATGAGGACAAAGGCCTCTTCCCCACAACCCTGGCCCATTGTTTAGGGGGTCTGCACACAGGGGCTTATTGAAGTCTGGAAACCCCATAATAACAGGAAGGCCCCCAAAAACTGCCCCCCATGTGAATGAGTAAGGGGTACCTCTACTCATTCACAATCAAAAAAGTAGACAGAGACAGTTTTTGACAAGTCTTTTTATAAAAAAAAAATGTCCCATGATGTTTATCCACCATTAATCATGTCATCCACTGATGTAAATCATGAAGCCCATTCCCCAAGAAAGAATAAAAACCTGCTGACACTAGTCTGGTCCACTGAATGACAGCTCTGATGGATAATATTGGAATGGAGAGTTAGGACCAGATGTGTGTTGGTGGGTTTTTTCTTTGGGTAAGTCAGCAGGCATTGGGCATTGTGATTGATTTAGGACTACATTGCTGGATGCGGTGGTAGGACATAGTAGGACATTTTTTTTATAAAGATTTGTCAAAACTGTATCTGTCTGTATTTACACTTGATGCGTCCAGATTATGATAAGTCCCCCACCTACAGGCTCTTGTTCTCGTCAACACAGGGACAAGCTGCTTTGCCAGGAAACCCCTTCTTTAAAGTGGTAGTAAAGTCTTATTTTTGACTTATACCTACAGGTAAGCCTATAATAAGGCTTACCTGTGGGTACAGTGAATATCTCCTACTTGTACTGTTTAGGAGATATTCACAGTGCATGCAGCCGGTGATGCGATTTGAAGGGACGGCATACCCGTTCCGTCCCTTCCGAGCTCTGTGCCATGACTGTGACTCCCGCTCACATGTGCAGTGACATCATTGCGGCTCGGCCATTCAGACGGCGAGAGTGCTCAAACCCAGAAGGAAGACCGGGTGAAGATGGAAGCTCTGTCAGCGGTGACAGTGTACTGCTGCAGTACTTCGTTCTAAGGTAAGTATTTCATAATGGGCTAGTATGTGATGCATACTAGCCCATTTATGCCATTGTCTTGCAGGGTTTACCACTTTAACCTGACCTTATGCTATTTGTTTAACAGTCCTTTCCTTTTATGCCCTGTACACACGGTCGGAAATTGGGACGGAAAAGGTCCGATCAGATTACATTGTCGGAAAATCCAATCGTGTGTGGGCTCTATCGGACTTTTTCCGTCAGAAATTCCGATCTCAAATTTTCCAACAAAAAAATCCGATCTGACTTTTTCCAATCGTTTGTAGAGAATTTCAATCGGACAATGTACCACGCATGCTCAGATCAAATTATAAGACTAAAGCTATTGGCTACTAGCCTCAATGTAGTCCCATTGTAACGAATGAATGTCGTCGCGTTCCGAACGATCGGATTTTCTGATAACTTTGTCCGACCGTGTGTATGCACCAGTTTAGGACAAAATCTGTCGGAAAAAATCAGACAAATTTTGTTGTTGGAATGTCCGGCCATGGGTACGGGGCATTAGTCTTATTAGTCTAGAAAAAAAGTAATTACTATTTTTTAGCATTCACTTTCCATTGACTTCACTTGAGTTTGGATGGGGCAAACCACCATTAGTAATGTTTGTCAAACTACCTCGAACCAAATCCAGGTATCACTAGTTATGATATTCAATGTTCATTACTACCAAATAGAACAGTAAATAAGTACACCTTAAGCTATATTTACACCAGAATGTTGTGGGTAAGGGTGATCTGTGGTGGTGTATTTTTGCAGCAAATCGGTGATTTGAATGTGTAAACCTTCCTGCTACTTTGTAAACTGGTAAACGAACCTTCAAACACTAATGGCATCATTTGTAAAAAGCCAACACTCTAATCCAGAGAATATGTTCCCTGGCCCATACCTGCAAACCTCCTATAAGTTTGATTATTAAGTGCAGAATTAAGATGTTGATGTCACAGAGGGTAGGAAATCCCACCGCTTTTTTCATGACTCTATCAATAAATAAAAACATAAATTTCAATTTGATCCCACTCGCTACTAACAAGAGGATCACTACGTTTATTGTGATATCTATGCGGCATAGTTTAAGTCACTATCTGTTCACAGAGAAGATGTTTCGACACTTCTAATAATCAATGGGGAATCGAGCAGTCATTTTTTTATTGTACAGGTAGGATTTTTTTGTGAGGAGATCACATACATTATGGTAGGTACCAAATTATGAAAAAAACTATGTAAAGAAAATGATGAAATGGGGTAAAGGAACAGTAAATAGAAAACATGCATCAAATACTGTATGGCAAGGTAGAAAATTGGAGGAAAAGAAGCTCAGCCTTTACACATAGAAAGGATTATGTACTATAACAGACGTGAAAATGTGGAGAAGTTGTGTAACCTTAAAGATAGGGTGATGGCTAAACACTGATATTCACATTCTATGAATTAATGAATATCACTAGATCTCTGGGAGGCTCAAAGAAAACAACAGTGTCACAGTTCCCCTTTAAAAAAAAAGGGGTCATTAGACATCCCCAAAATATCACATTGTCTATTGGAGCAAAATAAAAGCTCTTCTTTGAGCCATGGTTATAGTAATATATGTGTGGCACAGTTGGATGTGATTCTCAAAGCACAACATAAATGGCTACTAATAGTTCTAAGAAATGATATTATAGAACAGGGATATGCAATTAGCGGACCTCCAGCTGTTGCGGAACTACAACTCCCATGAGGCATAGCAAGACTCTGAGGCCGCGTACACACGGGCGGACTGTTCGCCCAACTTTGTCCGCTGAACAGTGTTTGGGCGGACAGTCCGCTCGTGTGTGGGCTTTCAGCGGACAGTTTCAGCGGACAGTTGGACGGACAAGGTTTTCCGGAATTTCCGAAAAACTGTCCGCTGAAACCTTGTTTGAGCGAACAGTCCGCCCGTGTGTAGGCTTGTTCGTCAAACAAAGTTGCGCGCATGCTCAGAAAGGATTTTCACGCCGAAAGCTATAATGCAGTGTATAGGACGTCGTATTTTTCGTCCCGTCGTACGTGCCGTTCACGTCATCGCGCACGTTTTCAGCAAACTGTTCGTCCGTCGTGTGTGGCCATGTCCGTCCATGCTAAGTTTGAGCGGACTGTTTGCCGAAACTGTTGGACGGACAAAGTTGGGCGAACAGTCCGCGCGTGTGTACGCGGCCTGACAGCCACAAGCATGACACCCAAAGGCAGAAGCATGATGGGACTTGTAGTTTTGCAACAGCTGGAGGTCCGCTAATTGCATATCCCTGTTATAGAACATTTGTTTTCCCATTACAGCAAATTGGAGCAAGCTTTATAAAGCCGCGTACACACGGGCGGACTGTATGGCCAACTTAGTCCGTCGAAACACATTTCAGCGGACAGTCCGCTCGTGTGTGGGCTTCAGCTGACTTTTTCAGCGTGCAGTCTGGCGGACTAAGTATTTCGGAATTTCCGTAATACTGTCCGCCATACTTTGGTTTCAGCGGACAATCCGCTCGTGAGTAGGCTAGTTCGACGGACTAAGAATGGCTTACACGGCGGAAGGTTGCATTGCATTGCTGTGTATTCAACGTCCTATTTCTAGTCCCGTCGTACGTGCTGTACACGTCATCGCGCAAGCTTTCGACGGACTGTTTGTGCATCCGTGTGTGGTCAAGTCCGTTCATTCGAAAGTAGGACGGACTGTCCGTCGGATTGTATGACGGACTAAGTAGGCCATACAATCCGCCCGTGTGTACGCGGCCTAGGGATTTCTCCTCCTTGTGACTTGTTGAGCAGCCCTTGGACTCCTGCAGTCCTCAGTGGAAGTGAAAGAATGTAACTGTAAAGAGATTGTAATTGAAGTTGTCTCTAGCCATTTTGTTGGATGTTCCTTGGAAGGGGGAGGGCAGAAAGGGCATATAGCCTGGGCACAGTGTTGATATGTGGATATGACGGGGCACACTGGGAGCTTCAAGTGCTCAGTTCTCTAGTGCCTTGCTGACCTCAGTGACTGCAGCTTCACTTCTTTCAGAGGTAATAGGGGTCTATATAGCTGCTGGAGGGAGGATTCTGCTCTCTCCCCCATCCAATAGCAGCCCACTTTGGTCAGAAAAGAGGGGAAAGCTGATGGGAACACACCTCAGTCTCAGCTCTACACTGCTGGGTAGTCAAGGAAGACTTCTTATCTTCCTGTCTGCCCTTGTCATGTGACAGATCACGTGGCCTGAGATAGGAATGAGAAGCTGCCTTCATTCTCACTGGGCAATGCTCTGAGAAAGAGGTCTGAACTTAGTGGGGGGACAAGTCCCATCCTAGACCTCCCCTCCCCTTTTAAGAACCCCTCAAAGGCCCCTTAAACTCCACCCCCTCCCTTCCTCACAGTTCCCCCAGATCCTTTTAGTTCCATGCACTCTACAGAGTCCACCTTCCTTCCTGCATCCTACTGACATACTGTCAGAGCCAAAGAAGTCCTCCTCAGGCTGGCACCACCAAAACAGGGGCATTTTTTTCTCCACTGACAATGATGCAGTCCCATTTTGCCTCTCAGCAGCACCACTGATGTAGGTACATGTTTCTCTCGACTGGCACCACCCATGTGAGGACATTTTTTCCTTCCAGTGACACAATTTGCTGTGGTATACCATAACTATTGATATTATTTAAGTGCATTGTACAAACACTATACACATTTTGTCCCAGCATGCTGCACATTCTGCTATTAGCCTCATCACCTCCTCCACTCAGGGGAGACGAGGATGGCTAGGTGCAGTTTTCCGTCTTCACCCTTGGCACTGGTTGACCAATGACTAAGCACAGGTGTGTGAAACATGTTTGCTGAATCCACAGAAGATGTGTGTGTAAGCTGTGTCCTCATTTTTAAAGGAATTTAAATAATCTACATGTTTTATGCTGGTAGTGCCACCACCTCTTTTCATTGTTCATTGGTCGACCTTGTCCTGGCACTGGGTGTTTCCAACCATATTTGTGGTATATACACAGGGTTTTTTTTCAGCAGAAACATGGGGGAGCACAATTCCAGAACCTCCAGCACTAAATGTATGTAATGGCAAGTGGTACTGGGGTGTGCTGCAGGGTCTGTTGATGCTGGCTTCTGGGGGATCTATTGTGACTGGAAGGGATCTATTTTTGCACGGGTGGCCTGTTGTTGCTAGTAGGGGATCTATGGTTGCTGCGGTGGGTCTTATGTTTCTTGGAGATCAGTTGTTGCTGGGAGGGACCTACTGCTGAAGGATGAGTCTATTATTTATGGCTGCTGAAGGGTCTATTGATACTGGCTTTGGGGAGATCTGTTGTTGCTGAAGGGGGGTATTTTGATGGGTAGTCCATTGTTGCTGGGGGGCAGCAGGGGATCTGTTTTACTGCTTTTCTTTTATTATTAACAAGTTCCATAAAAATGACTTAGTGGCACAAATGTTACATGCTTCTTTATTCTCTAAAATGTATGATCCTGGTTAGGGGGTGGAACCAAGGAATGGTGCTTGGAGGTGGATAGGGGCGGAGACAGGAGGTGACTTGGAAAGGGGGAGCTCCTGAACCTATTTTCTGAGAAAAAAGCCCTGCATATACACATTTTTGACCACTCCGGTCTGCAGTCTCTGACAGTTTTCCATGCAGGTATATACACTGAATATTATGTTTGGTCTATTAATGGTGTCAGGGGCCACAGTTGAGGCCCCTTGCAAGTTGCAGGTTGATGATTACTGTTCTAAATCAATTGCAGATTTCGGGTTCCTGGGATAAAAGGATTTTCCTTTTTTGGTGGTTCAACTCAATGATCATGTATATTTTATTTAACCTGATTAACTATGTGATTATGTAATATTGTTTCCCTAGCCAACATTGAACACCACAAAGAGCAGAGGACACCAGATAGGTGTTGTCATCAAACCCAACCCCAGACTATATTGTGATCTCCTTGTTCCTCTGTGATTATTTCTGTATAAAAGAACAATCTCTCATTCCAGAGTAATCACAGAGGCTCGATAACATCAAGACATGCTAACTTCTAACAAATTATCTAATCCAGATGTTGCACAATCAGTGTAAACATTGTCCCCAGTAGGACCATAAAATCAATGACTCCGGGTGGGTTTAAGGTTTCAGGTTGTGCCTCACCTTTGCTGCTTCCCATCTCTAAAAACAGGAAAATGTAAATATGGTAATGCGTAGCACGTGTGTGAAACTGGATAGGTTTTCAGCTTGTATTCACTGATCAGCCCACACACACACACAAATACAGCTGCCCCACAGCAGAAAACCTCCCGTTTGCTGGTTAATTAACTGCTTGCCTGCCGGAGGGGGATGAATAACATAACTATGCAGACAAAATAAGATCTTGGTGCTCAGTAGAATAGGCTTGTCCTGATTTCATCTCATTTATATTGTCCTTAAAAGACTCTATCCTAAGC
The DNA here is from genome assembly GCF_037356315.1 of Lithobates pipiens. NCBI lineage: Eukaryota > Metazoa > Chordata > Amphibia > Anura > Ranidae > Lithobates > Lithobates pipiens. The sequence continues at coordinate 288,551,315 of NW_027507785.1, forward strand.
AGGGTATAGACATTCAGTTTTTACTGTTCAACCAGAAGGCTGAATTAAACAAAATTGACAGATCCCCACATTAACACAAGGATCTCTCCCGCTGTGCTATTTTCTTCTGACAAGCTCAATACACAGATCAGCTCTGTAGCCATTGCCTGCAAGCGCTGATCAAATGCTGATTTTCCAGCAAGACCGTTAGACAGAAGCTGGTTGTTAAACTGTCTTCTGTTGAACAGACAGCAGAACACATGTACCAAAAGTCTGTCTTTTCCTGCTAAATCGCCCAACTTTTGGTTCATATGCACCGGGCTTAACTCCATAATGTGCACGCAGCTGGGGATGTTTTAGGATGGGGGGAACCAGACCCCGCCCTTCCTTTTTTACCCCTCCCACTTGGTGATTATGGGCGTGGTTTCAGCAAAATAGTGGGCATGGCTCTAAGGTGGTGGGGTTAGCGTCTGAGATGAACGAGGGATGGAGGGAGAGGGAGGGAGAGAGGGAAGCAGAGGGAGGGAGAGAGGGAGGGAGAGAGGGAGGGACAGCAGGCCCAGATCCTACACAACAATAGAAATATGTGTATTCTAGAAAGTTTAACAATCAGCAGATAAAGATACTCCAAACACCTGATGTTAGCACTTCAATCATGGTTGTTATGGTGTCAGGATAATTGAAGCGCATTATTTCTATTATTACATTGTAATATAAAATGAAATCATTCAACTCACCATAATACAGAATCCCTGGGAGCCCTGAGCATGTTAAGTGCCATGTTGAACTTTCCACAGATGCTATTAGGTGTCCCCAGTGGAGTCTGTCTTTACTTCAGGTGCCCCCAGCGGAGTCCATCCTTACATCAGGTGCCCCCAGCAGAGTCCATCCTCACATCAGGTGCCCTCAACGGAGTTCCATCTTACATTAGGTGACCCCAGCAGAATCCCTCCTTTCCTCCGGATATCCCCAGCGGAGTCCCTCCTTGCATCAGGTGCCCCAGTGGAGTCCCTCCTTACATCAGGCGCCCCAGCATAGTTCCTCCATACATCTGTGTCCCCGTCGAAGGAGTCCCTCCGTACATCTGTCTCCCTGTCAGCGGAGTCCCTGCTTACATCTGTGTCCCCGTCAGCGGAGTTCCTCCTTACATCTGTGTCCCTGTCAGCGGAGCCCTTCCTTACATCTGTGTCCCCATCAGCGGAGTCCCTCCTTACATTGGTGTCCCCGTCAGCGGAGTCCCTCCTTACATCTGTGTCCCCATCAGCAGAGCAGCAGGGTCCAATTTACATCTGTGTCCCCATCAGCAGAGCAGCAGAGTCCTCCTCACATCTGTGTCCCCATCAGCAGAGCAGCAGTGTCCTCCTCACATCTGTGTCCCCACCAGCAGAGCCCCTCCTTACATCTGTGTCCCCGTCAGCGCAATCCCTCCTTACATCTGTGTCCCCATCAGCGGAGCCCATCCTTACATCTGTGTTCCCGTCAGCGGAGTCCCTCCTTACATCTGTGCCCCCATTAGCGGAGATCCTCCTAACATCTGTGTTCCTATCAGCGGAGTCCCTCATTACATCTGTGTCCCTATCAGCGGAGTCCCTCATTACATCTGTGTCCTCGTCAGCGGAGTCCCTCCTTACATCTGTGTCCCCATCAGCAGAGCAGCAGGGTCCTCTTCACAGTGGCAGGCCTCCACTGGCATGCAGAAATGAGCCCTGTGCAAAGTGCATATTCCTATCTTTTCCAATGTAGGAAACAGCAGCCTTTCTCAGCCTTTTTAACATGGAGAAAATCTTAAAGTGATTGTAAAGCTTCAAGTTTTTTTCTTTTAAATAACAAACATGTCATACTTACCTCCACTGTGCAGTTCATTTTGCACAGAGTGGCCCCGATCATCCTCTTCTGTTGTCCCACAGTGCTGCTGGTAGCTCCTCCTCAAAAAGAAGCCCTCTCCTGGGGGGTTACCTTGTGGGCATGCTCCCAAGTCCAGCATTTGCGTCCATAGGCGCAGGATGCAAGTTTTAGCCCCACCCCCCCAGCGCCGCATCATTGGATTTGATTGACAGTAACGGGAGCCAATAGCTGCGCTGCTATTAATCTATCCAATCAAGAGGCGAGGACCCCGGGCAGAGGTGGAGAGTGTCTCAGGTAAGTAAAACGAAGGGCTGGGGGGGGCAGTCACTGCCAGGTGTTTTTTCACCTTAATGCATAGGATGCATTAAGGTGAAAAAACACAAGAGTTTACAACCCCTTTAAAATAACTTTCTAGTCTCAGGGAACTCCAGCAAATGATAACTTTATCTACAGTTCACAGTACATTAGCATGATGGTCAATGGGAAGAATGTTCCTTATACTTGTGGTCAATAGGAAGATTTCCTTCCTTACAAGAAGCTTAAAAAATAATTGTTGTCAGTGGTTACATATCCGAGAGGCAGACATTTTTTAGTGCTAGCAACCTCAGGAGGAATCCTAGGGTTCCATGGAACCCTGGTTGAGAACAGCTAATATATTTAAAAGCTATACTTGTCAGGTCACCTGAGTCCAGGTGACAGATGCACCCTGTTGGGGCCTGGAGTGCACCGCAGTGTAGTGGACCCTACAGCTAACTGCTGTAGATGGAGCTCTAAGATACACAGCAGAGCAGGTACTCTGTAGTACAAACATAGATGACATTGGAATCTGGAGCATGAGATTTCCCAGGGCAGGGACTCTAAGAGCCAGCAGGTATTCACCAGAGGCCCCTAGTGGTGAGGATGGATTTAGCTCCAGTCTGGCTCCAGGTCATGACTCCTAGGGCCTCCCATCTCATGCAGAACTGGGAATACAGAATTTAACTAACTTTGTACTCCTGATTATCCTCAGAGACCTCGGAGAGGACGAGAGAACTTATTGAGGACTAAAGGCTTCAGAAGGGCAACATGGAAGGAGTTAGAGATTTGAGGCTTTTAGGAATCTGGAGTTTGAAACAAACCGGATTCAGTTTAGAGGCTATCGTGTATGGACCAATGAATCTTGGGGCAAACTTCAGAGAAGGAACTTGGAGCTTGATGTTCCTGTTGGAGAGCCAGACTTTGTCCCCTGGCTGTAGAGAAGGCGGTTTATGCCTGCGGCGGTCGGCAAAGCCTTTGAATTTGTCAGCAGCTACCTGGAGGGAATCATGAATGTCACCCTAAATGGAATTGAAAGACTCCTGAGCCTTAGCCAAAGCTGGAATATCTGGAGAACAGGTCATGGGAAGAGGGAGATGAGGATGTTTTCCTTAAACTGTGAAAAAGGGTGTTTTAGTAGAGAGGATCAATCATCATGATGAGCAGAGACTAAGGTGCGAAGAAAGACCTCTAACGCCTGATTAACCCTCTCAGTCTATCCATTGGATTGAGGGTGGTAAGAAGAGGAAAAATATTGAGGGATTTGCAAAAGACTCTCCAAAAACAAGACGTAAATTAAACACCTGTCGGAAACAATATGAGAAGGAACCTCATGGAGGCGGAAAATTTCTCGAACAAAAATGGGAACCAAGCTAGGAGCAGAAGGAAAAGGAACAAAATGAGCCATCTTGGAGAACCGATCGATTACCACCCAAATTACTGTATTATTCTCCAAATCCATGGCCATGTTGAGACCAGGGCTCCTTAGGAATGGGCAAAGGCATGAGAAAACCAGCAGGGGCTTGTGTGGAGGATTTAGACTGAGCACAGACATGACAAGCCTTAACCTAGTCTTTGACATCCTAACAGAGATTAGGCCATCAGTAGTGACGACTAATGAGCAGGAAGTATCGGAGGAACCCAGCTTGACCTGCCACCTTAGAATCATGTCCCCAATGAAGCTCTTAGCTCAGTGGGGATGAAGGTCTTGCCAGGAGGAATTTTTGACCACAGGGTGGTAGAATGGGCAACAATGCATGAGGTCGGAACGATCGGCCCAGGTTCAGGGGTGGATTCCTCTTCCAAAGTGTCAAATGACCTAGAGAGCGCATCAGCCCGACTGTTGCAGGAACCAGGTTTGTGCGTAATGGTGAAATTAAAACAGGAAAAGAAAAGCCTCCACCTGGCCTGTCTGGGATTCAGACATTTAGCATTCTGTAGGCACTGTAGATTCTTGTGATCAGTAAAAATCATTATGGCATGAGGGGAACCCTCCAAGAGATGACACCACTCCTCTAATGGTAATTTAATTGCAAGAAGTTACCGATCACTGATAGAATAATTTCTCTCTGCCTGAGAATGATTTATGGAGAAGAACACACATGGTTGATGTCTCTTCTCAAAGGATTGAAGATGCACAACTCCCACCCCCATTGAAGAAGCGTCCACTTCAATAAAAAATAGATGCCTAGGATTCGGTCTCAAGAGAGGTCCAGAAACAAAAGCTTGTTTCAGGTTGTGAAGTGCAGAGACAGCTTCAGGAGGCCAGTCCTTGGCATTTGAACCCTTCAAAAAAAGGTGCAGCAATGGAACCAAACTCGAGACAAAGCATCCCAGAAACAGGACTTCAGAAAATTCAAAAGAACATTTCTCCAGCTTGGCATACAGATTATTCTCTCTAAGGTGCTGAAGTACAGTGCGGACATGGTTTCTGTGGACAAGCAGATTTTCAGAAAAGATGAGAATGTCATCCAGATAGATGACAACAAACTGGTACAGCAGATTCCTGAAGATTTAATTGACAAAATTTTGGAACAAAGCTGGGGCATTACACAAACCAAAAGGCATAACCAGGTATTCGTAATTTCGTCTCTAGTGTTAAATGCGGTTTTCCATTCGTCACCTTCCCATATCCAAATCAGATTGTATGCACCTCTGAGCAATAAATAAAAACAAACTGCGCTTATCCAAATATTAAACTAAAGTCCAAATTTAATTTCAAGTCCCAAGGAAGGAAACATTGTTCAATTATTTGTAGGAAAAATAATTCCTGATACCACAGTGTGCATGCATGAACTCCAAACAGTGCATGATCACCGTAAATGTAAGTTATGCTCACCAGATAGCAAGCATTAAGGGCGATTGGCTAAACCCAGCCTAGGGCCTTTACGCTTGCAGATGTCCACACCAGGAAACAGTATACACTAGGTCCGTTCGGAATCCATAAATTCTCACAATTAGCTCAAAAAGAAGAAAATGGCTGCCATAGTGTAGTATATTAGATAATAACAAATACATTTATTTAAAAGTTGCACTTACAATTCCGTAAAGCATAAAATGCATATAAACAATATTGCCGGCCGGCATAAACGAATGGAGCCTGTCCTACTCTAACAAACAGCGTGGTGACGTCACTGCGTACCCTCCCAAACGCATTTCGTCACTAATCGGACGTTTTCAATGGGGAAACAGGCGCCACAGGGATCCACCACATTTATATACCTCCCACGCCTCGTTCTGAGTCCCGGGCAAATAGATCGTTCATAAACGCCATATTGGAAATGGTCAACTCTCCTTTCCTCCTGTAGTGTCTCGATAGATCAAATTCCCGAGCCCACATATTGTTTACCCTAACCTTTTCTATATTACCTCAAACTGGACTTTACCATTCTCCATTAGAATGAACATAAACATGCAGAACCGGAAATTCATTTCTGTAGCCTCAATGTTTGCACAAAACGACAAAACGCTCTTCTATGAAAATCCAAATCCGGGCTAATATTAACCCGCTATTTGAAAAAAACCTATCTCTGTCTAATATATATAATAGAGATCCCTAATTAAACATGTGGGCGGTATATAAATCAATACATTAACCCCACGTAAATCATATATACATAATAATTCCCTATATGAAAAATATTTTGATTAATTGGTTAGATTAATTATAAAATTAATTAAAAAAATAAAAATCACTACGTGATTGACAGCTATATTGAATTGAGCTATGACCAGGGCCATGTGACAGTGAGGGGAAGGGGATCAAAACACCCAAAGTAGTAAAGGGACCTTGTACAGCTGCACATTGTCCTTAGTTTGCACAAATGTCTGCCCCCCCAATAGAGAAGGTGAATCTACTTAGGCAGACCATAGATGGTGCTTTTTTTCCCCCCTGCAACCAGGGGTCAGTGTTGATTGGGGAATCCCTCCCGTGGCTCCACTTGCTGCTGGAAATAGTTGCATGCCAAAAATCTGACATGCTGGTTGTACCCAAGTTGATTGATGGAACGACTTTGGTACATTCACAGATAGATGGTTTGAAACTCGACTGGTCCCTGCTGACCCTGCCGAGATTCAAACCATCTTTGGCCCAGCTTTAGAGGAGACACAGACAACAATAAAAACTTGACATGGTTATATATCTTCCCTACTTTATCTTAAAGGGATTGTAAAGCAAATTTTTTTATTTTTTTAAAATAACAAACATGTTATACTTACCTCCACTGTGCAGCTCGTTTTGCACAGAGTGGCCCTGAACCTGCTCTTCTGGGGTCCCTCGGCGGCTGTCTCTGCTTCCTCCCGCAGGTGCTTCTCACGTTCATGCAAGCTCCCTCGCATTGGTGAGAAGCACCTGCGGGCGCGCTCCCGTGATACAGCCGCGGCTATAGCCGCTCGCTGTATCACAAGGCCCCGCCCCCCGGCGCGCTGCGTCATTGGATGTGATTGACAGCAGCGTGAGCCAATGGCTGCGCTGCTTTCAATCAATCCACTCCAGCCAATCAGTGGCCAGGCTGAGCGGCGAAGAGGACGGTCAGGTAAGTAAAACGGGGGGACTGGGGGCGCCGGCAGTGTCAGATGTTTTTTCACCTTAATGCATAGAATGCATTAAGGTGAAAAAACATTTACCTTTACAACCCCTTTAAACAAAACAAAATCAAGTTTTGGCTTTACACGCATTTAAAGGAAAACTATGGGAAAAAGTTTTAAACAAGCTGCAGGTCACAGTATAAGCTGTGAGCACCGAACTGGCCATACACTATGAGAAGTTTGGCAGATTCCTGTTGAACTGACTGAAATTTGCTATGCAGGGGGCCTTGTTGGGTACCTTCCACCCAACATCTTTTGGTTTGTAAAATTGAAGAAGCTGCACAGCGGCTACGTTCAATCAGATCATTAGATCAGAATAGAAAAGACACAATGGGAGATTCATCTATCTGTGCTGTAAAACATAAACTATGTATATTTTCTTTTTATTTAGCTCGCAGGCTGAATGAAAAAAATTACCAGCATATGGCAGCTTTACCTCTAGATGGAGAATCAACATTAAAAAAGAGTGTGATGAAGTTGTAGGTAGGTGCAGTCTGTAGTCTCAATTGTAGGTGGTGCTTGATCGTACTGGTGAGAGGAACTTGGTTCCTCTATGAATTTCATGTAGTCACGAGGAGACAACTATCTGACTGGATGCTGATGCCTCATGTGACTTTGATAGCCATCTTGGGTGAGGGCAGAGACTATTTTAGGCTCTGGTACTCTGCTTTGGTGCGCATTGTGTGAGTGGTTAGGGACAGGTTCCCCGTCTGTCAGGTACAGTGCATATTGGCAGGGATAGGTTCCTGAGGAGTAGGGGAAATGCAGGGGCCATGCTATCTCTATTCAGGGACAATGCTATCTCCACTCAGGAAGCCTCCTGTTTGGGTGTGGACTGGCGAGGCTGCATTCCACTGCTTGTGGCAGACATTGTTGGAATTTTCAAGCCTTCAGACCACTGTTTAACCGCTGTTATAGTTTGTAAGTGGCTCTGGACAGGCATGCCTTCCTGTCAGATCTGTTTGTACTGTTTGAACCTAGCGTGGACTCTGTGTGTTTACTGTCCGTCACACCAAGCTGCACCTAGCCCACAAGGAGAAAAATAGGAGCGACCGCATTAAAATGTATTATTTTTTATATAGTTTTATAGTTTTATAGTTTTTTCATTCAACTATGACCAGTTTGCCCTCTTTGACACCTGCACTGAATGGCATTACTTGACCGGAGTTAGTTGTCAACTTTTGGTCTTGGACCAGGTTGTGTTCATCTGTACAGATGGCATCTTCCTTAGGTTTTCCTAGTTTGACGCTTTTCTTTGTTGTGTATGTATGTTGAACTATGTTTAAAGAATAATTTGAACAAGAAAGGTTGGACATGTTGTCTTCCCTTCACAGCGCAGTTTGTTCCCAGATAGGGTGTCTGAGGGTGCTAGACAATACACTGCACCTCACACTGTACACCCGGAATGGCTTACAATGTTCACTCATGTCTGTTATTATTGATCCTTCATTTGTACCCTTTCATGCAAAACTATTTACTAGCTCATATTGTATAGCAGATAATGTTCATCTTTTATGTTTTCTTTGTTAAACCTCAATAAAAATATTAAAACAGAGGGATGTTTTCAGACAGCATTGGTTGTCCAACTGTAGCAGTCTAAGCCCCTGTACATACGGTCGGAGATTTCCACAACCAAATCCGTCGGATTTTGCCCGTCGGATTTTGTCCGTCGGATCTTGTCCGAAACTGTTGCATACAGACGGTCGGACAAAGTTGGCGAAAAATCCGGTCTTTCAGAACGTGATGACGTAATTTCGTTACGATGGGACTATATTCAGGCTAGTAGCCAATAGCTTTGATGTAGCAATTTGATCTGAGCATGCGTGGCACTTGGTCCGATCAAAATTCTGTACACATGATCGGAGTATGTCCGATCGGCCCAGTTGGTCGGGAAATATTTCCCACATGTTGGAAAATTGGGTCCGACGGATATTCGGACGGAATCAGTCCGATGCATACCACACACAGTCGGATTATCTGACGACACGGTCCGATAGGACACATTCCGATGGATTCTCCGACCGTGTGTACAAGGGCTAACTTAAACAGAGAACTTTGCCGAGGTTCCCCTATCCATCTGTGTCAAGGGAAGTGGGAAATACAGGACGATACAGTGTCTTTAAAGTACAACCTTAGGGAGATCCCCCTTCTCTATTTGTCCTGATTACCATTATCATTAAAAGTGAAAGTAAAAGAAAATCCCCAAATTGTGGGTTTTCCCCAGAAAAGTAATAGAGGGGAGATCTTCTAATAGGCACTAGTTCTGGTGACCTGGGGGGGGGGGGGGGCAAGGGATTCCCATAATTTGCAGGTATTTCCCCTCACTTCCTGTGTTGGCTATGGGACAGGAAGTGAAAGGAAATCTCCCCAATGGTACACAGAGGGCAGAAAATAAACAGACAGGGTTTATAACCTTCCCTTACTCTATCCAAAATGAAAAGAAAGGTTTTGCCAGGGCGGTCAGTGATAAGGTGCATATTACCACTGACTCATGGACCAGCAGGCATGGACAGGGATGCTACCTATCTTTCACAGTGCACTGGGTGACCCTGCTGGCAGCTGGGAAGGATGCAGGACAGGGTGCAGTATTGTTGGAGCTTGTTCCGCCACCATGCCTCCAAAATGCTACTAGTGGTGATTCTGACACACCTCTCTCCTCCATCCCCTCCTCTTCTTCTTTCTCCATGGCCTCTTCCTCTATAGATTTGTCCTCGGAACCAGCGGTGCTCCTTAGGCATTCAAGGGGCTATGCAAGCACTAAGCAAAAAAGATGCCATGCGGTACTTAAGCTGGTGTGCTTAGGGGACAGGAGCCATACTGGAGCAGAAATTCTGTCAGCTCTGAAGGGACAGGCTCAGAGATGGTTGACACCATGCCAGCTTCAGGCAGGAATGGTGGTTTGCGACAATGGCACCACCCTCCTCTCCACCCTCTGACAGGGACAGATAACAGTGAGGGCTTACAGTGTTGTGGCAACAACACCACACCACCCCCAAAGGCCCAATTTTTCTGACACTGTTCAACAGGGTCATGTAATTACAATTCTTGATATAATATTTCACAGCAAGGCCCGTTCCAGTGCCCACCAAAAGTAACTGTGAGGGCTTACAGTGTTCTGGTACCACCAACACGTAAGGCCCAAATTTCTGAAGAGTATATAGGGCAGGCCCCTACTTTCAAACATCCGACTTACAAATGACTCCTACTTACAAACGGAGGGAGACAACAGGAAGTGAGAGGAAATCTACCCCTAGGAAGGGAAATTCTCTCCTGTAAGCCCTTGTACACACGGTCGGACATTCGATTTCCGACAACAAAATCCATCGGATTTTTTCCAACGGATTTTGTCAGAAACTGGTGTTGCATACACATGGTCGGACACAGTTGTCAGAAAATCTGATCGTTCATAATGTGATGACGTTTTTTAGTTACGACGGGACTACGTTCAGGCTAGTAGCTAATAACTTTGGTCTAGGAATTTGATCTGAGCATGTGGCACTTTGTCGGATCGGAATTCTTTACAGACGATCGGACAAAGGCCAATCGGATCATGTTGTCGGAAAATTTTATATCCAGCTCTCAAACTTCGTTGGTCGGACATTCCGACGGAAAAAGTCAGATGAAGCCCACACACTGGTCTGATTGGACATTTTCCGTCGGAATGTCCGACCGTGTGTACAAGGGCTAAGAGTTAAGGGGAAAAAGGTGTCTCCTCCACTGATGCTTTATCACCAATCCTTGTTTCCCTTCAAAATCCAATTGTCATTGGGGCAGAAAGTGAGGTGAAATCTTCTGAATAGGGGCACAGACAGCAAAACAAATGTTACAGGGGTGATGATAACCCTTCCCTATGTTTTCCAAAAAGCTTAAAAAAATTTTTTTGCTGGAGCTACACTTACAAAATGTACCTTTCCAAATTACAAACAGATTAAACTTAAAGTGGTTGTAAACCCTTACAAACCACTTTGACCTACAGGTAAGCCTAGATTAAGGCTTACCTGTAGGTCCAAGAAATATCTCCTAAACCTATATGGTTTAGGAGATATTTGCCCGAAAACAGGCACAGCTGTCTACGGCAGAACAGGGGCGCGCAGGCGCACTGAGCGCGGCATTCTTACCAACGGAGCTGCCGCGCGTGTCGGCTCCCGTGCGCATGCGCGGGAGTGACGTCATCGCGGCTTCGCCGAATGACAGCAATGGAGCTGCGAGACCCCACCAAGAAGATGAATGTGGCAGACTACAGGGGACAGCGGCGACTTCGCTGGCTCCTGTGTCAGGTAAGTGACACATAATGGACTACTATGCGATGCATAGTAGTCCATTATGCTTTGCCTTTGCAGGGAATGAAAGAGGAAGTAAACTCATCAGGGTTTACTTCCTCTTTAAGAACAAACCTATAGTCTCTGTATTTATTGGGACCGCCTGTATGTTGTTGTTCAGAGTATATAAGGCCTGGGGGCCCCACACCTTTTTTTTTATTATTTGGGTGTGGGGTTCCCCTTAATATCCATACAAGACCCAAAGGGCCTGGTAATGGGCTGGGGGGTTACCCATGCCGTTTTTCTCAATAATTTTCATCCACATTGCCAGGACCCGACATTACACTACAGCCACAAGCAGTTTTAAATTACTTTTATTTCTTTAGAAATGTAATTTTGTGCAGGAACTGTTCTAAACACGGGAAACACGCGCCACTTTACAGGCAATGCGATAGACACCCCCCCCCCCCCCCCCCCCCGGTACGATATTTAAAGGAATATTTCACTTTTATTTTTTCACTTTAAGCATCATAAAAATCACTGCTCCTGAAAAACGCCTGTTTTTAAAACTTTTTTTTGCATTGATACATGTCCCCTGGGGTAGGACACGGGTCTCCAAACCCTTTTTAGGACAATAACTTGCATATTAGCCTTTACAATTCGCACTTTCGATTTCTGGATGCAAACCGAACCGGGGGGTGTTCGGCTCATCCCTACTAAACAGGTTCCTTTAGATATAAAATACATCATACTATCTCAAATTCTCCACTTCCCACAATATGCATTGATAGAATAAAACCAAAATATATGTAACTTGCCTTTCTCCAACAATGCAATAGGTTTATGCAACCAATCAGTAGTGCTGCACACACATTTTTTGTAATGAAATTATTAATGATGCAAGAACAATTACAATTAAAAAAGTTTTGCAGCAGATAAGCTTTTAAAGATCCTTGGATGCAGAAACACAACAGTGACCATTATTTGAGGAATGTGTATTCATTTCTGCCACAACCTCTGCTTAGTTTAGAAACCCAGCATTGGAGCCACAGAACATGATTGCTTAAGGCATGTTGCATAGCCTTATAAATAAGGTGAAGAAGACTGCATATACAGTATATCATTTCTATCTCACTTGCAGCACTAAAGAAATAATACAGAATGCATATGTAACCTGGACTGCAGCTGATAACTGCTGTTGAAATTCTTTCTTTGTTGCTGCTGTATTATCCCTTTGCAGTGTGGGCATGGTTAACCACTTGACTACCAAGCCAATTCTGTTTTAATTCATTTTTATATATAAACAGCGCTTACAGTGTTGGTAATACAATAAAAGATAGTGATTAACGCACAGTCTCATACAATGTGCTAAGGTGCTCCAAACGAAATAAAGTGCTGAAGTGTTTCAAATATATTGCTGTGCTGTGTGCCACACTCCCCTCTTGTGACCCCACTCACCAAAATTAATGGACCCTCAGCTTTGCTGTTTGTGAGTCAAACACACTGAGATCTAGTGCTCTGGTATTGTAGGGTAAACTTTGGGAATCTTCCGATAGCTCTCCATACTTAAAAAGGTCTTGAAGATGACCAAATAGAACCACCAGGCTCGATAAAACAAAAATAGAGGCTGCTAGTGAAGTACTGTTAGATATAGATTGATTGCGCACTCAGAGTACCACTTACGAAATTGCTGGTAAAAACAGGCATCAGTAAAGAGGGTTCGCTGCTGATCAGCGTGCAATCCACGGAGGGCGGAAGTAACGTCAAAGGTTGGAAAACCTGGAAAGCGTCAACAACACTTCGCACCTCCTCCGGGTCATCATCTAGGATGAAGGGGAGGAGGGGCGAAACACATTGACGCATTTGACGCATTTCCGGTTTTCCAACCTTTGACGTTACTTCAGCCTGGTGGATCTATTTGGTCATCTTCAAGACCTTTTAATTGTGGAGAGCTATCTGAAGAGTTCCAAAGTTTACCCTACAATACCAGATCACTAGATCTCAGCATGTTTGACTCACAGACTGCAAAGCTGAGGATCCATTCATTTTGGTGAGTGGGGTCACAAGAGGGGAGTGTGGCACATGGCACAGCAATATATCTGGAACACTTCAGCACTTTATTTCGTTTGGAGAACCTTATCACATTGTAAGAGACTGTGTGTTTATCATTATCTTTGATTGTATTATCAACACTGTATGCAATGTTTATATATATATATATATATATATATATATATTCAATCTTTGAGGTTGTACCTTGTGCTCAGCTGCTACAGGTTTTTTTTTTATATTTTCTTCACTTTTTATATTGATCACATAGCTCTAGTTTATGGTTTATTACAATAAATTTTTATTGTTGTTGGAAATTGAAGTGTTATAATATCAACAATTCTTATTAATATTGTTAACTCTACTAGAAGCTAACCGCCAAAGGAAAACATTTGAACGCGTCGACACGATATATGGCATCAATCCACATAGAGTTGTATAATTAGAATATAATAAAGTGTTAGCTAGCAAAGCGATCTTATCCAACAAATTGTGTGTGGGGTCTAGATTGGGGAAAAAAGGGGGGGGGGGGAATAAAAGGCATCCAATGAGGGAGATGGCCAAGCCACCATTCCTAGTTTATTATAGAGGAGGAAGGCTTTTGTATGTGTACCTTTACATATATAGAACTATGCATAAACTTTTAGCAAACTTATAACATTTATATAGTATCGAGCCCAAGACATCGAGCCAGTGTAGCTATTCATGGAGGGGTGCCCAAGTCTATTAACTCATAAAGGATTAGAGTGAAGGAGATTGAAAAACTGCACCCATGGGGTCCATATCTCCTTGAACTTGGAATCATTTTCATTAGCTGAAGCTACCATCTCTTCCATGTGCATTATATGGTTAATTTCTGCAACCCATTAACGTATTTTTAGTATTTCTGTCCATTTCCAATATCTGGGTATCAGAGCTCTACCTGCCATCAGCAAAAATCGAAATATTTATTTTTTGATAGATGTAATTGATCCTGGAATCAAAGATAAGAGGGCAACCTCTGGGGTCTCTGGCCAGTTCTTACCCGTGATTAAGTGGCTTCGATGGAATATGGTGGACCAGTATGGCTTTATTTTCGGGGAAGTCCACCACATGTTTAGATGTGTACCCCCAGGCTCACCACATCTCCAACATAGGGCTGGAATAGCTGGGTTGATTTTATTTATTAATACCGGGCAACAATACCATCTGGTTATGGTTTTATAGTTTCTCTGTTGCGAGTGGGAAGCAAAGGTTGACTTAAATATAAAAAATAAAACTTTATCCCATTCCTCAACAGCCAATTTAATGCCTAATTCTTGTTCTCAGTCTCGGATATAGAAGGGGCAGTGAAGAAATGCATGAGCTAGGAGGATTCCATATATTTTGGAAAGAGTATGTATACATTTTTTGGCCAGAGAGACACAGCTCCTCAAACTTGGTAAGATCCCTACAGAGCCGCTCCTTGTCCAATCGGTCATACAAGTGACATCTTTGGAAATAGTTAAACCAATCTCCTCGTCCAACGCTAGATGGAGAGCTAAGCTCACTCAGGGGTTTCAAGTCTTTTGAGGGGATTGCATATAGGATAGGAGCTGGTTGTGATGGTTGCCAGCTAACCGCTGGCAATAATTACTGTAATAAAAATCCTATAAAACTATCCCTATTTTGTAAACGCTATAACTTTTGCGCAAACCAATCAATAATCGCTTATTGCGATTTTTTTACCAAAAATATGTAGAAGAATAGGTATCGGCCTAAACTGAGGGAAAAAAATGTTTTTTTATATATTTTTGGGGGATATTTATTATAACAAAAAGTACAAAATGCGTTTTTTTTCAAAATTGCCGCTCTATTTTTGTTTATAGCGCAAAAAATAAAAACCACAGGGGTGATCAAATACCACCAAAAGAAAGCTCTATTTGTGGGAAAAAAAAGGACATCAATTTTGTTTAGGATCCACGTTGCATGACCGCGCAATTGTCAGTTAAAGCGACGCACTGCCGAATCGCAAAAAGTGGTCTGGTCTTTGACCAGCAAATTGGTCCGGTCTGAAAGTGGTTAATCACTACAGTATGCTCATGTTTCACCACCTTCATTACCAGGCCATTTTTCATTTTTTATTTACACTGTGATACATTGATTGAAAATTATTCAGTAATGCTGCATTGTACTCAAATACTTATTTTCTAATACAGATAACGCTTTTTTTGGTGGTAATTAATAACCACTAGGTTTAGGAGGAGAAGGGGTTAATGCACAGGTCACATACAATGGGAGGATGAAGATAAAGGGGTTAAAAATATGCAGTATAAGGGAGATGAGGGGTTAATATACAGATCTGATAAGAGACAGGATGGGACTGATATGTACTGTAGAGAGTTGAATGACATTAGAGGAGTGGGTTTTTATACTTTTGGCACCGTACAGGATTTCACTGGTGCCGACCTGTGGTTGCGAGGCTTTCTTACCTTTTACACATTGGTTGGTGCTTCTAGATCACCAGCCAGTGAGACACAGCTCCTCACTGCAGCCTGTGTTTACATTCTGTGATGCTATGATTGGTCACAGCGATCACATTGTGTCTTTTGCAAGTGATGTCCAATCACAGAGCAATCACAGGCGTGCAGTTCCCAGTGGACCTACCAGTACATCCTCCCAGAAAAATAGGGGACCGACCCTATTTGTAGTGGTCTGTCTGTAAAAGATCAAAAGTGTTTTTCTCCCATAGGCTGTCAGATCATTTTCAGATTTAAGAAGAAAAAATGTCAATATAGTGTAGCTTACCGTTACCTCACCTGCTCGCTTCTCCATCTCAGGGGTCCCGATGGAAAGTAGCCCAAATAATGTTGAATCCAACACTTAGTCCTTTTTCAAAGATTTGTTCAGGATAAGCACAAAGTCCTTCACTAGAGGGTCAAGAGGTTAAGGGGAGTTCAGGCACCTGATAATTGCGGGTTAGAGGTATTGGTCAGATCCAGAGGACAAACAGCTCCACAAACTGGATCCAGCAATCACCGGATAGACTCCTCTCACTTGACCTAGCAGCCGGTGAGATGCTCAACAAAGTCTCTGCCACAGACTTGTCAATTAAACTAAAGCATTCTTGAGAGATCTTGAGAGGTTTAAAGAACTACCATACAGTACCAGTTTCTTTCAGCCGACTCGGTAATACTGTATGGGTGTTGATCCGGGTTGCATCCTCTAACAGGCTCCTCCAGGGATACCATCCTTGTGCTCGGTCCCCTCCTAGAAAAGTCCTCCCCTGGAACCTCCAGTTTTCTTGGCCTCTCCCCGCAGGCGAGACAGCACAGGACCACCCCTGGATCAGTAGGCTTTTTCCAGGCCTACCCTCTCAGTTGCAGAGACTCAGGTCAGCCGACCCCAAGGTGCAGGGCCATGTGACACGCACCCCAGGCTAGGAGGACTATGAGGTCAGGATAGCGGACCCCAAAAAGAAGACCCACCAAAATGGCGTTGGTACCTTAAATACCCTCCCCCAGAATGCACAGCAGGGAAACCACTCCCACTGAGCTACTTCCGAGCAAGAGGTGGTATTCAATACATCCAGCTTGCTGCATTTCCACACTTACCGGCGGTGACAGCAACACCTACAGTCAAGTGGAAACCAGTGCAACCCAGCTGGACTGGCACAGAAACCAGAACTAGCCCAACTGCAGCTTCGGACAACTAAATTTGAAAAACAATAATGTCTGCTCATTAGGAACAGAGCGCTACAATAGCATCTTAAAGAAACTCTGTTCCCAAACCACATTTTTGAAAATTGTCAACAGTACAGGTTAACAGGCACTTGCTGAGATCTGGTTACGGGGGAATGATGACTAAGATTTAAAAAAAAAAAGCAAAAAGTTTATTTTCTCCACTTTGACCATAAACCCTGCAGCACCTCCTCCTGTGTACTATAAAAGAAATACCCTCTATGAAAGGAAACTAAGAAAACAGGGCACTATGATGGGCACAAAAGTGGGAACTCAAAATTGAAATGAAAAATATATATTTTATTGCAAATCAGTAAAAACAGGTAATAGAATACTAGCCGCTGTAAACTGCATGCATGAACAATACATTACTCTTTAAAAACATCGTTGACTATAAAGACAGACTCTAAAGACAGACTATTGAGACATCCAACGATTTTTGAAAGGGGTTAGTAGTCCTTCTTCAGGGATGCTCATATATAAGTACAACGATGTTCTATAATATAAAACACATATAATCATATAAAGATAAGCATACCTCCCAACTTTTTGAGATGGAACCTCCGCTTTTTGGAACTCCCCCCCCCCCCTCCGATGTCACATTTGGCACCTTTCAGGGGAGAGGGGGGTGCAGATACCTGTATAATACAGGTATTTGCACCCACTTCTGGGAATAGACTCCCACGGGAGTCACGCCCCTTCCCGTCCCCCTGCTGTCTTCTGGGAAACACACAGGTCCCAGGAGATAGTGGGAACCAGTTAGGACATGCAGTGTGACTCACGCATTCTCAGTAAGGAACTGGGAAGGGAAGCTGCAACGCAGCTGCCGAGAGCCGAGCGATTGATCGGCTTCAGCTTCCGACATCGCTGGACCCTGGGACAGGTAAGTGGCCATTTATTAAAAAAATATTAAAAGCCAGCAGCTACAAATGCTGCAGCTACTGGCTTTAAATATATATATATATATATATATATATATATATATATATATTTTTTTTTTTAGGAGGACCTCCTCTTTAATGGCGTTGTGTTGAGTTATTTTGAGGGGACAGCAAATTTTTCACTGATATACAGGCTGTACACCAGGGGTGCCCAACCAGTGGCCCGGGGGCCACATGTGACCCGCGGAGCCCTCTGATGTGGCCCGTGACCTCCTGCTCTGGGATGGTGGTTTGACCCACCATTCCAGAGCATCATGTTTGTGAATGAAGCAGACGGTAGAGAAAGCAAGAATCTGCAGAGCCATATAGGCTGATGCTTCCTGTATAGCACCAGCTCCTGTCACAATCGATACCAAATGCACTCTGCCTGGGACAGCAACAGCCGGGCAAAACTGAATGGAAGACTGTTATTAAAGGTGTGTTTGTTACTGAAATCAGTGTATATTTGGGTATATCTGTTCTTCAGTGTTTACTAGGCTGCTGTTAAACTAATCCTGCACCTGTGGGTTACCTGCATTGAGCCATAGACTTCTGTTTTTACCTGTGGGTTTGGGGTGCTTTCAGAAAGTGCACTATACCATCAGGATATGATAGAAGTCTATGGCAAAGTGCAGCTAACCTGCAGGAAAGCCACAGGTGCGCATGGCGTATCAGTGTGAAAGCATCCTTAGGACCTAATTGGCCCTCCATTCACCTCTATGTCCATTTAACCCTGCTTACCTTCAATCCGATACAATAAAAAAACAAAAAACAGAATTCAGATTGAATTGGATGGCTCGTAGAGTAGCATGGGCTGTGTCCATATCTGTTCTGCATATGCAGTGTAGATACAGACCTGTCATCCGCCCATTACACTTATTTTGGCCCGTGACTGGTTACCAAGTTGCTTTGATGGCCCTCACTCATCAAAAGGTTGGGCACCCCTGCTGTACACTCACTATTTTACATTGCAGCAAAGTGTTATTTCTTCAGTGTTGTCACATCAAAAGATATAATAAAATATTGGGGGTCCTAGTAGATGATAGGCTCAGCAATGGCATGCTGCGGCTAACAAAGCAAACAGAATATTGGCATGCATTAAAAAGGGGATCAACTCCTGAGATAAAACAATAATTCTCCGGACTCTGGTCCGGCCGCACCTAGAGTATGCTGTCCGGTTCTGGGCACCAGTCCTCAGGAAGGATGTACTGGAAATGGAGTGAGTACAAAGAAGGGCAACAAAGCTAATAAAGGGTCTGGAGGATATTAGTTATGAGGAAAGGTTGTAAGCACTGAACTTATTCTCTCTGGAGAAGAGACGCTTGAGAGGTGATATGATTTGAATTTATAAATACCGTGACCCCACAATAGGGAAACATTTTTTTTTGTGGAAGGGAGTTTAACAAGACACGTGGTCACTCATTAAAATGAGAAGAAAAGAGGTTTAACCTTAAACTACGTAGAGGGTTATTTACTATAAGAGCGGCAAGAATGTGGAATTCCCTTCCACAGGCGGTGGTCTCAGCAGGAAGCATCAGTAGTTTCAAAAAACTATTAGATAAGCACACACATAGGTTGGGCTTAATGGATTTGTGTCTTTTTTCAACCTCACCTACTATGTAACTATGTAACATGTCTGTGATCATCAGCGCACATCTGCCGCAAATCTGTCCGCGATCATCTGTGCACATTTGGCGCAAATCTGTCAGTGATCATCTGGGCACATCTGGTGCATGTCTGTGATCATCTGGCACATCTTTATGTGAACATCTGTGTACATCTGGCTGTGATCATCTGCCACATTTAATTCCATTGTCCTGGTGCTCCAGGGCCTTCAAAAATGTGATAGGTACTCAGGAAATTAAATGAGTAATTTATGTTTTTAGAATGCCTGATGATGCTCCCTGCATGTTGGGCCTCTGTATGTGGCCAGGCTGTGTAAAAGCCTCACACATGTGGTATCACCATACTCAGGAGGAGTAGCAGAGTGTATTTTGGGGGGTAATCTTTGCTATGTACTTGCTATGTGTTATAAAAATCTTATAAATTGAAAACTTTGTTTAAAAAAAGAAATAGGATTTTTAAAACAGCTTACCTGTAAAATCCTTTTCTTGTGAGTACATCACAGATAGTCACCATCAGGTGATTGGACACTGGCAACCCTAATTACAAGGCAAGTTCCTCCCCTATTTAACCCCTCCCATATGGAGAGTACCTCAGTTTTGTATCAAAGCCATAAGTATCTTAATGTATAATCCTGAAGAGAGGTGGGAGCGCTGTGTCCCGCGATGTACTCCCAAGAAAAGGATTTTACAGGTAAGCTGTTTTAAAAATCCTATTTTCTTGTTCATACATCACGGGACACAGAGCCTTTGATAATTACTAAGTGGGATGTCCCAGAGCAATGCCCAAATTTGAGGGGAGGGAGACACAGATCAGAAACACAGACCGCCATCAGACGTGAGGACCTATACTGCTGCCTGCAGCACAGTGCGCCCGAAGGTGGCATTCTCATGCCCTCCTACATCCACCTGACAGAATCTAGTGAATGAATGGACTGAAGACCAAGTTGCAGCATTGCAGATCGGGGCCATGGAGGCCTGGTGATGCACTGCCCAAGAAGCACTAACTGCTCTAGTTGAGTGTGCTTTAACCTGAAAAGGAGGAATCTTCTTATTCAAACCATAAGCCTGAATAAGCTGTCAAATTCATCTAGAGATAGTGGACTTTGAAGCTACCTGGCCCTTTTTGGGGCCTTCTGGCAGTATAAATAGACCATCAGTCTTTTGTATCTGAGCCGTTGCCTGCAGATAGATTTTGACTGCTCTTACAACATCTAAAAAGTGTAACAACTTCTCCTCCACGGACTGCGGATCTGGAAAAAAGGACAGTAGGACCACATCTTGATTCAGATGGAATCCTGAAACCACTTTAGGCAAAAAGGTCGGAGTGAGGACGCAACACCACCCTGTCTTCGTGAATAATCAAATATGGATTCTTACAAGAAAGAGCTGCTAATTCCGATACCCTCCTAGCTGAGGATATGGCTACAAGAAAAAATGATTTCTTTGTCAAAAGAACCAAAGGAGCATGGTGCAATGGTTCAAAAGGTTGTTTCTGTAAAACAGACAAAACCAAATTTAATTCCCATGGCACACGGCAGGCTTAACCGGCGGATTCAAGTGCAGTGCCCCTTGAACAAAGGCCCGGATCAGGGAATGAGAGGCAAGCGGTCTTTGAAAAAATTCCGACAAGGCCGAGATCTGGCCCTTGATAGTGCTCAAGGCCACCCTCATTTCTACGCCTAATTGAAGACAGGCAAGAATCTTGCTAATGGCATATCTAAGATGCCACCCCCTGGATTCACACCAGGAAACATATGTCTTCCAGATTCTGTAATAGATGAGCCTGGAGGCTGGCTTCCTAGCATTAACCAGAGTGGATAGGACTGGGCCCGAGAGCCCACAGCTCTTCAGGATGTGGGTCTCAACAGTCAAACCATCAAATTCAGACTTCGCAAGGCAGGATGGAATATTTAGCCCTGTGAGAGTAGATCTGGGCGTAGCTGAAGAACCAAAGGTTTTCCCTCTGCCATCTTTACGATCTCTGCATACCAAGGTTGTCTAGGCCAAGTCGGGGCAACCAGAATTACTGGCTTCCCTTCCAATTTGACCCTCTGAAGGAATTGCCAGAGAAGCGAAACTGGAGGGAACGCATAGATCAGAATGTACTGATCCCACGGAATCGCTAAGGCATCTGACCCTTGTGCCAGTGGATCCCTTGTTCTTGACACAAAGTTGTCCAGTTCCTGTTGAACCTGGAAGCCAACAGGTCTACATCCGGGGTACCTCATTTCTGATATATGGCCCGAAATATGTTGGGGTGTAGAGACCATTCTCCTGGACACACCTGCTGGTGGCTCAGGAAATCCGCCTGCCAATTTTCTACCCCAGCAATGAAGACCGCAGACAGGCAGGGAACATGCCTTTCTGCCCAAGCAAAAATGTGATTCCCCTCCTTCTGTTCATCCAGACTCCTGGGGCCCCCTTGGTGATTGATATAGGTCACCGCTGTAGCGTTGTCTGACTGTATCCTGACAGGACAGCCTTGCAACCTGTAAGTCCAGGCCCGAGGGCCAGATGAATTGCCTGAATCTCCAGAATGTTGATGGGCAAGAGCCCATCGGCTCTGGACCATCTTCCCTGGGAAGAGGCTTCTTCCAGAACTGCTCCCCAGCCTACAAGGCTGGCATCTGTGGTTACGACCTTCCAAGTAACTGGAACAAAGGATTTGACTTTCAGTAGGTTCTCGGTTAGTTATTACCATTTGAGGCTCTGGTGTACCCATGGTGACAGGCACATTGAAAGATCCAAGGCTTGAACTCTCTTATTCCAGGCAGATAGAATGCTGCTCTGTAAATGTCTTTAGTGAAACTGGGCATAAGGACCAGCCTCGAATAAGGGCTACCATTTTCCCTAATAACCTCCTACATAGTCGAATGTAAGGATTTTTCCTTGTTTTGACTACTTGGACCAAATCCTTTATGGCTTTGGCTTTTGATTTGTGTAAGAATACTCTGCTTAGGACTGTGTCTATGACCATGCCCAAGTATTCCAGCCTTAGGGGCTGTAAGGAGGAATTTCTAGATTGAAGACCGGGCCTAGGTACTCTAAATACTTCACTATGCTGAGCACATTGCGGTCTAAGCATGCTACGGACTGTTCTACGAGTAGCAAATCATCCAGATAAGCTATTACTGCTATGCCTCAAGCCCTTAGCTTTGCCTGGGGTGGGGCTAGAGCCTTCATAAACACCTAAGGTGCGGTAGCAAGACAGAAAGGTAGGGCCACAAACTGGATGTGGAGCTGCTCTACCGCAAACCTTAGAAACCTTTGGTGAGTGGAGAAAATTGGCACATGTAGACATGCATCTTTGATGTCTATTGATGCCAAAAATTCTTCTCTCTGAAGGGTGGAAACCACGGAGGGAATTGATTCCATGCGGAAAGAACGAATGTTTAGGAACCGATTCAGGTCTTTTAGATCTAGAATAGGTCTGACATCACCATTTGGTTTTGGAACCATAAAGAGGTTTGAGTAGAACCCCGAGCCTTGTTCTTCTGGGTCTACTTCTATAATTACCCCTTGGGATAACAGGTATTCTAAGGCCAGAAGCAAGGGCCTCCTTTTTTCTGGATCTGTGGAGACTCTTTACCTTAGAAAGCGGGATGGCGGAAGCTCCCAAAATGCCAGCTTGTAGCCCAGAGACACCATGGAGGTTACCCATTTGTCCTGAATCTCTTCTCACCAGGCGTCTGCAAACAGCAGCAGCTTTCCCCCCACTTGGCCGAGTGGGGGCGCCTCTTCATAAGGAGACTTTTGGGTTCTGCTTAACAGATCTTGGACCCCAAGACTTTTTCTGCCCTTGGGCCTAGCCTTGGATCTTTCCCCTAGTATTGGACTGGGGAGGCCATCACCACTGCCTGGAGGTCGAGGTTCCAGGGGCTGGGGAAAGAGAACGTATAGATGAGGGACATTTACTCTTCTTCTTAACCGGCAACAAAATAGTCTTGCCCATGGTAATCCTCTGGATATATTTGTCCAAATCATCCCCAAACAAGCATTCCCCGTGAAACGGGACCCCAGTCAAAAATCTTTTGCATGAAGCCTCAGCTGCCCAATGCTTAAGCCAAAGGGACCTGCGCATGTGTACCAGCAGGAGAGCAAGGCGGGATGTTTGCTGAACAGAATCCATAATGGCATCAACCGCAAAGCAGAAGGCCTTAGGAAGGTCTGCATAAACCTCGACCTGTTCAGTGGGGAGGAGGTTAACCACCTGCTTCATTTGTTCCTTTAGGAATTGGCACATGCCAAATGCTGCGACTTCAGGTTGGACCACAGTGCCAGCCATAGAAAAGGAGGCTTTAAAAAGAGATTCCAGCTTTTTGTCAGTTGGATCTTTGAACCCCTGAGCATTGTCCACGGGACAGGTCAGGCTTTTATTCACACAGGAAACAGCCACATTAATTGCTGGCACTCCCCATTTCTTGGTGAATTTTTCCTATACCGGATAAAAAAGTGAAAACTTCTTAGGAGGAGAAAATAGCTTATCTGAATGAACCCAGTCCTCATACAACAATTTTTACAGCAAGGGATGAATTGGGAAGGTATAGCAGCCTGTGTGGATTTCTGGGATCCCAAGGAGGAAACAGAGGATGTAACAGCCTCAGCAGAGGGAAATCTGTATGTGGCACGCACCAACTCAGTGTAATATTGCACCTGCATCTTGGGGGCCTGAGAGGAAGGAGAGAGCTTCTCCTCATCCCCTGAATCATCCGACTTCTCCTGATCCCCATCCCTAGATAGGGATACTTCATCATTATCAGATTACCTATCCAATAAAGAACCTAGAGCAGAGGCAAGGGATCTATCCCGTTTTCTGCTACTCTTTAAGGAAGTTGTGATTAAAGTAGCAATCCTTCCTTCTAAACCATCCAATGCAGCTTTCATAGTGTCATCAGTGACATACACATGGGCTGCAACATTGGGAGAGGCTGCAAAGCCTGACAGGGGCAATGACTCATCCTGTGAGGCTGCCTCCAGTCTTTCGGGGGGGGGGGGGGGGTGGTATCCTGCAGGCACTATACTCTATAGGTAGACATAGTCCTAAGCTGCAAAAGCAGAGTTACTAGTATAGATGCAATCATTGTGGTGCCTTAGTCTTACTGGATGATGAGTTTTCTCTCAACAGTAGTCTCTCTTTTAATTTCTTAGCTTCTTGCTTGAATGAGCTATCCTCGGAGCAGTTGCATCTGAGTTGTAGGTACTGGCTATAGGCTATCGAACTGACTAGTGGCCTGGAATGAAAACTCTCAGCATTGGGAATAGAGTTGCCAGCTGTAGGCTTCTGATATAGTGCTCTGGCTAGGTAACCATTATTACATATATGGATCTCAACATTCAAGAAGGTGTGATAGTAGGAGATGCTGTCAAGGTAAAATTGATAGTTTGGGGGACACAGGGTATGCACATTTGCTTGGTGCAAGGCTACAGTGCATAAATGTGGACTGGAGAAAACTGCTTTTGCAGCTTTCTCCAGGTTTTGGTATTCGGTCATGGGGCTCTGTAGTTTGGAGATTCCATAGTGTTTTGGGTGAGATGGGATCTCCAACCCTGTGTCCAGACTTTGTAGATTACCAGCAGGATGTGTGCTCAGTTGAGCACAGCACTTATAATGAGGGTATGGGAAGACCTCATGGCTCCCAGTTGGAGACTGCTCCACACCCAGAGAGACAGGAGTTCTCCAGGAGTCAGAGAGGTTGCAAGAGGCAGCCAGAATGTGTGACTGCAAGAAGCAGTGCAACAGCCTGAGGACTAAGGCCAGAGCAGAGCTGTGGGCCCTAAAGTGAAGCCATCCACATTGATGAATCCTCTGGTCTGTGTGACCAGGATAAAGAGCAGAGGTACTGCTAAAGTGCCAGGTGGGCTAGCATTTTGTGTGTTTATTTGCTGAAGAAGAACCCCTGTGTGGGAAACCTTTATGTCACTAACTTTTATTTGCCTTTTTAATAAAAATGGGCTACCACGCCCTCAAATATAGTTCCTGATTGTCTTGAGTCACTGACAAAAACATTTGCAACGAGAGCTAATGGTCCCCGATATTACAAAGGATATAGAGTCCATACTGCATGTCATTGTACATTTTAGATTAAATTCATTCACATTCAGTACATTTAAGAATTCTTGCTGTATGTAACTCATCCCATACAGCAGTTACATCATCTATATACCTGTACCACAGGATGATGTGGTCCATATATACAGCTAGCTCCTCCAAGGACAGTAGCATATGTTTCCGCTCCCCCAGATACAAATTGACATAGGATGGAGTACAGCATGTCCCCATTGCTATGCCTTGTTCCTGGAGGAAGTGGGAACCTTTGAACAGAAAAATATTGTGATTAAGAATATAGTTTAGTCACTTTAGAATTAATTCAGTCAGAGATCGATCGTAAGAGCTACACTATGACAGGACTGGTTTTATACAAGCCAGGCCCATGTCATATGGGATTGAACTATACAGTGCCTCAATGTCTTTGGCGACTAAGTGAGCTTATTGAGGTATATGTAATACATCAAGGATCTGGACTAGATGGATAGTATCCTGCATGTATGTGGGAAGGTTTACAACATATGGTCCATGATATTCATCCAACATTGAACTAAGGTTTTCAGGAAGGGAGCCATTCCCTGAGATTATTGGGGGCCTGGGTGAGTGTTTCAAGTCCTAGTGGAGTTTGGGAGAAGCATCATTATTCTATTCTATTCTATTATTCTTCTTTATTCTTTTAGGTATGCTGCTTCTATATACCGTTAGACTTCGTTATGGAATCTATCAATAAATGTGCTGTTGATTATTATTATTATTATTATCATACAGGATTTATATAGCACTAACAGTTTATGCAGTGCTTTACAACATGAGGGAAGACAGTACACTTACAATACAAATCAATACAGGAGGGATCAGAGGGCCCTGCTTGTTAGAGCTTACAATATAGAAGGGAGGGTCAAATGGAAACAAAAGGTAATAAATGTGGGGGGTGAGCTGATGGAGAAAATGAAAAAACAGCTGTTAGGTATGGGTAGGGTAGGCTTCTCTGAAGAGAAGGGTTTTCAGGGAATCATAGAGTAGGGGATAAGCGGACAGATTGGAGTAGGGCATTCCATAGGATTGGAGAGGCTTTGGAAAAGTCCTGGAGGCGACCATGGAAGAGGTGACGAGGGAGCTAGAGAGCAGGAGGTCTTAAGAGGAATGAAGAGAATGAGTAGGTTGGTATTCAGAGACAAGGCTAGTGATGTAGCTGGGGGCTAAATTGTGGATGGCTTTGTACGTAGTTGTTAGTATTTTGAATTAAATTCTTTGGCCAAGCAGAAGCCAGTGGAGGGATTGACAGAGAGGGGTAGCAGAGACAGAACGATTGGTAAGGTGGAGTAGTCTGGCAGCAGCGTTCATGATGGATTGAAGAGGTGATAGACTATGTAGAGATAAGCCAATGAGAAGGGAGTTGCAGTAGTCAAGGTGAGAGATGACCAGAGAGTGAATTAAAAGCTTTGTTGTGTCATTGGTTAGAAAGGGGCACATTTTTAGGATGTTGTGGAGGTTGAGGCGGCAGGATTTGGACAGTGATTGGACATGGTGCTTAAAGGAGAGTTCAGAGTCCAGGACTACACCTAGAACCTTGGCATTTGGGGATGGGCTTATAGTTGTGCCATTGATTTTGACAGAGAGATCAGGGGAAGGGACATATGGGGGAGGAAAAATTATAAGTTCAGTTTTGGATAGAGTTTGAGGAAGTGGTGCGACATCCAGACTGATATATCTGAAAGTAAATTAGTGATACATGTGGAGACAGAGGGAGTGAGCTGAGGGTAGAGAAATAGATTTGGGTCTGATCTGACGATACCAGCATTTGTTTTGAAAAATGTTGTTACACATAGCAATGTATTGATTGTTATAAACCACAACAATATTGCCCCCTTATCAGAGGGCTTAATCGTTATGCTGGAACTGTTTGCCAAATTTTGAGGTGCTTGCCTTTCTTCTAGTGTGAGGTTCCATTTCACTTTTCTAATTTAGAATTTTTTTATTTCCTCTATTGTAAGTTTCACAAAGGCTGCTATATTGGAATTAAAATGTAATGGGGAAATGTATCTGATTTTTTCTTGGCTTTAGTAGGTGTTGTAAAGACAATGGAATAGTGAGGGCTGGTTCATTCAGTCTTTGTGTTTTAATCGGTTCACACCCAGATGATCAATAAGATCATCTGAATTGTGTTCATCCAAGAGAGAGATGAGATCATCCAGGGCCTCCAAGTCCTGTTTGTTCATTGTGTCATTTTGTGTGTTATCTTTCTTATTATATAGGGTCTTGAGAATTAGTTTTCTGGCAAATAACTGTATATTCTTAATGACCTCAGATTTATCAATGTTATGGTCAGGACAAAAGCTTAATCCCTTAGCAACACTGCCTTTTAGTTATCTGAATGTATATATTTGGAAAGATTGACTACACTTAACCCAACTCTAATTTTATTGCAATGACTTAAGTGAAGGCCTGTATTGTCTATTTTAAAAACGTATCCGTTTTGTGAGGATTTTGATGAAACTGCTTTTAGAAACCCTTGAACTAGATTTAACATCTATAGAGTCATTAGAACCAGAAGAGATACTATCACCACACCACGTTACCTACCACCATAGAATGGTATGGGAACCAGGCTTTTCAATCTCGATGGGGGATGGGAGGAGCCGTGGACACGTAGCGGCCGTCGGCTCGCGTCCTTTCCCCCCGCCGCCCCCGCCCATGCCTCCTGATCCACCCGCCCCTCCCACCCGCCGTCAGCTGTTCGCTCCCACGAGGCGAGCGGACGCCCCGGATCAAGCCAGGAGAGAGAGCGAGCGGAGAGTGCTTCCTGTGAAGCGGAGACACAGCGGTGGGAAGGTGGCTCTGTAGGAAGCCTTACGCCCCCCCCCTCCTTTCAGTGGAGCAGGCTTGACGGCACGGACCTTCTCTACCCTCCATAGGTCGGTAAGGCAAAGAATTAGAGGATCATTGACAGAGTGGAGGAGCAGTGAGAGGTAAGCAACCGTATGGATGAGTGGAGGGGAGATGGCCCGCTGGAGATTTGGTCATCATCAGTGATCAGAAGTTATCATTCTAAAGACTTCTCTTTGAAAGTGGTAAGGTACATACATGTATAAGCTGGTTAACGATTGCTGCTAATGTGACACCTACTACTTGTCTATCAGTGTACTACCAATATCGCCTGATTAGTCGGACACGGACCTTTCCACCCCTGCACAGGCCGGTAAGGCTATGAATGAGATAATCAGCGACAGAGTGGAGGAGCAATGATAGCTGAGCAATCTGTGTGAATGAAAGGAGGGGTGATGGTCGGCTGCATATCTTGTCATCATCATTGACTAGAAGCTGTTATTGTAATAACTTCTCTTGGAAAGCGGTAAGGTGTATATATATATAAGCCCGCTAACAACTGCTCTTAACGTGACACCTTTTCTGGAACTATCAGATTGTTACCAACACTGCTTGATTAGCTGGATATAAACCCTGCAGGGGGAGGAATGATGAGAGGTGAACAGATGGACATTTGAAGGACTGATAATCAGTAATGCTATGCGGAGTTTTTTTTATTTTTTTATTTATTTTTTTTTTTTTCCTCTTTTTACAAATTTCAGATAGAGGCATAAAATAGCGGTCGGGTTGGGGGCTCATTTCACAATTGTCGGTCCTTCGCCCATTGTGCATCCAGCACTCCCTGACAGCAATTTTGTCCTGTAGTTGCCTGCAGGCATACAGGTACAAGGGAGTGAGGTATCCCGCCCCCAGAAAGTGATCTGAGCAACCCGGACCCCATAAGAGTCATAGGGAAAGGGACAGGGCCTGGATCTGGGTGTTAACCTGCAACAAAGGAGAATGCCGGGGAAGATGAATAAAAGGGGGGGTACGGGACCTGTTAGCCCGGGGGGGATACAACGATACTTAGTGGGGGAGACAAGTGTGTTGGAAAGCAGCCAGGAAACCCCTAGCCAGAAGACATCAAGAAAATCAGGTGCAGGCACGAGTAAAACTATAGACACGGGAGAAGTGCGGGGAGCGGGAGAGCCTAAGGACGTAGGCCCAACTCGTACCAGGACGGGGGGGGTAAGCTCCCGAGATGAAGATAAGGGCAAAAAAAGGGAAGAACTGGGGAGAAAAGGAGAGGCTGCCCCCCTACCCGAAATTCAACCTGAAATCCAACCCGAATTAGAAGGAGCCCTAGTGCTGGCAGACCCACAAGTGAGCCTGAGCATGCTGAGAGAGGTATTTACAGAGGCATTGACCAAGGTTGAAACATCACTTAAATCTGATATAGCCGGGATTAAGACAGATATTGGCCGAGTGCTAGGAAGGGTGGAAGAGTTGGAGGAAAGAATGAATGGATATGAACAAAATATGAGGGATCTAAAAGAACAAGTGAAATTAGCCCAAAAAACAAATAGATCGATCCTATATAAAATCGAGGACCAAGAAAATCGCGGAAGAAGGAAAAATTTAAGGATAAAAGGCCTAGAAGAAAAATTTAAAAACGAAGAGCTCCCTAGGGTGATGCAGGACTTGTTCAATCCCATTCTAGGTAGGGCAGAGAATGACAAATTAAAAATAGACAGAGTACATCGAGTCACGGGATACCGCGCCCAAGCCACAGAAAAACCAAGAGACGTAATAATTAGATTCCATTTTTACGAGGATAAAGCGTTAGTGTTGGAGAATATCCGAAGGTTGGACAAAATTTTGTTTCAGGAGGCGGAGTTACAGATATTCTCGGACCTAGCAGGGGAAACATTGAGGAGAAGAAGGCTCCTTAAACCTCTGACAGATCTGATGAGGTCACTAAATGTCCCCTATCAATGGGGGTTTCCAGCATGCCTTAGGGGAAGGAGAGACGGCCGCTCCGCAGTACTAAGGTTCCCAGAGGATTTAACGGACTTTTGTAATAAGTTAGAAATCCCCCCACCAGCACTACCAGGATGGGAGGAGGTGTTGGGGAACGAAGGAATTAGTAGGGTGGTGCAATGGTCTCGGGTCCAGGACGGGGGGGGAGGGAGGGGGTATAATTACCATCATTGGTGGGGGAGGGGGGGAGTTGGGGGGGGAGATGTGGGCACGTGGACAGGCCGTGAATGAGGCGGTCCTCCCAAAGAATGCTAGGTGGACAAAAGGTGACCTGTGGGTCACCGGGACACCTAAGCGAGGAACAAATGTGGAAATTGTTCACTCCTCCGCATGGAGGAGGGGGAAGGGGGGAGGGGGGATGGGAGGGGGTTGGAGGGGGGGGTGGGTTAGGGGGTAATCTCTCTCTCAAAACAGGGTTTAGGTGCTCTCTCTCCTGCTCTCTCGCCCCCCCCTTCTCTCTTCCCCCGCGTCGACCTCCGGTGGGGGGGGGATGTTTCCCTCCCCGGAGGGGCGGGGGAGGAGAGGAGGGGGAGGGGATTAGTGAGATATGACAAGACTGAAATTGATAACATATAATGTAAGGGGTATAAGTACTCCCCAAAAAAAGTTTAGAGTTAACAGGGAGTTGGAATTGTATGGAGTGAATGTGGTCTGCTTGCAGGAAACACATTTATCACACGAGGCTAAAGGGAGACTGACGTCCCGGCGGTTCCCAACATGGTTCTACGGTGACTCTACAACATGTAACGCCAGGGGGGTAGCAATAGGTTTTGAGAGAAGTGTTAGGTTTGAAGTCGAGAAACAGATGGCCGACCCGGAAGGGAGATTCTTGTTTATAAGAGGGAAACTATCGGATGGAATATACACCTTTGCGAATATATACTCCCCAAACAGGGACCCAGATAAATTTTTAAGGAAGGTTTTGGAACTATTAGCGGAGTTTAAAAAAGGCAAACTGATAGTAGCGGGAGATCTGAATATGGGCATCGACCCTCGGGTGGATTCCTCAACCGGGTCCCCGCGTTGGCCGGAGCTTAGATATAAAAAAATAAAGGCCCTGCTCTTAGAATTTCAGTTGGTTGACGCTTGGAGGATTAAACATCCGAACAGCAGAGACTATACTTTCTACTCTTCGGTGCATGGGACATTCACCCGAATTGATTATGTGCTGATTGAACATCAAATGCTCCCAGCTCTCAAAGATACAGTAATAAAATCTATCTCCTTATCTGATCATGCTCCAGTCATGGTGCAGCTGGAGCTAGTAACAGATAAGGCTAAAAGAGAGACATGGAGATTAAACGAAGCTTTGATCCAGGACCCAGAAACTAGAAGTAGAATTGAAATAGAACTAGAAGAGTTTTTTATAAGAAATGATTCCCCTGGGGTTACGAGGAGTACGATATGGGAGACCCACAAAGCATATATACGAGGAATCTTAATAAGCATTGGGACGGGGAAAAAAAAGGAAATAGGGAAAAGGCTACAAGATCTAAATAAGGAGATTTGGGAACTGGAGCAACAAACTAGATCAAAGGGGATCCCAGAGAAAGTAGAGCTAAAAGATAAGAAGCTACAATTAGAAGAACTTATGGAGGAGGAAAGGGTGCAAGTTAACCACTGGGCAGAGAGCATAAGATACCAGGAGGGGAACAAACCTGGGAAATGGTTAGCGAGAGTAGTGCGGGAGAGAAGGAATGCGTCTTTCATACCCAAAATTAAAAATGAAAAGGGGGAAATGAAGCACTCCACCCCTGAAATAGCGACGGTCTTCCATAAATATTATAGCCTGCTATATAAGGTAGGACAGGGAAAGGAGAAAAACAGAGATAAGGAGGATACTATTGAGTATTTAAAAGGGATAGATCTTCCTAAAGTCCCAGAGGAAGAGTTGGAAATGTTGGAGACCCCGGTCACGGTAGACGAGGTGGCGAGGGCAATAAGAGGAATGGCAATAGGGAAAAGCCCAGGCCCGGATGGGTTTCCAATTTTATATTATAAAAAGTTTGAAAAGATATTGGCCCCCAAAT
Organism: Lithobates pipiens; assembly: GCF_037356315.1. Lineage (NCBI taxonomy): Eukaryota > Metazoa > Chordata > Amphibia > Anura > Ranidae > Lithobates > Lithobates pipiens. The sequence goes on from NW_027507785.1 coordinate 288,583,492, forward strand.
TATGCGAGTATATGAATGCAGTTGCAGAAGGGGAAGATCTGAGGGAAGAGGCATTGATGGCTTACATAACTTTGATATTAAAGGAGGGGAAGGAGCCAACAACCCCTGGGAGTTATAGACCAATCTCTCTTCTGAATACGGATGTGAAGATATTCTCAAAAGTGATAGCAGAAAGATTGAAACCGTAGCTCCCTCAATGGGTCCATAGGGACCAAACGGGGTTTGTTACGGGCAGGGAGGGGAGGGATAACTGTCTTAAAACCCTAATGTTGATTCATGGGGTAGAGAGCAGTGGACCCCCAGTCGCCCTGTTGTCGGTGGATGCTGAAAAAGCATTCGACAGGGTAGACTGGGGCTTCATGTTTGAGACCTTAAGATATTTGGGGCTAAAAGAAAAAATATTACGATGGATAAAAGCATTTTATTCCCGCCCATCGGCAAAAATTAAAATTAACGGTAACCTCTCCCCGGTAGTGAAGCTATACAATGGAACTAGACAGGGATGCCCCCTGTCTCCGATGCTGTTTATACTCGCATTGGAACCCCTGTTGGCTTCAATTAGGAAGAATGGAGACATAAGGGGGGTGAGAATGGGCGGAGAAGAGTATAAGATCTCTGCGTATGCGGATGACATATTATTTTATGTTTCGGATCTCAGGGTGACTTTGCCAAACATAATCAGGGAGATCCATAGATATGGGAAGCTGACAAATTTTAAGATCAATATGTCAAAAACTGAGATTCTGAACATAACGGTACCAAAAAAAGAACAAGAGGAACTCCAGAGGTTCTTCCCCTTCATCTGGTGTAGGGAAGATTTGAGGTACCTGGGAGTAAAAATCACACCCACATTGTCATCCGCATACGCAGCTAATTATACAGACATATTAAATAGGGTGAAAGAATGTATTAAACGCATGAGATATAAACCCCTGTCACTAATAGGAAGAGTAAACGCGCTGAAAATGTTTATTTTACCAAAACTGATATATGTGTTCCAAATGATCCCAATAAAAGTTCCGCAGGAGTTCTTTAGGAAACTCCAAACCCTAATTTTAAAACATATATGGGGACGTAGGAATCCTAGAATCTCATATGCGACTCTGGAAAGGGGGAAAGTAGAAGGGGGATTAGCCGCCCCGAACTTTAGAAGATACTATCAGGCAGCAGTAATTTCACGGGTGGTGGATTGGATGTATGATAAAGGTGATAAAGGGTGGGTAAATATAGAGAAAACACAAAGTGGAGTTAATTTAGGAAAAAGGATTTGGATACCTCGGGACTACCGTGACTTGGGGAGAAGCACTAACCCACTAACTACTAATTTGTTTAGAATATGGGATAAAGTGGGCGAATTAAATCATTGGCAGCACAATTCACCTTTAATTTCTTTATTAGACACAAGTTTTTTTAAACCAGGGAAGGAAGAATATGTTTATTTCACAAGATGGGCAAAAAGGGATGATATTTTTTTGAAAGATGTGATGAATGGGGACAGAGTTTGTACTTTAGGAGAAATAAGACAAAAATGAGGGTGTAGGAAATTAGACAGCTGGAGATATGCACAAATTAAACATTTTGTTCAGGCGCTACCCCGACCACTCCGCGGGGAAGGAGATCTTAGACCTATGGAGAGAATGCTTTCAGACCCGAGCTGTAAAAAAAAAAGTATGTCCAAAATCTATAAAATTCTGGAGGAGGAAAAGGTACCAGGAGAAGCACTGTTTTTGAAAAAATGGGAAGAAGAGTTGGGTACTCTGGGAGATAAGGAACGTAGAAAGAAGATCTTAAGAATAGCAGGTACAATATCTAAGGACAATATGTCAGCGGAAATGTCATTTAAATTAATGGCAAGATGGTATATTGTCCCACAAAGAGCGCATAAGAGGAGGCCGGACATATCAGCACTTTGCTGGAGGGGTTGTGATAAGGTGGGAACTTTTGCACATATCTGGTGGGAGTGTGGTAAGATTGGACCTTATTGGGAGAAAATAATAGGAAACATCTTCCGGATAACAGGGGAACAGGTAAAGAAGGATCCTTGGACATGTCTATTTCATGACACAGATAAAACAATAGGGGAATATAAAAATTCATTGATACCTCACTTATTGATTGCTGCAAAAAGCCTGATCCCAAAGAGATGGGGCTCTGTTGAACCCCCATCCATGAGGGAATGGCTAGCTAAAATAGAGTGGTTAAGATCAATGGAGGAATCAATATTTAAAAGAGGAGATCAAGTGGAAATTTATCATAGCAAATGGGGGAAATGGTTGGAGTTTAAGAAAACAAGGGAATGTCTCAGAATGAGTGGTCCCGAGGGGAGAGGAGGGGGAGGGCGGGAGAGAGAGACGGAGAGAGAGAGGGGGGGGTTGGGGAGGGAGATTTGAAGGGGAGGGGACGGGAAGATATAAGGTTATGGAGTAGGAAGCATATTTTTGTAATATTTCTACTTCTTTGAAATTCTTATAAAATAAATAAAAATAAAATGGAGGAAAATGTTAAAAAAAAAAAAAAAAAAGGATTGCACGTGATGTCAAAGTAGCACTGCCAATAGGCAAAATAGTGGCGATGAGAAGAAGGGCACCAAAAATTACAAGGGCGTAAAGCTTGCCACAAATTTGTTGATGAGAGATTATGGCGTGCTATAAACTGATGCAAAAAAAAAAAAAGGAACCAGGCTTTTCGATATTTATTTCACCATAGAAGAAGCACCATTTTGACCTGGTGTGGTATATGTGTGTGTTTCTTGCATGCATCTTCACTGCGGAAATGTCTTTTACATTTCTATGACTTTTTTGTTTAGTAGAACCTTGAGAAAAAGCAGAACATTTTGAGGAAGCCTGTGAAGAAATAGATTGAGTGTCAAGAAATATCCTGTTATTGTGCCAGGGTTTGGGGAATGCACAACCTTGATTCCATTTCTATGCTTTATTTTCCTCAAAGGCCATCTTATCCCTCCAAAACTTTTTTCTTTAGTGATCAAAATTTCTTTAGTGAATTGTTCAATATGCTCTTTAAGTTCTTTCTCATACTGGGGATAATTAGGGTAGATCTTGAAAGGCAGTAATTGGGTGGAGATTCTATCAAGTCCATTATCTATCTCCTTTAGTGTTTTATTATACTTGTCAATTAGCAGGATCATAGTTTTGGAACAAGTTTTTAGATTATGTTTTCATTCTTTCTTAAAGGATGTATTTATATTGTCCAGAGTTCAGAATATCCGAACCCTCAATCCAAAGGGATTGATGTAATTTTTAATATAATTTTTCAAAAGTCTGGACATGCCAGAAAAAGGATACCTTTCTTTCAAAACTTTCTTAAGAATGGAAAACAATAGAGAAATTTAAGAGTCCTTAAGTTCTTTCTGACTAAATTCCTTGTGTATACCGGACATAAATAATTTAAAATTTTTGCCTAAATTTTCTGCCATATTGAAGCTAGTCTATAATTGTCAATGAAGAAAAAGATTAAGAAGACATAATGCCGAACACATTGTCTGACTGCAGCACTTCTACCATTAGAGGGAGGAAAAAAAAGACAAAAACAAGGAAGAGCGCTAAGGAAGAGCCATCATCCCAATATTGATAATTGAAGAAATACCCTCCAAAAGGAAACAGTGGGACTATTATAGGCACAACAGATTGTGGGAACTCAAAATTAAAAATATATATTTTATTGCAAATCAGTAAAAACAGGTAATAGAATACTAATCATAATAATAAAAGGATCTTGCGAGCTACCAATAATATATTGGGCTGAAAGCCTTAAAGAAACATCCTGTTGATGCATTCAATCCATAAAGTACAAATGCAAGTAAAGTAATAGTTGTAGGTCTAAAAAAAATATTATATATATATATATTGTGCCACACTACATGAATTACTCTACTTCAATATTTCATAATCCATAAAGTGCAGATGCAAAGAATATGTACAGTGGTGTGAAAAAGTGTTTGCCCCCTTTCTCATTTCCTGTTCCTTTGCATGTTTGTCACACTTAAGTGTTTCGGAACATCAAACCAATTTAAACAATAGTCAAGGACAACACAAGTAAACACAAAATGCAATTTGTAAATGAAGGTGTTTATTATTAAAGGTGAAAAAAAATCCAAACCATCATGGCCCTGTGTGAAAAAGTGATTGCCCCCTAAACCTAATAACTGGTTGGGCCACCCTTAGCAGTAACAACTGCAACCAAGCGTTTGCGATAACGTGCAATGAGGCTTTTACAGCGTCCTGGAGGAATTTTGGCCCACTCATCTTTGCAGAATTGTCCTAATTCAGTTACATTAGAGGGTTTTCGAGCATGAACGGCCTTTTTAAGGTCATACCACAACATCTCAATAGGATTCAGGTCAGGACTTTGGCTAGGCCACTCCAAAGTCTTCATTTTGTTTTTCTTCAGCCATTCGGTGGTGGACTTGCTGGTGTGCTTAGGATCATTGTCCTGCTGCAGAACCCAAGTTCGTTTCAGCTTGAGTACACGAACAGATGATCGGACATTCTCCTTCAGGATCTCTTGGTAGACAGCAGAATTCATAGTTCCTTTTATCACGGCAAGTCTTCCAGGTCCTGAAGCAGCAAAACAGCCCCAGACCATCACACTACCACCACCATATTTTGCTGTTGGTATAATGTTCTTTTTATGAAATGCAGTGTTCCTTCTACGCCAGATATACTTGGACACACACCTTCCAAAGAGTTCCACTTTTGTCTCATCGGTCCACAGAATGTTGTCCCAAAAGTCTTGGGGATCATCAAGATGTGTTGTGGAGAAATTGAGACAAGCTTTGATGTTTCCTTTTGCTCAGCAGTGGTTTTCTCCTTGGAACTCTGCCATGCAGGCTATTTTTGCCCAGTCTTTTCCTGATGGTGGAGGCATGAACGCTGACCTTAACTGAGGCAAGTGAGGCCTGCAGTTCCCTGGACGTTGTTGTGGGGTCTTTTGTGACCTCTTGGATGAGTCGTCGCTGCGCTCTTGGGGTAATTTTGGGCGGCCGGCCACTCCTGGGAAGGTTCACCACTGTTCCATGTCTTCGCCATTTGTGGATAATGGCTCTCACTGTGGTTCGCTGGATTCCCAAAGCTTTGGAAATGGCTTTATAACCCTTTCCAGACTGATAGATCTCAATTACTTTCTTTCTCAATTGTTCCTGAATTTCTTTGGGTCTCGGCATGATGTGTAGCTTTTAAGGATCTTCTGGTGGACCTTACTGTGTCAAGCAGCTCCTATTTAAGTGATGCCTTGATTGTGAACAGGTGTGGCAATAATCAGGCCTGGGTGTGGCTAGAGAAATTGAACTCAGGTGTGGACAACCACAGTTATAGTTGGTTTTAACAAGGGGGCAATCACTTTTTCACACAGGGCCATGATGGTTTGGATTTTTTTTCACCTTTAATAATAAACACCTTCATTTACAAATTGCATTTTGTGTTTACTTGTGTTGTCCTTGACTATTGTTTAAATTGGTTTGATCTTCCGAAACACTTAAGTGTGACAAACATGCAAAGGAACAGGAAATGAGGAAGGGGGCAAACACTTTTTCACACCACTGTATACTGAAAATAATATCGGTATTAAAGTGCAATAGACCAATATCAACAATTCATTTTACACATAAAAATATAATCAGTCCTTAACCACTTGATTGACTCAATGACCAGGCCAGTTTTTGCGATACGGCACTGCGTTGCTTTAACTGACAATTGCGTGGTTGTGTTACACTGTACCCACACAAAAGTGATGTCCCTTTTTCCCTACAAATAGTGTTTTCTTTTGGTGGTATTTGATCATCTCTGTGGTTTTTATTTTTTGCGCTATAAACAAAAAAAGCGACCATTTTGAAAAAAAAAACACAATATTTTGTACTTTTTGCTGTAATAAAGAGCCCCAATTTTTTTTTAAAAAAGCTAATTTTTTTCCTCATTTTAGGCCGATATGTATTCTTCTACATATTTTTGGTAAAAAAAACAATAAGCGTATATTGAATGATTTGCCCAAAAGTTATAAAAAAGTTATAGCGTCTACAAAATAGGGGATAGATTTATGGCAGTTTTATTATTATTTTTTTTTACTAGTAATAATGGCAATCTGCGATTTTTATCGAGACTGCGACATTATGGCAGACACATCAGACACTTTTGATACTTTTTTAGGACCATTGACATTTACACAGCGATCAGAGCTAAAAATAGCCACTGATTACTGTATAAATGTCACTGGCAGGGAAGGGGTTAACACTAGAGGGTGATCAAGGGGTTAACTGTGTGTGTTCTGTGGGGGATGGGACTGACTACAGGAGATGAGAGATCATGGTTCCCAGCTCATAGGAACTCACAATCTCTCTCCTCTCCTCATAGAACTGGGATGTGTGTTTACACACACACGTCCCTGTTCTGCCTCTTGTGCCTGTGATCATTCGTGGCCAGCAGTCATCACGACCGCCCGTCAAGAGCATTGGCACCCCCGCTGTGCAGCGGACGCATGAGCCTGCTATCCTGCTTAAAGGGACTGACAGTTTGCGGGATCGTGCCGACCTACCACGGTAAAATGACGGCGGCAGGTCGGCAAGTGGTTAAACGATCAATTGATCTATATACAGTGCTCCAAAGAAGGTTCCTCAGTGACTTGTGATAGTGCTTCAGGGTTAAATCTCTTGGTGACTTCACACACTTGCTCCCCCCTGTGTGATTGCGTCCACCTCAGAGGATGCGACCGTACAGCTAAGTTTGGTCAGGCAAGCAGTAGAATCATCACTGGGCTCAAGGTTAATGGACTATGCAAATCCTCAGATGCTTCAATATAGATGTTCTTGATTCATAAATGTAAAGGATAGTGTGATACCGCTTTAACTCAAATATGTATTGTATAAAATATGCCAATGTACTCACATGCTGTAGGTGCTACCAGCGCACAACTCTATATAAAGCATAGGCAATTACGAGATTCCCAATCCGATAGACAAAGGTTCTATGTCTCTAGCAGCCATGTTGAGAGATCAGTGTCTCAGCTAACTCCTCCCCCATCCTAGCCCCTTCCCTAAGTGTGTTGACATAGGGCTTGTCACATGTCTTCCTCAGGGGGATTCACAGTAAGTACAATGATATTCAATCACATAAAACAATTGTTAGATGTTACATACAGTATAATCATATAGGGATAAGTGTAATACACAGCTATCATAGTTACTGACCCAGTTATGTTGGATACTTCAACAAGCTCATCCTCAAAAAGTTAAAAACCAAGATGGAAGTATGTCGCCGCTTCCCGATAAACCCCCATGAATGGAGATCACTGCCAAACCTGGGGCAACAAGACCACATATATATATTGTCAGAATGAATAAGCCTTCCGCAGAAAAGCATGGTGCTGCTTATAGAGTCATGGGCTCTGGAAACAAGGTGCCTGAAAAAACAACAGGTTCTTTGAGGGGTAAGCGCTACATAGAGTTGTCCTTTACATTTTCAGGCTGGTTGCTGGCTTGAAGGATAAACTGAGAGGGCTGAAAAAAATCACTAACTCAACATGCTTGACCTAGACTGATACTTTGTCTGTGCTTTCAGTGTGACATTAGCTTCAGCCTTCCACAGAAGTATGACTACCGTCTTAAAAAAAATTATTAGATACTTGATTCTGACCTTGAAGAAAAATGAATGTTCCTGCTTTGTTTTCCTCACTATTGTCTATTTCAAGGTAACCGGTGCCTTGTATTGAGGGAGAATGTAAATGATTGCTTTTCTCTTTCTAAAAGCACTGTCCTTGCTGGCTAAACCGCAACACATAATACGTGTAGAATCTGACAAAAGTATAAAATCTTAGGTAACGAGTGGTGCTGTAGCCATTTGATCCCGTAAAATATACATAACCTTTACATGAATAACTTAATTCCTCTTCACAGAGCCCTTTTTTTTTCTCTCGGGCTACGCTGAGAAGTAGCTATTGTAACTCTCTGTGATGTGTTGTGCTACATGAATATGCCAGGGCTTCTTTCTATAGAGCCTATTTCCATTGTAGGAAGGCAGACCTAGTAACACCAGGTCATGGTAATGCTGCCCATTCTTACAGAAGTAATAACAGTGTCTTGTAAGGATCCAGGGGAAGAAAATTTGAATAAAGAACACTCATTTTTTTCCTAATTGGATGTTTTTGTAGTCAAGAATTATAACTAATGAAACAAATTAGATGTTTATTGTAAATGGTTTTTTTTTTTATTGCATTCATATATAAATCCAACATGTTTTGTAGAATAAATCTCTTACATCAAGGCTGATTATGACCAATTAAAGCCCAACTACATTTTCAGTTTAAATCAACTAAATACGTTCCAGGTGTATCAAAACAAAATGTGTTCAATGTCTTAGTTTGTTTTTGTTCAAAGTAACTACAGTCTGAGTAGAAAAGTCTGTCCCCTGCCAGCATGCTGTGGAGACAGAATGCTGTGTTAAAGTAATAATCTTTCTGAAGAGGTCCCAAATGCCCCCTACTGTGTTAGACTTGTAGCTCTATGATCCGCAGAAGACGTATAAAGATGAAGTGATCAAAAAGCTTATTACACAAGGGTACCACATCCCAATATTAAATGCAAAACACAGAGAGAAAGGGACAAAGGAATGGGGCTGGAGGGTAACCAACCCCTGGGACTTTTAGACGGTACCCAAATAGGGGCAAACAAAAAGAATACCCATATAAAAATAAACAATCATTTTATTAATCATAGGACAGAGCTTAAAACAATAAACATATAAACATCAGAACATAAGTTCAATTGAGTGTGTACAGACGAGGTGTAGATCAAATGATCACAAGATGTTACCAATCCTGTACACGACAAAATGCTGCTAATTTCAACATGTTTCGCTCCCTTGAGCTTCTTCAGGACAATGCAGCTTATGTTTAAAACTAAAAAAGGGGTAAGTAGATTATCAGTCCATTAGGTAAAGATATAATTATATAGAGATTATAAATGTAAATAAATACATATGCAATATAGTGTATATGAAAAAATTACAATCAATTAAACAATAATCACATGATAAGACATATATATGAGTGAAGAATAGGGTGAACAGGTAAGTGACGTAGCATCTTGCCAGGTGGATCAAGGCTCCTTAGATTGTATGGTTAAAAAAACAGAAAACAAAATCCGCCATTTATACATCTAATGAAGGTGAGGAGAGCCACACTGATAGACCAAAAGACCCCCGCAATCTGCAGAGATGGACATTTTATTAAAATGGGACAATATGGACTATATTGAATTATAAAGGTAGTACTAAAGAAAACAATTGCGGAAAAATACCTGAAGGTAGTTACAATAGCCTACGTTGAATCAATCAAGCCCTCAAACCGCATACAAATGTTGGAGAGATATTGCCAGACTTGGATAGATAGATTGCTTAATGGCTACCCCCCTGGATGAAAATCACAAAGGGGGGCATATATATAAATGCCAAAATCGTCAAGAAAAACACCTAATTAGAGTTTGTTCTGTTGTATGGAACAATAAATAAATAGTGTGACAACGAAGACAGTTTTTACCTGTAAAAAAGTGGTGTCAACCGCAAAGTAGAGCAGTAGAAAACTGCCTAAAGCAATTCAAGTAGGTGACAGCCTAGACCGAACGCGATCCTGCCGCATCAATTGCCAAAACGGCAATGATACAGACTGAATTTTGAAGACCATCTCCAGCTCGGCAGCGTCTGACGTCGCCACCGAGCTGCGGGCATGTATGGAGGAGACTCTGCCCAATGCAGAGCTCCAAGCTCCAACCAGAGCTCAGCGCATGCTGAGATGCAAGATGCCCGCTGCGCTTAGGTGACATTAATTACGTCGCCCGCGCATGCGCTAAGCTCTGGTTGGAGCTTGGAGCTCTGCATTGGGCGGAGTCTCCTCCTTATGTCGCTGCCGAGCTGGAGATGGTCTTCAAAATTCAGGCTGTATCATTGCCATTTTGGCAATTGATGCGGCAGGATCGGGTAGCCATTAAGCTATTGTTTAATTGATTGTAATTTTTTCATATACACTATATTGCATATGTATTTATTTACATTTATAATCTCGATATAATTATATATTTACCTAATGGACTGGTAATCTACTTTCCCCTTTTTTAGTTTTTAACATAAGCTGCCTTATCCTGAAGAAGCTCAAGGGAGCGAAACATGTTGAAATTAGCAGCATTTTGTCGTGTGCAGGATTGGTAACACCTTGTGATCATTTGATCTACACCTCGTCTGTACACACTCAATTGAACTTATGTTCTGATGTTTATATGTGTATTGTTTTAAGCTCTGCCCTGTGATTAATAAAATTATTGTTTATTTTTATATGGGTATTCTTTTTGTTTGCCCCTATTTGGGTACCGTCTAAAAGTCCCGGGGGTTGCTTACCCTTCAGACCCGTTCCTTTGTCTCTTTCTCTCTGTGTTTTGTGTCTATAATCTGCAGGCACAATGATCTTTGTTGGTTGCAAAACTATAGGTCTGACTTGGCAAACTCACCATATTAACTTTTCTAGCACAAATATACATGTGTGGGTGGTTCTCCATGTTTGTACATTTGTCCACTTTTTCCCAGTTGATTAAAATACGGTTGATTATTTTACCCATAGGTTACCATTATGATTTTGCTCCTGATGAGTGGCTATAAGGTCACGAAACGCGTAGAGCCTTCATCTGCCGTTTTGTGTATAAAATTTTCAACAAAGCATGAACGTTCCTTCTTGACCTTTGTCCCTCTGTTTTTGCTTTTTTCCTTAAATGACACTTCAATGTGTCATGTATCTACATATAATTTGTGTTTATAAATATTCAGCTCTTCATGTATTTGCTATTAAGTCCTTGTTGGGATGTATATTTTGATGAAATACTAATATATGGCTATGTGCAATAACATGTAAATATATGACTATTTGAAATTATTAAAACCGTTTTTTTTACCAAATTTCGTGTCTCTGCTCCCGTGTGCCTCATATAAAGTCCCACCTGTTGTTCCCTTTTCTTTAAATATTAAATTGGGATGGAGGAGGAGATGTGAGCGGCCCCTATTACCTCATTCAAAGTCCCAAATAATTTCTTATTTCCTTCTTTTTTTAATCTACCATATTAACTTTTCTAGAACAAACCCCCAAAATATACATTCCTAGCACAAATCCTCCTTTCATGACCCCCTTCCAACACAACTCCAAATTCCTCTGAATCACCACTCTTAGCACACCTACCCACATTTCCTTCCCCATCTAGAACAGTTCCTACCCCCTACTGCCCCCCAAATTCCTCTTCTTAACACAAATCCCCTCCCCTCAATCTCCTCGGTGACCCCCCCCCCCATCTCACATGATATCACTGTGACCAGGGCAGCCACCCCTCCTCCCCACCTCTTGTCCCAGCCCTGGTCAGACCCCCCCCCCCCCCCCATACAGAGAGAACACTGCTTCCACACACATAGTCCAATCCTCAGATGTGGTGGCTACATTAGTTTTCCTTTTATAAGCATTTTCCTTTATTTCATCTGGTGATCTGACCAGTAATTCTGTTATTTTCCAACTTATTTTAACAGACCAAACTGTCCAGCTAAAGAGGCAGTTAGAGGATTAAGAAAAACATTTAACACTAACAGGGGTGCTCACAATGATCAGATTTAGTTAATTAAATAAATAATAGGTGCGGTCTATCAATAAGCACAACATCCCTAATCAAATGTATTAAAAATCAAATTGTATTACATAATATTAAAACCATGGAATACGCCCATAAAATCAATGGATTCAGCACAGTGATCCCCAAAACACCTATCTCCCCCGCACCAATAGGGCAATACCAGAAGGGGCAAAGGAAGAGATAAACCATAAACCACTAAATATCTTACAATCCTATTTAAACTCTATTTAGTCCATTAAGAATAACAATAATTTCACCACATTCAAGGGGACCAATCGTGAATCAATTTTTTACTGGGCACATGGATATCTTATCCAAAACACGATGGCAAATTCATCACAAACAACTCCAAATTATACTTATCAGGTGTGATGTGCCAACTAAAGCTAAACTAAAAAAAACACAGACACAGGAAAAAATTGGATAAATATGAGACAACCACATAAGCTGGGGCTGGCAGAGAAGGAATCCAAAGCCCACGTAACATCCCCAAATCGGGAAGGGAAGGGAGAAAAAAACTCCATAACCTTTCCTGGAGTTATATAGGTGGGCTCACCTGTGGCGGGAGTGCAGTGACAACAGATCCTGTTTACGAAAATTATGTCCAGATGCAGCCATGTGTTAGTAATGTCAAATGTTGTTCACAAAAAATAATAAATAAATACAAAATAATATTGTTATATGGGGAACCCATTACAATAGAATAAAAATAAATAAAAATAACCTTCTTTAATTGGGAAAAAATTAAAAAATTAAAATATATAAAATAGAAAAAGAAAAAGAAACCAAATTGTCCCCAAACCAATCCATAGTCAACTCCCTTATTTTTAATCAGTTTTTCCTGAAATGTAGCCATCCAAAAATGGCCTGAAACTCTCTGTTTCGTTGAGACCTCGAGGGGTTGTAGCTTCTAGAGACCTAATCCAGTGCATTTGATGCTGCAAAAGTATCTTGTTCCAGTCCCCTCCTCTGAGTGGTATATGTACCCGATCCACAACAGTAAAGTTCACTACGGGCATCCTATAGGCATGAGCCTTAGCTACAAAACATTTTGCCAATTGCAAAACAAGAGGTGTAGTCTACCTTTTGTCGGTGTGAGTGTGGCGCTTTCTATATTGGGTAGACCAAACAAGAACTTGGCCAACGTATAAGTAAACATCTTTCTAGTATGAGGATCTGTAATTTATATCTCCCATTGGGTAGACATGTAGCTAAGGCTCATGCCTATAGGATGGCCGTAGTGAACTTTACTGTTGTGGATCGGTACATATACCACTCAGAGGAGGGGACTGGAACAAGATACTTTTGCAGCGTGAAATGCGCTGGATTAGGTCTCTAGAAGCTACAACCCCTCCAGGTCTTAACGAAACAGAGAGTTTCAGGCCATTTTTGGATGGCTACATTTCAGGAAAAAATGATTAAAAATAGGGGGGTTGACTATGGATTGGTTTGGGGACAATTTGGTTTATTTTTATTTTTCTATTTTATATATTTTTTTTCCCAATTAAAAAAGGTTATTTTTATTTATTTTTATTCTATTGTAATGGGTTCCCCATATAACAATATTATTTTGTATTTATTTATTATTTTTTGTGAACAACATTTGACATCACTAACAAATGGCTGCATCTGGACATAATTTTCGTAAACAGGATCTGTTGTCATTGCACTCCCCCCACAGGTGAGCCCTCCTATATGACTCCAGGAAAGGTTATGGAGTTTTTTCTCCCTTCCCGATTTGGGGATGTTACGTGGGCTTTGGATTCCTTCTCTGCCAGCCCCAGCTTATGTGGTTGTCTCAGATTTATCAAATTTTTTCCTGTGTCTGTGTTTTTTTTAGTTTAGCCTTAGTTGGCACATCACACCTGATAAGTATAATTTGGAGTTGTTTGTGATGAATTTTCCATCTTGTTTTGGATAAGATATCCATGTGCCCATTAAAAAATTGATTCACGATTGGTCCCCTTGAATGTGGTGAAATTATTGTTATTCTTAATGGACTAAATAGAGTTTAAATAGGATTGTAAGATATTTAGTGGTTTATGGTTTATGTCTTTCTTTTCCCCTTCCGGTATTGCTCCATTGGTGCGGGGGAGATAGGCGGCCGCGTCTCCTTGGTGACGGCGCTGCTAGCTCCTTTTTCGGCTCCACTGTGGCATCCGTCTGGGTTACCTCGACGCGTGGTATCATCATTTCCGGAGATGTCGTCACGTCCGGAAGTCTCGGGTGAGTATCACTTCCGGTTCCGGTTGATGATGGCGAACCGAATGTGGTTGTAATAACAGTGACGACGACGTTGTCTGGGTGATGGCGGCGTCGCGTGACTGAAACAATTTTCATGAAAGATCTCCTATTGACGGAGCTCTTTGGTAGTAAGGAGGGGCTTATAGATATAGGGAAAATATATTTTCTTAACTGTCGGGTGAGGGGGAATATTTTGGGTCCTTCAGGTTCGTGTGAACTAATAGGTTTTTTGGCCAATCGAGAAAAGCGCTATAGGCTCCTCCCCTTCGCATTTAAGGAGTACTTTTTTGATTGAAGAATTCTTTGGCACCAATTATTTTGATTTGGGCTATTTAAGGCAAACGCCAGAAGCCCAAACAGGTGGGAACTGTTCATATGTCTCTAGGATTCCCAAGATCAGGTTGCATTGGCAGGAAAACTTAGGAATTTAGATTTTTTGGTTTATGGATTTTGGACTCCAATACTGCTGTAAGTAATAATTGAGCAATTTCTCTTTTTGAAGAAAAGTGGCGATATAGGAGTTAAAATTAAAAATACTCTTTTGGTCTTTTTTCTGCCTTGGGATAGCCGCTTTTTTGTCGCATATATTTATGCATGTGGTATTGTTCAATGCATTACTGTATGCTAATATAACAATGTCATATTATGGACTTTTTATGTATATATAGTATTTTTTCTCTTTTGTATTCATAATAAAAATATTCTTTTATATAAGTAGTACATATCTCATATATTGCCTTAAAAATCCCATTTAATTTTGAGGTATTCAACAATCCAGTCTATACGTTGGGGTGTTTGCTTTCCAAAATGGGGGAATTTTGTGGGTAATTCCACTGGGCTAGTGCTCAAGGACCTTTAAAGATGTGATGGGTAGGAATGAAATGAGATGTATTATGCTCCTAGAATGCCTGAAGGTACTACTTCAATGTTGGGCATCTGTATGCGGCAGGCTGTATAAAAGTCTCACACATGTGGTATCGCCATACTCGGGAAGAGTAACAGAATGTGTTTTGGGGTGTAATTTTTGCTATATACATGCTATGTGTTAGAAATATCTTATAAATTGACAACTTTGTATAAAAAAAATGTGTTTTCATTTTTTTCCACATTTTCCAAAACCTTCTGGAAAAAATTAACTGTTCAAAAGACTCATTCTGCCTCATAGATTATACGTTGGGGGGTTTGCTTTCCAAAATGGGGTCATTTTGTGGGCATTGCCATTGTCCTGGTGCTCCAGGGCCTTCAAAAGTGTAATAGGTGGTTGACAAATGAGATGTGTCATTTATGCTCCTGGAACACCTGAGGGTGCCACTTCAATGTTGGGACTTTGTATGTGGCCAGGCTGTGTAAAAGTCTCACACTTGTGGTATTGCCATACTCGGGAAGAGTATCAGAATGTATTTTGGGGTGTAATTTGTTGTATGCATATGCTGTGTGTGACAAATAACCTGATAATATGACAATTTTGTAAAAAAAAAATCTTCATTTTATAAAGAAGTGTAGGAAAAAATGACAACTTAAAAAAACTCACCATGCTACTTACTTAATACTTTGGAATGTCTACTTTCTAAAAAGGGGTCATTTGGGGGGTATTTGTACTTTCCTGACTTGTTAGTGTCTCAAGAAATTAGATACACCTGATATACTGATGGCCTGATCAGATGTGATCAATTTTCAGTGATTGGTACCATAGTTTGTAGACTCTATAACTTTCACAAAGACCAAATAATATACACTAATGTGGGTTATTTTTACCAAAGATATGTATGCAGTATAAATTTTGGCCAAAATGTATGAAGATAAATTACTAATTAGTAAATTTGTATGACAGAAACAAAGAAAAAAGCTTTTTTTTCACATAAGTTACAGTCTTTTTTTATTTATAGCACAAAAAATAAAAAACCCACTAGTGATTAAATACCACCAAAAGAAAGCTCTATTTGTGTGAAAAAAAAGGACGCAAGTTTCATGACTGAGTAATTGTTGTTCAAACTCTGAGAGCGCTGAAAGCTGAAAATTGGTCTGGGCAGGAAGGGGGTTAAGTGCACTGTATTGAGGTGGTTAAAGAAGAATTGTAAAAAAGTAATAAAAAATAGAAAAAAGAGATGGCACCAGGATACAGTATAGGTTTTTTCAATGTTCTGCTGGGGTCCTGCCATTCATGTGGATGTTTTTAAACAAGTACCACCCACCTAACCAGTACTGCTGACCAAGTATAACCCATCATGGAAATGGCATTTACTGATGCCTGGGGTCTCTTTTAGCAAGATAATGCACCCTGCCACACTGCAAAAATGGTTCAAAAATGGTTTGAGGATAGCTACAACGAGTTTGGCCTCCAAATTCTCCAGATCTCAATCCATCGAGCAGTGAGATGTACTGGAAAAATCATTTTGATTCACTGAGGCCCCACCACACAATTTACATGACTTAAAGGATATGCTACTGACATTTTGGTGTCAGATACACAACATACTTTAAGAGGTACAGTTGTCTTCATGTTGCGAATCGCAATGTGTCAGGGCTGTTTTGGCAGAAGAAGGGGGAATTAATCAATATTAGGTGGGTGGTCAAAAAGTTATCACTGATCAGTGTATATCATATTATAAGAAGATTTTTGTCAAAATTAAAGACCTGGTCACAGTAGATGACATTACATTTACTAAAAACACAAAACAGCTGCCATTTTTTTTTTTTTATTAAAACACAGTGCTCGTCTTTTGTTTTGTCCTGCTTTGCATCTCAGTGCTGCTGATCTCCAACCTCTTTCAGCCGTGTCCTGTCTACTGTACAATGGGGGAAAAGGACATTACAGAGGGAAAAAAAGACATTTAAGAGGCACTTTAGATGAGTCCCTATTAGGGATGAGCCGAACACCCCCCGGTTCAGTTCGCACCAGAACTCTCGAACGGACCCCGCGTTCGTAACGAACGTTAGAACCCCATTGAAGTCTATGGGACTCGAACGTTCGAAATGGAAAGTGCTAATTTTAATGGCTAATATGCAAGATATTGTCCTAAAAAGGGTTTGGGGACCTGACTCCTGCCTCAGGGGACATGGGTCAATGCAAAAAAAAGTTTTAAAAATGGCCGTTTTGGCAGGAGCACTGATTTTAATGACGATTAAAGTGAAAAAAAAAGTGAAATATTCATTTAAATATGGTGCCTGGGGGGTGTCTGTAGTATGCCTGTGAAGTGCCACGTGTTTCCCGTGTTTAGAACAGTCCCTGCACAAAATGACATTAAACGGAAATAACACCATTTAAAACTGCTTGCGGTTTTAATGTTATATCTGGTTCCTGCAATATGGTTGAAAATCATTCAGAAAAATGGCATGGGTAGCCCTCCCTGCCCATTACCAGCCTATTTGGGTCTTGTACGCATATTAAGAGGAACCCCATACCCATATTAAAAAAAGGAAATGCGTGTGGCCCCCAGGCCCTATATACTCAGAACAGCAGTATACAGGCGGTGCAAACAAGACAGGGACTGTGTAGGTTTGTTGTGTTAAGTTGAATCTGTTTGTAATTTTCAACTGGTACATTTTTAAAGTGTAGCTCCAGTCAAAAAAACTATTTTTAAGCTTTTTGGAAAACATAGGGAAGGGTTATCACCCCTGTATAATTTGTTTTGTCGTCCATCTTTTTTCATCTCACTTGCTGCTGTCTGATGTTTGTAAGTTGGATGTTTGAAAGTAGGGGCCTGCCCTATATGCTCTGCAGAAATGGCGGAACAAGGTGTTGGTTTTGCCACAACATTGTAAGCCCTCAAAGTGACTCTTGGTGGGCGCTGGAGCGCCCTGCTGTGAACGATTATATCAAGAATTGTAATTACATGCCATTGTTGAACAGTGGTAGAAAAATTGACCTTTGGTGGTTGTGGTGCTGGTGCCACAACACTATAAGTCCTCACCGTTACTCTGGGTGGGCACAGGAAGGGGTCCTCCTGTGAAATATTATATCAAGAATTGTAATTACATGTCCCTGTTAAACAGGGGCAGAAAAATTGGGCCTTAGGCACTGGTGCCATCACACTGCAACCTCTGCCATATACTCTAGTTTTTTTGCAGGAATTAGCCCTGCTGCAAAGCATTGCATCAAAAATTGTACTTAAACGCCCCTGTTAAACAGGGGCAGAAAAATTGGGCCTTAGGCACTGGTGCTGGTGCCATCACACTGCAACCTCTGCCATATACTCTAGTTTTATTGCAGGAATTAGCCCTGCTGAAAAGCATTGCATCAAAAATTGTACTTAAACGCCCCTGTTAAACAGGGGCAGAAAAATTGGGCCTTAGGCACTGGTGCTGGTGCCATCACACTGCAACCTCTGCCATATACTCTAGTTTTATTGCAGGAATTAGCCCTGCTGCAAAGCATTGCATCAAAAATTGTACTTAAACGCCCCTGTTAAACAGGGGCAGAAAAATTGGGCCTTACGCACTGGTGCTGGTGCCACCACACTCCAACCTCTGCCATATACTCTAGTTTTATTGCAGGAATTAGCCCTGCTGCAAAGCATTGCATCAAAAATTGTAATTAAACGCCCCTGTTAAACAGGGGCAGAAAAATTGGGCTGCTGGCATCACCCAGAACCAAAAATGTTCTTCCAACATATCAGCGGAGGAGGAAGAGGTTAGACAATCAACATAACAGGACAGTCACTCAGCATCAGCATAGGCAGTCTTGAAGGGATGTGGTATTTCAAAAAAAATTATTCGGTTACATCAGCTTCAGGTGCTTGGTAGCTGTGGGTGATCCAAGACTGATTCATCTTGATGAAGGTCAGTCGATCAACTGATTCGGTGGACAGGCGCACCCTGTGATCGGTAACAAAGCCACCAGCAGCACTGAAGGTGCGTTCCGAAAGAACGCTGGATGCAGGACAGGCCAGTAGCTCAATTGCATACTGTGCAAGCTCTGGCCAGTGATCCATCCTCAAGACCCAGTAAGCCAGAGGATTTTCAGTGGGAAAGGTGTCCAAGTCTGACCTTGCCCCTAGGTATTCCTGCACCATGTAAATTAGACGCTGGCGATGGGTGCTGGAACCAATCATACCTTGGGGCTGCGGACTAAAAAATTGTCTGAAAACATCAGTCAGACGGCCACCTTCTCCACCGCTCCTTCTGACTGATGCCTCAGCAACACGTTGTCCAGGACCAGGAGTTTGTGACCTCCCAGTCTCTGGGAACGCGTTGCACAGACCTTTCTGCAAGGCCTCCCGGAGATGTCTCATCCTCTGCTCCCTCTGCGATGGCAAGATAAGGTCGGCAACCTTACCCTTGTACCGTGGATCAAGGAGAGTGGCCAGCCAGTAATGGTCCCTCTCCTTGATCCGAAGAATACGAGGATCCTTCCGCAGGCTTTGCAGGATCAGGGAGGCCATGCAGCGTAGGTTAGCTGAGGCATTCGGTCCGGAGTCCTCTGGGTCACTAAGGACAACATGATCCGCAGCTACCTCCTCCCAGCCACGTACAAGTCCACGTGTTTCTTGGGACTGTAAATCATCCCTATAAGACTGCTGCTGCTGATGCTGATGCTGAGTGCCAGCCTCCACCTCCATGCTGACACAATCATCCTCCTCCTCCTCTTCCTCCTCCTCACCCTCTTCCTGTGTGATGGGTGGCACAGCAGGAACACTGTCTGGATAAAGGGGGCCTTGAGAGGCAAGGAAGTCCTCCTCTTCCTGCCTCTGTTCTGCCTCAAGTGCCCTGTCCATTATTCCACGCAGCGTATGCTCCAAGAGGTGGACAAGAGGTACAGTGTCACTGATGCATGCACTGTCACTGCTCACCATCCTTGTGGCCTCCTCAAACGGTGACAGGACAGTGCATGCATCCCTGATCATGCCCCACTGGCGTGGTGAGAAAAAACCAAGCTCCCCTGACCCTGTCCTGGTGCCGTAGTCGCACAGGTACTCATTGATGGCCCTCTGCTGCGTGTGCAGCCGCTGCAGCATGGCCAATGTTGAGTTCCATCTGGTGGGCATGTCACATATAAGGCGGTTCTTGGGCAGGTTCAACTCCTTTTGGAGCTCAGCCAGCCGAGCACAGGCATTAAATGATCGGCGGAAATGCACACAGACTTTCCTGGCCTGCTTCAGGACATCATGTAAGCCGGGGTACCTGCCCAAGAACCGCTGCACCACCAGGTTAAGGACATGAGCTACACAGGGCACATGGGTCAGTTGTCCCTGTCGGAGGGCGGAGAGGAGGTTGGTGCCATTGTCGCAAACCACCATTCCTGGCTTAAGCTGGCGCGGCGTCAACCACCTCTCGGCCTGCCCCTGCAGAGCTGACAAAACATCCGCCCCAGTGTGGCTCCTGTCCCCCAAACAAACCAGCGCAAGCACGGCATGGCATCGTTTTGCCTGCGTACTTGCGTAGCCCCTGGAACGCCTACGGAGCACCGCAGGTTCTGAGGACAGAGCACTGGAAGAGGCCATGGAGGAAGAAGAAGAGGAGGGGGTGGAGGAGAGAGGTGTGTCACAACCAATAGTAGCATTTTGGAGGCGTGGTGGCGGAACAACCTCCAACACTACTGCACCTTGTCCTGCATCCTTCCCAGCAGCCAGAAGAGTGACCCAATGGGCCGTGAAAGACAGGTAACGTCCCTGTCCATGCCTGCTGGACCATGAGTCAGCGGTAATATGCACCTTACCGCTGACCGCCCTGTCCAGCGAGGCAAGGACATTGCCTTCCACATGCCGGTAGAGAGCCGTAATCGCCTTCCGTGAGAAAAAGTGGCGTTTGGGGACCTGCCACTGAGGAACCGCACATTGTACAAACTCACGGAAGGGGGCCGAGTCTACCAACTGAAAAGGTAGCAGTTGAAGTGCTAGCAATTTAGCCATGCTAGCATTCAACCGCTGGGCATGTGGATGGCTGGGAGTAAATTTCTTCCGCCGGTCCAGCAGCTGGGGCAGGGACATTTGCCTGCTATAATCGGACGTGGATGTACCACTAGCAGAGTTCCCGGAAGCACTTGGCTGTGACACACCTAATTCTACACCTTCATTCCTCTCAGAGCAGGTTTCAGAGAGGACTGAAGGTCTAGTGGGGTTGGAGATGCCAGCTGATGAGGAGCAAGGAGAGGTCCACTTTGTTCTTTGGTGTGGGTCTTTGAGGTACGCTTGCCAACGAGCTGCATGGCAGGTCAACATATGTCTGGTCAAGCATGTGGTGCCCAAGCGGCTGATGTTTTGGCCACGTGAGATACGCTTGAGACATATGTTGCAAATAGCAGCGGTGCGATCTGATGCACTCGTCTCAAAAAAGGCCCACACCAAAGAACTTTTAGAATAACGCACAGAGGAAGCGCTCTGCGCAGGCGGAGCTCTGCGGTGTGATTCAGTCGGTGTGCTGCCCCTAAGCTGGCCCCCGGAGGGCATCCTGCCTCGTTGGACATGTGCCTCCTCCTCCTCCTCCTCCTCCTCCTCCCTCCTTCCAGGCACCCACGTGGAGTCAGTGCCCTCATCATCCCCTCCCTCCTCATCGCTGTAGCAAACCTGGCAGTATGCTGCAGCTTGTGGAACATGACTGCCAGATTGCTGTGCTTCTTGAGCATCCTCTCTCTCTGCGCTCACGCTACTGCCTTCCTCTAGCTGAGTGTCATCATCAGAGCCCACCAAACACTGGGCATCCTCCTGGAGCATGTACCCAACACTGTGCTCAAAGAGTTCAGGAGACTCCTCAGGAGGACGTGGTGGGTCTAGGGAAGGAGTCACTGATGATGACATTGAGAGGAGGGAAGACGATGCGTTGGCAGCTGCTTTGCTACTACCCTGAGACTGGGTGAGAGAGGATGAGGAGGATGAAGAGGGCTTGGTCATCCACTCTACCAAGTCGTTGGCATGTTGCGGTTCAACATGTCCAGCTGCAGAAAAGAAGGACAAGCATGTCCCATGGCCACGTGCTGATGACAATGCACCGCGTCCACGACCAGCACTGTTGTCTCTAGACACAGAGCCTGCTTGCCCTCTTTTATCGGCTCGCGCCTGTCTGCCTCTCCTTGCTGGCCTTCCAGACATGGTAATGGCCTGAAGGGAGTTGGGTAAAACAGTAGTTGGGTAGTTTATATTGTGCTGGAGGCACACAACACCCACTAACTCCTGCAGATGCCTTTTTTATAGAACAGCAGAGTTAAAGGGGTATATACAGATGTATACTGTGCTGTGCTGGAAGCACACACAACTTCCAATAACTCCTGCAGATGACAATTGGGCCCAAATAGAGAACAGCTATGTAGGTGGATTATAGCGGTATGTACTGGGTACAGAGCACGCAGACAGCACGCACTATCTCCTGACACTACTGACTGCAAGCGCTATTATTAAAGATGGACCACTAGCTATATAGGTGAGGTGAATATCACGGTGTATACTGCGGTCAGGGCACGCAGACAATAACCAGAAAACAGCAGAGTTAAAGGGGTATATACAGATGTATACTGTACTGTGCTGTGCTGGAAGCACACACAACTTCCAATAACTCCTGCAGATGACAATTGGGCCCAAATAGAGAACAGCTATGTAGGTGGATTATAGCGGTATGTACTGGGTACAGAGCACGCAGACAGCACGCACTATCTCCTGAGTGACACTACTGACTGCAAGCGCTATTATTAAAGATGGACCACTAGCTATATAGGTGAGGTGAATATCACGGTGTATACTGCGGTCAGGGCACGCAGACAATAACCAGAAAACAGCAGAGTTAAAGGGGTTATATACAGATGTATACTGTGCTGTGCTGTGCTGGAAGCACACACAACTTCCAATAACTCCTGCAGATGGCAATTGGGCTCAAATAGAGAACAGCTATGTAGGTGGATATAGTGGTATGTACTGGGTACAGAGCACGCAGACAGCACACACTAACACTACTGACTGCAAGCTCTATTATTAAAGCTAAATCACTAGCTATATAGGTGAGGTGAATATAGTGGTGTATACTGCGGTCAGGGCACAGACAGTAACCACTACACAAGAGCAAGATAGGAAAACAGCCAAAAACGATTGGTGTGTAACTGTGTTGAAGGTACACAGAACACCCACTGCTTCAGATGCTAACTAACACACTACACAAGGCCGCCTCAAAGGCGGCCTTATATATTGTGGGGCGTGCACTACACAGCATGAGCTATGATTGGCCACAGGCAGGATGCCTGTGGCCAACCATGGCTCTCCTCGCTGCTGGCGCTGCGATTGGCCAAGCATGCGGGGTCACAGTGCATGCTTGGCCAATCATGAGACAGCAATGCACTGCGCCATCGCAGTGCATTGTGGGCCACACGAATTTTGCCGCGAACGGCCCAAACGTTCGGAATTCGGCGAACGCCCGAACGACCAATGTTCGAGTCGAACTTACGTTCGACTCGAACACGAAGCTCATCCCTAGTCCCTATGTAGCACTTTGTATCTCTGATGGCTAAAAATGTGGCATAAACACTACATAGGGAACAATTTATTTCTGTTTAAAGAGCTTGTTAACATCATACCACTATGCGATGCATTACAACTGCTGTGTAGTTGACACAGTAATCAAGGAAAATTCCTTTCCAGGCAAATTTCTTACATTACACAGTAATGAGTAGTGTCTCCCACTGGATGACTCTATAAAGAATGTTTACGTGTGCCAGGTAGAGATTGATGGAACTAGAACAATGGCTAAATTGCTTTTTAAGTTGGTTTGTTACAAACTGACTTCTCAAGCATGATAAACTATGACTTCACAAAGAGGTCCTAAATTTAGATGCACTGGTGGGGGAAAATATGTATCACCAAAAAAGTGCCACTTGAGCCTTTTAGGGCTCCATCTCTTCACCAGAGTCCCTAAAGTGATAGTAAAGTCTTATTTTTTATTTTCTTTCTTTTTTTTAGTTAAAAATAACAAACATGTTATATTTACCTGCTCTGTTGCAGTGTTTTTGCACAGAGCAGCCCAGATTCTCTTCTTCTCAGGTCCCACGTTGGTGCTCCTGACCCCTCCCTCCTGTTGAATGCCCCCACAGTAAGCAGCTTGCTATGGGGGCACCCGAGCCCACCCCCCCTTTCTCTTCTCATTGACTGACTGACTTTGATAGCAGCGGTAGACTATGGCGCCACGCTGATGTCTCAGCCAATGATGAGGAGAGTCCGAGACAGCCAAGACACTTCTGCAACATCGCCGGATCTAGGTGGACCTCAGGTAAGGATTGGGGGTGCTAAGGGGGGCTGCTGCACACCTAAGGATTTTTATCTTAATGCATATAATGCATTAAGATAAAAAAAAAAAAACTTCTGTCTTTACAATCACTTTAAGTGGTTTACAAGAATTACCACTGGGTTGGTTATAAGACTTGATTAGGACCTGAATGAGTGCAACCTTTTCTATTTGCTACCTTGGTAGCTTCTAATAATCTGTAAGAAGCAATATGCTATTTAGAATGGATGTGGGGTGCTATTCCGAATTAAACTAAACAAATGCTAAGATATGAAATGGATTACCGAAAATAAATCTGTTCAATTAATGAATGCATCTGAAACAAAACGAACATTTGTGGCATGCACATGTCTATATTTTAGTAAATCAGCCCCACTATCTCAAATGTGCTTCAATTTGGACAGTGCGTATTCATATTTTTGGATTATGACACTTCTTACCAGTCCAGTGAGCTGCCAATAGTGTAAGTAAGGAGGAGCTGGCCAAAGTAACACACATTATTTATGCATTCTGCTCTAAAAGAAGTGGAGAGGGTTACCTGTCCAAAACATCTCCCCTCCCCCCCACCATACATTTTTTTACAATGGGCCATCAGAGGGGGTGAGGAATTTAATAAGTGGACCTTATACTTTTGACTTTAAATACTAATTTCAATAAATGTTATACTTATGTTGGCCAATTATGTTTGTGTCTAATCTGCTTGCAATGTTATGCGCAAAAGTACTATTTTTTTTCTTTTTGTACTCCACAGTTTCCTTCCAACCCACAAGAATGGCAGACTGGTGCAATAGCAGTGGTACTTTTCCAACTGCGGTGGTGCAATATATGGAAAACATGTCCAGGTCATCTCACCCCATGTGGTGTTGTTGGCGGTGGTGTCGGCAACTTATGAGTTTTTTTTTATCTGGACATGGGGAAGAATGGCTGTATGTCGGATGGAGGAGTCATCACCCAGACTGAATTCTACAGGCGTCTCCAGACTGGCAGCTTGAGCTTGCCACTGCCAGCAGACAACGTGGTGGGCCTCCCATTTGTGTTTGTGGCAGATGAGGTATTTGCGCTGGGGGACCATCTGATGTGGCCGTTCCCAATGAGGACCCTCACCCTGGACCAGAGGGTTTTTAACTACCAGCTGGCCAGAGCCAGAAGAGTGGTGGAAAATGCCTTTGGCATAATGGCCAGCCGGTTCCGGCTATTCCTAACATCAATAAATATGGCCGAATACAAACTTAACCATATTATTCTGTGCTGCTGCATTTTGCATAATTTTATGAGAAAAATGCAGCCAGCCAACTATCTGGCCTCAGTTGCGACAAAGATATCTTGAGTATTTTGTGGGTAGGGGGGCAATTAATATGCCAGATAATCTTTAAAAGCGCTTTAAAATAAATTTGTTGTGAAAAACTGAACTCATATTTCATTTGATTTACTGCTTGTGTTTCTTATCTGTCTCCTAGGTTCTCCAATGGCCTTTTATTTTTGGCCATGTTCATCAATAGTGCAAACGATAGATGAGGAGACAATCTCTTCTTCAGCTAACTATTATGTTCTGTTGTGCTATGGGTCTGCCACACACACACACAATGTTTTTGTTAATGTATGTAATGCATTAATGATAAAAAATAATCATCCTTTTAAACGCCATGAATTAATTGCTTGTAGACCCTAAAATGGCCTGATTTTGGCCAATTTTACAGCACAGTGGGGGTTATTTACTAAAGGCAAATCCACTTTGTAGTGCAAAGTGGAGTTGCCTTTAGTAAATACCCCCCACTGTCCCTGTAACTACAACAACTTACTAAAAAAAATGGTACTGGGCATTTAAAGAAGAAGCGACACATTGTTGAGTATAAAACATTTTTCTCCGTTATAAAATGGTTTTTAACCACTTCCCACCCAGCCACTGCATATGTACGGCCAGGTGGGCGCTCTCTCCTTCTGAGTGGACGTTCAGGAACGTCCCTCAGAAGCAGCGGGATTGCGCGCACGCTAGGCGATTGCCTCTCCTCTCCCTACATGGAAGTTGTCGGTGAGGAGAGGAGAGCGGATCTCTGCAGCCGGCTGGTGATCAGTGAGTATAAGCTGTTTTTTAGAGCTTTTTACTCACTGATCACCAGTCTAGTGTCACCACACATGTAAAACACATAAAGTAAACACACATGTCCCCAAAACACATGTCCCCACATAGTAGTGATCCCCAACACACATGTCCCCCACATGTATAACAGTAAAATCACATGTCCCAATGATTATTTGCGTAAATATGTCCGTGATCACACAAACCAATTATTATACACTTAACGTGATTTTTTTTACCAAAAACATGTAGCGGAATACATTTTGGCTTAAATTTATGACAAAATCTGATTTTATTGGATTTCTTTTCAAATTGAATAGAGTCGTGAATAAATACCACCAAAAGAAAGCTCTATTTGTGCGAACAAAATGATAAAAATTTTATTTGGGTACAGTGTAGCATGACCGCACAATTCTTATTGAAATTGCAAGAACGCTGAAAGCTGAAAATTGGTCTGGGAAGGAAGGGGGCAAAAGTGTCCAGTATTGATTTGGTTAAACAAATCAACATCTTTGGTGTATAACATGCATGTTTGACTGTAGATATAGCCTTTTTTGTGGCTAAGCAGGCACGTTCAAAAACAAAACATCCACATCCCCAACTCAGGAACTTACAAAGTTCAACTTTGATAAAGTGAAGGCCATATGAGACATTAGTATGTTAAAACTGTGTTGATTTTGCCTTCATCAGCTGGGGTGATCTTACCCCTGTAAAAGCCAAATTTTGAAGATGCACATAAATTGGGACTCAAAATGTTTATTTTCATCATGATTCCATGCCTAAAATGTGTGTCTTTTTCCTACATCTATTTTGATAACGCCACAAAACACACAGTGTGTCAACATGTGCTATCTGTCATCATGGGATATCAATGTATGCGTTTTGTGGGTGCAACCCCTTCCTCGCAACTAAAGTAGATGAGAGGAAGGGGTTGCACCCCCGAAACACGTCCATTGATCCCCATGATGTGAGCTAGCACATGTTGACACACTGGGCCTTATTTCAGAAAGGACAATCCACTTTGCCCTACAAGTGGACTTGCATTGCACTTGTAGTGCAAAGTGGTTTGGCTTTTTTGAAATAAGCCACAGTGTGTGCTAGATCCCATCATAGAGGATCAATGGACGTGTTTCGGGAGTGCAACCCCTTCCTCTCACATACTTTAGTTACGAGGAAGGGGTTGCACCCACAAAACGTGCACATTGATATCCCATGATGGCAGATAGCACATGTTGACACACTGTGTGTGTCTTCAAAATTTGGCTTTGCAATTACTTTAAATTTTTTTGAAAAAGATAAACAATAACGACAACATTGACATTTTTTGTTGTTTTTATATTTTGGCTAAAACATCAATGATGTTGGTCAGTCCTTTTTCAACATCATTGATGTTTTCCTTGAACTTCTCTAAATCCCAATTGCACACCATTATTTAGCTGATGAGGACTTGTGCACTTGCACTGTTGAAGTGAGTTTCTTCTTCCGCAACATCCACATCAACTAAAAATAAAAAAAACACATATTATAAATATGCAGGCATACATCTATTACCTGAAGCTGTGGTCTCAGACACTGACTTGTTGTGGTCACCATTTCGACCACTTCCTGAACCTCGGAATACACATCTTCAGGTTGTGTGCTGAGTTGTTCCCCTTCTTCAGGAGGTGTGAGGTTCCTGGTGTCCTCATATGTCCCGATTCTTTTCTCCCTTATGCGAATACAAAAAAGGTATACTTAGCAGACAGATATTTGAGGTGAGAAATAGTAATATGAAATATTGCTTGTAAATGTCTTCAAATTGTTTGTTTTGGCAGAGTTCCAAGCTGAAGACATGATTTTTTTCTCTTTGAAAAGCTGGAATACTTACCTGTTATAAAGTTTCACACATGGATAGACCCCTAGTATCCACGGGAGCACCTGAGTGGGACACCATAAAAAGGTTGTTCTGGTGTCCCACACTAGTGCTCCTGCATCCAGATGTGTAAACAGCTGCTGAATGTCCTCCCCTTACACAGAATCAAGTTTGCACTTCATTATAGATACAAACACATCTAGACAACAATGTAATAAACTTATTTCAATAGGAATAGGCATGAACAAATGTACTTAAAGCGGGAGTCCACCGGGACTCCGCGTTTTTTTTTTTTTTTTTTAAAAGCCAGCAGCTACAAATACTGCAGCTGCTGACTTTTAAATAGTGACACTTACCTGTCCAGCGCGCCCGCGATGTCGGCACCCGAAGCCGATCGCTCGCTCGGCGGCCGGGTCCCGCCGCCATCTTGGGTATGGGAATCAGGAAATGGAGCCCTTCGGCTTCATTTCCCGGTTCCCTACTGCGCATGCGCGAGCCGCGCGGCGCAATCCGGACGGTCCCCGCTGCCTCTGGGAGCTGTGTGTTTCCCAGCAGGCAGCGGGGCACTTCCTGAAGGGGGCGGGCGCTTGCGGAACGGGGGCGTAACCTACGCTCGTTCCGCAGGCAGCTAGCCCGGAAGTGGGTGCAGTTACCTGGATTATCCAGGTAACTGCACCCCCCTCCCCCCTGAAAGGTGCCGATTGTGGCGCCGGAGGGGGGGAGGGATCAGATGAGCGGAGGTCCATTTTAGGGTGGACCTCCGCTTTAACCTGCATCTGCTAAAAACGTTGTATTAGTGGTCGAACGAACAATGTTTACTACAAATGATTACTGTGCCCACGAACCTCAAACTTGGCATTTTAAATTGTACAACAGTAAAGAAAAGCACATGGAGCAGCACTAAAGTAACAATAATTATAGGAACACAGGACAAATACTTACTTTTTAGAAGCACTTTCCTGATCTTTCTATACTGATCATGCTCCCTCAAATTCACCTTCGCCTTTCTCACATTTGGGTTGCTGTAAGTTCCATACTTCCCATCATAGTCTGCTCTTCAAGATGTCCACCATCTCCACCATCTACACGAAGGACATATTTGAGGCCTTATATCTCATCCTGGATCTGGAACTTCCTTGCTCCGGGCTTTCGTTGTTGCTGCTCTCTGCACGCACCTGCTGTGCCTCCGCCATGTACATTCCCACTACCCGAAAGAGAATAGGCAGGGAATACACTAGAAAGAAGGACAGAGGCAGAGTTTGACGCATGTGGTGTGTATATAAAGCATAACATGCGGGCATCGTATGTACAATCTATGAGAAGACGGAGGATTGTAAGTGCCGATCGTGCAAACAAAGGTACAATTTTAACTTGGAGCATCAGTGATTAGTGGCCTATACTGCTTTAGAAATTGAGGCCTATATTGGGAAAAGATTAGGAGAGTTTAGCCTGACATTCTGGGTTGTCTTGTGTTGTGTGTTGCAGATAAAATGGTGGATAAATTCATTGACCCGGACTTCATGCCCAAATTCCTGGACATGTACAGGGAGCTGCCATGTCTCTGGCAAGTGACATGCAGAGAATACTCCAACAAGCAAAAGAGGAAGGCAGCGCTGGAGAAACTGATGGAATTGGTGAAGCCTGTGTATCCCACGACAGACATCAACTATTTGAAGGCCAAAATTGGTAGCACATATAATAGGGAATGCAAAAAGGTCCAGGATTCCATGAGATCAGGAGCAACCGCAGATGATGTATATATACCCAGGCTGTGGTACTATGACAGACTGTTATTTTTTGTCAGACCAGTGTGAACCCAGGCCATCGCTATCTACACTTGCTTGCACACTTCCTTCCACACTTCCTTCAACATCAGCTGAGGCTCCTGAATTCCAACCTGGGCCTTCCACTCACGAATATGTGGAGGAGCCCAGCTTGAGCCAGGTATAGCATTGTTGAACATATTTCTTGTCAAAAATTGAATGATGTTAACTAGATGTTATT
The DNA here is from genome assembly GCF_037356315.1 of Lithobates pipiens. NCBI lineage: Eukaryota > Metazoa > Chordata > Amphibia > Anura > Ranidae > Lithobates > Lithobates pipiens. Next base: position 288,613,525 of record NW_027507785.1, read on the forward strand.
GATTACTAATTTCTGATTGAACAAAGTGGTTTACATATCAATAGACAATAGTAGCCAAAAAATGATTGGGACAAGAATGAAAAATGCTGAGGTCAGAATGCTAGTCTTTTATATTTGTTAACATTCAATTTGCAACAGTCATGAGCTCAAAATTGCATGTGATTGATGACCAAAAAACTAAAACTATGTACCATTTTCATACACAGGAAAGTCTCAGCCAGGAGGAGTCCATGGCAAGCAGCCTGATGGAACCCCAGGTTCCTCCCCAATGTCCCCCAACCAAAAGGATCAGGAAGGAGAGGAACCTGGAGGAGTCCACGACTACTTTAATTCGCCAGGCTACTGCGGTATTTACAATGACCCCTGGTGGCCCCTTGATGTCTGGCTGTGTGACAGCGAGTAAACTGGAATGCATGGAGAAGGGCCAACGCCTCATCTGTGAGGAGATCATTCTTCAGGCCTTAAACAAAGGGATGAGGGGCCAACTCACAAATAAAAGCCACCTGTGTGAGTTGAACCATACTAATCCTCCACCACCTCCAGCAACACCGCCAAAACCACAGCCACACAACCCACCAGAGCAGCATGGAAGGAAGCGTTGAGAGTGATGGCCTGGGTTTGGTGTGGTCTGGCAAAAGATGCAGGCTGTTGTAAGACCACAGCCTCGGGACATATATGTCATCTGCTGCTGCTCCCGATCTCTCGGAGTCCTGGACGTATTGTGCTCCCTATTAAATGGACTTCTCAGGTTACCAATTTTGACAGTCAAATAATTGATGTCTGCCCTGGGGTTCAAAGGCTTCACCAATTCCAACTGTTTCTCCAGTGTTGCCTTCCTGTTTATTTTGTTATGACCCCTATTACATTCCTAAGTTTTGTTTTGACAAATACTTGGCTATGTGTTTTACTTCAAAAAGGACAATTTGTTTGTGAGTAGGCAGGTACATTTCAAAAATACAATGTCAAATTAACAAGGGACACCAACATAGTTGTATTTGTTTGAAGTTAAAAAAAAAAGATAATAATGGTGTTGTGCCACCCTCTCTACCATCCCGGGGCCACTAACGCCACTGACCCTGAACCCAGACTTCCAACCGGGATCACACCAAACTTTCCTACAAGCACACTGGTCACAACCACAAATTCTAATACAACACTTTTATAAGAACGGACACCCACTGACACGAGACCAAATTGCTACTATTATGCAAAAAACACTTATTCCAACCTGGACATTCCAACAAATTACACACTACCTACAGTCAATGAGGAAAAAAACGGACTGCTCCCGTGCACTTACGCCCTACGAGTCCCTATGCTCTTCGACTACACCCTTATCACATCTTATTTCCCAGACGCATTCCCTGTTATTCCGGGATCACGACGTCACAACCTCCAAGTTTTGCTCCTCCTGGGAGAAAGATTTGGATGTCACCCTCACGTCGGCAGACTGGGAAAGAGCCCTCTTCAATATCCACAAATCTGTAAACGTTTCCACTCAGGAAAACGGCTACAAAATACTAGCGAGATGGTATAGAACGCCAAACAGACTACACAAATGGGACACCTCCGTCCCAGATGGTTGTTGGCGGTGTCACCAACATAGAGGTACATTACTCCACGTCTGGTGGTCCTGCCCCCTGCTTCAACCCTTCTGGAGGTCTATCCATAAATTGATTAAGGACATTACGACCTACGAATTACCTTATACTCCGGCCCAATTCCTGTTACATCACACTACTCTGCCACAAACGTCCTATCGTAAATCAATAATTATCCACCTGATTAATGCAGCTAAACAATGCATTCCGATCCATTGGAAATCACAGACTGTCCCCTCTCTTAAAGACTGGCTCCATAGAATAAACAGAATTTCAGAAATGGAGGAACTGATCCACATAGCAAAAGATACCCCTGCCAAATATAACACAAAATGGGCGTGTTGGAAACACTTCAAAACTACACCTGGATATAACCGCATTCAAAGTCTCTTGGTTTAATTCGCCGATCCCTGTTCCACCCTCCGTTGCTTATTCGGGCGCTACCACTAAAGCCCATACACATCAAATCAACCCTGTTTCTCTTGCCCAGATTGTCCGCTTTTTATATCTCTCCTCTATACCAACGTCGCCAATTTGGTCTGGCCCCAAGCCACAAAAGGCCCGACCTACTGCATGCCACTGTGGGTTTCTATACGCTCAGTTTTTGCCAAGGAGAACATCGGTGAACGGACTCCCTATCCCCCCTCCTTCCTAACCCCTACTACCCCTCTGTCTTACCCCTCCCCATCCACCCCATCCCTATCTTTCTTACGGGTACTACTTTATGCTCCATGCATTGTATTTAGAGAATTCACCCCCCCCCCCTTACCTCTAGCTCGGCCCCAACCCCTGAGATCTACCTGATGAGAACTCCCACAAGTTGTCTCTTTTTGGTCCCTATTACTTATTCCGACTAGACTCCTTTACACAAATTTGATTGTTACTTCTCATCTATGAGCTGTTACTAATACAATACTATACTTCTTCTCGCATTGTACTGTGCCCCATGTGATCTTTGTTATATACGGGCCATACGAATCTGTGTTCCTCTTTTTTTTTTTTCTTGATCATTACATATCTTTATGTATGCTGTTGCTTCTGTACCCTCTTCTTTATTCAATAAAATATTTGGAAAAAAAAAATAAAAAATAATGGTGTTGTGGTAACTTGACACACAAAATGAAAAAAAATATTATGGAGATCACTAGAAAAAAAAAAATATATATATATATATGTATATATATATATATATATATATATATATATATATATATTTTATATATATATATATATATATATATATATATATATATATATATATATATATTCTGGAGGTCACGAGAAAAAAATGGATATCAATAGAAAAAAATAAAAGATTATTCATGAGATCATGAGAAATAATAAAAAATCAGTTTGTCAGAACTCTGTGAAAATCAGCAGCAATGCAAAAATTCATTATTCTAGCATTATAGAGAAGAAGAGAATGCGCTGCATTGAGAAATTAAAAAATTTGCCACGTAACGTATGTGCTATCTCCATTACGAATGCTTATTTTACAAGAACGAACGCTTCTGGCTCGTACTTGATTCCGAGCATGCGTGAACTTCTGTGCGCGGACTTGTGTACACACGATCGGACTTTCCGACAACAAAGTTTTGTTGACAGAAAATTTGAGAACCTGTTAGCAAATATTTGTTGGCGGAAAGTCCGACAGCAAATGTTCGATGGAGCATACACACGGTTGGACTTTCCGACAACAAGCTCACATCGAACATTTCCAGTCAGAAAATCCGACTGTGTGTACGCGGCATAAGTCCAGCCCCTCATCCTGGTCCCCCATCTTCTGCTTCCCTTTTCCCTACTCTCCCTATTTAGCCCAAAAACTTGTACTTTCTTAGCTTATCTCAACCTTTCACTTCCACAGTACACATCTCTTTTGCCTTGAAAAAGACCAGAGGGGTATTCCCATGGTAGGGACCTCCCCCACTACAGCATTCAAAATATCTTAACCGCCCATTGATATCTAGAAGAAACCAAAAGATATCAAAAAGAAACGCTCACCACTTAGGTTGCAACTAAGATCACATATATTTTATCATGTGTGTATGCCACATCTTAATCTATTTATATTTCTATCTTTGTTTTGTACCCTAAATTAGAATGTGTATCTTTATGACTGAAGTTTATCTATGATTTGTATTTGGATTATATAAAGGTGTAAAAAATAGAGGACGGCTGTTTAGTTGAAACGCGTCGGGTGGACCCCCTTACAGACATCGCTACTTTCTGACTATGTTATTACTATTGAACCAAATGTGAGTGTAATTTTATTATTATTTTTTAATAAATTGGATGTTAAAACGTTATCACGCTATGCTAGTTTTCTACTTCCATGGTCTTTGATACCTGAGCCCCCTATTTTCGTGGGATGAGCACTATAGGAGGATCGCTACGGATGATTTCATGACCTGAAGACTTGCGGGAGATTACATACTAGATGTATGATTATCTGGTTTGCTAACCTACAGGCCCATATGACTCGAGAGGCGTAAGCCTTCCTCTGAGTCCACGTCATTTGGTAAGCCTCCTCTCTCCTTCTTTATCACAGTGGTGGTGGTATTATTCTACACATCAGAAGTTGAATTTCACCTTTTTTCACGTCACCTCAAGTTTGGAATTGTGATTGATATTACACATTTCAAGGACTGTTAGACGTTCACTTGATGGACTGTTTATGTTAAATTAATTTTATTTACCTGAACCTTTTGCGTGCATGAGGTTCATGCACTCTTCCACCTGGGAGTAAGATCTATTGATATACAACGGAATTTACACATATTTTCTTTTTTTGAAGTGTATGTAATTTTCTTTGCTTGAATTAGTGTCTTACTGGTTCATGTGGTTTGTTGCCACCTAAGCGCCACACTTTTTTGTTTTAGTATTTGGATTATATAAAACTTGTTCAATAAAAAGTTGTTGAAACAGAAAGTTATATCTGGTCGTGTAGGGTTCACTATATGCAAGTGATACAGCAGACTCTACTAACACTCCTGCTTTACCAGCCAACAAGTGCTCAATAAAGTTTATCTAAGGCCAAGACTTTTTTTGTTCGTTTTAAAGTAGAGGATTGACACCACTATGAATGTGTTTGTTGCTTTCTGTGTCCAGCTGTTGGGGCTTTCCTTCATTTTCCTGGAAATGCAACAGCAAATACAGTATAATGGAATCTCTCCAAAATGAACGATATTCCTCTTCTTCTTAGAGACTGTCACAAGAATCGCTGTTGCTATATGAAGATTACTCCTAATTATTGCTCTGATGACAACTCAAAATGTTTGGATTTCCTTCTACTTTTTGATTTGATGATGATGGACCTGGGGCATAGATACAAGGGAAGGGGAGATAAAAGGGTTCAAACAAACCCCTTTGCAGAACTTCCACAATGCAGACATGGATCCTCCACAGTTGAGGAAAGTTGTAGGTGGATCCAGATTTGGATTATGTCTTTGACCCTGGGTAAACCAAGATAGAGCATATTCTTTAGTCTTTTTGTGCTGCAAGGGGCGCCATCATCCTGAGACCTCTGCTGGATGGTGCCTCTTTCACAGCAGATAAAGTTGGAGAGGACAGGCTGGGCAGAGTGCAGCATGAGACAAGAGAACTGCTGAGCAGGGGAGCAGGGGGTGGCTATCATTGGCTCAATCCCATTAAATAAGTCACTGTAAGTAAGGTTTATTTCTTTCAGCAGTGAACTTGACCGTGTTACTGCTCCTAATTTTTGCTTTCAGAAGAGCATTACTAGTGCAACCTATAATTACATTCTTTATTTTGATCCTTAATAGCAAAGTCATGAGGTTTCTTCAGGGATGCCTTGGCAAAATGTCAAAAAATTGCCTAAAATTTGTATACAAGTCAGCAGGTGGATCAAGCCTGCCTTTCAGTTACAGAAAGCCACAGGCTTTCATTGTGCACCAATACAACCTTCTAGCTGCCAATGTTCATGCAGCCAATGATTGCATTGGTTGATAAGGAGCATGTCAGGCACATGCACAGCATCCTTGTTTATCCTTCCCCTGCTTTGCTGTATTTGCTTCAAAAGAATAAAATGCCTCTAACAGTGGGTGTCCTATGTGTGTGGATGTTGCTGCATTATATAAAACTATTAGTTTAGCTGTTAACATTTTAGAATAGAGTGCCTCGAAATTGTGCATAACCTTAAAGAGTGTCTTGACTGAAAAAAAAAAAGGTTGAGAAACTCTGTTTTATAGAGAGAAGGAAGGGGCGCATTCAGGTGTATAATACCAGCTTTTACCTTTTAGTTTATTTTTTCTGCATGCAGGAGTTGCTGTAAATACCAGGGTACTGTTGTATGAGGTGGGTTTCTACTGTTAGCATACTTTTGCCACACCCACAATTTGCAGCGGAACACACAAAGGTGCTCTAAGTCTTTGATAGTCCTATAAATGCCCTTTGCAAATGAATTTAAAGGAACTTAACCCCCCTCCAGGTTGAAAAAACACGTACTGCTCTATGATGGTCACCAAGAAAAACAGGGGGTGGATATCCACAACAGAGACACAGACAGCACTAAAAACTATTCCCTACTCTATCCAAAGCTTAAAACAAAATGGGGTTGATTTACTAAAGACAAATAGACTGCACCTTTTGCAAAGTGCATTTGTTTCAGAGCTTAGTAAATGAGGTAAAAGTTTCCCAATCACGTGCAAGGAGAATAAAAATAAAAAAAGTTTGATTGCTTCCCCCGATGTCTGGAAGAAGCTTTCAGAGAATAGGGAGGGAGATGCAAATACTCAGCCTGAATATTTATCATGGCCTAGCCAATGCCTCTGGAGGTGTGCACAGAAGGTTGAGGGAGGTGATAAATAGTCTAGAGCCTTGGAGCAATTGTTCTTTCGTCAGAATGCAGGGTTCCAAGCCTCAGGGGACCATTGCTCCTGGGAAAGAGCCAGCTATTACCAGCTGCCCTTACAAGGGTAGCAGTACATATTTTAGGTAGACCTGTCACTGACCTTTCTTGTAAGACTGCCCATATACTGCTATCCCTGGCTACTACCAATCAGCAGAACCAAAGAATCAAAAAAACTATATACTTTTTTCCTTTCTTTAGCTCTTAACCACTTTCAGACCGGACCATTTTGCTGGTAAATGACCAGAGGTCTTTTTACACTTTGGCACTGCGCTGCTTTAACTGGTAATTGCGCGGTCATGCAATGTTGTACCCAAACAAAATTTGCGTCCTTTTCTTCCCACAAATAGAGCTTTCTTTTGATGGTATTTGATTGCCTCTGCGATTTTTATTTTTTGCGATATAAACGTAAAAAGACCGCAAATTTTGAAAAAAAATGATATTTTCTACTTTTTGTTATTAGAAAAATCCAATAAACTCAATTTTAGTCATACATTTAGGCCAAAATGTATTCAGCCACATGTCTTTGGTAAAAAAAAAGTCAATAATTGTATATTTATTGGTTTGCGCAAAAGTTGTCACATCTACAAACTAAGGTACGTTTTCTGGAATTTACGCAGCTTTTAGTTTACGACTGCCTATCTCATTTCTTGAGGTGCTAAAATGGCAGGGCAGTACAAAACCCCCCCAAATGACCCCATTTTGGAAAGTAGACCCCCTAAGGAAATTGATAAGAGGCATGTTGAGCCCATTGAATATTTTATTTTTTTGCCTCAAGCGATTGAATAATGACAAAAAAAAAAATTTTTTTTTTTTTTTACACAAAGTTGTCACTAAATGATATATTGCTCACACATGCTATGGGCGTATGTGAAATGACACCCCAAAATAAATTCTGCTGCTTCTCCTGAGTATGGGGATACCACATATGTGGGACTTTTTGGGAGCCTAGCCGCGTACGGGGCCCCGAAAACCAAGCACCGCCTTCAGGCTTTCTAAGGGCGTAAATTTTTGAGTTCACTTCTCACTACCTATTACAGTTTTGAAGGCCATAAAATGCCAAGATGGCACAAAACCCCCACAAATGACCCCATTTTAGAAAGTAGACACCCCAAGCTATTTGCTGAGAGGCATGTTGAGTTCATGGAATATTTTATATTTTGCCACAAGTTGCGGGAAAATTACAAACTTTTTTTTTTTTTTTTTTTTTTTAACAAAGTTGTCACTAAATGATATATTGCTCATGCATGCCATGGGCATATGTGAAATGACACCCCAAAATAAATTCTGCTGCTTCTCCTGAGTACGGGGATACCACATATGTGGGACTTTTTGGGAGCCTAGCCGCGTACGGGGCCCCGAAAACCAAGCACCGCCTTCAGGCTTTCTAAGGGCGTAATTTTTTGATTTCACTCCTCACTACCTATTACAGTTTTGAAGGCCATAAAATGCCAAGATGGCACAAAACCCCCACAAATGACCCCATTTTAGAAAGTAGACACCCCAAGCTATTTGCTGAGAGGCATGTTGAGTCCATGGAATATTTTATATTTTGCCACAAGTTGCGGGAAAATTACAAACTTTTTTTTTTTTTTTTTTTTTTTCACAAAGTTGTCACTAAATGATATATTGCTCACGCATGCCATGGGCATATGTGAAATGACACCCCAAAATAAATTCTGCTGCTTCTCCTGAGTATGGGGATACCACATATGTGGGACTTTTTGGGAGCCTAGCCGCGTACGGGGCCCCGAAAACCAAGCACCGCCTTCAGGCTTTCTAAGGGCGTTACAGTTTTGAAGGCCATAAAATGCCAAGATGGCACAAACCCCCCCCAAATGACCCCATTTTGGAAAGTAGACACCCCTAAATTTAGGGGTACACTAGTGAGACTAGGTAATAAATGGCGGGTGCCCTGAAACTATAAAAAAATAACTAACCAACCAGCGTCACCTGTAACAGTTATATGGTGATCACTGGTGAAAGGGTTAACTAGGGGGCAATCAGGGGGCTTTATGCGGTAGTATATGGGGGTCCCTGGCGCTATAAAAAGCTGCAGCGAACCTAAATACCTACCTGCCTAACTAGCGTCACCTGTGACACTAATACAGCGATCAGAAAAACGATCGCTTATTAGGCTGGGTTCACACTGGAGCGATGCGGGAACGCCACGAATGCGCGGCGGGTTCCCGCATCGCATGCCTCCCGGCGGCAGTTCACACTGCCCTATGCGAACTGCTGGGAGTGTCAGTGAAATGTTACTGACACCCCCAGATCAGTTCGCATATCGCAGTGCGATCTGCAAACTCGGATCGCATGGTGTGAACACCCATGCGATCCGATTCTGCTGCGGGCCAAAAAAAGGGTCCCGTGCGAATTTGCGGCGGGTGCGGCGGGTGCGGCGAATGGCTGAACTCGAATCGCACAGAGATCGGATGTGATTTGCACTGCAGTGCGGTGCGAATCACATCCGTTCTCATAAACCGCTGCAATGTGAACCCAGCCTTAGTGACACTGGCGACGGGGGGTGATCACGGGGTTAAACCTTTATTGGGGGGGTTAGGGGGGTACCTTATAACTAAAGGGGGCTAACCCTAACTGCCCTAACAGTTATTAGTCACAAATGACACCCGCCGGGTGATCAGGGGGTTAAACCTTTATTAAGTAATAAATGGCGGGTGCCCTGAAACTATAAAAAAATAACTAACCAACCAGCGTCACCTGTAACAGTTATATGGTGATCACTGGTGAAAGGGTTAACTAGGGGGCAATCAGGGGGCTTTATGCGGTAGTATATGGGGGTCCCTGGCGCTATAAAAAGCTGCGGCGAACCTAAATACCTACCTGCCTAACTAGCGTCACCTGTGACACTAATACGGCGATCAGAAAAATGATCGCTTATTAGGCTGGGTTCACACTGGAGCGATGCGGAAACGCCGCGAATCCGCGGCGGGTTCCCGCATCGCATGCCTCCCGGCGGCAGTTCACACTGCCCTATGCGAACTGCTGGGAGTGTCAGTGAAATGTTACTGACACCCCCAGATCAGTTCGCATATCGCAGTGCGATCTGCAAACTCGGATCGCATGGTGTGAACACCCATGCGATCCGATTCTGCTGCGGGCCAAAAAAAGGGTCCCGTGCGAATTTGCGGCGGGTGCGGCGGGTGTGGCGGGTGCGGCGGGTGCGGCGAATGGCTGAACTCGAATCGCACAGAGATCGGATGTGATTTGCACTGCAGTGCGGTGCGAATCACATTCGTTCTCATAAACCGCTGCAATGTGAACCCAGCCTTAGTGACACTGGCGACGGGGGGTGATCACGGGGTTAAACCTTTATTGGGGGGGTTAGGGGGGTACATTAGAACTAAAGGGGGCTAACTCTAACTGCCCTAACAGTTATTACAGTCACAAATGACACCAATGCAAAAAAAAAAAAAAAAAAAAAAAAAAATGACATTGGTGTCACTGTGACTGGGGGGCAGGGGTAATTGGGGGGGTGATCGGGGGGTAAAGGGGGGGTGTGAGTGTGCCTGGCATGTTCTACTGTGTGTGTGAGTGTTGGTGCAACTTACTGATCCGTTCTCCTCCGTGTCGGAACGAAAAATACCGACACGGAGGAGAGAATACATCACTTCCTCTCCTGTGTTTACATTACAGGAGAGGAAGTGATGTCACCGGGGATTTCTATTCGTCGGGAGCGATCGCGAGGGGGTGGCCATGAATGAATGGCCGTCCCCTCGTCCGGGATCGCTCCCGTACGAATTCCGACCGCCGCAGGCACCGGGCGGGGGCCCGATCGGGCCCCCGACCCGCGGGAGGCAAGGGACGTACATGTATGTCCTTATGCCTGCCCGTGCCATTGTACCGACGTACATCGGCGTGCGGCGGTCGGCAACTGGTTAAACATAAGCTGTAAGTTGACCACCTTAAAGTGATTGTAAAGCTTTATTTTTTTGTTTTTTTTAAATAACAAACATGATTTTGCACAGAGTGGCCTCCTTTTCTCGGGTCTCCCCGTGGCGCTCCTGGCTCCTCCTCTTGAGTGCCACCACAGAGAGCCGCATTCCATTAGGGCACTCGTGCCGGCACGCTCCCGAATCCAGCTGCTGCATCTATTGACACAGGCAGCAGGATTCGGCCCCGCCCCTGGTTCCCGTATCACTGGATTTGATTGACAGCAGTGAGATCCAATAGCTTCTGCTGCTATAAATCTATCCAATGAGGACAGCGTCTGGAGCTGGTTTGCTCATCCCCGTCGGTGGAACGATCGGGTTCAGGTGAGAAAAGGGGGGGGGGCTGCAGTACAAAAGGTTTTTTACCCTAATGTATGGAATGCATTAAGGTGAAAAACTGTGAGGGTTTAAAACCCCTTTAAGGAGTAAATTTAAATCCTACAAACCTCAGGTTTTAAAAGTGATTCATAATATCTGAAAGATATGCAACTGTTTTTCATCTGTAAAATAATGGCCTGCAGTTGCTATGAAGATGTGACCTTCCATTTGTAAGACAGGTTTTCAAAATTTCCACCTGTGTCAGCCATGTTAAACCACCAATCACTGTCACATTGTGGGTCCACTAGTAACCTCTTCATCTTGATCAATGCTTTAGGGGCAAGGTTGTTTTCAGGAGGATGTTTTTCAGAGTTCGGTTCAACTACATTGGAAGGTTTATCTACAATGGTTTTCACAGCAATGTTAAAACCATTGTTAAAGCCTGTCAAGGAAATTCTTTTGTTAAAGGTCAACAGTTTTTACTGTCTAAAAGAATAAAAAAAAAAAACTATATGATAGATTTGAACTTGTAAGTATCTATACAAATTGTTCCTAACACATTTTATTTTTTGCTAAAAGACATAGGATATAAATGGAAAAATGTGGTGGTGTCTCAGAATGGTAAAAAAAAAAGATGACAGGTATTGAGATTATTCATTTTCCATTTTTTGGTTTTATTTGCAAAAGAAAATATAAATTAATTGAAAATTAGCTTTTTTTATCAGCTGGTGTTGGTGAATGTCCTTACTCCTTGTGGAGTTGATTTACTAAAGGCAAATAGACTGTCCACTTTGCAAAGTGCAGATGCACTCTGCAAGTGCAATTGCTCCAGTGCTTAGTAAACGAGGCGAGGTTTCACTTTGCAAAGAGGACATTTTTTAAAAAATCAAATTTTTTGCTTGCACCTGATTGGATGATGGTAGTCAGCAGAGCATCTGCTCATTTACAAAGCTCTGAAGCAACTGCACTTGAAGAGTGCAACTGCAGTTTTCAAAGTGCACAATTTATTGCCCATTAATAAATTACCCATGACTGTCTTTTAAACACAAATTCTTCCACTCTCAAAGTGCCCATTTCATAATATGTTTTGGAGTAAAGTTTTGGTGTTTCTCAAAATGACGTTTGTTACTGATTCTACTTTACTTGACCTTACATGAGTGAAACCTTTCCTAATCCTTCTTTGATTTCTATGTGTTTGATACTTACCTCCAGTTACCCATGGAAATTTCCCCTAACTATTATGCCAATTATTCGAACTATGCAGGCTGCCCACACTGCCTACACTGGGTGTAGAAAAAGGCATTGAAGAGGCACAGGCACTTTGATGTGAGTTCATACAAAATAGTGAGAGGAAAAAAACATTCAGGCTCCATGCACACTGGACGTTAAAATAACCTTATAAAAACGGCAGTAGCTTTGCAGTGAGCCTTTCAACGTTTTTTAAACGTTTTTGCAAAAGCATTTCTTAGTGTTTTTTCCGCATTCGTGGTTTTTTTTTTTCAATGGATCAACAACGTTAAAAAAACGCTGATGAGACATGTTTTTTATCGACGTTTGTCAGCGTTTATCAGCGTTTGGCGTTTTTTGTGGTCATAAAAATTATTAATGAACGTGATTTTATGTCATTCAGAAAACAGCACATAAACTCCACTGCTGATAAACATCCAAAAAGTCCATGTGTGCATGGGATAACATAGAGGGAAGTTCATGGGCTGTTAAAAAAAATGCCCAAACTCCCAAAAATTGCAATTTATGAGCTTCAGTGTGCATGCAGCCTAAGAGAGCTCACTGGCCCAGGTTTGTCTGCTGATAACAGACAAGGCTACCTTCCAGTGGGTATCCCAGCAGGCTACCAGAAAAAAAAAACATACACTAATGGAAGAAAGCCCTAGACCAAAGGACAAGAGTCCAAATTCATGTATTAGCTTAAACTATAAACAACCAACTCATTTTGGGGGTCAGAAAAACATCATCTTCAATAGGGCTACAATAAAATATAAATGTGACTGAAATGTTCAAAAGTCTAACGATGAAAAAAAGTCATAACATACATATATATGTGTACATATATGTGCATACAGTACATACTACATACACAAATACCTGTACACCTGCATAGAAATAAATAAATACCTGTTGGTAAGTGATTTTTTAGAGTGATTATTATTAGATGCTACATACTATTATGCCATTGTACATATAACTAAAATAAATATACATGAAAAAAAACAATTTCAAATAAAATTAAATGGATTATGATTGCACAATATCATACATTTGTAGTGATTATGATATATTTCTTAGTACCAAAAGGATCTCCTGAAGAAGCTAAAGGTGAAATGCGTAGCGATCAATTGGCGCTGATATTAAAGTTTTGTATGCTTGGCCTTTAAGCCAGAAGGAATCTAATAGGACTTCCTGGCTTCCCAGTCTTATAGGCCATCCATGCAACTTCCCTGTTTCAGCTTCATTATCTGTTCTCTTATATGAGACAGTGTACTTTTTCAGATATGTTCATGTATATATATATATATATATATATATATATATATATATATATATATGTATATATATATATATATATATATATATATTACCTTTTTTCCAAATAGATGTATGTGTTTTTCAATGTGATTCAAATAAATTTTATATTTTTATTTAATACAAGGCCATTCCTCTTTCCTATTTGGGATCATGGTGGCAACCTTCAAAGTCTGTTTTCTCCTTTTTTCTGTTTTCGTATGATTGCACAGATGTCTAAAAAAAAAATAAGGCTCACGGGTTAAAATAGCTATTTAAAAACAAATATCACATAAATGTTGCAACAAAAATAGCTCCACCTTTAACTTTTAAGTAGCCTTAATAAGGAGGTTGTGTTTCAGCCCCCAGATATCAGATAGCTTCTAGTTCAGAATAAAATGGGAGGACGCAGAGGAGCGCCCTTGCGGTTCATTCACAAGCCTTGCAGCTTTCAAACTGACAGTCTGTATGGCGGTACATGCTGGGCGCTGTAGGGCTTGTCTACAAAAGCTTGACATTGCTTCTGTGTTTTACCGATCGTGGGTGCAATGTTTTCCTGGCTCCTGAAGTAAAAAAATAATAAAAGCACATTTATTTTCAGCAAAACTTATTTATTCTATCAAGGTGAACCTATCATTTAAATTCTGCACAATATTGAAGCAACCCATTTGAAATATATATATAAAAAAAAAAAACTAGCAGTTTTACATAACACAATGACATCCATACATGTAGGACCCCCAATATTAAATGTTATTTATTTGTACAAGGCAAAAAAACCTTTGCACACTGGTATTGACTGGTACTTTAATGTTTATCTTCCCTTTCAGATTTTTTAAATCACTCACCCCAGTGCTGAAGAAGAGAGGCAATGAAGGGGCAACAAGGATGTTGTGCAGGTGCCTGTTTAGAGGATGTCAAAATCAGGTACTCCATATAAAAGGATTAAAGTTCTGTCACGGAGAAAGTAAAACTCATGGCATTTCTATTAAATCACCAGTAGATGGCAGCATAGAGTGAAAGGCCTGAATGACAGAGAGCACATTTTAATAAATACTGCTAATAGCAGGGGGAACCAAAAAGATAGATCTTTATTTCTAGTGGGAACAGAATAGCACTTGCTACCTGGTCTATCAATCTGAAGGTCATGTGTTTGTGTCATTGCAGGTAAGAGGGAGCATATTTAACCTCCCTGGCGGTATGATTAGTTCTGGTTTTAGGTGCTGAAAGCGGTACAATTATTTTGCATGGAAATTTGGCGTTTTATATTGTAGTCCTGTAATTCTTAGGAATAACTCTCTTAAATCTGTTCAAACCAGAGTCTAGCAGACATCCCAGGTATGATAAAGTTTATAATATAATAAATAATAATAAAAATTATTCAATAATGTACCGTATATACTCGAGTATAGGCCGACCCGAGTATAAGCCGAGGCCCCCAATTTACCCCCAAAAAACTGGGAAACCTATTGACTCGTGTATAAGCCGAGGGTGAGATATGCCTGTCCATCCCTGTGTGTGTGTCCATCCATCCATCCATCCCTGTGTGTGTCTGTGTCCATCCATCCCTGTGTGTGTGTGTGTCCATCCATCCATCCATCCCTGTGTGTGTGTGTGTCCATCCATCCATCCATCCCTGTGTGTGTGTCCATCCATCCATCCATCCCTGTGTGTGTGTGTGTCCATCCATCCATCCATCCCTGTGTGTGTGTCCATCCATCCATCCATCCCTGTGTGTGTGTCCATCCATCCATCCATCCCTGTGTGTGTGTGTGTGTGTGTGTGTGTGTGTGTGTGTGTGTGTGTGTGTGTGTGTGTGGCCTTGTGTGTCCAGCCTACCTGTGTCCCGAGCCTCCGTCCGGTCCCGAGCCTCCGTCCCGTCCCGTCCCGAGCCTCCGTCCGGTCCCGTCCCGTCCCGAGCCTCCGTCCGGTCCCGTCCCGTCCCGAGACTCCGTCCGGTCCCGTCCCGTCCCGAGCCGAGCCTCCGTCCGGTCCCGTCCCAGGGTCACCGCTCTTCGTCGGCGCCCATTCCCCTGTTCAAATGCCGCGCCTCCCTGTCTGTGATAGGCGGAACACAATTTCCCAGCAGCCTGTGTTCCGCCTATCACGGACATCGTCTCATCCTCGTCCGTAGTACGAGGATGAGACGATGTCCGTGATAGGCGGAACACAGGCTGCTGGGAAATTCAGTGTTCCGCCTATCACAGGCGAAGGCGGAGCCGGAGGCGCGGCTTTTGAATTATAGAATGGCCGCTGTCTGTCTGCTCGACACGCTGATCGAGCAGGCAGACAGCGATGACTCGAGTATAAGCCGAGGGGGGCACTTTCAGCCTCAAAAAAGAGGCTGAAAATCTCGGCTTATACTCGAGTATATACGGTAATCAAATCCTAAAACACTGAAAAAGGGACACTTTCTGGTTGCTATGGACAATCTTCAAATTCCAGGCATAAAAAACAGTATTTACAATATAAAAGTGCATGCAGGGCACTGCATAGACCATTAGGGACAAAGGGGGTGTGTATTTTTTTTTTTATACAGTACTGTAATCTGTAAGATTACAGTACTGTGTGTGTTTTGTGTCCTTTTACTTTTTTGAATTTGGCGCCGATCTCCGCTCCCGTGCAGAGAAATGTCACAGGGATGGAGCTCGGCGGCACTCAGGCACTGTGTGAATCGAGCGGAGGACAGCTCGATCACACAGCGCGGAGGACATCGCTGGATCCAGGGGACAAAGTAAGTAACTCTCCCTGTGTCCTCCCTGTATCCAGCGATGCGATCCAGAGTCTGGCTCGGGGTTACCGCTCGTGGAACTAAAATCCCAACCCGAGCCAGACTCGGGATCACCGCCAGGGAGGTTAAGGCTATAAACAGGGCAAAATTGATTTAATTTACATCCCTGTGATCAGTAAAGGCTGGTGTCACTGTGTGATTAAAAACATATCAGCACATGTGCAATTGTTTATTATTTACTATGAGGACGTTATTCCTGTATATGAGAATGTTATTATTATAGATATAGATGTGTATTATTATGTATGAATGGAATAGCAGTTGCTACCCGGTCTATCAGTCTGAAGCTCGTGTGTTTGTGTCATTGCAAAAACTTTTCAATAAAAACACTTCTGGTTTTACCCGGCCTGCTCCCTTCGCACATTGGAATTATTGACCATACTTTCAGCATATCTGCATCACCTGACATCCTCCTTATCAATCGAGGATGTCATTGGTTGTTTTTGGACATCGGTGGCTGGCCCATATGGGGCTCGAGGTTGTAATCCTGTAGCTTTGTGCAACAAAAAAGCAGGCTTGATCCATCCACTGGCTTGCTGACAATTTGTAGGCAACTTACGGCAATTTTTAGGTATTTTGCCAAGACACCCCTGCAGTACCCAGAAGGCAAGCATGCACCCTGGTTGAAAGAAGCTGATCTAATGAATTGTGTGACTAGCAGGATCACTGGGTAAAAACAAGAAAAGCCTAAAGATACAAAACGAATTAGTCACTACATCTAAAAAGTGATAAGCTAATATATATAGTTACATATTTATTACTCTTTATTACACATTATAAAAAAGGTAGTGCTAAAAATACAAATTCTCGCCGACCCCTATAGCACACTGCTCTGCGCTCCTGGGTGTTTAATTACAATATTAACTTAATGTGTCATCTTTCAAACAGCTGCTGCTTTAAAAGACCAGAATATATCATAAATACATAAAACATGAAACAAAAACTAAAAAGTCCACTTTTTATGTATAGCAGCGCATGCACATTTTTTTCAGAATATGCGTAAGAGTTCAGTTCGGTGTTCAGAAGATAGGGTGCTTTATTCAGTCAACCTGCGTATGTGATTGTTCGGTGTTCAGAAGATAGGGTGCTTTATTCAGTCAACCTGCGTTTGTGATTGAAACCCAGCTTCCACCATACAAATCACCACTTGTGGTACCAAGGCCGACCCCCTATGGGAATGCACTCACCAAACGTATGAAACCAATAAGCCTTCAGAATGCCATTGCAGCTCTCTCCTTTTACCACCAGTTATCTCCTTTGTGGGACACGGCAAGTAAAAAACTGTTTAAGCGTTTAAAATACTGTGCCTTATTCCGCTGTGTTGAATCCGTCCGAGGAGACCGACCGTTTATAACGTGCACTTAAAAGTATGTGCTTCTGTATTTCCTCGGATCGTTGGAACGCAGGGATTGAGGCGCACTTGTCACTTCCGGTATAGTTACGCTCTGACGCGTTTCGTCATTTCCGACTTCATCTGAGGGCGTAGACATAGATACCGGAAGTGTTCTTTTATTACCATCTCCAACCAATCAAAATTCAATGTAACATGATCTACGGGGCACCCCACCAATCGTCAGCCACCCTTAGGATTTAACTATACCACAGGTAGCCACGAACGGTGCTGACTAGTGATGGCCGAACGGTTCGCCCGGCGGTCGTTTCGCGGCGAATTTCCGACATTCGCGGTCCGCACGTTCGAACGCCTTTTTCCGTCGTTCGCCGCGGCGGACTTACGTGTTTAATGTATACAAGAACTTTAACCTTTGGTGACACGTTTATCATGTGATACAGGACAGCCAATTGAGACATGACAGCACATGGACACTTGTACATTCCCCCTAACCTATAAATACACCCGATCCGGTGGCCATTTTACATTCTTTCTTCTGTTAAGATAGGGACAGGTTCCTGTGTGGAGTAGGGAGAGATAAACCACTAGCTATTTGGTACACAAAAGTTCTTTTCAGGACTGGTATAGGTGTTAGGTGTTGATAGGTTTGCTGTGCTGCTGATTCTTGCAGCAGCCTGAGTGTCTTTTGTTAGTTTAGAGAAAGGGAAAGGACGGTGTATGCTACAGGGACAGCCAGATTAGTCTTTCATCATCATCATCATCATCATCATCATTAGCTGTTACTATCAAGGTCCACAAAAGAGCTGTTCCAGTAACCACTAATCGTTCTCTTTTTTTGCCAATTTGTATAGGGACAGGAAGGAAGCAGTGTTGTCAGGCAGTGAGGGTAATTTTAAAGACTTGCTGTTATTATTAGTTCCACAAAGGTTCTTTTCAGGACTGGTATCAGTGGTACAGTAATAGGCTTGTACATGTATAATATTCTTTCTTCCAAATATAGAAAGGATATTATACTTGACTGCTGCCCTTCTGCTGCAGTCTGCTAAACATTCACAACTCACTTGTTCCACAAAAGTTCTTATAAGGACTGGTAACTTGGTATAGGGTGCTACGGTACATAGGCTTGAGTGCGGTACAGTCTGCTGTTCTGTAAGGACCGCTATCGGTCCACAATAGATAGGGTTGACGTGCACCACTGCTGACCGCTGCCCTATACTGCAGCAGTCCTTCAGCGGTATAGGGACTGACGTACAGTCTGCTAATCACTAACACACAACCTGCTTGTTCCACAAAAGTTCTTATAAGGACTGGTAACTTGGTATAGGGTGCTACGGTACATAGGCTTGAGTGCGGTACAGTCTGCTGTTCTGTAAGGACCGCTATCGGTCCACAATAGATAGGGTTGACGTGCACCACTGCTGACCGCTGCCCTATACTGCAGCAGTCCTTCAGCGGTATAGGGACTGACGTACAGTCTGCTAAACACTAATACACAACCTGCTTGGTCCACAAAAGTTCTTATAAGGACTGGTAACTTGGTATAGGGTGCTACGGTACATAGGCTTGAGTGCGGTACAGTCTGCTGTTCTGTAAGGACCGCTATCGGTCCACAATAGATAGGGTTGACGTGCACCACTGCTGACCGCTGCCCTATACTGCAGCAGTCCTTCAGCGGTATAGGGACTGACGTACAGTCTGCTAAACACTAATACACAACCTGCTTGGTCCACAAAAGTTCTTATAAGGACTGGTAACTTGGTATAGGGTGCTACGGTACATAGGCTTGAGTGCGGTACAGTCTGCTGTTCTGTAAGGACCGCTATCGGTCCACAATAGATAGGGTTGACGTGCACCACTGCTGACCGCTCACCTATACTGCAGCAGTCCTTCAGCGGTATAGGGACTGACGTACAGTCTGCTAATCACTAACACACAACCTGCTTGTTCCACAAAAGTTCTTATAAGGACTGGTAACTTGGTATAGGGTGCTACGGTACATAGGCTTGAGTGCGGTACAGTCTGCTGTTCTGTAAGGACCGCTATCGGTCCACAATAGATAGGGTTGACGTGCACCACTGCTGACCGCTGCCCTATACTGCAGCAGTCCTTCAGCGGTATAGGGACTGACGTACAGTCTGCTAAACACTAACACACAACCTGCTTGGTCCACAAAAGTTCTTATAAGGACTGGTAACTTGGTATAGGGTGCTACGGTACATAGGCTTGAGTGCGGTACAGTCTGCTGTTCTGTAAGGACCGCTATCGGTCCACAATAGATAGGGTTGACGTGCACCACTGCTGACCGCTGCCCTATACTGCAGCAGTCCTTCAGCGGTATAGGGACTGACGTACAGTCTGCTAAACACTAATACACAACCTGCTTGGTCCACAAAAGTTCTTATAAGGACTGGTAACTTGGTATAGGGTGCTACGGTACATAGGCTTGAGTGCGGTACAGTCTGCTGTTCTGTAAGGACCGCTATCGGTCCACAATAGATAGGGTTGACGTGCACCACTGCTGACCGCTCACCTATACTGCAGCAGTCCTTCAGCGGTATAGGGACTGACGTACAGTCTGCTAATCACTAACACACAACCTGCTTGTTCCACAAAAGTTCTTATAAGGACTGGTAACTTGGTATAGGGTGCTACGGTACATAGGCTTGAGTGCGGTACAGTCTGCTGTTCTGTAAGGACCGCTATCGGTCCACAATAGATAGGGTTGACGTGCACCACTGCTGACCGCTGCCCTATACTGCAGCAGTCCTTCAGCGGTATAGGGACTGACGTACAGTCTGCTAAACACTAATACACAACCTGCTTGGTCCACAAAAGTTCTTATAAGGACTGGTAACTTGGTATAGGGTGCTACGGTACATAGGCTTGAGTGCGGTACAGTCTGCTGTTCTGTAAGGACCGCTATCGGTCCACAATAGATAGGGTTGACGTGCACCACTGCTGACCGCTGCCCTATACTGCAGCAGTCCTTCAGCGGTATAGGGACTGACGTACAGTCTGCTAAACACTAATACACAACCTGCTTGGTCCACAAAAGTTCTTATAAGGACTGGTAACTTGGTATAGGGTGCTACGGTACATAGGCTTGAGTGCGGTACAGTCTGCTGTTCTGTAAGGACCGCTATCGGTCCACAATAGATAGGGTTGACGTGCACCACTGCTGACCGCTGCCCTATACTGCAGCAGTCCTTCAGCGGTATAGGGACTGACGTACAGTCTGCTAAACACTAATACACAACCTGCTTGGTCCACAAAAGTTCTTATAAGGACTGGTAACTTGGTATAGGGTGCTACGGTACATAGGCTTGAGTGCGGTACAGTCTGCTGTTCTGTAAGGACCGCTATCGGTCCACAATAGATAGGGTTGACGTGCACCACTGCTGACCGCTCACCTATACTGCAGCAGTCCTTCAGCGGTATAGGGACTGACGTACAGTCTGCTAATCACTAACACACAACCTGCTTGTTCCACAAAAGTTCTTATAAGGACTGGTAACTTGGTATAGGGTGCTACGGTACATAGGCTTGAGTGCGGTACAGTCTGCTGTTCTGTAAGGACCGCTATCGGTCCACAATAGATAGGGTTGACGTGCACCACTGCTGACCGCTGCCCTATACTGCAGCAGTCCTTCAGCGGTATAGGGACTGACGTACAGTCTGCTAATCACTAACACACAACCTGCTTGTTCCACAAAAGTTCTTATAAGGACTGGTAACTTGGTATAGGGTGCTACGGTACATAGGCTTGAGTGCGGTACAGTCTGCTGTTCTGTAAGGACCGCTATCGGTCCACAATAGATAGGGTTGACGTGCACCACTGCTGACCGCTGCCCTATACTGCAGCAGTCCTTCAGCGGTATAGGGACTGACGTACAGTCTGCTAAACACTAATACACAACCTGCTTGGTCCACAAAAGTTCTTATAAGGACTGGTAACTTGGTATAGGGTGCTACGGTACATAGGCTTGAGTGCGGTACAGTCTGCTGTTCTGTAAGGACCGCTATCGGTCCACAATAGATAGGGTTGACGTGCACCACTGCTGACCGCTCACCTATACTGCAGCAGTCCTTCAGCGGTATAGGGACTGACGTACAGTCTGCTAATCACTAACACACAACCTGCTTGTTCCACAAAAGTTCTTATAAGGACTGGTAACTTGGTATAGGGTGCTACGGTACATAGGCTTGAGTGCGGTACAGTCTGCTGTTCTGTAAGGACCGCTATCGGTCCACAATAGATAGGGTTGACGTGCACCACTGCTGACCGCTCACCTATACTGCAGCAGTCCTTCAGCGGTATAGGGACTGACGTACAGTCTGCTAATCACTAACACACAACCTGCTTGTTCCACAAAAGTTCTTATAAGGACTGGTAACTTGGTATAGGGTGCTACGGTACATAGGCTTGAGTGCGGTACAGTCTGCTGTTCTGTAAGGACCGCTATCGGTCCACAATAGATAGGGTTGACGTGCACCACTGCTGACCGCTGCCCTATACTGCAGCAGTCCTTCAGCGGTATAGGGACTGACGTACAGTCTGCTAAACACTAATACACAACCTGCTTGGTCCACAAAAGTTCTTATAAGGACTGGTAACTTGGTATAGGGTGCTACGGTACATAGGCTTGAGTGCGGTACAGTCTGCTGTTCTGTAAGGACCGCTATCGGTCCACAATAGATAGGGTTGACGTGCACCACTGCTGACCGCTGCCCTATACTGCAGCAGTCCTTCAGCGGTATAGGGACTGACGTACAGTCTGCTAAACACTAATACACAACCTGCTTGGTCCACAAAAGTTCTTATAAGGACTGGTAACTTGGTATAGGGTGCTACGGTACATAGGCTTGAGTGCGGTACAGTCTGCTGTTCTGTAAGGACCGCTATAGGTCCACAATAGATAGGGTTGACGTGCACCACTGCTGACCGCTCACCTATACTGCAGCAGTCCTTCAGCGGTATAGGGACTAAGAGTTTTGTCACAGGGTCATTTAAAAAATGACATGCAGAGGAAGAGGCAGGCCCTTCCGCAGGGGTGGTAGGGGTAGGGCAGGAGCAACAGGCTTGAGCCAAAGTGGGAAGTTGCAGAAGGTGCGTTCAATTACTTTAAAGGATGCACCAGACTTGGTTGAGTGGCTCGCTCAGCCTTACTCTTCTGCACCCTCCTCATCCTCTCGATCTGCACCCTCTTCTTCACTCTCTGCTATGTGCACCCCCAAAGACACTACCACCAACAACACGACCACCACCACCACCACCACATACCTTCCGCTTGAGTCACTGGAATTATTTTCCGATCCATATCAAGAGGACATTTCTGATGCGCAGCCACTCTTGGTATTGGATCAGGAAGAGGAGGTAGCAACAAGCGCTACTCAGCAGTCTGACGCCAGTACCCAGATCAGCCCAAGGAGGAGGTTGGTCCCCGGTGTTGCTGCCTACTCTACTTATAGCGGTGGGGAAGGTGACGTTGATGATGACGTGTCTAGTGATGTCACGTGGGTGCCCACAAGAGAGGAAGAGGAGGGGAGTTCAGAGGGAGATATGGACCAGCAGATAGGGAGGAGAAGCAGCAATGACTTACATTGCACAGCAGGGACAAAGCAGACTGCAAATGTATCAGGAGCGAGTCATCGACCATGTACGGTCACATCTGGCGCTCCCAGGACACCGGCACATGGCTCCGCAGTGTGGGCTTTTTTTAACGTGTCCGCTGCTGACAATAGCGTTGCCATCTGCAATCTTTGCAGTCAACGCGTTAGTCGCGGTAAGCCCAATACTCACCTAGGGACGACCGCCTTAAGAAGGCACATGAGCAGCCATCACCGAGCCCAGTGGGAGCAACGGAACACACAAAGCCACACTGCAGGCTCTCACCGTCCAGCCTCGTCTTCTACTTCTCCTTCTCCTCTCTCCTCACAATTGTCCTCCACTCCACCTTCCATCACGCCAAGCTCACATTTTTCTGCAAAAAGGCAGGCTTCCGTGGGCCTAATGTTTGAGCGTAAAAAAATGATGACGCCGGATAACCCTCTTGCCCAACGGTTGGCGGCTGGCTTGTCAGAACTCATAGCCCGCCAACTACTGCCATATAAACTGGTGGACTCGGAGGCCTTTCGCAAATTTGTGGCCATTGGAACACCACAATGGAAGGTCCCAGGAAGGAAGTATTTCTCAGAGAAGGGCATCCCAGAGCTATATGGCCATGTTCAGCGGAAAGTGAATGTATCTCTGGCACACAGTGTCGGTGCCAAGATACATCTGACCACAGACACGTGGTCTAGCAAACACGGGCAGGGAAGGTATATCAGTTTTACTGCCCACTGGGTGAACCTTCTGACGGCCGTCAAGCATGTAACCCGTGGCACCCGTGTAGATTTGGTTTTACCGCCACGGATTGCATGCAGGCCTGACTCTTCTTCTCCTCCTCCTACTCCATCCTCCTCCCTCTCCTCCTCAGCTGCCTCCTCCTTTTCCGCTGCTAGCGTCTCTTCCACTGCACCGCCCAAGCTCCCCAGAACCTATTCCACATGCCAGGTGAGACGTTGCCATGCCGTGCTGCGTCTGTTGTGCCTGGAAGCAAAGAGCCACACTGGCCCGGCACTCCTTTCAGCTTTGCGTTCACAGGCAGATGAGTGGCTAACACCGCTCAATTTGACAGTTGGTAAAGTGGTGTGTGACAACGGTGCCAATCTGCTTAGCGCATTGAAACAGGGCAAAATCACGCACGTGCCGTGCATGGCACACGTCTTAAACTTGGTCGTGCAGCGATTCCTTGTCAAATACCCTGGGGTCCAGGACATCTTGCGGCAGGCAAGGAAAATCTCGGCCCATTTCAGAAGATCTTACACGGCCATGGCTCGCCTTGCTGACATTCAGCGGCGACACCATCTGCCGGTCAGACGTCTTATTTGCGATTGCCCGACGCGATGGAACTCAACCTTCTATATGCTTGATAGGCTGCTCCAGCAGAAACGTGCAGTTAACGTCTACCTGTATGAACTCTGCGAAAGAAACGGTTCTGGGGAGCTGGGTTTTTTTTCACCGCGCCAGTGGCTGCTCATGCGCGACACATGCAGACTTCTGCGGCCATTTGAGGAGATCACCAAACTGGTCAGTCGCAGCCATGGCGCCATCAGTGACATGGTACCTTATGCCTTCTTTCTGGAGCGTGCATTGCGTCGTGTCATTGATCAGGCTGTGGAGGAGCAGGAGCGGGAAGATGAGGAAGTCGCAATGCTGGATGAATTCCCAGGGGGGGCTACTCTATCTGAGACAAGTCAACAACAGGAGTCTGATGAGGAGTCAGAGGAGGATGGTGCCGGGGCGGATGAGCAGGAGCAAGAAGAGCATGCTTTAAACCTTTCTGGGATCCCTGTTGTGCGAGGATGGGGAGAGGAGAATGAAGAGGACGACATTATCCTGGATGATGAGCAGGAGCCAGGCCACCACACCGCTTCCACTTTAGTGCAAATGGGGGCCTTCATGCTCCAGTGTTTTAATAGGGACCCCCGTATAAAAAGCATGAGGGTCAAGGACCAGTACTGGGTGGCAACGTACTTAGACCCCCGGTACAAACACAAAATGGCGGAAATGTTACCGCCGTCGCAGAGGGCTGTCAGAATGCAGCACTTCCAGGCCTTGCTTCGAGAAATGCTGCATTCTGCTTTTGCGTGCGCTGGCAGAGGAGCAATTCCCACTCCCAGAGAAGGATTTGCGGGTACCAATCCAACAGCGCCTGCAAGAAGAGGCCGGTTTGAAGATGTGTTGGTGACTTCGGATATGAGGTCATTCTTTCAGCCGACCCATCGACAGGTGTCATCCGGATCCAGCATCAGGGAACGCCTAGACCGTCAGGTGTCCGACTACATTGGGTTAACGGCCGATGTGGACGCTCTGAGGAGTGATGAACCCCTAGACTACTGGGTGGGCAGGCTTGACCTCTGGCCAGAGCTTGCCCAATTTGCAATCGAACTGTTGGCTTGCCCCTCATCCAGTGTCCTGTCCGAAAGGACGTTCAGCGCAGCAGGGGGGATTGTGACCGATAAGCGTACTCGCCTAGCTCACCACAGTGTTAACTACCTCACATTTCTAAAAATGAATGAGGCATGGATCTCGGAGGAATTCAACACATGTGATCAGTAGACCATGTATATGTCTATAAACAATTTTTGGAATCAAGCACACAGACCTTCTTAATTCATTTGGCTCACTTCCCTGACCCAAAAAAGCACACCGTACTATATGCCCCTACCCTCCTCTTTGAAGAGGTTGAGCGGTGTCATATTTCTACTGGGGCTGCTTATTATGAGGGGTTCCCACCATCCCTGTGCTGTGCTGACTTCCTCCTGGGTGTTCTTATTATGAGGGGCTCCCACCATCCCTGTGCTGTGCTGACTTCCTCCTGGGGGTTCTTATTATGAGGGGATCACACCATCCCTGTGCTGTGCTGACTTCCTCCTGGGGCTGCTTACGGTGCTGCTGTCAGCGCTGTATGTCACGGAGCTGCTGTCAGCGCTGTATGTCACGGAGCTGCTGTCAGCGCTGTATGTCACGGAGCTGCTGTCAGCGCTGTATGTCACGGAGCTGCTGTCAGCGCTGTATGTCACGGAGCTGCTGTCAGCGCTGTATGTCACGGAGCTGCTGTCAGCGCTGTATGTCACGGAGCTGCTGTCAGCGCTGTATGTCACGGAGCTGCTGTCAGCGCTGTATGTCACGGAGCTGCTGTCAGCGCTGTATGTCACGGAGCTGCTGTCAGCGCTGTATGTCACGGTGCTGCTGTCAGCGCTGTATGTCACGGAGCTGCTGTCAGCGCTGTATGTCACGGAGCTGCTGTCAGTGCTGTATGTCACGGAGCTGCTGTCAGCGCTGTATGTCACGGAGCTGCTGTCAGCGCTGTATGTCACGGAGCTGCTGTCAGCGCTGTATGTCACGGTGCTGCTGTCAGCGCTGTATGTCACGGAGCTGCTGTCAGCGCTGTATGTCACGGAGCTGCTGTCAGCGCTGTATGTCACGGAGCTGCTGTCAGCGCTGTATGTCACGGAGCTGCTGTCAGCGCTGTATGTCACGGAGCTGCTGTCAGCGCTGTATGTCACGGTGCTGATGTCAGTGCTCTGTATTACGGTGCTGCTGTCAGTGCTCTGTATCTCCTGCACCCTCTTGTTTGCCTACCCTGGTCCCTGACCTTCCCTCTCCTCCATTGCCTTCATTAGCTCCATAGTCCTGAATTGTCAGAACAATTTCCCAAATAAAAAAAAAATGCTTGTAGTTATCGATCCCAAATTCACCTCATACATGTATTATGCTATTGTCCAGGTGGTGGGACTACGTGCTACCCCCTAATAATTACCCCGTGGCCGCAAATTCGACCTAAAGGTTTGCGAAATTCGCCTCCCATTGAAGTCAATGGAGCCCGCGGCGAACGGTCGTTTTCGCGAACGTTTGTGTCCGTTCGCGTTTCGCGTTCGCGAAACGTCCCGTCGGAAGTTCGTCCATCACTAGTGCTGACCCATCGCAGAATGCAGTAATCTTGTAGACTCATCCGCATAGTGCTTAGAACAATATGCATAAGGTGCAACGTTACTATAATAAATACACACTGCATAAAACGTCAAAATCACAAAACGATCGTTGATCAAAAATAAAGGTACAATAAGTTACCGTATACAGTTATCCATGTACCATTGTATATTTATCCCCATACAGATACAATCCGGACGGTTAATATAATAGATCATCTTATATTTATCCCCATACAGATACAATCCGGACGGTTAATATAATAGATCATCTTATGTGGGAACCGAATACCATTTCCCAATCACTATTAAAGTTCTTAACTGATTGTTACGCAAATATATTCTTCTATATAAAATTTAAGGGCAAACAAGAATCTAATTAGGTAGATCGATATTCTCGCGGTACCATACACGTCCGATCCGTACGAACGGATCCGATTTCTTTTTTTCTTTTTACTAATATTATTTCTTTATTTCAAAAGAAAATTTATGACACTTGTTACTGATGATTGATCATCTAGAAGCTTAAGGATCCAATGTATGTTGCGAAAATATACATACACAAAATTATATATGTTTTTATATGTATTTTTTTAAAAAATCTGTATTTATGTTTAAAGGATGTATACTTTTAGAAACGATATCTTTAAAAAATATATTTTTTTAAAAAAGGATATTTCTAAAAAGGATATTTTTCAAAAAGGATATTTTTAAAAGGGATATTTTTAAAAACAGATATTTTTAAAAGGATATTTTTAAAAAAATTTACACAAATAACAATGTCAGAGATCTATATAAATCTAGGCTTGACCAAAAAATAATAATAATGAGTTATAAATTATATATATCTAAAAATTATAAAAAGATGTACATACTAAAAAAATGTGTCTATTAAAAATCATATACATATGTGTATATATATAAAAATTCTCTACACACATATATATATAGTATGTACACAGCAGGCACCGACCGTGCATAAAGTAATTAAAAAACCGGCACCAACCGTGCAAAGAATAATTAAAAAACATGGTCTTTGTAGCTTGTTTTAAAATTAATTGGTACTAAGATGAAATGAGATAAAATGCGACTTTAAGTATCACTTATAAAACAATTAATGTCAAGTTCTATGTTTAAGCCTTTAGGACTGAGAGTATCTGTGGAATATATCCAATGAGTTTCACGTTTGGATAATTCACGTACTAAATTCATACCCCTCCAGTGTGGTTTAACCTGTTCAATCCCCCAAAATAGAAGGCCGGTAGCATCCCTATTATGTTTCAGTTTAAAATGTAATGAAACATTATGGTCCTTATAACCAATTTTTATATTGTATATGTGTTCTGCTATTCTGACTCTTAGTTTCCTTTTGGTTCTGCCGATGTATAATAAACCACATGGGCACATTAATGCATATACAACATGCGTGCTATTACAAGTAATGAACTGCTTAATCGGGAAACTACGATTGTTGGACGGTGAGTTAAAATTGTCCAGGGATCTAATTGGTTTTGCTACCTCACGACACGCCTTACATTTACGGCAAGCGAAAAAACCGTTTCTATCCCAAAAAGTGGGAGGTGGTTTTGGAGGGTCAATGACTTTTTTTACAATTTTGTCGCCAAAGTTTGGAGCTTTTCTGTATAAAAACTGGGGTTGATCGGGTAATACGGAATGCATCTTTTTATCCAATAACAGAACATGCCAATGCCGTTTGAAAACAGTTTCGACTTCTTTATACTGTGAGTGAAAGTTGGAAATAAAACCCCATTCTTTGTCAAATTTCCCCTTTGTAATACTATCACCATCTGTACATGATTCTTCTTTTCTTTTATCAGCCAAACAAAGTTCTCTGGGCATATTACCGACTTCCTGAATCACTTTCTGTAATCCCTGATAGTCGTACCCCTTTACGGAAAACCTTTCAGCTAAGACATTGGACTGCTTGATATAATTCTCAAATTCTGAGCAATTCCTCCGTACGCGAGTTATTTGTCCTTTTGGTATGTTACGAAGCCACTGGGGATGGTGGCCGCTGGAAATGGGTAGATAGCTATTACGATCTGTATTTTTAAAGAACACTTTAGTTTCCAATTTATCCCCTTTTCTGTAGATTGTTACATCCAGAAAATTTATCTCATTCCCATTCCATTCTGAGGACAAACTAATGTTACGGTTATTATCAAATCATCAATGAATCTTTTATAAAAGATTAATTCTGACGGTGGGTCATTAAAAATTACTTTGTCCTCCCATTCCGCCATGAATAGATTAGCAATACTGGGTGCAAATTTTGCTCCCATTGCAACCCCTCTTTTCTGCAAATAAAACACTCCATCGTACCAAAAACAATTATGCCCTAGGCAAAAATCTAATGCATTCCTTAAAAATATTTTTTGAATATGTGGAAGATCTTCCCTTTTACTCAGTGCCCAATTCAATGCTAAAAGAGCATCATCGTGCTGTATTACTGAGTAAAGTGATGCTACATCTGATGTCACCATTAAAACCTCACCTCTATC
The DNA here is from genome assembly GCF_037356315.1 of Lithobates pipiens. Lineage (NCBI taxonomy): Eukaryota > Metazoa > Chordata > Amphibia > Anura > Ranidae > Lithobates > Lithobates pipiens. Next base: position 288,642,982 of record NW_027507785.1, read on the forward strand.
CTTCAAATCTACTTTATGTAAAAAATTTAAAAAACTTTTTGTGTCCCTCAATTATGATCTCGTACTCACCACGCTTTTTTGTAAAAATGTGTCTAAATATTGGCCCAGCCTTGATGACACTGAGCCAATACTATTTACTATAGGCCTAGCTGGTGGATTTATCGGATTTTTGTGTATTTTGGGCAGGGTGTATAATGTAGGTATCCTATTACTCACAGGAAGAAGATATTTTTCTTCCTTATTAGTGAGCACTTTCTTCCCTATTGCAGACCTAACCAAATTTTCCAACTGGTTTTGATAAGCTCTTGTTGGATCAGAATCTAGCTTTGCATATGTTAGATCATCAGATAACATCTCTGTGATCTGATTATGGTAGAATTCTTTGGTAAGAATAACAACACCCCCTCCTTTATCCGCTGGACGAATAATAATATCCTTCCGTTTTTCTAACATCTCAATGCCATCGCTTATATGACGATGTTGCGGTAATTTAATTGGTTTTATCTTTTCCAGGTCATTCAAGACTAGGCCTTTAAAGACCTCTACGTGGTGGTTGGATAAATTAGAGGGATTAAAAAGGGATTTGTTTTTTAAACCACTATTAATTGGTTTGTTCATATACACCACCGGTGGTCCTACACGTGGTTGGCTCCCTATAAAATGCTTTTTTATGTTTAATTTGCGAATGTATTTGTGTACGTCCACAAATACATCAAATTTATTCATCGGTTTTTTTATGCCACATTTCAAGCCTAAATTTAAAATATTTTGTTCCTTATGAGACAAGTCTACTTGTGTTAGATTAAAAATACCTTCTACTCTGACTCCCTTCTTCTTTTGTTGGACCCTGTGCCCAGCCCTGCAACCCCTAGATTTCCTTCCTTTCGCATAGGTGGACCCCTGCTGTTTAGCATTGGGTCCTCTTTCTGGGAGTGGTAAGTCGGGGGTCTCAAATATTCCATCCCCCTTTGATGGTTGTATGTGTACTGATGGTATGATGGTTTTCCCCTGTGCGGATGGAACCCACGACCCCTCCAGTGATTCCCCCTCCCTCTCCCTAAAAAAGGGCGCTGTGGGGGAAAGTTTCCCTGATTATGCGTTTGAAACGGTTGGAATCTATTATAAACAGGGACATTGTAGGATCCGTATGGGGCTTCACAATGTGGTCCATAATTAGATATCGGGGGTACTGCCCCAGGAGGATTTTCAAAAGGACGTTGGTTAGTTTCACCTTTTTTTCCCTTAGCCTTTTTCTTTGTTTGTTTAAACGGCGTAGAGGAATGAGCCATGAATCATTCCGAACATTCACGTCCCTCACAATAGTTTGTGAATTAATTAATCCTACTTTGCTGGCCTGGTTACCTGGCCGTGGAAGAGGGGGTGGCAAATCCACTCCCTCACATCCACGGTCAGAGCCATCAGTTTGCTGCTGCCAAGCATATATTACATTTATCTTAAAATCATTTAAATCCCTATAATATTTTTTTTTATTTTCTTTTTCTGTGTATCTCTGTCTACCTTTTCTAATCTCTTTTGTACTCTATCGTTAAAATCCTTAATTTCCTGAGAATCTTTAATTGGTTCTAATTGTTCATGTAAGTCCCTAATTTTGTTTTCAATATTTATCATTTTGCGCTTTTTACGTTGTAAAACCAGCTGTTGCAATTTAAAACCAACACCGTTAAAAAAGTCTAGCCACTCCTGATTGGAGTCTATATCTACTAGACCATCCTGTGGGGCTACATCCCACCTTAAACTCCTTAAAATTATATTTTCTTTAGCATATTGTTCAAGGATACAAATGTCCCACCAGGTGCGTACCTGTTTTTCCAATATATTACCCAGTGCAGACATTGCTCCATTATAATTGGTTACCGTGCTTATTGGCTCTAAACTAGTGAACAAAGACTGTATGTCAATGCTCCTATTCCTTAAAAATTGTATAACATCCATATTACACATTCACATCAGTCCTGATATATTTTATATATATATATATATATATATATATATATATATATATATATTAATTATTATAATATATATCTATATATATCTATAGATATATTATTATTATTCAGGATTTATATAGTGCCAGCAATTTATGCAGCGCTTTACAATTTAATATATATAGATAAAGATATATAGATAAAAAAAAAATATATATATATATATATATTGTTTTTGGATTTAGCGATACTTTAAAAAAAAAAAAATAATGCAAAAAAAGTTTTATTCGATTTTCCATTCTCCCCAAAAGAACTACTTATTCGTGTCTATCCAACAATAGTATTACTAAATCACTGTACACAGAACTATACCTTATATACATTTTTCTTTTATGTTTTATTGAAAATCACTCATAACATGTTATTACAATTGTGTGATGGATACATCAGACATATATTGAAAAGGGAAATCCCGATAGCGGGACGTTGCATACATGGTGTAGTACTTGTCACCTTATATACATTTTTCAAATGTCTATGAAAAATAAAATGAGAAAGGTACATTTTCATGTACAACATTTTTATATTTAAAAAAAAATCTCATAGTAAACACAGAAATCTGACTAATTATATGTATTCATTTGATTTTTATTTGTGGCATAGAAATATTGTAAATCCTGTTGCCTTATCTAATTTACAAGATGCTGGGCCGTTGCAATTCTCTTATCTTATACTTCTTATCAAATGTATTAATGGCCAAATTGTCATAACTCCATCGGAGTTGTAGCAAGCTCTAGCACTGGCAAAGGGGTAAAGGGGTCCTAAAAATAAGACTAGAGAATTACAAATTCCCTTTAACTATAAAGGACAGGTGTTGTTTTTTCATCATATTCTTGGTGAAAATTACAATTGATGGGATGCATATGGAATATGCAAACAAACTGGTTCAATGTATAGTTTCTATAAGAAAAAAAAAAAGAGAAAGGAAAAAATACTGCGCACATGCATACACGCTTAAAAATTCCTTTATTAGCAATTTTATCCCATATTACACTACTGGCTTTTCCTCTGGAAGGCCCCATTCTGTTAAGCCTCTGCTGAATTATGTTTTAATAACCATCCAACGGCATTTTTATCCATCACAACCTTTAAAAGTCTCAGGTCATTTAAAAGAAAAACACTTTATTACTGCTCAGCACACCAAATTGTTTTTAAATTGGAAACATTTCGCAGAGAAGACTTCATTAATATAGTAAAACCCCGAGAATCAAACCTTCTTTTTCCCTTCCTTGTAGGTTTTTCTTTTTTTTTTTTTCTTTTTTTTTTTCTACTGCATTCAAACCCTTTTATGAGACTTGAAAATCTCACTGTTCTTTTTTTTTTTTATCTTAAGCTGTATAATGTTCTATAATAAAAAAACAACCATTTTGAAGTCTGGCAAAATAATATGCTTTTGGATGTCTGTGTGTGTTGCCAATTAGTTTTGCTGTAAATATAGACCTCCATCCATCAGCAAACACTGGGTGGCTACAAGGGAGATCTAATTTGTTTCAGATGCAGTGTTATTCGGTCTGTTCTACAGCTCCGTACACCCTGCTGGGAAGCCTGAATGGCTGCAAGAGAATGACTGGCTGCTATGACGGCGGGACCTCTATCTGCTTGGACAAATTGTGACTTATATTGGAAAAAAGATAGGTATTTGTAATTCTTGTCCCCCCCCCCCCCCCCCACAACGCACACATACACAACCCTCCCTCCTCTTTCCAGCTCTGCTTTCACTTTCTCCTTTTCAGAAGCTTCAGCTTTAAAGGATTTGAAAGACACAAGAATTGCATTAGAAAGATTGTGACAAGGTAATGGAAGAAAAAGCCCCCCCCCTCCCCAATCCGATACTTTTTTTTTTTTTTTTTTTTACAAGCCCTTCTTAAAACTTCCAGCTCCTTTGGAATTTTATGAATGCCTGCAAGAGGCCAAAATAAACTAGTAAAAGAAGTTTCACAAAGAGGTCACAGGCCTATGCAGCAAGTGCTAACCAGTAAAAATGAAAACTAGACATTATACCATTTGTTGATCTCTTTGGACCCACAAACAATGCTTTAGCATTTTTATGAGGCAAAATGTTTTTTCAAGAAGCCCTCAAAAGTGGTTGTTTTTTATGGGTTTTTGGAAGGTTGGGAGGAAAAAAAAAGAGGAGAGGAGGGGGAGTTTTAACAAAGCGTATGATGGAAATGCGGGTAAGGAAACTCTAAATGAATGTGTGGCTGACCCAAACCCCAGTTCAATTCAGCATCGGCTGCACTGGAACGCTGGTCTTTCCTGAGCAACACATCCAGTTCTGATTTAAAAATAGACTTTCGAAATGGAGAGTAAATAAAAACCACTTGGCCCACCTACACAGGCCATAACTTAGCTTCTAGGTGAAAAAAAGTCAGAGAGATATTATGCAGAAGGTGTTAATAGGGGTTTGAAGGATCTTGCGTAATAGTGTTTTTGAGTAGTGGTAAATATAAACTGTACAGCGAGTTGGAGGTCTTCTAGCAAACGTTTTCAGACTATGAATCCTAGTTCCCCCGGGGCCAGGAACATCTTAGAGTTTAGAACTCTTAAGAAACTCCAGAAGTTCCGTGCTATGTGAATGCAAAGAAAGATTCTGCCTTTTTTTTTAAGCAGTGTTACAGTGATCATTATGTATATCATATTTCAAAGCAGTTGAAAGGAAAAAGTTTGTATAGTAAGGCTCATGTATATGTGTAATTTTTAATAAGTTGTATAGTAAGGCTCATGTATATGTGTAATTTTTAATAAGTTAGTATAATTAAAGTGTATATTTAAAAAAAACAAAAATACATTTAAGGAAAAAGTTTGTGTTCATTTTAATTCCATACTTGAAGGGCAGGGATGAAATAATTTTATACAAAAATTTAGATTTCTAAAACTGAAGAAGATTTATAAATGTTCAAATTTATATTTCCCTTTTAACTATTAGGCCTCATGCACACTGGATGTTATAAGAATGCCAGTAGCGTTAGCTGTAGAAAGCTGTAGCTGTAGAATGAGTTTTACAGCGTTTTTAAGCTTTTTTTTAGCTTTTTTTAGCAAAACTACTCCCACAAAAGCTTATGGCTTAAAAACGCTGATAAACACATAATAGCACATAATAATAATAATAATAACAATAATAATAATAATAGCTGCGTTTGTCAGCATTTTTAAGCTTTCATCACAGTTAGAGCATTTTTACAGCTGAAAAACTCCTCTTAAAATCCACTAGTTCTGGTGTTTTTTTCCAGCCAGAAAACGTGCCTGCCAAAAAACACTGATAACAAACTATGTGTGCATGGACATATAGGCTAACATACTGGGAAGTTTACTGGCTGCAGAAAAAAAAACGTCTAAAGCCAAAAACAGCAGCTGTAAAAACGTCTAGTGTGCAGGCCTAATTGTCAGTTAAACAATGGAAAGCCCAAGGGGGTACCATTTTTGAGGTGTGCTTAAGGCACGGTTGTCAAACTCAATTTCATTGTAGGCCGCATCATCATTATGGTTGTCCACAAATGGCCAGTTGTATTGTAAAACTATACACATTTTTTGGGACTTTTTAAGCGCATACATATACAAAAAGAGAAATATATAAAGAAAAATATAAATTTTATTCAATTAAAATGATTTTTTAATTGAATAAAATTTATATATATAATATATATATTAAAAAGATTTTTTAGTTGAATAAAATTTATATTTTTCTATATATATTTCACTTTTTGTATATGTATGTGCTTAAAAAGTCCCCAAAAAAGTTTATTTTCTGTGTTTTTCTAGTTTAAGAGGGATGTGACGCTTTCAAATTGAGTTTTTCCTTTAGACTTGCTCTATAACTACATTTCCCCTATATACATTTATCTACTCTTTATCTTATTAAAAAATGTCAAGTGCATTCAGTTATTGGTATTAGTAATACGTTAAAGTGGTTGTAAAGGCTCAAAGTGTAAAAAAACCTTCTGTGTGCATAAGCCCCCCCCCCCATCCAGCAACCCCTAATACTCACCTGAGCCCCATTTTGAACCAGTGATGTGCACGAGAGCAGCGGCTCTCCCGTGTCTCTTCATCCTCATTGCCTGAGACAGCAGTGGGAGCGAGTGTCAAACGCAGCCAGTGAGCCAATGAGGAGAGCAGGGGCGGGGCCAGAATGCTGTCAATGTGTGAATCAGCACACAGGGCAGTGGCTCAGGAGCGAGCCTGCTCAGTTCCCCCATAGCAAGCTGCTTGCTATGGGGGCACTCAGCAGGAGGGAGGGGTCAGGAGCACTAACAGGGGACCAGAGAAGAGGAGGATCAGGGCTGCTCTATGCAAAACCACTGCACAAAGCAGGTAAGTGTAATATGTTTGTTATTTAAAAAGAGAAAATATGCCTTTAACCACTTTCAGACCGGACCATTTTGCTGGTCAATGACCAGAGGTCTTTTTACAATTTGGCACTGCGCTGCTTTAACTGGTAATTGTCATGCAATGTTGTACCCAAACAAAATTTGCATCCTTTTCTTCCCACAAATAGAGCTTTCTTTTGATGGTATTTGATTGCCTCTGCGATTTTTATTTTTTGCGATATAAACGTAAAAAGACCGCAAATTTAGAAAAAAAATGATATTTTCTACTTTTTGTTATTAGAAAAATCCAATAAACTCAATTTTAGTCATACATTTAGGCCAAAATGTATTCAGCCACATGTCTTTGGTAAAAAAAAAGTCAATAACTGTATATTTATTGGTTTGCGCAAAAGTTGTCACATCTACAAACTAAGGTACGTTTTCTGGAATTTACGCAGCTTTTAGTTTACGACTGCCTATCTCATTTCTTGAGGTGCTAAAATGGCAGGGCAGTACAAAACCCCCCCAAATGACCCCATTTTGGAAAGTAGACCCCCTAAGGAAATTGATAAGTGGCATGTTGAGCCCATTGAATATTTTATTTTTTTGCCTCAAGCGATTGAATAATGACAAAAAAAATTATTTTTTTTTTTTTACACAAAGTTGTCACTAAATGATATATTGCTCACACATGCTATGGGCATATGTGAAATGACACCCCAAAATAAATTCTGCTGCTTCTCCTGAGTACGGGGATACCACATATGTGGGACTTTTTGGGAGCCTAGCCGCGTACGGGGCCCCGAAAACCAAGCACCGCCTTCAGGATTTCTAAGGGCGTAAATTTTTGATTTCACTTCTCACTACCTATTACAGTTTTGAAGGCCATAAAATGCCAAGATGGCACAAAACCCCCACAAATGACCCCATTTTAGAAAGTAGACACCCCAAGCTATTTGCTGAGAGGCATGTTGAGTCCATGGAATATTTTATATTTTGCCACAAGTTGCGGGAAAATTACAAACTTTAATTTTTTTTTTTTCACAAAGTTGTCACTAAATTATATATTGCTCACACATGCCATGGGCATATGTGAAATGACACCCCAAAATAAATTCTGCTGCTTCTCCTGAGTACGGAGATACCACATGTGTGGGATTTTTTGGGAGCCTAGCCGCGTACGGGGCCCCGAAAGCCAAGAACCGCCTTCAGGTTTTCTAAGGGCGTAAATATTTGACTTCACTCCTCACTACCTATTATGCCGCGTACACACGAGCGGACTTTTCAACATCCAAAGTCCGAAGGACTGAGTCCGTCAGACTATCCGATCGTGTGTGGGCTGCAACGGACTTTTGACTCGCCAAAGTCCGAAGGACTTTAGAATATGGAACATGCTTCAAATTTTTCCGAAGGAACTCCGCCGGACCCGGTCCCCTTCGAAAAATCCGCTCGTGTGTATGCTACTCCGACGGACTAAAACCGACGCTAGGGCAGCTATTGGCTACTGGCTATGAACTTCCTTATTCGAGCCGAGTCGTACGTCATCACGTTCGAATCCGTCGGAGTTTAGTGTGATCGTGTGTGGCCAAGTCCGCTCAGCCGAAAAGTCTGTCAGAACTCTGTCGGAATTCCAGCAGAACTCCGACGGAACTCCTTCGGAAGTCTGTCGGACATAAGTCCTCTCGTGTGTACGGGGCTTTACAGTTTTGAAGGCCATAAAATGCCAAGATCGCACAAAACCCCCACAAATGACCCCATTTTAGAAAGTAGACACCCCAAGCTATTTGCTGAGAGGCATGTTGAGTCCATGGAATATTTTATATTTTGCCACAAGTTGCGGGAAAATTACAAACTTTTATTTATTTATTTTTTTTCACAAAGTTGTCACTAAATGATATATTGCTCACGCATGCCATGGGCATATGTGAAATGACACCCCAAAATAAATTCTGCTGCTTCTCCTGAGTACGGGAATACCACATATGTGGGACTTTTTGGGAGCCTAGCCGCGTACGGGGCCCCGAAAACCAAGCACCGCCTTCAAGCTTTCTAAGGGCGTTACAGTTTTGAAGGCCATAAAATGCCAAGATGGCACAAACCCCCCCCCAAATGACCCCATTTTGGAAAGTAGACAGCCCTAAATTTAGGGATACACTAGTGAGACTAGGTAATAAATGGTGGGTGCCCTGAAACTATAAAAAAATAACTAACCAACCAGCGTCACCTGTAACAGTTATATGGTGATCACTGGTGAAAGGGTTAACTAGGGGGCAATCAGGGGGCTTTATGCGGTAGTATATGGGGGTCCCTGGCGCTATAAAAAGCTGCGGCGAACCTAAATACCTACCTGCCTAACTAGCGTCACCTGTGACACTAATACAGCGATCAGAAAAATGATCGCTTATTAGGCTGGGTTCACACTGGAGCGATGCAGGAACGCCACGAATCCGCGGCGGTTTCCCGCATCGCATGCCTCCCGGCGGCAGTTCACACTGCCCTATGCGAACTGCTGGGAGTGTCAGTGAAATGTTAATGACACCCCCAGATCAGTTCGCATATCGCAGTGCGATCTGCAAACTCGGATCGCATGGTGTGAACACCCATGCGATCCGATTCTGCTGCGGACCAAAAAAAGGGTCCCGTGCGAATTTGCGGCGGGTGCGGTGCGAATTCAGCCATACTATCTGTATGGCTGAACTCGAATCGCACAGAGATCGGATGTGATTTGCACTGCAGTGCGGTGCGAATCACATCCGTTCTCATAAACCGCTGCAATGTGAACCCAGCCTTAGTGACACTGGCGACGGGGGGTGATCACGGGGTTAAACCTTTATTGGGGGGGTTAGGGGGGTACATTAGAACTAAAGGGGGCTAACCCTAACTGCCCTAACAGTTATTACAGTCACAAATGACACCAATGCAAAAAAAAAAAAAAATGCAATTGGTGTCACTGTGACTGGGGGGCAGGGGTAATTGGGGGGGTGATCGGAGGGTGAAGGGGGGGGGGTGAGAGTGTGCCTGGCATTTCTACTGTGTAGTGTCGTGTTGGTGCAACTCACCGATCCTCTCTCCTCGGTGCCGGAACGAAAAATACCGACACGGAGGAGAGATTACATCACTTCCTCTCCTGTGTTTACATTACAGGAGAGGAAGTGATGTCACGGAGCATTTCCATTCGTCGGGAGCGATCGCAAAGGGGGTGGCCATGAATGAATGGCCGCCCCCTCATCCCGGATCGCTCCCGAACGAATACCAACCGCCGCAGGCACCGGGGGGGGCCCGATCGGGCCCCCCACCCGCGGGAAGGCAGGGACGTACATGTACGCCCATATGCCTGCCCGTGCCATTCTGTCGACGTACATCGTCGTGCGGCGGTCGACAAGTGGTTAATATTACTTTAAGACTTAAGCTATGAAGGGCAGGTGCAGACAGACACCGAGCTTACTCACACTCCTTTAGCTGGTGATGCAAGTCTGAAAAGGAGAGTCGCAGACAGAACCCTCCTTTTCAACTGACATAGAATTATATTATTCTTATAATAACTATAAGCATATTTCCAGAGCACCCCCACCCTCTTACAACAGATGTCAAAAGCCCCCCCCCCCCACAATCAGAACTCAAAAGTCCTCAACTCTCCCTTACATTACAGTGCACCCCCCTTACTTTGTGCTGTGCTGGGAGGATGCTGAGGGCAGAACTGGGAAGCAGAAAGTGCAGGATCTGGAGTAGGAGCAGAGGAGGGCTGGAATCAGCTGCTGTAGTCTATTGAATGCTGAGACCAGGCGGAGATGAGAGGAGCGCTTCAGCTGCATAAAGAAGCACAGGATCTGTAGGAGGGGTGCTGTACTCCTCTGTGCTGCTGACTGCTGAGATGAGGAGGGAGGCCAAAGATGAGCCTGTCAGCAGCTGCATGGAGAAGCATAGGATCTAGCACCTAAGTTCTGTCCTCCTCTCTTCTGCTGACTGCAGTAGAATGGCTCTGTGCTTTGTGATCACTGTGATGGCCAATCACAGAGAGGACAAGTGTAGCCACTGTCAGTGTTTACATTTGAGAGCCCTCCTCTTCCTTATTCACTGCCTTATGATTCTTTGCCAATCCTTAATGTCCTTACCATTGATTCTTAGTGTTGCTCTCAATGATCTTTAACAAAAGGAGGAACAATGAGCCTAAAGGGGGTTACACTGAGTAGCAAGGTGGGGTACACTACATCAAGTGAGTATGCAGGGTGCAGGGGCACTTTGACCATAAAGGTGTCACACTGGGCACTTACCAGTATTTATAGCAGATGTAAAGCGTAGTGTGGTGGCCAGCATTTGCCATAATGTGCAAGTATTAGCAGAATACTTGAACATTATGACCCACTTACCTCTCGGTGTGCCCTCCTTTACCAAGCCCCACATGCACTCATTCCCAGTACATGTCCTTCTTTTCTCCTTGGATCTTCAACCTTTTATCAGACAAGAGGGGAAGGATTCACCTTAACAAAGCCTCAAGCAGCAGTAAAACCTGACAAGCATTCTAATCTTTCCCCACTAGAGGCGATTCAGTTCGCATTGTGCGCTATACAAGTATTTCATTCATTCATTCATTCACTCTATCCAAAAAATAATAATAATAATAATAATATATTAATACATTTAAACTTTCCAGCATCTAGGAAAAATGTAAATATTGGTTTTAAAATGGAATGACCATTTAACTTGGTTGGAAAACATAGTACACACTACATAAAATTCACCAGCAACCATCAAATAAAGCCATTTCAGCATGCATGCACATTACATTCTAATAGAGCAGAACAACAAACTTACTTATTGAGTTCGGATTCGTCTTGGGCCAGTATGCCATTTTGATGCCCATGGGTAGAGGATCACATGCAGAACCAATATTGAAAGCATTCATAAACAGCTTCTATTCCTGAAAAAAAACAAGATATATGAAACTATATTTATTGTAGACATTCAGCCAAAATCGTTTCATTACCTCCTCTCTCTGGAAGAAGAAGATTTAATATCTGGGAAATGTGTTAAGAAGTTCGCCTCCCCCCTGCAAGTATCAGCTGAAGAGTTGAATGATAATCTAAAGCCGACCATAGACAGTGAAATTTTCTTTCCATGGCTTGTAGGAAAGAAAATCACTTGATTCCCCCATCGGCACTATCAGTGTAGATGAGGAATCCCTCCCAAAAGCTATTGTATTCTCCCTGTGGGGGGACAGGGGAGCCATCCCAGCCGGGAGAGCACACAGTGATTATTGCTAGAGGCTGTAGCCACTGGCAATATTCACATTAAAAGACAGACTGGTTATAACCTTGATAAAGTCACAAGACGAAACATGTTGGGTCAGAGCGATCAGAGCGAATTACATTATGCACGATCCAGGAAATGTATGCTGATGTTTTATGCTCCTTAAGGCGCTTTTATCTGTGTGCACAATTTTGTGCACACTTAAACATGAGTGTATTTTAAGAAGCTTTTCATAAAAACGGATCAGACGAAAAACTGATGTAAGCGGACAAGCAGTCCATTTTTGCATGAAAAATGGCTCCAGGACTCAAGTGGTTAAGGACTCTAGCTGGCAGATGTTAAAAACAGATGAAAAACTGATGACAAACTGATGTAAACTTCATCCATTTTTTCTTTGAAAAAAAGTGACTTAACTGATGAGACGAACGGTACGCATGTGTGAAAGGGCCCTAAATGTGTGCTTGATAGAGTGCATTTCTCCTTTAAAACACATACAGTGACTGGATGTCTTTTATAACACCACGTTAATCCTTCACCAGTAAGGATGGCAGCTCTGGCCCCCTAGTTCCAGTGAGGGGAACTCTTAAGGCGTCAGCATACCAAGACATTTTGGACGATTTCATGCTTCAAAATTTGTGGGAACAGTTTGGGGATGGCCCATTCCTGTTCCAACATGACTGCATACCAGTGCACAAAGCAAGGTCCATAGAGACATGGATGAGCGTGTTTGAGGTGGAGGAACTTGACTGACCTGCACCAGATAAAACACCTTTGGTATGAATTAGAGCAGAGACTGCAAGCCAGGTCTTCTCATACAACATCAGTGCCTGACGTCACAAATGAGCTTCTGGAAGAAGCCATTAAAATGCATGTGCATGTAAAAGCAGGTGTCTCAATACGTTTGACAATATAGTGTATATAATGAATATATTAATCTCCAATACTTTTGACAATATAGTGTATATATATATATATGTAAAGTAAGAAAAAAAACTATGTAACAGAACACAATCTTGTGAAGGATGATCTTTTTTAAAGTTTTTATGTGAACAGAAATAAAAGAAGATTCTTAAATGTTAAAATGTAATTCTTGTAGTTTTATATATACAGTGGATATAAAAAGTCTACACACCTCTGTTAAAATGTCAGTTTTCTGTGATGTAAAAAAATGAGACAAAGATAAATCATTTCAGAACTTTTTCCACCTTTAATGTGACATATAATCTGTAAAACTCAATTGAAAAACAAACTGAAATCACAAAAACAACACTGCACATCAGCAAAAGAACAACCGTGAAGCATGGTGGTGGCAGCATCATGCTTGGGGGCTGTCTTTCTTCAGTTGGACCAGGGGCCTTAGTCAAGGTAGAGGGAATTATGAACAGTTCCAAATACCAGACAATATTGGCACAAAACCTTCAGGCTTCTGCTAGAAAGCTGAACATGAAGAGGAACTTCATCTTTCAGCATGACAACGACCCAAAGCTTACATCCAAATCAACAAAGGAATGGATTCACCAGAAGAAGTTTAAAGTTTTGGAATGGCCCAGCCAGAGCCCAGACCTGAATCCAATTGAAAATCTGTGGGGTAATCTGAAGAGGGCTGTGCACAATAGATGCCCTCACAATCTGACAGATTTGGAGTGTTTTTGCAAAGAAGAGTGGGCAAATATTGCCAAGTCAAGAGGTACCATGCTGATAGACTCATACCCAAAAAGACTGAGTGTTGTAATAAAATCAAAAGGTGCTTCAGTAAAGTATTAGTTTAAGGGTGTGCACACCTATGCAATCATATTATTTTATTTTTTTATTTTTACTTGCCTCCACCTAAAAGATTTAAGTTTGTTGTTCAACTGAGTTGCACAGTTTATAGGTCACTTTAAAGGTGGAAAAAGTTCTGGAATTATCTATCTTTGTCTAATTTTTTTACATCACAGAAACCTGACATTTTACAGGGGTGTGTAGACTTTGTATATCCACTGTAGTTGAATATTGGTGGCTTTTAAGATCCAATGTTATTCATGTTATGTTCAACAGAAAGATAAAAAGAAGTAATTTACCAATGGAAAAATATAATTCTTTTGGTAGAGTAGAGGAATGCTAGACCCTCCTCAGCTTTTTATTACCATCTGTATCCCTGTTGCAGGCTTTTTGTCACCTCCTATCTGGTAAAACCCTTGTCACCGGGACAGAAAGGAAGACTCTCTCAAATGGCGTCCTGTATAGCAGTAAAATACAACAAGGATTCCAGCTAGTCCCTATTTTATTCAAAACAAACAAAAACTTTAGCTTGACATACACTGTAAGGGCTTTTTCACACAAGCTTTGCTGTCTGAAGAGCATGTAGGCAGGGCCACCACGCCCATGCACGCACAGGGTACCTCTCCTCTCGTGTACACACTCATCAATGCCCGGGTGTGGCCATGTTCGTGTGAAAATCAACATTAAGGCAGAACCACAGCTTAGATATGAGTTGTACACTGTGTGCATTTGTGCAATGTATAGGATTTCTCTGTAAAAACAAACTAAAGCCAAACTCCAGCTCACACTAAAGTTACACAAGCAGTTGCAGCAACATATTCTTCCTTTTGTGATAAAGGTTTTATATAAAAAAATAAAAGCTGATTATTATATGCACCCCTAACAGTGCTAAATAGTTTGTCTCAACCCTCTAACTGATAAATATGTAGGGAAGCTTGTTCTGTTAAAAAAAATAGACTTACTGGCAGTGGCGTCGGGGGTGGGGCTGACGGGGGCTGGAGCCCTGAGTGTGCCCCCAAAAAGCCCCGGGTCTCAAAATACCTAAATACATTATTAGCCCGAACGATCTCCCGCTAGCGCAGCAGAGTGATGTACAAAAAGTCCTGCCTCTGGACCCGGCTCCTATGACGGATGTCACTCTCGTCCAATGCCGAAACCTCTGGAGGTGTGATGTCCATCATAGGCGCTGCCAGGTCCAGGAAGAGGTGGGAATGACACTACGGCCACGCTGGGCACTGGGAGATCCCCGCTGAGCCGCTCGCTCTGGGTAAATGACCGGGCCGATCTTCTATCCTGATTATTGTCTCTGGCTGCCTGGTGCCTGCGGGGCTGTCTGGTGAATTCCGGGGCCTGGGATGAGTGTCCTCCGACACAGGTAAGACTGAGCAGCAACAATCTGTGTATGTCAGATAGGTCAATCATGTATGTCAGGGAGGTCAGTCATGTCAATCATGTATGTCAGTCAGGTCAGTCATGTATGTCAGGTAGGTCAGTCATGTCAGTCTTGTATGTCAGGTAGGTTTGTTGAAAGTAAGAAAGAGATCATGCTTACCCAACAATATTGCAAATAAAGGTACCTTGCCGCCTCTTCGGGGCAGTCCTCTGCCTCTCCCTCTTCTACCAAGTACTTACAAAGCAAACCGAGTGCTAAGGAGGCACCTGTGCGCACATGCTCCTGAGTAGTGATGGACGAACTTCCGGCGGGACGATTCGCGAACACGAACCACAAACGCGGCCAAAAGTTGGCGAACCACAAAGGTCGAGGCGGACCCCATTGACTTTAATGGCAGGCGAACCTTAAAAACCTACAGGTCATATTTTCAGCCACAAAATTCTTACTAGCTGTGCACACATAGTCCCACAACATGGACACTGACATAACAAAAGTATTAAGTGAATCTGGGATCGACAACGACAAGCGCTCTTTTTTTATCTGTGAAATTTTGACAATTCAGGAGAGCATGAAGGCCATGGAGGAGAGGCAAGGTCAGGGCAGGCTATGAAGGGGGTGCAGGAGATGATCAGTGCCACAGTCAGGGCAGCGCAGTCCTGTGCCAGTGTCCCAGTGTGCCAACCTGTTCTTGAGCCCCTCCCTCTGCCCGGCCCTTACCCCCACCTATGCAGGGCTCCACTGCGGTGGTCCGGAGGTGCCAGTCCAGTGCTGATCCTCAGCCATGGTGCTGGCACTGCCTGCTGATTGGCTTCTCCACTGCTATCTCCCTCACTGTCTGAAACCAGCACAGCGATAGAGACTGAGCACTGACACCAGCACCGTGATAGAGAGCACTGACAACAGCACTGAGATACAGAGCACTGACACCAGCACTGTGATAGAGAGCACTGACACCAGCACCGAGATAGAGAGCACTGACACCAGCACCATGATAGAGAGCACTGACACCAGCACCATGATAGAGAGCACTGACACCAGCACAGTGATAGAGAGCACTGACACCAGCACCGAGATAGAGAGCACTGACACCAGCACCGTGATAGAGAGCACTGTTGGTGGAAGTGTCATTGAGGGTGCACACAGCAGAGAGTGAAGAGGGTGCAGATCGAGAGGATGAGGAGGGTGCAGAAGAGTAAGGCTGAGTGAGCCACTCAACCAAGTCTGGTGCATCCTTTGACATAATCGCACGCACCTTCTGTAATTTGCCACTTTGGCTCAAGTCTTTTGCTCCTGCCCTACCCCTACCACCCCTGATGAAGGGCCTGCCTCTTCCTCTGCCTGTCATTTTTAAAATGACCCTGTCACAAAAGTCTCTAGAGAAGTGCAGTATGTATGTGGAAGAAGGTATATAACACCCCGCTTCAATCTGTCGTTTTTGGGGGCCACTGGTCTATCACACCAGTTATAATACTTTTTTTTTAATTGTGTTTGTCACTCTTTGTAATATCGCTGCAGAACCGCTCAGCAGTCACAATGCTGCACATTGGAAATGCACTATACTATGCTTTCTATATGTGCAAGTATTTTATATGTGTATTACACCCCTATGTACTGCACACCAAATAGTACACATATACCAGTCCTTAAAAGGACCTTTGTGGACCTAGTAGCTAGTGATTTGCAGACTGTCCCTCAGTCCCTACACTGATAAAAGACAGCTGCAGTATCGGTCAGCACTCAGCTCAGCAGTCAAGTATAATAGGCTTTCTATATTTGAAAGAAAGTATATTATACGTGTACAACCCTATATACTGTACACCTATACCAGTCCTTAAAAGGACCCTTGTGGACCTAATAGTAATAGCTAGTGATTAAACTGACTGCCCCTGCTCCACACAGCGTCCTGTCCCTACACTGACAAAAGACAGCTGCAGAATCGGTCAGCAGTGCACTTAGCAATCAGCAGCACAGCAGTCAGCAGCAGTGCACCAGAACCCTATATACTGTACACCTATACCAGTCCTGAAAAGGACATTTGTGGACCTAATAGTAATAGATAGTGATTAAATTGACTGTCCCTGCTCCACACAGCGTCCTGTCCCTACACTGACAAAAGATGGCTGCAGAATCGGTCAGCAGTGCACTCAGAAATCACCAGCACAGCAGTCAGCAGCAGTGCACAAGAACCCTATATACTGTTCACCTATACCAGTCCTTAAAAGGACTTTTGTGGACCTAATAGCTAGTGATTTGTGTCATTACAGTCTCTCCCTGCTCCACACAGCAACCTCTCCCTACACTGACAAAAGACAGAATGTAAAATGGAAACCAGATCAGGTCTATTTATAAGGTAGAGGGAATGTCCAATTGTCCATGTGCTGAAATGTCTCAATTGGCTGTCCTGTACCCCATGATGGATGTGTCATCATGGGTCAAAGTTCTTTCACAATGTAAACGCATATATCCGCCACGCGAACAGTGCAAGTCCGCCGGTTTGGCGAATCGTGAACACGCAAAATTTGCCACGAACCGACTGCCGGGCGAACCGCAAAGCCATCCCTACTCCTGAGTCAGGCTGTATGCATCCATAGACACACAGTGTCATTAGGCCACACACCCACTCCCTCCTCACAGGAGCTTGACTGACAACAGATGAAGCCTATAGCTCTGCTGCCCTCAGTTTCTCAGGTGAAAGCAGGAAGTGGGAATGCATTAAGGTAAAAAAAATTTAGAACCCTTTTAAATGTTATGTGTAAAACAGGAGAGGGATGTTAGTTAGGGTGCTAAAATGTACTGCTCACAAGTACTAGTTATTAAAATCCAGTCCTGATTGCTCGCAATGAAGAAAGCTTGCACAGGAGATAGTTCCATCTAATCTAGATATGGCAATGACCAAAGAGGTTTACCTACTGTTACAGGTGTCACCCCTTGCAGGTGACATGAACTCCCTAAGGAACTGAAGTGACTGCTTGGTCTTCAACATGGCACCTGACCCTAGTGGCTCCTTGGCTACTTTGCTGTTTGCTGTCACCAGGTTAGAACAGCAAATCTGGGCAGAGGTTGGAGCAAGCAGCAGGCACAATAGTATTCAATGTCCGAGCAGAAGTCAGAGCAGGCTGCAAGCAACAGAAATGTGTCCAGTCAAAGGTCGAGGCAGGCAGCAGACAAACAGTAATTAGGGTCCCAGCAGAGGTCGAGGCAGGTGGCAAGGTAATTAACAGGAATGGGCAGAGTCAGCAACAGTGGCTGGAGATGAAGAAAGATTCAAGCAATTCATGACAGCAATGGGTAATAAAAACAATAGCAATCTCATGTACAAAGTAGCTGGTAAGAAGACACAGCACCAGTCACCAGAAAGATAAGTATTTAAATATCAATTTTGACAAATAACATATATGATATACAAAATCCATCAAAAATATAAAAAATTGTACAATCAGTAGGAACAAGTATGCATTGGTCAACCAGTCAGAAATGATCAAAGTATTGCCTCCTTCATGTTTCGTGGTCGCAGTTGCTTCCTCAGGGTTAGAAATGTCTTCATCTGACAAAGTGCCTAGAATCCACCATTTAAATCTAGAAGTGTAAAATACAGATACATGTTAGATGCAAATATATTATACATATTATCCGATCCCTTTGTCCTATATGCCCAATACCACCCCTCTTTTTTTAATATGTATACATATATATAAACCTTTTTTCAGAACCACAATTGGCAGTTGGTACAATGCCTTTCAAAAGTATTCACCCCCCCCTTGCCTTTTTACCAATTTTTTTACATTACAGCCTTTAATTCAATTTTTTTTTGTATCTCAATTATATGTGATGGATTACACAATAGTGTAAGTTGGTGAAGTAAAATTAGAAAAATATATACATAAAACTATTTTTCTGAAATAAAAAAATTATAATTGGCATGTGCGTATGTATTCACCCCCTTTGTTATGAAGCCCATAAAAATCTCTGGTGCAACCAATTACCTTCAGAAATCACATAATTAGTGAAATGATGTCCACCTGTGTGCAATCTAAGTGTCACATGATCTGTCATTACATATACACACCTTGAAAAGCCCCAGAGGCTGCAACACCTAAGCAAGAGGCACCACTAACCAAACACTGCCATGAAGACCAACAAACTCTCCAAACAAGTAAGGGACAATGTTGTTGACAAGTACAAGTCAGGGTTAGGTTATAAAAATATATCCAAAGCTTTGATGATCCCTAGGAGCACCATCAAATCTATCATAACCAAATGGAAAGAACATGGCACAACAGCAAACCTACCAAGAGACGGCCGCACACCAAAACTCATAGCACAGAGACCTATGGTAACCCTGAGGAGCTGCAGAGTTGCACAGCAGAGACTGGAGTATCTGTACATAGGACGACAATAAGCCGTAAGCCATTACTTTCAGCAAAAAAAAACAAAATAGCACGTTTTGAGTTTGCGAATTGCGAAAAGGCATGTAGTAGACTCTCAAAATGTATGGAGGAAGGTGCTCTGGTCTGATGAGACTAAAATTGAACTTTTTGGCCATCAAAGAAAACGCTATGTCTGGTGCAAACCCAACATATCACATTAACCAAAGAACACCATCCCCACAGTGAAACATGGTGGTGGCAGCATCATGCTGTGGGGATGTTTTTCAACAGTCGGAACTGGAAAACTGGTCAGAGTAGAGTTGAGGGAAAGATGGATGGTGCTAAATACAGGGATATTCTTGAGCAAAACCTGTACTACTCTGTGTGATTTGAGGCTAGGATGGAAGTTCACCTTCCAGCAGGACAATGAGCCCAAACACACTGCTAAAGCAACATTTTAATGCTTTAAGAGGAAACATGTAAATGTGTTGGAATGGCCTAGTCAAAGCCCAGACCTCAATCCAATAGAAAATCTGTGGTCAGACTTAGAGATTGCTGGAGCTAGAGCAGTTCTGCAAGGAGGAATGGGCAAAAATCCCAGTGGTAAAATGTGGCAAGCTCATAGAGACTTATTCAAAGCGACTTGGAGCTGTGATAGCGGTTCTGCAAAGTATTGATTTTAGGGGGGTGAATAGTTATGCACATTGACTTTTTCAGTTATTTTGTCCTATTTCTTGTTTGCTTCACAATAAAAAAAAAAAAAAACTTCAAAGTTGTGGGCATGTTCTGTAAATTAAATGATGCAACTCCTAAAACAATCCATGTTAATTCCAGGTTGTGAGGCAAATAAAAACACGAAAAATGCCAAGGGGGTGAATAATTTTGCAAGGCACTGTACCTTCCCCCATCCTCTGTTCATGATATTTTATACACATTGGAAGTCATTGCTGCCTTGGATCCCTCTCTTCAGCCTCCCCCATAGCCCAGTTAGAAAGGATGAACCCATCTGGTATGTGCACATGGTTGATTGTATTTGGGGGCTGTTTTCTTGTTGTTTTTGTTTGCCCCTCTCCTCTGCCTTTTTTTTCCCTTTCCTCTCTCTAATGGAGATTTTGAGAATATGAGTATTATATTTGTATCTAACATGTATCTGTATGTTACACTTTTAGATTTAAATTGTTGATACTAGGCACTTTGTCAGACAAAGACATTTCTAACCCTGAGGAATCGGCTGCGACACACGTAGGAAGACAATACTTCAATTGTTTCTGACTATTGCCTCAATGGTTTTAAGAATGGTTGACTAATGCATAGTTGTTCCTACTGATTGTACAATGTATAATATTTTTGTAATAAAATGATGGATTTTGCACATCATATATTTTTTTTATCAAAACTGATATACCAAAACTGATGACCATCCATGAACACTCACATTTACCTATCTTTTTCTTATTCAATAATTATTTGGCTTGATAATCCCTCGGTATTGAGCTGTTTCAGCCATTAGACGTTAGGTTCATTGCCTCTGCCACAAACCTTTCCCATGTTTTGCACTTTTTAAATATCCTCCCAACCAATGAGTACATCCAACGTCACAAATGCACACCAACACAAACTAACCCACTTATTTATACTCATGCCTACGAGCAAAACCAGCCATGGCCAAAAGACCCCAAGTCACGTGACACTCTGCAAATGGACAGGACAGGCCATGCCCCTGGCTGTGCATACAAGGATCTTAGCCCTTGTACACACGGTCGGAGATTCCGATAACCAAATCCGTCGGAGTAATTCCGACGGATTAATTCTGGAAGAGGTCCGGAAGTGATGTTGCATACACACGGTCGGACTAAGTTGTCGGAAAATTCAATTGTATATAACGTGATGACATTATTTTGTTACGACGGGACTACTTTTAGGCTAGTAGCCAATAGCTTTGGTCTAGGAATTTGATCTGATCATGCGTGGCACTTTGTCTGTCGGAGTAGGCTACACATGATCTGATTATGTCCAATAAGAGCATTTTGTTGGAAAATTTTACCGGCAAGTTGGAAAACTTGGTCCGTTGGATATTCCGACGGAAACAGTCCGATGCAGACCACACACAGTCGGAATATCCGACAAAACGGTCCGATAGGAAACATTCCGTCGGAATCTCCGACCGTGTGTACAAGGGCTTAGAGGTACAGTAACACCCGCATTCTAAAATGTCTCTTGGAGCCGAAATATGATTTTTTTTCTTTCCTCTACCTAAAAAAGAATAGAAACCTTTCTGCTGTTCAAATGCCAAACATAGCATTGCAACTAGTCAGGAGCAAAAGTTGTGGAGATTACAGGTGGAGATTGATAGATCCCAGCACTAGCAGCTCTACAATCCCTCTATATGACCCACTCCTCAACCAGTTCCTGCTGGTCGGATTTGTGTAGAGTTACCCTTTATTGCTGCCTGATTAATGTTCAATCCTCACAAATTTTCTTTGTCTCAGCCTTACATTATTCTAAGGCTATAAAAAGAAAGTAAACGCAATTTAAACTCAGCAGCTGCTCGGGACGGCCTGTCTAAAACACATTATTCTGTCAGCATATTATTTTCTTTGGAAAAAATAGCAGTTCCAGTAGTTGAAGTCAATGTAGCGGTAAAAAAAAAAAAATTGCTGCAGGTGCTTCAGAGTTCATCCACAGGATAAAGGGGGGCTGAGGCTCCCTCAGAAAGGGATGTTAATGTCAGTAATGACTAACTGATTTGCTCGGGCTGGGATTGCTTTACAAAACATTTCTGTTTTATAGAACTTTTTATTTCTTCTCCAAAGCTATCTGACCCTATTAATTGTGGAAATGTTTGGCCGCAACAGGATGTTGATGACCTTTTCTAGGTCCTGTCAAAAATATCAGAAAATTTTCTTGAAAACTAAAACCAGATTGTGCTCTACTATTATTAATCCCAAAACTTCCGGGAAGATGGGGGTAGAAGCTTGTTACTTCTCCCATAAAGAGTATTTAAAGTGGAACTAAACCCACCTATCCTTTACAGCAATAGAAGCTGCCATCTTAGCCTTAGTTTGATTTGCAGTTGCCATGGGGCGCATCATTTGATCAGTTATGACACCAACCATTTGATTACTTGACAGTTTGGTTGAGAGCGCAGCAAACATGACAGTTGTCAGAGGCTTCTTTTTAACATGTGATCAGCTGTGACCAATCACAGCTGATCGTTGCGTGAATCAGGAAGTGCCGGTAAACGGCATTCCTTGGTTCGCGTTGACAGGGAGAGCCGATCGGCGCTCTCCCTGTCAGAGGGGGGGGGGGGGTCTGGGCTGATAATCAGTACATTGATTATCAGCACAGCCCCCTCAAATGTACAAATCACCTGCCAACCAGTGCCCAGCAATGTAAAAACAATAAATTCTACCAGCGCCCACCACAGTGCCAGTCACTGCCCCCCACAGTGCCAATCACTGCCCACCACAGTGCTAATCACTGCTGAACAGTAACATCTGTCAGTACTTATCAGTACCTCATCGTCAGTGTCAGTGTCACTGTCAGTGCCAATCAGTAACGCCTATCAGTGCCAATCAGTACCGCCTATCAGTACCAATCCTTGCCATCTGTCACTGCCCATCACAGTTTCCTGTCAGTACCCATCACAGCTGCCAGTCAGTGCCTATCAGTGGTGCCTGCCAGTGCCCATCAGTGCTGCCTGTCAGTGCTCATCAGTGCTGCATATAAGTGCCGCCTACTGGTGCCCATCAGTGCTGCATATCAGTTCCGTCTATCAGAGGCTATCAATTCTACATATCAGTGCCTCCTCATGAGTGTCCATCAGTGCTGCCTCATCAGTGCCCGTCAG
Source organism: Lithobates pipiens (assembly GCF_037356315.1). NCBI lineage: Eukaryota > Metazoa > Chordata > Amphibia > Anura > Ranidae > Lithobates > Lithobates pipiens. The sequence goes on from NW_027507785.1 coordinate 288,665,913, forward strand.
TGAATGGGAAAACAATTTTTTTTTGACAGAAACTAAAAAAAAAAACATTTTTTCAAAAATGTTGGCCTTTTTGAGTTTGTTTAGCAAAAATTAAAAAACGCAGAGGTGATCAAATACCACCAAAAGAAAGAAAATTATAAAAATTTACTTTTAATACAGTGTTGTATGGCCGCGCAATTGTCATTCAAAGTGTGACAGTGTAAGTGCCTGGTATTGAAGTGGTTAACCACTTGCTGACCAGCTCACACACATTCAAGTCGGCAAACTGGCTCCTTCCCGCGAATCGCCGTATCTGTACATCGGCTCCTCTAAGAGCCATAGCAGGCGCACGCCCGCTGCACAGCGGGGGATCCGATGCATGTGGCCGATGGCTGCGATGTCCGCCTGCCACCCACGCTCACAGGCACGAGAGCCAGAATGGGGATGTGTGTATGTAAACACACACACATCCCCATTCTGACAGGGGAGGAGAGACTGATCTGCTGTTTCTAGTAATTAGGAACAGCGATATGTCTCCTCCTCCAGTCAGTCCCACCCCCCCCCCCACAGTTAGAAACACTCATGAGGGAACACATTTAACCCTTTGATCGCCCCCTCGTGTTAACCCCTTCCCTGCCAGTGACATTTATACAGTAATTGTGGCTATTTTTAGCTCTAATCGCTGTATAAATGTCAATGGTCCCAAAAAAGTGTCAAATGTGTCCGATCTGTCTGCTGCAATGCCGTAGTCCTGCTAAAAATCACTGATTGCCGAAATTACTAATAAAAATACCATAAATCTATCCCCTATTTTGTAGACACTATAACTTTTGTGCAAACCAATCAATATACGCTTATTACGATTTTTTTAACAAAAATATGTAGAAGAATATATATTGGCCTAAACTGATGAAGAAATTTGCTTTTTAAAATAATTTTTAGGGACATTTATTTAGCAAAAAGTAAAAAATATAGTTTTTTTAAAAAAATTGTCGCTCTTTTTTGTTTTACAGTGCAAAAAATAAAAAATGCAGAGGTGATCAATTAACACCAAAATGAACCTCTATTTGTGGAAAAAAGGACATCAATTTTATTTGGGTACAGCATTGCACAACTGTCAGTTAAAGCGGCACAGTGCCATATCGCAAAAAATGGCCTGGTCATTAACGGTGGAAAATCTTCCGGGACTGAAGTGGTTAAAGGAAAACAATATGCTTTGTTATGTTGCTATTTTATTTGGTGCTGCCTGTGTTGTGTAATACCTGGTTGATCCTGCCTTGGTCCCTCCCCCAGAGAGTAAACTGATCATGCTAGCTTGGCTGCCAATCCATGTGTAGCCAGGAGCTGCAGTAAGACTGTTTTCCTCTTATGCTCAGCTAAGACTCTAGATCATCATATCCTCCTGGCAGAGTGAATAAAATCAGGGAGCAGAGCAAAGCATCTTGGCAGCTATAGTCCCAGGACTCATCTCTTGAGCCAAGACCCTGTGGGAGCTTGCTGAGTGGCCCTCACTCTATTCTTTAATACCATCAGTCGCTGGGATTGGTAAGCAGGCACTTGCCCATCTTGTTATTAAAGGGACACTGCATTCAGACAATTTTGCCTTTCTTTTGCCTACACTTGTATAACTCTGCTTTACATTCACTCTCCACCAAGCAGCGACAATGTTCGTTTTGCTTAAGGATACCATGGACACACTTTGCATCCCCTGCTGATAGGGCCCATTAGCCTAATTGGCTTCACTTTGCTTATCAGGAGACCTCCAGTGTATCATCAAAGAGCTAACTGAAGATCCAAGGCTTTCTTTCCTTTGAAGGGGTTAAACTCCCATAAGGGATTAATATTCGGGGTGCTATAAAGGCCCTACTTTCACCTGAGACTCTGTTATTAAATGAGTGGGTGAAGAGCTTAAGGGTTCAACTGTTTTTACTGAATGAGTTCTACCCAAAAATGGAACCTTTTGGCACCTTTCGGGGGGAAGGGAGAGCAGATACCCGTAATATACAGGTATTTGCTCCCACTTCACGCGATCGGACTGTGTTATCGGAAATTCCAATCATGTGTGGGCTCCATCAGACTTTTTCTGACGGAATTTCTGCCACACAAAGTTTGAGAGCAGGATCTAAAATTTTCTGACAACGAAATCCGATCGTTTAAATTACGATCGTGTGTAGACAATTCCGATGCACAAAGTGCCACGCATGCTCAGAATAGATTACGAGATGAAATCTATTGGCTACTGGCCTCTTTATAGTCCCATCGTACGTGATTTACATCACTTCGTTCTGAACAATCAGATTTTCCGACAACTTTGTGCGACCGTGTGTATGCAAGACAAGTTTGGGCCAAAATACGTTGGAAAAAATCAGACGGATTTTGTCATCGGAATGTCCGACCGTGTGTGCAGGGCATAAGTGTCCATATTTTAAAAGTCAGCAGCTGCAGAAAAAAATTGGGGGAGCTCCACTTTAAGTACACTGTTATATCCCTTTTTTTTCTGAGCCTGTGGTGTTGAGGCACAGAAGGGAGTGGTTTGACATAAGAAAGCAGTCATTAATCTGCCCTTCTTCTGCCTGTTCACATAGGTTTCCAACTAACTGAGTACAGTAAAACCTTGGTTTGAGAGCGTTTTGCAAGACAAGCAAAAATGTTTAATAAATTTGAACTTAGTCTACAAGCAATGTCTTGATATACAAGTAGTGTCATGTCACAACTGAGTTTAAAAGAGAAGAGAGGGGCCTCTAAGGCCGCGTACACACGCGGGGACTGTTCGCTCAACTTTGTTCGTCAAACAGTTTCAGCGGACAGTCCGCTCAAAATTAGCATGGACGGACTTGGCCACACACGACGAACGAACAGTCCGCTGAAACCGTGCGCGATGACGTGAACGGCGCGTACGACGGGACTAGAAAACTACGTCCTATACACTGCAATGCAATCTTCGGCGTATAAATTCTTTCTGAGCATGCGCGGAACTTAGTTTGACGAACAAGCCTACACACGCGGGGTCTGTCCGCTCAAACCAAGTTTCAGCGGACAGTTTTTCGGAAATTCCGAAAAACTTTGTTCAGCAGACTGTTCGCTGAAACTGTCCGCTAAAAGCCCACACACGAGCGGACTGTCCGCTGAAACACTGTTCAGCGGACAAAGTTGAGCGAACAGTCCCCGCGTGTGTACGCGGCCTTAGTGTAGCAATATGGTTACATTGAATGAAGGTACAACATTTAGCAACTTATTGCTACACTTATGCCGCGTACACACGAGCGGACTTTTCAACATCCAAAGTCCGAAGGACTGAGTCCGTCAGACTATCCGATAGTGTGTGGGCTGCAACGGACTTTTGACTCGCCAAAGTCCGAAGGACTTTAGAATATGGAACATGCTTCAAATTTTTCCGAAGGAACTCCGCCGGACCCGGTCTCCTTTGAAAAATCCGCTCGTGTGTATGCTACTCCGACGGACTAAAACCGACGCTAGGGCAGCTATTGGCTACTGGCTATGAACTTCCTTATTCGAGCCGAGTCGTACGTCATCACGTTCGAATCCGTCTGAGTTTAGTGTGATCGTGTGTGGCCAAGTCCGCTCAGCCGAAAAGTCTGTCGGAACTCCGTCGGAATTCCAGCAGAACTCCGACGGAACTCCTTTGGAAGTCTGTCGGACATAAGTCCTCTCGTGTGTACGGGGCTTTAGAGGCGCCTCTCTTCTCTTTTATACTCTGTAGCACCTGCTGTATTTTGCTTCTAATCCCCTTGTGGAGGCTTCTATTTGTGGATGGACATTTTATGGTTACACAACCTATCACATTGCTATAATCTTTTATATGGAATATAAACTGAAGGATCTATGAATAAATGGTTGTGGAATGAATCATTTGAGTTTCCCTTATTTATTATGGGGAAATTTGCTTTGATATACAAGTGCTTTGGATTACAAACATGTTTCTGGAGAGAATTATGCTTGCAATCCAAGGTTTTACTGTATTGTGTGAGTAATCATTATATCCTGCAATCAGTTACTGTTTCTTTCTACTGTCTTATACCATCAGTATTACCTGTCATAGTAAAACTTTATCAAATGCTAATTCATCTTACTGGGATCTAATATTTCTAACGCTTCAGTAAACAAAGCCCAACTGTTTTACTTGAATTGTGTGTGTCTCCAATAATCTAAGTCACCACCAAAATGTCTAAACCCAAAGTGTTGGAGGTGTTGGAGGACTTGCAAGCTCGGGGCAACCAGTGGAATATAGATTCAGTAAGCGACCCTCACAGGGGTAGCGCTACACATGTTAGCGTGGTCAGTTTACAGCACAACATGTGTGTACCTTCCTTGGTCAGTATAAAGCTGTGTTGCTCCCTCCCCCGTCCATCTATCCTGGCTTGTGGATTCTCCTTCAGCCGTTACTCCCCTTTAGCTGCTTCTCCTTTCCAGCTAGTTCCCCCCTCCTGTGTAACCAGGGCCGTCTTTAATATTGATTGGACCCTGGGCAAAAATTTTCTTAGGGCTCCCCTCCCCCCATGCAATTTCACTCTCCACCTTCTCTGAGACATACAATAAATAGCAGCTAGACTTAAAATCAGTTTACTGTATAAGATCAGGCAGCGATTGCGATTGGTTGCCAGAGGTTACAGCATATCATTACTGCTTACTGACTGGTTGCTAGAGGTTACAGCACTCCTTAAGGCTCATTGATTAGTTGTTAGAGGTTACAGCACATTTCTGCTTGTTGATTGGCTGCTAGAGATTGCTGTACAGTAATACTGCTCACTGGTTGCTATAGGTTACAGCACATATTCTCCTCACTGCAGGGGGGCATGATATACCTATGAATGCTGCCTTTATTTACATATCAATGCAGTTGGCCTCAGCTATTTACATATGCATGTCACTGCTATTTACATATGAATGCTAGTATTTACGTGTAAACACAGGTCTGCAGGTGAGTCATCTGTACACAACAATAGGGCAGAGCTGGGCAGCATTAGTAGCAGCACAGGACTAAAACTTCAAGGGACAAGGGAATGTAAACTGGGATAGTTGGCAAGTATGAGGCAGCTGCTTTGGGCCCCACAACAATGACAGGGCCCAGGGCAGCTGCCCCTTTTGCCCTGCCTTAAAGACGGCCCTGTGTGTAGCTGCCAGGTATGCTTGTGCTTCACTTCCTTGGAAATGCGTGCACCCAGCACCCAATGTCATTTCCTAGATGCCTAAGAGCATACATACATACCCACTAGCGGGTTCGTGAATCGTTCTTTAAAGAAAGAAAACACATTACAGAAAAGTTTTAAAAAAAAGAAACACAGATGTTTGATATAGTTAGAACTATTTATAAAAGTGTTATAGGTTATAACTACTTTAGCTAGTTTGGGAAACAAGTTAAAATCTGTGGGCTAAGTCCAGTAAGATACATGACACCTACTGCACTTGGCCCTATTGTTTATATCTGATAGCTTTATAGTACTCCTGGACAGCTATCACTGTCCAGGAGAGCGATGCTGATCCTTCTGAGCTTTTATTCTTGAACAGCAGAGTCGCGCAGCTGTGTCCACCCCTCCTTCCCATTTACTGAAGCCCTTGTATTATGTGAACACAGTCATAAATTACAAAGGCTTCTCTGAATGGGCAGCAGAGCTGCTCTGTGTGCCTTTCTCCTCTCTCACAGCCCCAAGTGTCTCAAGTGTTTACCAACCCTCAACTACCCCCCTAAGCTTCAAAGCCAGTGGACAAAGGTGTGCATATGCCCCAGCCATAATGCTTTGCAGCCACAGCAAAAGTGACCTCACCCCTGTCGAATTTAGTGGGCATTAATGCTGCTGGACAGAGCCCAACAGAAGTGCGCCAAAGCAAGAGACCCCGAAAATACAGTTAACCCTTTCCCCCCAGCCGGGGCAGCAGCTGTCTAGCACTTCAATCTGCATACAGGCCTAAGGTAACCATTTGTGTTTATGATTTTGTGGTTAAGAGCATCTAGTACAAATTTGCTTGAAATTCATTAAAATGTTTTTTGTTTGTTAAAAAACATCAGATACAGCCAACTCGTTTGGGGGGAAATGACTTTTTCAGACCTTCCTTAGTATTAACAAGTAACAAGCAATAAAAATCAAATATAAAATTAACTTTAGTAGTACTAGTAATAGTAGTACAAAAATCTAATTTTACATAATACTAATGTATTCAGCTATTTTGTGTACAAAAAACAAACACAATGAAAAAAATAAATAAAAGTAGTTATAAATATCTACATACAAGAAGGGAGGGACGGCTTTTATAAAAAAAATAGGGCTTAACTAAGGGTTTATAAGGGATAAGAACCACATTTATATTTTTAAAAATGATATACAATGTTGTGAAAAAGTTTTTTTCCCCTGATTTTCTTTTTTCTTTGCATATTTGTTGCAACTGTTATTATTACACAAAGATAACTAGAGTAAATACAAAATGCAGTTTTTAAATGATGGTTTCAGTTATTAAGACATAAAAGCTGTCCAAACCTGCCTGGCTTTATGTGAAAAAGTTATTGCCTCCTAAACCTAATAATTGGTTGTGCCACCCTTGGTGGCAACAACTGCAATCAAGCATTTGCTATAACTGGCAATGAGTCTTTCACATTGCTGTGGAGCAATTTTGGCCCACTCTTCTTTGCAGAATTGTTTTAATTCAGCCACATTGGAGGGTTTTCCAGCATGAACGGCCAGTGTAAGGTCATGATGCAGCATCTCAATTGGATTTAAGACCGGGCTTTGACTAGGCTACTCCAAAACCTAAATTTTGCTTTGTTTGAACCATTTGGACTTGCTGTTGTGTTTCAGATCATTGTTCTGCTGCATAACCCAAGTGCACTTAAAGTGGGGTACCCCCTAAAAAAAAAAATTAAAAGTCAGCAGCTACAAATACTGCAGCTGCTGGCTTTTAATAATCTGACACTTACCTGCCCCAGGGTCCAGCAATGCGGGGGAACGAAGCCCCCCCCCCCTCGCTCCCCGCTCCGCTCGCGGCGCCATCATGCATACTGTGGGCACCCGGCTGTAGCTTCACAGCCGGGCACCCACTGCGCATGCGTGAGCGGCGCAGGGCGCCGTGATACGCCGTACAGTCACCTGGGACACATGACAGGTCCCAGGTGAATGTGCAGCGCGAGGGGAAGTGATGTCACCAGCCCGGGCAATGAAGAAGGCAGATTACGAGGGACCCCCTAGCAACCGGTATTTAGAGGTGAGTAAAAACTTTTTTTTTTTGCCAATTTTTTTTTTTTTTTTTTTTTTTTTACGAATTTTAAGCAGCTTTTATTTTTTTGGTGACAACACCACTTTAAGCTTGAGGTCAAAAACTGATGGCTGGACATTTTTCTTTAGGATTTTCTGGTAGATCTTAGAATTCATGGTTCCATCAATTATGGTATGTCATCCAGGTCCTGAAGCTGCAAAGCAGCCCCAGGCCATCACGCTACCACCACCATGTCTGACTGTTGGTTTGATGTTCTTGTTATGAAATGCTGTTATGAAATTCTTAGGGACATCTGTACATGTGCATTTTCAATTTTGAGGTTGGGTGGTTGTAACAAGCATACTAGCATAGCATAAATACAATAAACAGCACTTAAAGTTTACAGCAAAAATAATGTTTAGTTCCATTACAGAAGCTCACTTAATTCTGCTCACCCCTCCCTGCAATGACTTAGCAGGTTCCCAGCCTACACACAGAGCAGGTGCACAGGAATGGGAAGGAAAGCAGTGCACTGAGACAAGGTATTATTAACTTCACTTCACAGCTTCTACTGCAAACTCATAGAATGAATTGCTCCTTAGTATCTGCAGCTACAGAAGTTAGTGATGGCTTGTTTGTAAATAGCCTGACTACAATTCTTCTTTAAATTAAAAAATGGCCATGCACACACATTCTAATGTATTTTCTCAGTAATTATTCTGTATATAGGATGCAAAGAAGGATAGCACGAACCCCAAGTGCATAATATTATAGAGGATTTATATAGCACCAACAGTCTGGGCATCACTTTACAATATAAAAGGACACAGTAGAGTTATAATACAATTCAAGGCAAGAGGGTTAGGAGGGTCCTGCTTGTGAGAGCATAACAATCTTAAATATAGGGGCAAGTGATACAAAGGGAGATAAATGTGAGATTGATGAAGAAAGAAATGTTAACTTAGGTAAAAGTAGGCTAGGCTTCCCCGAAGAGATGAATTTTCAGGAAAAGGTGGACAGAGTAGCTGGATACATTGTGATTCCATCCAGAGGATGGAAGAAGCTCTGGAGAAGTCTTGAAGGCAAACATAGGAGGAGGTGATGAGGGAGCTAGAGAGCAGGAGGTCTTGGACGGAGCAGAGAGGACGATTGGGGTGATATTTTGAGACAAGGTTGGTGATGTACTGTGAAAACTAAAGAAAATGGAAAGTACTGCACAATAAAAACAAAACTTAAAGTGAATTTATGCAACCTAGCAGCCAACACTACTATAGACCTATTAGACCAAAAGCATCAAAGTAAATGTGAAAAAAAGTGTAGCGCTATGTTGCAATTAAAATGCCACAATGTGAACCACTATAAATCTTACATATAATGACACAATATAAACGTGAACCTTTAAAACATTAAATGTGAGACATTGTTGAATAATCACAAAATAAAGAATGGATCACCGAAACAAAGTGAATGTGTATACAGTTAATCTATCAGAAAAGTCCAAAAAGTCCTTTAGTGTACATTTCTGAAATATCATAGTCCCCATATAAAATCATTCAAGCATCGAAAATATAGTCATCTTCTAAAAATATTTTTTGATGCTTGAATGATTTTATATGGTGACTATATGAGATATAAGTATTTAAAGCGGAGGTCCACCCTAAAGTGGACCTTCCGCTCATCGGATCCCTCCCCCCCTCCGGTGCCACAATCGGCAGCTTTCAGGGGGGAGGGGGGTGCAGTTACCTGGATAATCCAGGTAACTGCACCCACTTCGGGGATAGCTCTCTGCGGAAAGGGGCGTAACTTACGCCCCTTTCCGCAAGTGCCCGCCCCTTCCCGCAAGTGCCCCGCTGCCTGCTGGGAAACACACAGATCCCAGAGGCAGCGGGGAGCGTCCTTATTGCGCAGCGCGATTCGCGCATGCGCAGTAGGGAACCGGGAAATGAAGCCGAAAGGCTCCATTTCCTGATTCCCATACCCAAGATGGCGGCGGCAGGACCCGACAGACGACCTAGAGATCGGCTTCGGGTGCCGACATCGCGGGCGCGCTGGACAGGTAAGTGTCACTATTTTAAAAGTCAGCAGCTGCAGTATTTGTAGCTGCTGGCTTTAAAAAAAAAAAAAACGCGGAGTCCTGGTGGACTCCCGCTTTAACTTCCGGGGTCGATACCGGAAGTGATGTCATACGGAAACTAGGCGGTGTTTAGAGCATTGTGGGGTCATTATTCTGATTTAAGCGATTCATGTACACATTGTGGCATTTTTATTGCAACATAGCGCTACAATTTTTTCTACAAGGTTGGTGATGTAGTCAGGGGCACAGTTGTGGATGACTTTGTATAATTTCTATTGTTGGAATGGTCAGCAACACAATTTTCCCTCAAAGAAGACCATCACACAAAATCATTCATTCTGGATGAAGGGTGGCTATGGACCTTTTTTAAAACCTTTAAAACCTCACAGCAAAAGGAAAATGACAGAAATGGGGGGGGAGGGGGTACAGTAAGGTGACCATCTTACTATACCCCCATTACTGCCATTTTTCTTCAAGTTGCCCTCAAAGAAAACCATCACAAAAAAAGCATTACTCCTGGATGAAGGGTGACTGTGTCAGACTTTTTTTCAACCTCTAAAACCTAAATACCTCTCAGCACACACTGGTGAGTGGTGACTATTGCACGGCAGCAAAATAGGAGTGAAACAAGAGGAAAATGACATGGGGGGGGGCAGTAAGGTGGCCCAACAAGAAGGTTGTGTCTGTAGGTCCAGTTTAGATCCAAAAAGACTGTGTGAGATTGGAGTGTACCTTTTAAAACAAAAACTAGGTAAGACCTTCTTTAAACCGCCATCATGAGTCAGTCTCACTCTTATGTATGGAAAAACATAATTCCCTCTTGTCCCCCATATTCTGTATTTTTTTTTCCACTACAGGTTTAATTAGAAAACATCTTTGAACAAGAATACTTCCTGCTTCTGTAATAATTAGCATATATTAGTAAATGTTACAAGTTTGGTAACACTGCATTACCATACATGAATTCGTAAGCTTCTACATGAAGCCTCTAAGCTGTTATGATAGCTTTTACTAGACTAATTTATTCCAAGTACGATACTTAGATCCACTTGATGCACTTTATTCATATTACTGATTAATCCATTTCTCAATTATCTTAAAAATGATCTCAAATAGAAAAATACTTGAGATGTGCGGCTTTGCTGTGTGTGAAGTGGTTGCTCCAAGTGCTCTGCTCAGTTATACAGTAAATGCTATGATTAATACAGGTGTAATGTTTTGTCTCCTACTTCTACCATGTAAATATACTACAGGAACAGGGAGCCATATTTGTTCACATTAAATACTATATTGTTTGAAAGTTTATTAAACAACAGCTCCATTTTATTAAAGTGGCATGATATGTTTTAAAGCCGGACACCAAGGTAATATATAAGACAAAAATGAATGAAGGTCCGAGCCATTAAATTCTGGTTTAAATATTCTATTTAAGTAGGTACTAAAAAAAGTATCTCTAAGTCTATTCCCCTCATCATCCAATAAATCTCTAAATTCCATTTTTTTGCTGCCGTGATCTGACTTCCTTTTACAGAGTGGCTACATTAATTCTCCAGGGTCCCACTGTATGTAGGAATGTAGTCACTCTATTTTGCTCACTCCTGAGATGAACTTTGGACTAAGGGAAATTTTTAGCAGGCCTGAACGGACCCGGAGTTAGGCAAAATCAAAGGAATGCATGGAACATCAGGTGGAAAACTGACCAGTGGACCTGACCACCCATGTGAAAGGTTCCTAAGGCCAGGTTCACACTGGTACGACATACGCTCTGACTTTGGGAGCACATGTCGCATGATGTGTGTAAATCAATGGTTCCCTATGAGAGCTGTCTTAACTGGTGTGACACAAGTCGTTCCAGCTTTAAAAAAGGTTCCTGCACTACTTTAGTCTGACTTTGGTCCTACTTCAGCCCATTGAATATCATTGAGTGCCGGTTCACACTAGTGCGATGCCAGACACTGCTGTTCACATTACATGTGCGCTGCAATGTCAACCATACAGATAGTATGGCTGATATCGCACCGCATTTGGCCCAAAAACGCACAGGACCCTTTTTTGTTCGGACCAGAATCGGATCGCATGTGTGTTCATGTCCGAACTGCAGTGCGATATGCGAGCTGAAATGGGGGTGTCGTTAACATATAATGACACACCCCAGCAGTTCGCATATAGCAGTGTGAACTGCCGTGCGTGTCAGGTGCGATGCGGGAATCGGCAGTTGATTCGCAGGGTTCTCGCATCACTCTAGTGTGAACCTGCACTGAAATCGGATCAAAGTCGGATCCTTGTCCTAACCATTCGATGTGTGGCACCTGACATGGTGATTCCATCAGTAGTAAAAGGAATTTATGTCACACTGGGATTGTTTTGATTGGTCAAAGGACAAGTCAGACTATCTCAAGGTCAGAGCAAAACCTTATCTTGTTCATTCAAGTTGGATGGTAGTAGGACCGATGTAGGACCAATGTAGAACCAATCGCAGGGCAAAGTAGGATGACAATCGTACAGCAATCATGTCGTACCAGTGTGAACCCGGCCTTACTCTGTGTTTTAAGCAGCAACGGTCTTCTGTTCTTCATGGTAATAGTTTAACCGCTTCCCAATCAGCCGTCACAGTTTTAGTGCGGCAGATTGGCACGGGTGGGCGAAGCGACGTTACATTACAGCAGCCACGACGATCGGATTAGTTTCAGAACCGATCAGTCTCTAGGCCCAGGCCAATGACGCTGCTTCTGTTGAATGAAATCCCTCCTGCCTGTGTAAGTGTAGACACAGGCAGGGGAAGTAATGTCATCTCCCCTCGAGGAGGACTTTTTTTCCAAACGTGAGTTGCACCAACACTACATTGACACAGTAGACATAGGCACACATTTCACCCCCGATCACCCCCCCCCAGTTAACCCCTTCACTCCCTGTCACTGTGTCACCCAGTGCAGTTTTCATATGAACACTGTAACAGTGTCATTTGTAATCAGCATTAGGGTACTTAGTAGTAGCCCCAGATAGGTCTAGGGACCCCCTAAACCCCACTAAGAAAGGTTTAACTCCTTGATCACCCCCTGCCATCAGTGATCACCATATAAGAGTTACAGGTGACACTGGTTAGTTAGTTCATTTCTTATAGCGTCAGGGCACCCGCGATATATTTCCCAATAAAGGTTTAACCCCCTGATCACCCGGCAGGTATTATCAGTTAGGTTTTAGTGTCAGTCAGGGTCTGCGTCATCCCAGGCAGCGTCAGATTAGTGCTAGTACCACTAACACCCATGCACGCACCATACACCTCTCTTAGTAGTATAGGATCGATATCTTTGATCTGATCAGAACTATATTAGCATTCCCAATAGTTTAGGATTCTCAAAAATGCAGTATTAGCAGAATCTTTCACAAAACACTAAACAAATAACTAATAACTGCAGCATTCGCAGAGTCAGGCCTGATCCCTGCCAACGCTAACAGTTTTTTTGCTAGCATTTGAAGCAGTCGCTGACAGTTAGGTGCTCTTTTTTCCTTTGAGTCTCACTAGTGTACCAGTTGATTTAGAGGCCAAAACGTCCAATCTAAGGTACACTAGTGAAGGGACCTACACGTTTCTGAGCATGACAGATGAGAGTGAAAAGGAACTCATTCTGTCAGATTCAGGCTCAGAATACAAACCTGTAGACAGCAGCGGCATCCTGACAGATAACCCTGACGATGGAGTAGTGGTCCCTGCCAAGGTCAGGCATACCCTACCCCATTCTGCTGTTGTTGAGGTGCAAGAACTGCAAGGCTCTCATATGAAGCAGAGAGCCAGGACTAATGCTGCTCATCCTTCTGGTGAACTGGCAAGCCCCATTAGCCTAGTACATCCTGGTCTTACATCCAGCACTGCAGTAACACGTGTTGATGTGTCGAGTTCCATAAGTGCAGTTCAGGCTGGTGAGGTGGATAGCACAACTAATGTCCCACAGCCACCAAGAAGACAAAGACAGGTCCGTCGAGCCCATAGTGCCCTTCCTATTACGGTCTCCGAATCTAAGACCTTCCTGGGCCTATCCCTCCTCATGGGCATAACTAAAAAAAGTCATATAGGTCCACTGGCCCAATTCATCTTATGCCCTTGTTCTCTGCCTCCATGACCAGGACACAATACGAGCAGATCTTGTGGTTCATGCATTTCAATGACAAAGCCCCTCATAAACTACTTCAAGCAGCAGTTTGAAGCCTTGTTTACTCCTGATCAAGTCGTCTGCTTTGAGGAGTCCCTGATTAAGTTTTATGGCCACTTGTCATTCAAACAGTATCTTCTCAGCAAGCTTGCCAATTATGGGGTCAAGATGTATAAGCTCTGTGACAGGGCAACAGGCTATACATATAGTTTTGTGGTTTACGAGGGAAGAGATAGTTACGTCGAGCCGGAGAACTGCCCAGACTATATAAGGAGCGCTGTAAGATTGTGTGGGACTTGGTGTCACCCTTATTCGGAAAGGGGTACCACTTGTATGTGGAAATGTATTAATTCATTCATGCCACTTTTTAGTCACTTGTTTAATCATGGAACTGGCGCATGAGGCACTGTGCGATCTAGTCGCCGGGGCTTACCCCAGCGGCTTGTAGATTCCCATCTTAGGCTGGGGGAGAAAGCCTGCTTGAAGTGTAATAATTTGCTCACTGTGAAGTGGAGGGATAGTAAGAATTTTTTTATTCTGTCCTTCCTTTACGCAGACACGATGGTCCAAATTCAGGCGGCGACTGGTGTTGTGGAGAAACCCCTCTGTGTCCACGAATATAACCTTAATAAGGGAAGGGTGGACCTCAATGACCAGTTGGATGCGCCATTCCTAATTGCCCATAAGGCCAGACTCTGTTATAAAAAAGTGTCTATATATATTCATTCCAATTGGCTCTGCTGAATGCTTATATGCTATACAAAGCTTCAGTACAAACTGGATCCTTCCTTAAATTCCAGGCAAAGATCATCACAGCCCTTTTGTTTCCAGACGGTGCTGTGGCCCAACTTCCCAATCCAAATGCAGTGAGCCGGCTGCATGAGAGGCATTTTCCGTATGTTCTCCCTGGTACCGTTACCCAAAGAAATCCCCAAAGAAGATGTTGTGTCTGTAGAAAGCACATATATAGGCGTGACACCCACTTTTATTGTTCCTCCTGTCCTGAACAACGTGGTCTTTGCATTGGTGAATGTTTTGAACGCTACCACACACTAGTGGAGTATTAACATACTGTACAGCATTGCACAGTGCTAGAGTACACAGGGTCTCGAAAGATGAGATTGCCATCCGATTTTGAGACCCTAATCTGGAACATTTACAGTTTACAGTTTATATAAAAGGGGAAAAAAACACACACACAAAAACACAAAATAAATAAAAACTAAAAAAGCCTAAAATAGTTGTGGTTTTATTCTTCTTCTCTCTCTATTGTTTTCTCTCTTATGTTCGCTCTCTATTGTTCTCTCTCTATTGTCACTATATTTTAGAACTGTAATATTTTATATTTACTATGTTTTATTGTATTTGCTTTATAGATATGGTATGTCTTACTGTTATACTGTAATGTTACTTTGTTTTATTGTTAACAATAATTTGCTTAGCAACGATGTAGGAGGTGATTTCACTACCACCGTTTAAAAAAAAGAGCATATATCCCAAAGCATGGGGGCAAGCGTGGAGGAGTGATTTGCTCCTAACATTAGGAGCGGATTGCCCCCATGCTAGAGGCTAATTAGCCTCTAGACTGCTTCTACAAGCAGTGAGAGGGAACGTTCCCCCCTCCAACCGTCTTCCATGGTTTTCTCTGGCTCCCCTGTCCCAACAGAATGCAACTTGTGGTTCCACCAGCTGACCATAGAGCTGATCAGAGACCAGAACAGCTCCAATCATCTCTATGTCCTAAGAAACCGGAATCTACGAGCATTACATGACTTAAGTTTCGCCGGATATAAATAGCGCCATTGGGAAATTGGGAAAGCATTTAATTTTTTACACCAATCTTGGTGTGGTCAGGTCTAATAGACCCAATTTTTTTCAAAAAAGGGTACCTGCCACTACCTATTGTTATCATAGGGGTATTTACATTCCCTGAGATAACAATAAAAATGGTAAATCTAAAGTGGTAACCTGTAAAGGATTTTAAAGGCTTTTAAAAAATGTATGTAGTTTGTTGCTGCTGCACATTTGTGCGCAATTTCAAAGCATATTGTGTTTGGTATCTATGTGCTAAGCATAAGATAATCTTTTAATCTTTTTTATTTAATCAAACATTAGGGAAATATAATATGTTTTAGTGCATTCAAATTTTAAAAAAGTGTTTTTTTCCCCAAAAATAGCATTTGAAAAATCGCTGTGCAAATACTGTGTGAAAAAAAAAATTGCAACACCCACCATTTTAATCTGTAGGGCCTTTGCTTTAAAAAAAAGCATGTAATGTTTGGGGGTTCAACGTAATTTTCTAACAAAAAAATATATATTTTTTCATGTAACAAAAAGCGTCAGAAAGGGCTTTGTCTTCAAGTGGTTAGAAAAGTGGGTGATTATGTTGTCACTAAATGATATAATGCTCAAACATGCCATGCGCATATGTGGAATTACACCCCAAAATACATTCTGCTTCTTCTCCTGAGTACAGGGTTACCACATGTGTGAGACTTTTTGGGAGCCTAGCCGTGTACAGCCATGGCATATTTGAGCAATATATCATTTAGTGACAACTTTGTGTAATTTTTTACACCTTGGGGTATCTACTTTCCAAAATTGGGTCATTTGGGGGGGAGGGGGTTTGTACTGTCCTGCCATTTTAGCAGCTCAAGAAATTGAGATAGGCAGTCAGAAAAACAAAAAACTGTATGAATTCCAGACAATGTACCCTAGTTTGTAGACGCTATAACGCTTGTGAAAACCAAATGTGGATGAATACATTTTGGCCTAAATGTATGAGTAAAATTTAGTCTATTAGATTTTTTTATAACAAAAATTTGAACATATCATTTTTTGGTGTTTTTCTTTTCCGTTTATAGAGCAAAAAAAAAAAATTGCAAATACCATCAAAAGAAATCTCTTCTTGTGGGGAAAGAAGGAAGCAAATTTAGTTTGGGTACAGCTTTGCATGACCGCGCAATTACCAGTTAAAGTAGCGCAGTGCCAAATTGTAAAAAGTGCTCTGGTCATTGAGCAGCCAAATCTTTTGGGGCTGAAGTGGTTAAAGCATGTAAATAAAAGTTGACTGTTGACCATCTTCTGTCTCGCTTAATCTGCATATACATGTGGAAAAACTAAAAAAAATGAAGGTTTTTGAGATAAAAAAAGAATTCATATACTGGATGCTATACAATATGTTTCACTATAGTGGGCCTTGAATCCTGATTGGTTGCTTCAGGCTCCCTTATTTAACACACCACTCTTTGACAGTAAATAAGCTTCTGTGTTCCCAGGTCATTAATGATGTGCAGCAATTGAAAGTTTTAACCAAGACTGGTATCATTATGACTTCATCAACACCAAAAGCCAAAACGCAACCGCTAGAAAAACATAATTAATGCCACAGAAACAATACAGACTACCAACATCTCAAGGTTAAGAAAACACAGTTTTCAATAAATGAGGACACACATGTTCCAACATTACATTATATCTTTAGTTTATAATACAAACTCCCTCTGTTGGAAGCACAATGCCTTTTTTTTTTCTTTGGTCTACATTTCCATTCTAGTCCCAGAAGCCTTTTTCTCCACCCCTATCACAGATGTCTAATGAAATTTGGAGGTCTCTTGTCACTCTAGAAGCCAGAAGTGCTTTGGAGATGCCAGCAATTAATGCACAAAACTGATAAAAAGGACTGTGATTTACAAAGCAGCTAGAGATAATTGAAGTACCTGCATCTCATGCTTTTCATCAAGTCTATTTTCTTGCTCAATAAAGCAACTCCAATGAACCCGCCATTCGGGTTAGCAACGGCAAAGTAAATTGCACACTGAGCGCTGATGCTAGTTAAAGAGACTGGGACTGAGGCGGGGAGAGAATGAACAATTTCACCTTTGTGGCCTTGGAACTCACAATGTTGTTAATTAGGAAGACACAGGTAGAGCCACAAGCGGCAGTATTTTGCGATGGTCTACCCTGTCAATAGAGCTCCTATATCAGACAGGTGCGGTGATATGTCATTCATAACCGGGCTGTATTGCATGAGTAAATGGGTCTGCTTGGAAGCACCTGTTGCTGGTGGATAAAATGAAAATTCTTTCAGCTGACATTGATTATTTCCATTAAGCACTGGCATTTAAGGCAGAAATGTGAGATGAATATAATCAGATAAACAAAGGTCAAACATATGACGATGCAAGTGCACAGGCTTATGATGTAAACATTGCATGCATCCTTTGTCAACTTCAAGCAAAACTTTTTTTTACTGGGACAGTTGGGGAAGGGTTAAAGCATTATTAAAGTGTTACTAAACCCACAACAGTAAAATCAGTGTGTATATGCAGTAAAGCATGCTTGTTATACTCACTGTGGACCCCTGGGGGTTAATCCTTTGCATTGTGTAAAAAGTAAACACTTAATATATATGCAAAACATTAAATTGCAAAGTGCTTAAAAAAGTTAATAAGTGCAAAAAAGAAATAAAGTCCATGATTGATAACGCTATAAACAATGCGTGAACAAAACTGAAAAAAAATGAAGATATGACGGTAGAAATAGGTAAAATACCTCTGCGCCAGCCAACCGGTACAAGAAATGAAAAACTGCTGCATGCACTGAAAAGGGTTAATCCAACCCCAAAAAATTAATATCTATATGTAGTAGTGCTGCACAATATATAGGGAAGGGGATGGAGGAAGGAAACAGATAAAGAAAAAACAGGGGAAGGGGTTTGAGAGGAGAGGATGGGAAGGGGGGGGGGGGGGGGGAGAAACCAAACAACGGAGAGCGAAAGTGACCCAAAGTGAACTCAAAGTGAGAAAAAATTGATGAAGGGAAAAAAAGGAATAAGTGAAAGCAATTACGAATAAAGTGGGACGTTGTACTAGTAACCACTCCTTCAATACAGAATGAACAGTATGTATGGGAGGCTAGGCATAAATGTATTCCAAATCCCCTCCAGCCACTGAGGTTCCTATGCAAACTGCGAGTGCAATCCTGGACAGCGTGTTGACGTCAGTGTCCTAGCCTCAACCTCAGGAACACGTCGTATGACGAAACGCATAGGGCAGGGCTAGGATGCTGACGTCAACACGCTGTCTAGGATTGTACTCGCAGCACGCATACGAACCTCAGCGGCTGGAGGCGATTTAGAATATCTTAAATGTTTTAAATAAACCTTTTAATAAGCGTTATCACACTATTGGAGCTTCCTTCTTCCTTCTCTTATGTGTGGGTGAATCATGGGATGACTTATTGGAGAGGACCTTGTGCATTTGCTAACAAGCATTTCTGATTCAAGCATTGATTGAAAAAAGGCGCAGATTTTGGTTTATAATTTTACCAGCTATTGGATCTGGTGAGTCAGTTTGGTAGGTCTGGTGGAGGATCACACTCTGGTGTTACAGTCACATTGAATCTACATACAAGATATCACTAATTGTCACTACTATATATCGGTTATTGATAGATTGTTTTTCATTTATAAGTAAAAGGTTTTTTTAACACTAATACATTTCTACCGTCATATCTTCATATTTTTTTCAATTTTGTTCACACAATGATTAGAGCATTATCAATCACTTTATTTATTTTTTTCACTCATGAACTTTTAAGCACTTTGCACTTTAATGCTTTGCATATATATTAATTGTTTACTATAGTTGTACGATATAATGGTGTTGATGAATTTTAAAAACTAGCTGGGAACTAGCACATCCCTGAACTCAAATTGAATCATTAAAACTGTAATGTATCTTACTTATTTTTATTTATTTGTTTATTTTTGTATAATTTATTTTTGCCTCTGAGGCACAATTAGAGTCCCATTTCGTTCTCCTATTTTTTTAAAACATATTTACAGAGTAAAATGAAAACCCACAACAAAAATCAGTCTGTATGTAACACTGACTCTCGAAGGAGTGGCTGATTTGATTTGGGCCTGCACTCTAGTAACAACACCCCACTAACTTGGCTCAGTCCCCTTGACACAGCTGTGGTGCAATACAATACAGTACAATATAATACAATGCAAGGTACCTGTATTGTAACCTCAGGATCCACTGGCTCCACCTGCTGGGAGAAAACAGTACGCCACACACAACTGGATATTTCAACAACAGTGTATTTTACTGCGAAAATATTCAAAGAGGTGATTACAGTAATTGCGCTGTCATTCCAACATAGGACAACAGCACAATGGATTTCAATATAAACATTTTCAAACAATGTATATATATATATATATATATATATATATATATATATATATATATATATATATATAAATACCCAGGGAGCTCCCCCTACTTTTTAAGCTATGCGTGAGATCTCACTTAAAGTACTTGGTCTTTGGTCTTCTTGTCTTCGCTAGCTAAAGTAATTCCTTGTGATTTGTAATCCACAGGTTAGAGTATCTCTTTTGTGCTTTCTTAAAAGCAATAAACATTCAAGTTTAGTGCCAGTATTTGGCTGCTAGATGGAGCCAAATACTAAAACAAAGAAATGTCCATAGACTTGTGATTATAGCATGCAAATACACATTAATAAGCGAGGATGTCAGCGCTAGATGTATATGCAGTAAAGCATGCTTATTATACTCACTGTGTGACTGTCAGAAACCACGAAACAGACCGAGATAGAAGTACAATTAAATCACACTTGTTTATTAAATAGAAATAAAAAGGTAAATAGAAAAAGCATAATCAAAGCATAGCCAGAGTCCAGTAACCGGATTGAGTAGTCAGCCAGGCCAGAGTTCAATAACCAGATCGGGTAATCAGCCAAGCCAGAAGTCAGGGATCCAAGTAGAGCAACAGCAAGCAGGATAAGGAGCCATAAGGGATGTCAGCAAGCCAGTCTTTAAACAGAACCGCAGGAGATGGTTTCTTGTGAAGGCGAAGGAAGAGGTGAAGTGAGCTGGACAGCTTTAAGCAGGCAGGTCAGACGAGCATGATCAGGAACAGCTAGTAACTGTGGAGAGAGATGAGAGCTGGCAATTAGCCGACAGCTGAGCAGCCAGCCCAGAGAAGGAAGGGCTAAGCCAGCCTTGACAGTGACCTAAGTGGTTAATCCTCTGCATTGTGTAAAAGGGCTGTTTAATCCTGTCTACTCTGATCCTCCCCTTCTTCAACTGTCCCCAATCTATCTGCTGATAGTACAGAGGATTGGGGGAAAGCTGCACATGCTCAGTTTGGTGTGTATTGTTATGGGTTTAGTAACACTTTAAACCCAAATGCAAGCATTTTTTGTTTTGTATTGCAGCTTACCAATTCTTAGATGTGATGGCTGTATTCATTTTATTTTTTAGGCTTTGTTTCTTCCATTTTAATCTGTAATCCAGCCAGCAAGTCTTTTGTTTTTCACAGCACAAACTCTCCTGCAGAATGTATCAGTTTACAGGGATTAGACAAATCGTATAACACTGGCAGGGTGATGAAATCAGCTTTTATTTATTCATGTAAAGCCTTTATCACAAAAAGGGGAAAAAGAATGTTTGCTGTAACGGATTATAAAGTGTGAGCTGGAGTTTGGCTTCAATTTATTAGTATATTTAAACCTGCTAATACACATTTAATACTACCCCCTTCCCCCAGACTGGCAATGCTGCAGTCTGCTGTGCCTCCCTATTCTCATTCCTCCAGAGTTGTGTCTCACTAATACAGGAGGAGTGTTACTGGCTAGATCACTAGGTGAAAACAGAGGAAATAAAAAGCTAAAGAAAAGAAAACAAATGCAGCTACCACACCTAATGTTTAGTAAGTTGTAATATATTTTGGGTTTAACACTGCTTTAAAACCCTTGCGAGGTTTTAATTATTGTGTCACCATCAAAAGCTAATTTCACCTTTTGCAAACAAATAATAAATGCACCCACATTGATTAAAGTTTAGGTATACATTTTTTAAAAATTGCACTAGGAACCCTACTTACATTTAATGAGAAGTGTCCTTTGTTCTGGTGCGGAAAATCAAAGCCCTCTGCTCAACTCCTATTTGGAGCCATGATCTTCCAGTAATGTATTTTCTGAATTAAGGTAATAAACCTCCCCAAAGACTTACATAAGCCAGATCTCGATCCAGCAATGTGCCCGGGAGCAGAAGGTGATGCAGCTCTCTCTCTCTCTCTCTCCCTTCTCACTGCATTCAGTGAGAGCAGTTGGAGCCATTGGTTTCTGCTGCTGTCAATCAAATCCAGTGATGAGGGAACAGGGAGCAGAGCACAGCTTGGGATTGAGCCCACACATGTGGCACCATAGGAAGCTGCTTCCTATGGTGGCACACAGAGAAGAGGAGGAGCCCAGAGTACCGGTGGGGCCCCAGAAAAAGATGATCAGTGCTTCTTTGTGCAAAACTATTACACAGAACAGGGAAGTATAACATGTTTCTTGTAAATTACATTTAAAGTTGACTGTGAAATAAGAATGTTTTGTAAATATGGCTCAATATGTGTTTATTAAGTAAAAAATTTTTTTATTTGGATAGGAAAAAAGGAAAAAAATACTATGGCCATGGCTTCTTCATTTACAACAATAGCTTCAAGTGGATGTAAACCCTCACATATACCTAGTGAAGTGAATACATGATACATAGAGATTAAAAAAATCATCCTACATAAATTTTACATGTACATCCGCTGTCTTCCCAGAACCCTATTTAAGTCAGGGCAAAAGGGGCAGCTGCCCCGGGCCCAGTCATTGTTGTGGGGCCCAAAGTAGCTGCCCCTTGAGCCTACACTGCCTGAAAATAGTTGACAAGTGGATCCGGGAGGGCCCAAGAAAATGGTTGCCCAGGGTCCAATCAGTATTAAAGACGGCCCTGTGTCTTTCCCTTTCTACACCCTTTTATAAGTGCAGATCGCGTTAAAAATCTTTCATCTGCCAGCAGTAGATAGGGAAGGGTGGAGAGACTGCACTTACGCTGAATGAGAGCTGATTGGAGGAAAAGGACCCTCTCCCCATTCACATAGGCAAAGGAACGTGCAGAGCTGTATTCCAAATAGACAAGCTCAGCGCTTATCTCCCTCTAAGCACCCTCCCCAACACAAATTATTATTATTATTATTATACAGGACTTATATAGCGCCAACAGTTTGCACAGCGCTTTACAACATGAAGGCAGACAGTACAGTTACAGTACAATACAATTCAATACAGGAGGGAATCAGAGACCCTGCTTGCTAGAGCTTACAATCTAGATGGGAGGGCCAAGTTATACAAAAGGTAATAACTGTGGTGGATGTGCTGATGTAGAAAAGGAAAATACAGTTGTTAGGTATGGGCAGGATAGGCTTCTCTGAAGAGGAAAGTTTTCAGGGATCGTCTAAGCCCTTATACACACGGTCGGAGATTCCGACGGAATGTGTCCTAACAGACCGTTTTGTCGGATATTCCGACTGTGTGTGGTCTGCATCGGACTGTTTCCGACGGACCAAGTTTTCCAATTTGCTGGTAAAATTTTGCGACAAAATGCTCCTATCGGACATACTCCGATCATATGTAGCCTACTCCGACGGACAAAGTGCCACACATGCTCAGATCAAATTCCTAGACCAAAGCTATTGGCTACTAGCCTGAACGTAGTCCCGTCGTAACGAAATAACGTCATCACGTTATGTACAATCAGATTTTCCGACAACTTAGTCCGACCGTGTGTATGCAACATCCCTTCCGGACCTCTTCCGGAATTAATCTGTCGGAATTACTCCGGCGGATTTGGTTGTCGGAATCTCCGACCGTGTATACAAGGGCTAAAATCTAACAGAGTAGGAGATAATCAGACAGATTGGGGTAAGGAGTTCCATAGGACAAGAGAGCCTCTGGAAAAGTCTTGGAGGTGAGCATGGGAGGAGGTGAAGAGGGAGCTAGAGAGAGCAGGAGGTCTTAAAGGATATATCAGAGTCCAGGATTACACCTAGAACCTTAACATGCGGGGATGGACTGATAGTTGTGCCATCAATTTTTGCCAGATAGATCAGGGAAAGGAGCATGTGGGGGAGGAACAATTATAAGTTAGGTTTTTGGATAGATTGAGTTTGAGAAAGTGGTGTGACATTCAGACTGATATATCTGTTAGTAAATTAGTGACACGTGAAGAGACAGAGGGAGTGAGTTGAGGGGTAGAGACATAGAGACATAGATTTGGGTGTCGTCAGTGTAGAGATGGTATTGGAAGCCCAGCTGATTCAGGGGTGAGGTGTAGATTGAAAATAGGAGAGGTCCAAGAACAGAACCTTGGGGGACCCCAAGAGAGAAAGGAAGATGAAGTAGAATTGTGAGTAACGCTAAAGGTGTGGTTGGATAAGTAGGAAGAGAATCGGCAAAGAGTACAGTAAAGGAGACCAAAGGCATGGAGTTTTTTGAGGAAGAGTGTGTGGTCAACCGTATGAAAGGTAGCAGAAAAGTCCAGGAGTAGGAGCACAGAATAGTGTCTATTGGCCTTGGCCATTAGTAGGTTGTTTGTAAGTTTTAGGAGAGCAGTTTCTGTGTTTATGTTGAGGACAAAATTCAGCCTTTAGGGAATCAAGAAGGCAAAATTGTATTAATTTGAAGTGATTGGCGATCTACTGGGCAGTGAGTAAGTAAGTGGGTGGAGGCAGTGGAGTAAGAAGTAAAGAGTTGAAGGTAGAGAAGAGTTTACAGGGATGGGATGATAAGTTGTTAATGAGAGTGATACATTTTTAGCTCATGTTATCTCCTGTGTTGGAGAACTTGTCAGAAGTGACTCATGCTGATAACAGAGGAAAGAAGCACCAAAGAGAAACAACACTTAGAGCTTTGGAAACAGACAAGTAAAAACTACAGATATTACAACCACTTTAATGCATGTGTTATATTTCTTTGATTTTTACTGTTTTTTTACAAGTGGTAGTTAAGTATGCATTGAAGAGTTCATGTTTAAATTTGACCAAGACAGTGCAAGAATAATATTTTTTTTCACTGCAGATTTAAATGTGTGAATCAGAGGGTCAAGATAAAACACAGATGATATTTTGATTATGTATAATTTCACCCCTATTATTATTCTGTCCTTGATTTAATGCCAGATCTTATATTTGACCTCCTTACACCAGCTGGGTCTGTGTGTGGCCATAGCCAAATCACCTGTGAGGGAGAATGGATAAGAATAATTGACAGCAAGCACTACTCATTGTTTATCAAGTGTCTGTAAGTGATTACATGTTATAAAAAAAATAAAGTCACTATGGTCCAAGGAGTGACAGCTGTTGCGTTGAGCATATACCATGTGCTTCTAATGTTCTGAGGATGACAATGAATAAGAACAAATACTAGTAGAGTTACTGTTTAAGGCCCAATTCACACTTAGCATACCGGGAACCCACATTCCCATGTGCCTTTTTTTTATGCATTTTTGCGTGACATGCATAGGGCAGCCCCTTCACTTGGATGGCCTTGCCCTATGAGTGACAAACATGCTGAAGAAGCTCCAGAACCTTTTTTCATGCACTTTTGCCACGCAACAAAATGTATGGCAATATCTGATAACTATGCTTGGTGTGCCAGTGATGCAGGATTTGAATACCTTGCAAGAAGACCTAAACAAAATAATGGGGTGGGCAACTACATGGCAAATGAGGTTTAATTTTGAAAAATTTAAAATTATGCATTTGGGTGCCGAAAATATGAAAGCAATTTACTCACTACGGGGAGAACCTCTTGGGGAATCTAGGATGGAAAAGGACCTGAGGGTCCTAGTAGAGGACAGGCTCAGCAATGACATGCAATGCCAAGCTGCTGCAAGCAAAGCCAACAGAGAATATTAGCATGCATTAAAAAGAGCAAAAGAGCTTTCACTACAGAAATAAAATGATAATTTGCCCACTCTGCAAGACTCTGGTCCAGCCGCATCTGGAGTATGCCGTCCAGTTCTGGGCACCAGTCCTCAGGAAGGATGTGATGGAGAGAGTCCAGAGAAGAGCAACAAAGCTCATTAAGGGAATGGAGGACCTCAGCTATGGAGAAAGCCTACAAGCATTGAACTTATTCTCTCTGGAGAGGAGACACAATGAGAGGGGATATGATATCAATGTACAAATATCGTACTGGTGACCCTAGCATAGGGAAAAAAACTTTTTAGTAAAAGGGAATTTAAAAAGACATGAAGCCATTCACTAAAACTGGAAGAGAAGTGGCTTAACCTTAAACTCCGTAGAGGGTTCTTTACTGTCAGAGCGGTAAGGATGTGGAATTCTCTTCCACAAGTAGTGGAATCAGCGGGCAGCGTCAATAGTTTCAAAAAACTATTAGATGGGCACCTTAACGACCTCAACATACAGGTATATACGATGTACTATTGAAATAAACACATACACACACATTATAGGTTGAACTGGGTGGACTGGTGTCTTTTTTTAATCTCAACAATTATGTAACTTAATGGTGCTGCAAGTGAGACATGTCTTTATAGCATGTTTTTCATGCATTCCCAAAACAAGCACAAAAACATAGTCCCTATGCATTTTGAAAAGATGTGAATGCAGCCCAAAGGACTGTAGTTCTTTTAAGACTGTGAAGACTGCAGGTGGACTGCAGATAAGAAAGATAAAAATAGGAGGAAGAATGAAAAAACCCTGTATCTAGTAAGGTGATGGCTTTGCTAATGTACTAATACAGTGATTTGAAAAGTATTCATACCCTTTGACATTCTCCACATTATGCCATGTTACAACAAAAAAACGTAAATGTATATTATTGGGATTTTATGTGATAGATCAACACAAAGTGGCACATAATTGTGAAGTGGAAGGAAAATGATAAATGATTTTCCAATTTTTTTTACAAATAAATATGTGAAAAGTGTGGTGTGCATTTGTATTTAGCCCCCCTGAGTCATTTGGCTTTGCAAATCTAGAGCGTAACACCTGTGCCCATTCTTCTTAGCAAAATAGCTTAAGCTCTGTCAGATTGGATAGAGAGCGTCTGTGAACAGCAATTTTCAATTCTTGCCACCGATTCTCAATTGGATTTAGGTCTAGACTTTGATTAGGCTATTCTACCACATGAATATGCTTTGATCTAAACAATTCCATTGTAGCTCTGTCTGTATGTTTAGGGTCGTTGTCCTACTGCAAGGTAAACCTCTGCCCCAGTCTCAAGTCTTTTGCCACTCTAAGCCCTTGTACACACGGTTGGACATTCCAACAATCAAATCCGTCGGATTTTGTCCGAAACTGGTGTTGCATAGACACAGTCGGATAAAGTTGTCGGAAAATCCCATCATTCAGAACGTGATGACGTTATTTTGTTACGACGGGACTATGTTCAGGCTAGTAGCCAATAGCTTTGGTCTAGGAATTTGATCTGAGCATGCGTGGCACTTTAGAAAAAAGGCGATAAACTGCGCTATTGGAAAAACCCTCCCTCTAAGCAGCAACTCAGATCGTAATACTCCGATAATATGCACAATATAAAAAGAAAAAGCTGCGCTCAAAACCCAAAAATTGTGCTAAATACAAACTACATGCAATTAATAGCATGAGTGATTAAATATAAATAAAACGTGAATATCAGATGATATATAATTAGATTAAACACATAAATCATATGATAAAAAATTATTATCTTACAAGAATGATCCCCTATAAAATAAAAATCTCATGTGGTCAAACTAAACAAAAATCTGCAAATGCAGAAAAGTGAAGGACACCAACATTGATATGTGTGCCCTCATATAATCACACTTCTAAAATCATAGTCTCCAAAAAACTCAAACGGAAGGTGAATACAATATTAAGTGAAGGAGAAAATAGTCCCATTAAATCCCAAAGGTTGATATTAATCAGCAAGTGATAAAAGTTCATGTAGAAAAAATGACATCCACATCCCTTCGTGTAAAAAATAATCCAAAAGGAAACACCTCCACCGATAGGAAGAGAAGGGGGGGGCGCTTACCGGAACTTAAGATCTCAGTGTTACCTGAGATCAAAAGAGCACATAGATCAGAGATCTGGCTGGTCCATCACAGGAGCCGCAGCGGAATGTCCTCAATGCAGATACCAGTTGGTGAAACGAAGGTGCCACAATTCATATAAATAAAGCAGAAAGAGCTCCCATAGCGTAAAAAACTCTTATTTATTCTCTAGGTCCATGAGCCTACACCCACAAGGATGTCAGATCTGTCCTGGCAGTTTTTTTGTCCCATTTGACATGAATAGGACTGCCTGCAAGGGGATGCACAGAATACCTGTGTATCCCCTTGCAGGTAAACACAGCTCTCCATGGGTGTATGCTTTAGTACACCCCACTGAATGAGGCCTTAGTAGGATTTTAGCAGGAATTTCGTAATTTATATTATGTTTGTGTGCAAATAAGGATTTTAGTGTTTTTGATACATATTTGCGCAAAAATTGCAGGGCCTTAAAAATCAGTAGCACTTATAATTCTACAGGTCCTATGGTTTCAAAAAATATATGGTTTGGGGGGGTCTTTCACAAATTCTGAATGCTGTAAGGGAAAAATAAAAACCTTCAAATTCTGAGAAAAATATGGATATTTACATTTTTGAGTTTGTTCGATTTTAACCATTTTGCAAAAAATGTAAAATTAAAATTACAAATATTTGTTATTTATTAACTCCATACAGGTTAAGCTTTTATATTTAGTTGGAATTTATCAGGAATTTTGAAAAATTAGCTGTGTTTTTATCTGCTAATAATGGTTTTAGTGTATTTTTAGCAAAAATGTTGTTTTGATAAACATTTGCACAAATGTCGTGGGGTCTAAAAGATCAGTAGCACCTTCTTTTTAATCCAGAGCTCATATGCTTTCAAAAAATATATAGTTTGGGAGGACCTTTACAAACTCTGAAAGCTGCAAGTGAAAAATGAAAACCTCCAGATTTTTTGAGAATTTTTTGGGTATGTTCTATTTTTACCATCTTGCAAAAAATCCGAAATTTAAAATTTACAAATATTTGTTATTAAATAACTCAACACAGGATAAGATTTTATATTTAGTAGGGATTTAGCAGGAATTTTGTCAAATTAGCTGTGTTTTTATCTGCTAATAATAGTTTTAGTGTATTTTTTGAGAATATATTGTTTTGATAAACATTTACGCAAATACTGCAGGGTCTAGAAAATCAGTAGCACTTTTTTTTTTATTCTAGAGATCATATGCTTTCAGAAAATATATGGTTTCAGGGTTTTTCGCAAAGTCTGAAAGCTGTAAGGGAAAAATTAAAACCTTCAGATTTTTTGAGAAATGTGGATATTTACATTTTTGCATACGTTAAATTTTAACCATTTTGAAAAAAGACGCAAAGGCGTTAATTATACATTTTTGTTGTTATTTATTAACTCAATACAGGTTAAGCTTCTAAATTTAGTAGGGATTCAGGAATTTTTTCAAATTAGCTGTCTTTTTATCTGCTAATACTGGTTTTAGTGTATTTTTTGCGAATATATTGTTTTTATAAACATTTGCGCAAATACTGCGGGGTCTAAAAGATCAGTAGTACCTTCTTTTTATTCTAGAGATCATATTCTTTCAGAAGCTGTAAAGGAAAAAATTAAAACCTTCAGATTTTTTGAGAAATGTGGATATTTAAGTTTTTGCATACGTTCGATTTTCACCATTTTGCAAAAAGGTACATGTTACAAATATTTGTTATTTATTAACTCAATACAGGTTAAGCTTTTATATTTAGTATGAATTTGTAAAATTTGCTGTGTTTTTATCTGCGAATAATGATTTATTGGATTTTTAGCAAAAATATTGTTTAATAAACATTTGCGCAAATATCATGGGACCTTAAAAATCAGTATGAATGAATGAAATACTTGTATAGCGCACAATGCGAACTGAATCACCTCTAAAAGAGGAAGGTCTTAAGTTTTTTCCTAAAAGCCAGGTGATTTTCTTCCAGACGGATGTCGATTGGTAGAGCATTCCATAGCCGGGGCCCTTGGACAGTGAATCTCCGATCCCCCTTAGATTTATACCGGGCTTTGGGCACGAGGAGGAGATTTTTGTTAGCTGATCGAAGACTGCGGTTTGGTGTGTAATGATTTATTTTCTCCATTAGGTATTGCGGAGCTTCTCTATGCACGCATTTATGGGTGAGGCAAAGGGTTTTGAACGTGATCTGATTTTTTACAGTTAGCCAATGTAAGCTCCTCAGCGAAGAAGAGATGGATTTCCAGGTTTTTTTTCCTGTTATCAGCCTTGCCACCGTGTTTTGGATAAGTTGTAATCGCGCAAGTTGATATTTAGGTAATCCTATGTAAAGCGAGTTTGCATAGTCCAATCGCGAATTAATGATTGTTCCAACTACCACTGCCTTGTCATTCTTTGGGATAAAAGGGATGAGTCTGCGAAGCATGCTCAGCTGATGGTGAGATCCCCTGACACCTTCTTTTTATTCTACTGGTCAGGTCCTTTCAGAAAATATATGGTTTGGGGGGGGGGGGTCTTTCACAAACTCTAAAAGCTCTAAGTGAAAAATAGAAAAGCAAAGGAAAAATTGCAAAAATGGTTTGGCCACCTGAGTGTACAAAATGGAGCACAGTGCCTGGCAGCGAAAGGGTTACAGCCCATTGCATCCTTACAAACAACAAAAAAAAAAAATCAAAATTTTGCTTTCTCATTGACATCAATGCATTTAAGCAAAATTTGGATTGGGAAATCATTGATTTTTGACGAAATTTCAAATGAAAACTTAATAA
Source organism: Lithobates pipiens (assembly GCF_037356315.1). Classification (NCBI taxonomy): domain Eukaryota; kingdom Metazoa; phylum Chordata; class Amphibia; order Anura; family Ranidae; genus Lithobates; species Lithobates pipiens. The sequence goes on from NW_027507785.1 coordinate 288,695,984, forward strand.
TTTTGCTCATCTCTTTCACAATTCTTAATGGTAGGAGGTTTGTATGATCCTAATTGGCTTGTGGACAAAGTTTTTAGAGACAGGAGAGACTTATGCCAAACATGGGTCAAAATTTGGCCCGGTTCAAAAGGTACCCTCTGAGATTTGATCCAACCATGGGCAGGCTGATTGTACCCAAGTTGATCCATCGATCAACTTGGGTACAACCAGCCTGTCAGATTTTTTTCTATGTGATTACTGCCATCAGCTATAGTCGCTAACAGTAATCATTTTGGTCTACGTGCCAGGAAGTCCCCGCCAGTAGAACAGGATAGCACTGCTGAAGGTATTTCCTCATCAACAAAATTAAGCTAGTTCCAGGCTGGCCAAACATGGATCAAAATTTGTCCGGTTCTGCAGAGGCTGCTAGATAGCGTAAGCATCACTTAAACATGGAAACTCCACAGATATTTTGCAGAAAACCTCCAAAAATTTGCAAACCTTTAACAGTAAGCACATTATCTCTATCCAGATCAAATTTTGAACCTGGCAAATCAATTTGGTCATCTCTAATTTTTAGGTTTACTGTCTAATTTAGGAGCAAACCATTCCTTTTTTTCTCACTAAAATGCATCATTGACATCTTTAACTAAGACAAGGTTACAAGTTAAAATGCGCACTGAACTATCGTTAGCTAGTGTTGATTATTCCTGAATACACTCAAATTATAACAAACTAATTTACAAGAAATTGTACATGACCTTTCCAAATAATAAGCACCCTCTGTTCTCATCCTGTAGCTGTCAAGGTTCTCTAAGCCTGTGGATCATTTTCTCCTGCTCTTCTTTGATTTCTCTTTCCACAGCCTATTCCTTGGTTGTTTAATGTCGTGAGAGCATCATTAATTCTTCAGCTACTAATAGGATCTCAAAACTTTTGTTTACCGCCTGTCTATTGAAATGTCTTTTAATTTTAAAAGGAGTCATCATGAGGCCATTAAGGTTACAGACATCAAAAGTAGATGATTATCACTTGGATATACATTCTGAACTAGAGAAATCTACAATACATCTTGAAGTGAAGTAGCAGAAAATAAAGAATTGATAAACACTAAGTGTTTCTAGAAGAGGCACAGATGTATCATATAATAAACCAATGTCTTACTGGCTCCTGTGTGGATACCTCAAATATAACAGATAAAACACTTATGACAACCTCTTAAAGACAGGAATAACTATTTTTGGGGATGGCTGAATCCACAAGGTTGGATTTACTGGGTAATTAGTTGAATTTAAAAAAAAATTGATTAAACATAAAATCCTATGGCCATAGGCTGCCCACCTTTCTCCAAATAAGAACAGTTCAAAATAAAAGGCAAAAAAATGAAAGGAAAACCTAAAAGGAGAGGTGGAAGTGTTGCTTCATGGAGGATGTAGGTGTCGAGTCTTGCTAATGTGACCTCTCCTTAATCCTCCTACTCCTCCACCTCCACCTCCTCCTCCCTCTACTCCTCTTAGCCCTTGTACACACGGTCAGACATTCCGAGGGAAAATGTCTGATCGGACCGTGTTGTCGGATAATCCGACCGTGTATGGGCTCCATCGGACTGTTTCCGTCTGAATATCCGACGGACAAAGTTTTAGAGCTGGGCTATAAAACTTTCCGACAACATGATCCGATCAGACTTTGTCCGATTGTGTGTAGAGAATTCCGATCGGACAAAGTGCCACGCATGCTCAGATCAAATTCCTAGACCAAAGCTATTGGCTACTAGCCTGAACGTAGTCCCGTCGTAACTAAATAACGGCATCACGTTCTGAACGATCGGATTTTCCGAAAACTTTGTCCGACCATGTGTATGCAACACAAGTTTCAGACAAAATCCATCGAGCAAAATCCGACGGATTTTGTTGTCAGAATGTCCGACCGTGTGTACAAGGGCTTACTCTTGCTTCTTCACCTCTTCCTCCTCATGTAGACTACTCAAATACCATATAGTAGCAATCAATATCACATTATTGCACAGTGCTCCATTCATGTACAGCTGATCCCTTCAATATGCTACTGCAAGTTAATATTGTAGCCGTTGCCAATGGAAGACATCTCTTTGATTTGTGTGTTGCCACAGAAGCTTGTCTTTTGTCTTCTTTGTTGCATTTAGTATGTTCCTCTGTCCCACCACCCTTTTTTAATGCTAGTTGGTACAATCATTAGCAAGACACTCCCAGCCTCTCTCTGACATTTAGTTGTAAGTTTCACTTTCCAAGCAGAAAATTGTCTTTTGAAGTAAAACTACATTAGAGTCAACTTCTGTGTCTTATGGAACAGAAAAGCTGCTTGTGGATTCTGACAGCTCAGCAAGCGGCCATTTTGTCCAAACACACTAAGTCTAATGAGCTATGCAATTTCATGTATTGGCATTTGAAGCAGATCAGTACAACAACAGATTTCCAATACACTGCTCCATTTCTTGTGAAGTTTCCCCATGCCTTGGTAAGCACATGGTCTTCACTAGGGTACCATTGATGTTCACAGCCCCATTAAAGTACCACTGATACCCTTCAAAATACGCCTTATGTAACCAAATAATGAGAACCACACAAATATGGAGAACATTTGGCCGCAGTGGCCATTTATTAACAAAACCACACATTTTAATATTATAAGAGAAACAATAATAATAAATAACATAAAGGTGGTCTTAGGAGGCACAGTGAACCAACATCAAGTTTGTATCTGCGTGTCTACTAAAGGTTCCCCAGCCACGCTACAGCGACTGGGGGACCACCCACCTTTTAGCAGATTCTTGCTACTTACCACTTCTCAGTTAACCCACCATTAACTGGGTTACCACAGAAGACTCCATACCTTAGATGGGTCCCTATAAAGAACTATTGAAAATCTGAACACCTCCAAAGACTGCAACCACCAAACATTTACAACCAACATGAAAAGAGATCCAACACAGGGCAGGAGAATGGAAAGCTTCTTCCACGGTCATTGGCTCAGACTGCTTGTCGCCTTTTCAAATCCCACCTTGCATACCCCCCACAGCCCTCCTGCTCTCCACAAGCTGACCAATCCTGGTAATGTAGCATCCCCACTTTGCCTAAATTAACTCTATCCTGTCACGCTCCACTGTCCCTACCCAAAAAACCCCCACCCCCACGTGGCCCTCTGCTTATTTTTCTTTTTTTTTTTTGCTTTGGTCTTCTCTTTTTGTGCTCTCTGGGTGAGCACATGTTGCATTACAGATTCTGAGATCTGCTTAGAAGTAATTTGGATCAAATTAAAGCCTTCGCCAATAACCTTAGGTGTCTGTTCTCACTCCTAAGAAGCAAATAATCCTACAATATGGAAATTTGTACGTGCACTGGAGTTTTTTTTTGTATTGAATTTGCTCCTGGATCTACAAGAACTGTTGCAGCCAGAAATATCACTGCCCTTGGAATTTCTGATCAGTTCTATTCTATGTCTGATTTCTTTGCTGCTTAGTTATATGTTCTCTGCATAACCTGTCTGCACACAGATAATGCTACACTGCTCACCCTTACAATAACTTGTCCCAGCAAGAATCTTTACATCCGCTATGCATTGATTGGGCCGCATACATGCTTTGTGCTGGGAGCGCACCGCAAAGCCCCGTACTAACGATCAGAACCCAGAACTCCCAGTTCCACGTCACCTGATTGCTGTGATAGCCTTTGATTGGCTATCAGAGTGATCAGTCACTGTGAAGCCCATCCCTTTGTTTTCTCTCTCTGAATGGAGGAGAGAGATTCTCTCTCTTATTGCAGAGAGAAAAAAAACATAAGTGTGTAAAAAATAAAAAGAAAGCATAATTACAAAATAAAATAAAAAATAAAGAAAAATACCTATAACAAGGTTTGATCTAGGCCAGGGCCAGGGTTAGTATTTGGGTTAAATAAGAGTCAAAGGTCTAGGTCAGGGTCAAAAGTCATCGGTCAAAGGTCAGTATATTTTGGGCAGGATTGTTTTGTTTTTTTCTAAAAACATTTTTTAAATTCGTATCAGTTTCAGTTAGTGTCAGTGTGTTTAGATAGGATAAAAAAAAGTGTGCACTATTGCTTCTGGGCTGTACCACGGGTACAAACAACAACTATTTTGGGCCAGTTTTCCTTTCATAATAAAAAAAACAGGAGATATCCAGTACCGTTTACTACCAAATGAAAGCCAAGTTTGTCCTAAAAAAAACAAGGTACAATCCACGTGGATGCACAAAGTAGCTGTGATGATATGTGCAGTTTTACTAACGCATGTCAAAGCTGCAAAAGTGTTCTTATGCATTAACATTTGTTTTACCCTTAGGCACGAAGGGGTTAAAGTGGTTGTAAAACTCAGAAATGAAATATGAACAAAGGATATCCCTCTATAGTGTGTACCTGTCTTGATTACACTAAGTGTAATTTCTGTTTACTGCTTTGTTCCTCTGCTACCAGCATTAATCACTTCTGACAAGTTTTCCTGACACCAAGGGAAAAATGGTGACAGGGAAGGGAGCTCCAGCACATTAACAGCCTCAGCACTTTTCCTGTGAGCTGTGTGAAGGGGGGCCTGTCTCTGCCCTCCAATCAATTCTCAGAGCTCTCCTCATTAAGCTCTGCAGAGTGTAACTTCAGACCCTTTTTCTGAACTTTCACACAAGCTCTTCAATTCTGGAATTTGAACAAAAGTAGAGAAAAGAATAATGCAGATAAACAGGTACAACTTATGTAGGATGATTAGTTTCATCTCTGTGTATCACCTGAGGCCAGTCACTTCACTGGGTATATGTGAGGAGGGTTTACAACCACTTTATATGAGAAAGATATATTGCATTTTTGGAGGCCAAGTCACTGAAAAACAAGATATCAAAACTGCATGAAAATACATCCTGCAACTATACTTCCTTCAAGCATTTTACGTGATCCTCCAGATCACTAAAATCTCACTCACAGAGACCTTCACTAAGATCCTGCTTGCCAGGGATGGGCCTAACATACCCCAATGTGGTTCTAGGTGAGTTTGGCGAACTTTACTGATGTTTTGGTGTCAAATTCAAAAGCCAATGAAGCCAAAGGGAGCCAAATGTTATAAAACAGTATTGGCCATTTACTATGCTAACAGGCAATATATTGTCAACTGCTCTGGAGAACATGTGTCGATGCAAAAAAAAGTTTAACATTTCCATTTGGCGAGGAGCAGTTATTTTTAGAGTGCTAAAGTAAAATATAAAATATAACATTCCTGGGGGTGCCCTTAACCTGTCTGTGAGGATAAGCCAACCTCATGAACCTGAAAAACACCACTAAAGAGACCAATGCTGTTTATTTAGTTATAACGTGTTCAGTCTTGCCCAGAGACTTGGAATGTGACTGCCGTGCTGTGCTTCAGATTGGTCCCCACTTGGGGATTATCGCCAGACTGGTTGTAATCCTGATACAGAGCATCCGAATATGCATCTGCCATTGCCATGTCAAGCAAGGTGCTGCCATGGAAAAAGCTTATCCAAGCCTATCCAAATGCTGGACATGGTATCGCGTACCGGCCTATTGCAGGTCTTGCACACTGCTGGGTACGTGAATGGGAGAAACTGTGGGTAATTTACTCATCATGCCAGAGACGGCACATTAACTTTACCCCATGGGCGTAATGCCACGCCTGTGGATGGGACTGAGAAGCCGTCTGATCTTGGACAAGATGGACTGCCGATGAAACTAGGTAACTTCTGCTCCTCCAAGCATAACCATCACCTCTGAAGACCCGAGCCGCTTCTGTCTCTAAGTGCTCTGTCTTGGTCCAAATACCCCTGTGTTGGCCTCCCCAGAAGAAATAGAGTTCGAGCAGCTACTGAACCACCTGCCACAGGAGATATGCCTTAATGGAATGATGATCCTGTGACCACTTGTTCTCAGGACTCTACAGATCAACCTAATCCCACACTGCTAGAACCTACAGTGGGAGCAATACCCTCTGTGACCCTCCTGGACACCACCAGCCTCTTCAATTCTCCTGTTCCAAATCCTGAAGAGCCACAGTCCCTGCTTCCAGAAGCCTCATCTACTTCTCATCCTGAGAATATTATTTGGGTGCCCTGGAGCATGCTGATGTTTGACAGTAGTGATTAGGAACGTCTGTCCTCCCTTGAGATTTTCATCCCGCTACCTTGGGTACCAGAAGAAGCCCAAGCCCCACGGCTGTAGGAAAAGACTTCTAATTTACATGCAGGGTGCCGGATTCCAAGGGAGTTTCTTTTTAGAAGCACACGATTGGAGCCGGAGGCTTTAATTGGCTTAAAAAAAGGGTGGGCTTGGGGCGCAGAGCGCTGCTCCCTGAGCCAACCCAGTTGTGTGACAATAGTGAATTCATATTCACTATTGTCTTCTCACTGCTCCTACTGGCTCAGGAAGTGGGTCCTGAGAGCCAATTGAAGGATAGGAGAAGTGATCCTATTGGTTGACGAGGAGGAGGAGGGAGGAGACGCAGGGGAAGCCGCGCCACCGTGAAGCTGGGGAAGGAAGAGATGCCGAGACCCACTGCCTGCCGCCCAGAGGAAAACCCAAGATGGAGTATGTGCAGGGACTGATCGACGGACCAGGGAGTAATGGATTATCAGTGTCACCCAAAAATATACCACCAGCCCCCACTGCTCACCACCCATCAGATGCTTACCTCCAGCAAGGGTTGGTTCCTCCAGGCCATAAACTAACCAGGTTATCTAGATTACAAAGATTCTTCGAGGTCTAACCCCTCAGAAAATACAGCTATGTGTTCCCATACGTGCAAGAGGACTTATTCTGACAGTTGGAGGAAAATCATCCTAAAATGTATAGCAAGGCCGTCTGGGAGAGACTCAGAGTAAGGGAACACCTCTGAGAATTTTGGTACCAGAACAAGTTTATTGAGGCCCAATTTCACCAGATTTATCAAGAACATTTAGAGTCACATCTTTATTAATTGGATCGATGGTCACAGTACTCCCTGACCACGACTATTATGTTCAAGGAAAAGACTTAATGTTCTGCTTTTACAGTTGCCACTTTGAAGTTAGTCTTTTACTGCCTTATAATGTTATAATGTCTTAACAGTTGTAAAAATTGTTGTATTTACTGTATACTGTTATTTATTTCTGTATTCACAGCCGAGGCAGCTCACGAAAAGGGGAGGGCAAATGTAGGCAGGTTGTGTTAATGCTGATTTAGTACGTCAGCAGCTAGCCCAGGCTGGGGGAAAAGGTTACGTTGGGTGTACTCAGTTCCCAGATTTTTTTGGTCCCAGCCAACCCACCTGCGGTATAAAGAGAGGAATGGCTGAGGTCAAGAGAGCAACTGTTTCCACTTTTGTCTCAACTCATGGGTTGGGACTGCTGTGCCTTGCAGTCCGTTGAAGGAAATGGGATTCCCGGGGACATTCAAGCCATAGAGATTACCAGCATGGACTACTGCCTCATAGAGGTATGCCTAGGCAGCCACACAGCTATAGTTAGGATTAGGGTTTGGAGGTTTTGGACTTGTTTATATTAGATTGTAATGTTGAGAAACTGTTCCAAGCCTGGTCTGAAGTTATTCAAAGGTATGTATGTTCAGTCTGGCGTATCTAAAAGAATCAGGGTCTGTAAATCACAAAGATGTATGACGTCATACCACTACAAAAGGGGTTAAGTCGGTAAGACGAGGAAGAGAAACACAGTTGCTAAGAGTAACCAAACACAAGTTCAAGAAACAAATTAACCAGTTGTTAGGCATTCTACCTGGTAAGGTGACGGGTTCTCCGGTAGTGAGGGGGTCATTGTCTGGCTCCCTCCCTAGCAGTTGGTTTCCAGTAGCAACCAGCAGTGAACCTGCATGATGGAGATCTATGCCTTGGACATGCAGATACGGGAAGGGCAGGAGTTAATGGTGAGCATGCATGCATGCGGCCTGCTCTATGTGCTTGGCTGAACCCCATTCTGTTAGGACTGGTTCACATCTATGCGCTGCTGTTTAACCACTTACCTACTGGGCCCAGGCAAATTTTCATCTTTCAAAGCTGTCGCACTTTAAATGACAATAGCGCGGTTGTACAACACTGTACCCAAACAAAATGTTTAAAAAAATGTTAACAAAAATAGAGCTTTCTTTTTGATGGTATGTAATCACCACTGAGTTTTTAATGTTTTGCTAAATAAAGACCGAAAAAACACCCTAAAAAAAAACATTTTTATAGTTTGTTATAAAATTTTGCAAACAGGTAATGTGTCTTTGATGTGTGCGGGTGAGGTGGCATTGATAGGCATCGATGGGCAGTGATAGGTTCCACTGATAGGCAGCACTGTTGGGCATTAAGGGTTGGCACTGATGGGCACTGATAGGTGGCACTGGTAGGCGGCACCAATAGGTGACATTGATGAGGAGGCACTGATTGGCAGCACTAATGGACACTGGCTGGCAGCACTGGTGGACACAGATTGGCAGCACTAGTGGGCACTGTTGGTACTGCACTGATAATCAGGACATTGATTTTCAGTGCCCTGATTATCAGTGTACATGTCCCTTTAACACAAGCCGGTTATTAGTTCTCTTCTCCTTCTCTTCACTTCTCTCACACTGACAGCATGCTGATAACCATCTTCTGTTTACATCTGTGATCAGCTGTGATTGGACACAGCTGATCATGTGGTAAAGAGATTCTGATTGGCGCTTTACCTCAATCTGTAATCAGCAGTGTCTGGAGGAGGTAAGCATAACATATTTGTTATTTTTAAACAAACAAAAAAAAAAAGACTAATAGTCTTCTGGGACCTGTGGCACGTCCCAAGATGCTGCAGGCAGGAAAGGGAGGGGGCGAACTGTCAAAACCAAGTGCCTGCCCCCCCCCCAAAAAAAATATATAATGTGCCAAAAGTTGATGGGGGATGGTAGAAAAGCAGAACTTCTCCTTTTCGGTGAAGTTCTTCTTTAATATGATACTGTAAAGAAGTCCGGGTGCATATATAGTAATAAATACAGTATGCCTCTGTTAAACATTTTTTATCAGCTAAGTTTTGAAACAAAAGTTAAAACAGCCTGTGCTGGCAGCATGTAGAAGAGTCAGAATGCTGTTCTGACACAAACAGTGTCCTGACTCTCCTGCAGCCTGACATACCCCACTAGGCACCTCCTGGCTTGGCAAAAGTAAATTGTTTAATCCGATCCAAGCCAATCAGATGCAGGCACCATGAAGGAATTCCGACAACTACAGCTGGCTGTGAGAATACAATAGCCGGCAAGGGTGATTTGTTCATATTTGCTGTTTAGCAAAGATTCTAGATTTGCAGGCTGAACAAAAGAAATCAGTGTGTGTGTGGCTAGCTTAAACCCTGCTCTAATTAACAACTCTATCACTGCCTGAGCAAAAATTTTGATTGGAGCAGTATTCAGTGGGTTGTGTTGGAGAGCTAGGATGCTGCCTGTGTGTGAGATCAGAAATCCACTCTCCTAGTGCTGCTAGCACAGAGCCTATTAACATTTCCTGTAGCACTTAGCAGATAAAAAAGGAAAGAAGAGGCATATTCATTCATTTTAATGCAGCCTGATTATAGTACTAAATTAGGAGGATTTAATTAAGCTTTAAAAGCTCAACTTTTCTGCTGTTGCCTCTTGTCATGATTCAACTCTTCTACAGCCTTGGAGCCCAACATGCAGCCAGTCCATGCTCATCAGCCCTGGAGTCCTGCCCATGCTCATTATGGGGTCCACTGTGCTACAGACCTTTGTTCATGTGTAGAGTCCAACAGGTTGAGCCCTTGAGTGCCAGCATTATGTCTTGTCTGTACACCACTTTGATTATGTCCTAAGGCCAGAAAGGCATTTCCCCTAGTGCTGTTCTAGGTTTGGCCACAACTCATCTTGACTTCTTCTGATTGGAAGTGAGATCTTTGGCCAACGAACACATCCTATCATAGGGTATCCATGCTAGTGCTGGCAGTACAGGTGAAGTACGGAAAAGGATGCTGGACAAGGCTTCTTCTAGCTCATCCACCTCCTTTCAGTTTCTGCCGCTCTCACGATTCTAATTCATAAATTTTAATTTTCAAAGAAAACTAGTATGAAGTGTACCAGAAATCCCTAAAGTTTTCCTCATCGTAATTTACAAGTTATCCTATTTCTCAGTTTCCTTCATTTTCATTTTCATTTTCATACGCCTATATTTTCAGAAGAAACAGCCTCAAACTCTTTTTTGCAAAACAATGGACAATTTTCTAACAAATGACTGAGATATCTAAACTAAAGTGTTGCACACTAAAAGCTTTTAGACATTTTTATTTTCCACCAAAACACGGAGCAATTGCCCAGCCGGAGTTATTGCAAACTGGAAGGAATTCACAATATTTTTCTGTTATTATCAAGAACACAAAACCAGATAAAGATATGGGACATGATACAATTAGTTCAAGAGAAAATATTTACACACCTGTTCCAATTTGTCGGCGCATTTCGAAAATGCTTTTGATATTTAAACAATCCTTAGAAGCTCACAGAGCGTACCAGAGAGAGTCTTCTGTCTGAAGAGTTATTACGAGCTGAACCGCTATATTTTACAGATCGGCTCATTTGCATCAAGCTAAGTAAAATCAAAGAGCGTCATCTATTTAATAAAATTATACATTTCTCCCTTTTGTTGCGTAGGGTTTAGAAAGAATCTTGTAAAAGCCATTGAAGAGATGGCTTTGTTCTGAGTAGGGTCACGTCTGAGTAGCTAAAGGCACAACCTGTCCTTCCATATAGCATAATAATGGAGAGTTTTCTACGTGTCTTCTGCAGAAAAGCCCTCAAGGAAATTATGAATAAATACCCCGGCCTCTCTGTTCTGTAACAATTTGCAAGTTGTTGATTACAAGCCACCTAAATGTAAGTCTTTGAAAATCAGAGGAGCCAAGGATCACATTTTCCTGTAATTATAACACGCGCCTTATCAAAAGCTTATACCAGGGGAAACAATTTAGAAGATTTTATTGGACTGATCTGGGATTTTAATTATGTGTGAAAACTATAAAATATTTGCTTAAGATTAAAAATAAAGTAAAATGGTAGCACATAAATGAGCAACTTTGAGCAACAGGTAAATAAAGAACTCACTAAAGGGGTTATTTACGATAGGCAAATCCACTTTGCACTACAAGTGCAAGCTACAAGTGCAAAGTGCACTTGAAATTGCATTGAAAGTGCACTTGGAAGTGAAGTCACTGTAAATCTGAGGGGTAGATCTGAAATGAGGGGAAGCTCTGCTGATTTTATCATCCAATCATGTGCAAGCTAAAATGCTGTTTTTTATTTTCCTTGCACGTCCCCCTCTGATGTACAGCAACTGCACTTCCAAGTGCACTTTCAGGGCAATTTCAAGTGCACTTTGCACTTGTAGTTTGCACTTTGTTTAGAGTAGGGAAGGAATACACCCTCTGTTGCAATTGCTTTGTTCCCGCTAGGGAGATGCAACACCTCAATTGGTCAAGGTGACCATTGTTACTAGGACAGAAAGTAATGAGTAAGGATCAGTCTTAAGTTCACCACCTGCATGAATTCAAGGCAAACCCTGTGTGTTTGAGGTTTGTGGTCTTCGAAAACAAATGTGCAAATGAAACTTTTTCAGTCTTTGCAGATGACACCAAGTTATGCAGTGGAATAACGTCCTTACAGGATTGTGGAAAATGAGGTTTAATTTTGACAAACATAAAGTTATGCACTGGAATATGCCGTTCAGTTTTGGGCACCAGTTCTCAAAGAAGATATCTGGGAGCTGGATAAAGTTAGGAGAAGGGCAACAAAACTGATAAGAGGCATGGAGGAGGTCAGCTAGGAGGAAAGATTAGAAGAACTGAATGTATTCTCTCTTGAGAAGAGGAGATTAAGGGGGGATACGATCAACATGTACAAATACATAAAGGGTCCATATAGCGAATTTAGTGTTGAGTTATTTTAAGGTCATCACAGAGGACAAGGGGGCACGTCTAGAGGAAAAGAGATTTAATCTCCAAATACAGAAAGGTTTTTTCACAGTAAGAGCTGTGAAAATGTGGAATAGACTCCCATTCAGAGGTGGTTCTGGCCAGCTCAGTAGATTGCTTTAAAAAAGGCCTGGATTCTTTCCTATGTACATATTTTAGCTGGGAACTAACATTTATAGGTAAAGTTGATCCAGGGAATATCCAATTGCCTCTCGGGGGATCAGGACGGATTTTTTTCCCCTGCTGTAGCAAATTGGATCATGCTTTGCTGGGGTTTTTCGCCTTCCTCAGGATAAATTGTGGGTATAGGATTAAGTATATGGGATTGTATTATTTTTTTTTTGTTGGTTGAACTAGATGGACTTTTTTCAACCTAACTATTTAACTACGTAACTATGTAGTCATAATGAACTGCCTGGCCTCTCACCGGTTGGCTTTTAGAGGCCAAAAAGAAGGCTTTTGAATAAACCAGCTTTTGGGGTTGTTGCACTTTAAAAGTGACTTGTAGAGTATAGTATTTCATATCATCTGTGCCCAGTCTTGCTACAAAGAGTCAATCCAGCTCTGAGCAATCCTTATCTTTTTTCAGTGAGATAAAAACTGACACACACAAAGAAATAGGAGTCTGTTTCTTCCTCTTGCTGTGAGTGACAGGTGATTTACATATGTCATGCACGAGCCTGAGAGAGGCATTCTGTGTACTTCAGATCCTCTTCACCTTTCTTCTCCAGCTCTCCCAGGATTGGCTGCTCCCCACCTCAGCATGATTGGGCATGCTGAAGTCATGTGGTGACTTTTCTGGGTTTTGACTGGATGTTAGTGATCATAGCAGAAGGTCAGTGTAAGAAATACACAGGAGAAAATGCATGTTGACAAGTGGAGTGACTGACATCACGACTCCACCCACCGAGCTCCGGACAACATTATATGTACCTAAATTCTGCACGGCAGCACTTAGAATCGGTGAGGGAGGATCAGCATTCAGCCAACTCAGACTTTATTGCTTTGCCCAATGTTGTCTGTCTACTATGCTCACAATGAAGGAGAGCACAAAGATGACCTGATCAGTTTATTCTACAGCTTCCCCATTTAGTCGCAGAATGGGGCGGGCCCTGGACTACCCTGCATTGCTTAACTGCAATGTCATCTACAGGGAGGTCCAGGACCTAGCTGTGCTTTCAGGATCAAGACTGGCTAAACAGAATCTCCAGTCCTTTGGAAAGTTCATATATACAGTGGGGCAAAAAAGTATTTTGGCAGCCACCAACTGTGCAAGTTCTCCCACTTAAAAAGATGAGAGAGGCCTGTAATTGTCATCATAGGTATACCTCAACTATGAGAGACAAAATGTGGAAACAAATCCAGACAGTCACATTGTCTGATTTTTGAAAGAATTTATTTGCAAATTATAGTGGAAAATAAGTATTTTGTCAATATCAAAAGTTCATCTCAATACTTTGTTATATATGCTTTGTTGGCAATGACAGAGGTCAAACGTTTTCTGTAAGTCTTCACAAGGTTGTCACACACTGTTGCTGGTATGTTGGCCCATTCCTCCATGCAGATATCCCTTAGAGCAGTGATGTTTTGGGGCTGTTGCTGGGCAACACGGACTTTCAACTCCCTCCAAACATTTTCTATGGGGTTGAGATCTGGAGACTGGCTAGGCCACTGCAGGACCTTGAAATGCTTCTTTTAAAGCCACTCCTTCGTTGCCCGGGTGGTGTGTTTGGGATCATTGTCATGCTGAAAGACCCCACAACGTTTCATTTTCAATGCCCTTGCTGATGGGAGGAGGTTTGTACTCAAAATCCCACGATACATGGCTCCATTCATTCTTTCATGTGCACGGATCAGTCTTACTGTTCCCTTTGCAGAGAAACAGCCCCAAAGCATGATGTTGCCACTCCCATGCTTCACAGTAGGTATGGTGGGCTTTGGTTGCAACTCAGCATTCTCTCTCCTCTAAACACGACGAGTTGCGTTTCTACCAAACAGTTCTACTTTGGTTTCATCTGACCATATGACATTCTCCCAATCCTCTTCTGTATCATCCAAATGCTCTCTAGTAAACCTCAGATGGGCCTGGACATGTACTGTAGGGGGACACATCTGGCACTGCAGGATCTGAGTCCCTGGCGGCGTAGTGTGTTACTGATGGTAGCCTTTGTTATGTTGGTCCCAGCTCTCTGCAGGTCATTCACTAGGTCCCCCTGTGTGGTTCTGGGATTTTTGCTCACCGTTCTTGTGATCATTTTGACCCCACGGGGTGAGATCTTGTGTGGAGCCCCAGATCGAGGGATATTATCAGTGGTCTTGTATGTCTTCCATTTCATAATTATTGCTCCCACGGTTGATTTATTCACACCAAGCTGCTTGCCTATTGCAGATTCAGTCTTCCCAGCTTGGTGCAGGTCTACAATTTTGTTTCTGGTGTCCTTCGACAGCTCTTTGGTCTTCACCATAGTGGAGTTTGGAGTGTGACTGTTTGAGGTTGTGGACAGGTGTCTTTTATACTGATAACAAGTTCAAACAGGTGCCATTAATACAGGTAATGAGTGGAGGACAGAGGGGCCTCTTATAGAAGAAGATACAGGTCTGGGAGAGCCAGACATCTTGCTTGTTTGTAGGTGACCAAATACTTATTTTCCATCATAATTTGCAAATAAATTCTCTCAAAAATCAGACATGTGATTGTCTGGATTTGTTTCCACATTTTGTCTCTCATAATTGAGGTATACCTATGATGACAATTACAGGCCTCTCTCTCATCTTTTTAAGTGGGAGAACTTGCACAATTGGTGGCTGACTAAATACTTTTTTGCCCCACTGTATACAGTAAGTATAGAATGCAATCAGTGCAAATAATAAACGAACAAAAGTTTGCCAGCTGAACACTAAAAGGTTAATCACAACACCTGGAACAGTATTAAAAGCATAAAAGGTGCAGCGCAAAATGCCAATAAGAATAAGTGAAAAAAAGTTTTAATAATAAAATTGTCCAAAGTCCAAAGCGGCGAAACCAGACAGCAACAACTCAGATCCTCCATGTGTGGGGAAAGGGAAATCCAGAAACACAAGGAACTGTGTGACAATCCCTCCCCCTGTGAGATGCTTGTTCGCTCACCTTAGCAAATGGACCTCTGAGCTAACAGGAAGTCAACAGCATGTGTTCCCTTAGGGGTAAGATGCAATCAGGAAGTAAGCGATGTTCTTCAGAAAATTCCCCCACAACACATGTAGGTAAAGAGAAAGATCTAAGTGCTTTCTCAAATCACACAGGGAGAGGTGACCCTAGAAGAAATCCCACATCCCCAGCCCCAATCAGCTGGAACAGGTGGCTTCTAGGGAAGGATACATATATGGTATACATACAGCATATGTATTTGAATTGGATATTTAAGTGTTTTGCCTAAATTATAGTTACAATTTCAAGAGCTTTACATGGTTTACACTCATCTACTGGTAAAGTAGAAAAGCCCTTTAATGTCCCTTTAACTTTACACAGTAGCACACTAAATCAGTAATGATGTACTATAGCAGGCTCACTTTCACATATGTAGACTCCATCTATGGAATTCAGCTTCACTCTAGATAGGAGAATTGACTGAATTGAGTCTCCTTTGTACAGGAAGCAAATGAAAAGCTGGATTAAAAAAGAAATCCTTGCTTTAAACAGTAAAACCTGCAAACAGCTTGCTGTACAAACAGCAAGGTTAAATGAACCGAAAAGAGGATTGTAGTCAATGAAACACACAATACGGCTTTGAATACCTCTCCAAACATCCAACCATGCTTACTAAGAAACACTCAGGTCTTTTTGTTAGTTCTTTCCACTTTATATTTTTTAATCTTGATGGATTTCTTAACTTCTTTGTTATATTGCTGAATGAAAACTTGTATCTAGAAAGAAAAAAAAAACAAATAAATGATTTAAATTTTTTGCCATTTATTTCGTTTTTTTGCGTGAATATACCTCCAGAATGTGTGCCTGTGTAGGTGATATAATTTAGAAAATAAAACAAATTCAACAAAATAATAGTTATCAAGTTATATTTTAAACTGAATAGCAGGCAGAAATTGTTGCACAGTGTCCTATAAAATACCAAATATAACTGGGTATCTGAAAGTGTGTCTTGGGACAAGGTGGATAGGGTAGGTAGGTATTAATGTTATAGGGCTAAGCCTAAAGGTTAGGTTCATGTTTGACTCATTTTAGGGCTTGGTGTGCAATTTAGGAGGCTGTCACTTTACCCATTAATGGAAAGATGACATTACCTCTTGATAATCACCATGCTTAACAAAGTAAACTTACGGTACTGATTTGAGCTTCTTTTCAACCTCCTTGCTTTGTTGAAGCCCTTCACCATTTGCTCTAACAGAGTGGGTTTTCCTGGGGTGGAGGAGCATGTGACATCCCCCATGTCACAGTGTAGTTGCCTTAGTGGCCAATCACTTGGTCAAAACACTATCATTTAGAAAAGCAGAGGTAGTAACTTCATCCACTGGAGCTTACTCAAGGTAACTCCTGCAGTGAAAGAGTACCCTTGCCGTTGTCCTGTATTTTGTGGACTTGTTTACAGAGTATGTACAACAAAGTATATACGAATTATGAACAAGCAGTAAAAGCATTGAAAGGCAAGCCCTGATTCACCTCTGTAGCTACAGACATTATGGAGAAAGGTATGTTCAAATGTAAAAACAGAGGCAATCAAATATCAGATATTTTCTATGAAGAGCAGATCTTGGCGGTCTGCTAGCCATCCAATGTAAACACACAGCAGGTGTTTCTTGGCTGTTTGAAATTTGGAGTCTTTGTTGTGATCTTTGCAGATCTTTGACAATGGATTTCTTCACAGTACATGCAGCTACTGGGTGAATGAGATTTTGTTTTAAAACTCTTTTATTGCTTGTTAGAAATACACAAAGAGTTTAATGTCCATAGTCTGGGCACAGGTGCACTTTGAGTGCCCACTTTAGGGAATACACATCAGAAGATAAGTTTAACTTTTAAGGTGTAATATTACGGTATAGTTAAGTAATAAAGTAGATCTAAACCCATTCACTAAAATTCACATGTTAAAGTTATTTCAAAAGTTGTTTTCAATCTTTTAAAAATGTGTTTCCTTAAAGCGGTGTTCCAGCTATAAAATTTTTTTTTTTAAAGTCAGGAGCTACAAACACTGTAGCTGCTGACTTTAAATAAGGACACTTACCTGTCCAGGGTGCCTGCGATGTCGGCCGATCTGTTTTTTTTCATATCATGTGCCGGCACCGCCATCCTCACTAAGGGAAACAAGCAGTGGAGCCTTGCGTCTTCACTGCCTGTTTCCTACTGCACATGCGCGAGTCCCCCAGTGACTTCTGAATGGGTGAAATTTCCCAGAAATCAACGCGAGAAGGAGAAGACTGAAGATCATCGCGGAATAGGAAGCTGCAGGTTAGGACGATCTGCCTAGCAACAGGCATTTCTGGGGAGTATTCCAGTGTTGCATTTGTATGTAATTTGTTTTTTCAGGGTGGACCTCCACTTTAAAACAACATAAGGGGATCTTCCCATAAAGCTCTTTCTTAAGACACTTCCTATTATATAGAAAAGTATATAAAAATATACTTTTTGCTTACCCTAACAACAAAAATTATATATACTTAAAGGTGCTGCCACTTATAAAGCCCAAATACCCAGCTTATAACATATATAGAAAATTACATAAGTGTGCAACCTAAAAAACTTATATGACACAAAATATGTAAATCTCAAAACACATTTAAACCAACTATAAGTCCAAAAAAGTAAAAAAAAAAAATACATAGTATAAAAAGTCAATAAGAAGGTCCACTTAGAAGTGCTCTTGAAAGTGAAAAATGATTCACAAGGTGCTCTTTCCCACATGTAATAGACGCATCTTTCCAGAAAGGCTGGATCTCAACTATCTTATCTTAGATCTTACTCGCTCCCACAATGATCAGCCTGCAGGGATATTCTACTTCTTGGGCTCCTGTTAGAGTGCTCCTTCCTGGTAAGCAGATTGCTCCACTCTGTAAATCTTTCAAATATCCTTGATGTTTATGTGGACCATCTCTCCAGTATATGTGGTGTAGTGCAGTACTTTCAATTTTATTAAAAAGTATCTATTGCACTTACATTTAAAAAACCAATAGAAGGCAAACAAAAACATACGGCCGTGGACTTCGCCTGCAGGCTGGTATGTGGTGTCATCCCAGAATTCGCCTCCACCCAACGTGTTTCTCCGTAAGAGGCATCGACTGGGAATCGAGGCTCCTATTATATGGTGACTTGTACTCCTGCTTTGTCATCCTGTCACATCTGCCTCTGGTGGAGTCTACAACCAGTAAAGCCAATTCACACATTTGACAGACCTGATTCACTATTGCTAGTATCAGGAACCAGGTCCAGAACAATGATGTGTACCATGCTGTTTTATGCAAACTTAATATATTAATATACTGAGTATTTCATTGTATGGATTTGCTTTATGCAATACAATCATTTCATGTCTTTGTGGTCCCATTGCTTAATCTGTGGTTATCCCAATAAATGCCAAGGCAATGACTTAGTTTTATGGCAGGCTGATATGTAGTCCAGTAATCCTTTTTAAATGTTGGCTGCCATTTATGTCTTTTACAATTGTAGAAAGCCTGTCTCCAGCTCCCGAATAATTTTTTACTAAACACATTGCACTTAACCCCATCACCGAACAACAGCACAAATCTCTAGCAATAGATGGTGTAACAATATAGGTTATAGTGTTTGTGGGGTAATGGAGGGATATTGCTAATTACCGTAGGTGTTATGGTTGACATACACATTTTATTGTCAATTAGTGCCTTAAAAATCCCCAATATTTAGATTTTTCTTCTTGTGTATAGATCTGTCTGATCTGCAAAGTATCACATAGTTGAACATTCCATGTAATTATCATTTACAAAATATAGCATGAATTATAGCCCTAATTGTAAAAGAATAAAAAAAACAAATCTCTGATCTTCAATTTTGGGTGGATAAAAACAGAAATTTGAATTGTGATTTAAGTCCCAGTAGACCTCTCCAGGGACTGAAAACGCAAGCAAAAGCATGAAAGGCTATGCTTGCAAACTTGCTTGAGTTGCTTAGAGTTATTCAGAAAGGCAAAGGTGTATTAAATGTACATTTATCCTTCAGCCTGATCATATTTGCTAACATACCTAAAAACAAAGATTATAGATTCCTTTGAAATGTACTGGAACTTTTGCAAGACACCTAAAACAGTTAAACAAATATCATTTTTTTTTTTGGGGAATGTTGCAATTTAGCAAGAAATTGTAGGTTCTAGTAATGGAATGTCTGTCATCTTGACAAATCACAGTCATTTCACATTTTTTAAGTCTTAAAAAAAAATTAATATTTCTTTCCATCAGAAAGTATTTGGGATGTCAAGAAAGCCATAAAACAGGATGGAGTTTAAAATCCTTCACCATCTTGGTTTCAGTAGATAAGCTGACCTCGCTGATTTGGCCCTGTTTCACAGCAATGAAACCAGAATTTATAATTTACAGCTCTCCTGGATCCGGAAGACATATTTATTTTCAGTAATTTCCCCAATTATATATCTATACCGGCTGTATGATGAAGTGCCAAGTCTCATGAGTGTGTCTGGAAAGTCAGAGATGTTTGTACAATACAAACCTATGTCATGTAGGGAATTACTCAGACTAATAGGTCTTTAATTGAAAACTGGTGAGGTCTAAAGGCCCTCGTTTTTTAAGATTCCATTTACAAGCTCAACTAGTAAAATTAGCTGTTCGTAAACTTTTAAAAGCCAGAGACCAGGCCTTTATTGACAAGAAAGTTGTTTACTATACCGGCTAGAAAAAAAAAATAAGGAAAACATAAAAAAGGCAGTGAGGTAGATACACGAAAGGGGGGGCAAAGAAAGCAAAGGGATTGTCCCTCTTGGGTTTACTTATGAAACTCTACAAAGGGTAATTTATGTAAGTTTCCTCTCGGTGACTCTGAAGGTATTTATCATGCTGAGAAGTGTCTTTATTTACAGTCCGTGAAGTGGTAAGCAATATTTTTAAAGCTTTCGGGAGTTGACCTGGTCTCTCCTCCGGAATTCTTTTGTAGTTAACAGAGATTTTGCTAAATGTGAAGAACAGGTTAGTAGATGTCTAAATTAAACATATTGTGTTTTTCTTTGAAGGTTCTTATGTGGATTTTTCATATGGAATCATTACAAGAGGAATCTGAGAATGATAATGTTCGATTCACTCTGATCATTCGAAAACTGGACCCCCAGGAAAAACAACAGAAAAGAGGCACTATATATGTATTTTTGAAACCCTGAGAATAGTCATTATATAATACTGAGCAGGGAATAATCAAAGGTATACATAACAATGGGAAACTAGCAATGCATATATTGGAAAGCAATATGCATCAGGTACACCATTGTGCACTACATAAACCAGTGAACACCAGATAATTGCCAAGGTATACACTGTGTAATACCAGGAAATATATAGTCTGTATCTGATATTTTTTTCTTACAGAATAGGCGCAGGGATTCCCCCCATCTGAGTTCCCCCTTGTCTCCATGCCCTACCCTCCTCTGAGCACCGTCCCTTGGTTCCACCCCCTACCCACCTCCCTGTTCGGCCCCAAGTATCATTTTATGGTGCTAAATAATTTGTATGGAATTTGTAACAAGAAAAGCAGTAAAATAAATCCCAAGGGGCCAGGAACAACAGACCCCATCCCAGCAACAATAGATCCCTCACACAGCAATAGACTCCCTCAGCAATAATGGACCCCACCCCAGCAACTATAGGTAGGCTCCCCCAGCAACAATACACCCCAACCCAGCAACAATACCCCCCCTGCAACCATGGAACCCCTAGCAACAATGGACCTCACCCCAGCAATAGATCCCTCACACAATACGCTCACTCAGCAACTATGACCCCACCCCATCAACAATAGGTCCCCCCAGCAACAATAAGTCCCCCCAGCAACAATAGACCCCACCCCAGTGACAATGGATCACCCACAACAAAATATCACCCCAGCAACAAAAAATACACCCCAAAGCATTACCCCCCCTCCCAGCAGCAATATTAGATCCCTCCACCATACAGCAACAATAGGCCTCTCCCTCAATAGTAGATTCCTACCAGCAACATAAGACGCCACAGCAACAATAGACCATCACACAAAACAGATCCCCAACAGTGAAAATAGATCCCCCAGCAGCCAGCATTAATAGATCGACTGTGTTCTCCTGTGTTCCTGCTGAAAAAAAAACATTTTTTTATGCAGATGAGCACTAGGTCAATGAGCAATTTATATACAGCAAGGAACCAGGGAATGAGCACTGTATATGCATGTGACCACCAGGGAATGGGCACTGTATATATTCTTGACCACCAAAGTCATAAGCTACTGATTAGAGATGAACTCATTGATTTAGGCAAAATTTAGATGATGACATTTTAATAAAAAAACTTTTAATTCTACTTATTGAGCTGTTTCGGCAAAAGGTGTATTTTATAGTGGACATGTTACTACAAGTGTATCAATAATTTGAATTTATGTAGATGCCAAAAATAAAATTTAAGGAAAAAGTAAAAAATAAGAAAATGAAAAGTGACCTGGTGAAGAAGGTGGGAAGGGGATAGAGAAGCAGCTTTCTGGAAAGCTAGAGCTCTGTTTTACACTGCTTCAAACTTTTATTTGGAATATTTTAAACCATGCATACATTGTGTGAACCGCTGTTCTCATACAAAAACGATTGGAATCAGAGTAACAAGAGGCGATGAATTAACCCCTTTAAGTAGCTGTATAAGGAAGATTCAAAGAATCTTTTTTTGAAAGCCTCCTAAAGCTGAATTGAAACCTTCTGGCTTGCAAAACTCTAGAACCCGACTTCTTAAATGCTGTAGACCCAAAACAAACATTTTTACAAAAAATTTTCCAGTATCAAAGTCATGTTTTTTCATCTGAGACAGACAGATACCATATAACCATGCAATAACACTTTCCTGCCAAGCATGTGCAATGTATATATTTTAACACCTTTGATAATAATTAAAAAAACACCCCGTCTCCTGCAATTCTCTCAGTTTTCCTTTAATAACAGTGTTATGTCCATGCTACTATTTCACTTCCATGCTACTATTTCACTTTCATATTGTTATGAGTCTGTGTTCAATTCTCCGCGCCAGCTTGGCTCCGTAACCTCTTCGATACATTTGTTTCTCAATGAGTTGATTAAGAAATTAGTCTTTCAAGTCTTCGGAAAAGTCTTCGAAAACTCCAAAATACACAGAAACACAATACGACAGGAAACCGATACAATCTTCTGAAAAAGCGGAATAAAAGGCCGGTCACCTACAAAATATCTGTTTGATAAAAAAAATGATAAAATAAACCATTAAAAAGTCAGATAGGTCATAAACATTGTTGTCTTTTTCAGGATAAGAATTTGGTTTATTCACATTTTTACTGTCATTCTGGTTGAAGAAGAGCTTACGTTTGAAGAAAGGTTGGGATAGCACATCTGGAACAAATTGTATAGAGAGGGAAGGAGTTTAATGAGTAACATCAGGCAATAAGCATATTCATTCAGTGAACTGCTAATGGTAACCAAGAAGCACTGTATTTGTGTTCATTTTAAAATGTACCAAAGTTACCATAGTTTGAGTTTTATGTCAACTATCCATTGGAGAACTAAGCAGGCTTTTTAGAATGGCAACAGCAAGCTTGTAGCATTTTAGTATTTTTTTTGTATTGCACAACCTCTACTGTTACAAATTAAGTTTCCATATATCTGAATGAGAATCTGACGTTCCTTTATGGGCCAGTACACACAGACATTTGATAGCTCACTAAATGCTTTATTATTATTAACGATTTATATAGTGCCAACAGTGTACACAGCATTTTACAATATAGAAGGGGGACAGCACAATTACAGTACAGTTCAATACAGAAAGGACAGGAGGGCCCTGCTCGTAGAGCTTACATTCTAAAGGGAGGGGGTGGTGGTACAAAAGGTAATAGATGTGGGGAATGATTTGATGGGGTTGTTAGGTGGGTGTGGGATAGGCTTCCCTGAATAGGTGAGTTTTCATGGATCTCCTAATGGTGGACAGGTTAGGGGCTGGTTTTATATACCGAGGCAGGGAATTACAGAGGATGGGAGAGGCTCTGAAGAAGTCATGAAGACGAGCATAGAGAGCAGGAGGTCCTGAGAGGAGCGGAGGGGACAATTAGGGCGATATCTGCAGATGAGGTTGGTGATGTAGATGGGGGCGATGCTGTGGATGGCCTTGTATGTTGTGTTTAGTATTTAGAATTTTATACGGTGGGGTAGGGGAAGCCAGTGAAGGGAATGGCAGAGAGGGGCAGCAGTGGCAGATCGGTTAGAGAGGTGTATTAGTCTAGCAGCAGCATTCATAATAGACTGAAGTGGGGATAGCTTGCATAAGGGTATACCATTAAGGAGAGAGTTGCAGGGGAACCCGTGCCTTCGGATCTGGTATGAATATTAAGGGGAACCTCAAACCAATTTTTTTTTTTAATTCGTGGGGGTCCCCCCAAATTCCATACCAGGCCCTTCAGGTCTGGTATGGATAGTAAGGGGAAGCCCGTGCCAAAATGTAAAAAAAAAAATGGTGTGGGGGTCTCCCTCAAAATCCATACCAGACTCTTTAGGGGTTACGTAACCGGTTACGCAACCATGTGACCTTGCCCCCTCTGATACTACAGGAAAGTCATGGGGATGTCAAATACTTTAAGGTATAAAATAATTTAGCTTTAGAACCACTTTAATGCAGCCTTGTAGTCATTAATATTTCAATAATTTTTTTATTTAATTTTTTCAAATTTAAAACACTGTAAGTATTTGAATTTGACTTGGCATCAGTCTCTTGCAGTATCTTTACAGCAGAGTTTAGACTGGGAGAGCATGAAGCAGCACAAAGAGTCAATTGGTTGCGATGCAGTGCTCATGTGCTCATAAGGAGCATGCTGATGGGAACACAGAGATGAGTTAATTATGGTACTGCTTCTCTTTCACTCTCCATTCACAGCCTGGAAGGGGTGGGGGAAAGAGACGGGACCTATAAGTGTTACTAAACCCAGGATCCTGCATTCACTATATCTGGTCTCCCACAGTACACAGAACATGGAAATGCAATTATTTTAGTAAATATAAACTGCTAAATACCTTTTCACATCAGCAGTATATAGCAGTCTTGTGATTTCTATCAGTGTCTGGTTAAAGTTTGTAGGATGAGCTTTCATTCTAATTTGACTGTCCTATGAGGCCGCAGGACCCCTGACCCTCTGTCTGGACAGTGCTGATTGGCTCTGTGCTGATCACATGCAGCCCCCCCCAAAAAATCTTTCTAGCGATACACACCAAACTGAGCATGTGCAGAGTGACTTCAAAGGCTGTGTCTTATCAGGAGATGGATTGGGGGCAGTGGAAGGAGGGGTGGATCAGAGAAGACAGGAGCAAACGGCCATTTTACACAAGGCAGAATATTAACCCCTTAGGTCACACAGTGAGTATAACAAGCATGCTTTACTACATATACAGACTGATTTTACTGTTGTGGGTTTAGTAACTTGACATGTGCACACTGAGATATTTTGTTTTGGAATTTAGGTTTCATCCGAAAAATATATTTATTTAGGTACTCCCGAAATGTGTTTTTATTTATTTTGTTTCGTTAAAAAATGCATTTGTATAAAAATCCAATCCAAATCCAAATTGAATCTGTCAATTGAAGGCTTATGGTGTCTATCGGATGTTCTAAGAAGATTAGACAAAACAGCTAAACTGTGTGAAGGAGTAAGCAGGCAAGCGGCTGCATTTCCCGATGCTACTTCTATAGTTCTGGCTACTGCATCCCTGACAGCTGAATATCACTCCGCCGCCTGCTGTCAGGGATGCTATAGCCACAACTATAGAGGTAGCATTGGGGCTGGATTAACCCCACTGTTTTTAAACAAGCCCTGCCCACTGCCACTGCGGAGCTTCCGCAGCCCACCACTGCCCTTTGTCCAAAAATAGTATTGGTTGCCAGGCAGTAGTGTATTTAAGTTTTGTGCTGTCATAGTCCTGACTAAACTTGTGCACCCCCTAATTTAAATATGACCCATCCCTTCCTGTCAAGGCCACATCCCTTGCTGTTTAAGACCCGCTCCGACATTTTCGAGTGGGAACACTAGTTCTGAGGGCCTGGGGGGGGGGGGGGCAATGGATTCCCTTAATTTGCATAGATTTCCTCTCACTTCCTGTTTGGCTATGGGGCAGGAAGTGAAGGGAAATCTCTGCAATAGGACAGGGGTGGTAAAAAATAAACTGACAGGGGCTATAACCCTCCCATATTCTATCCAAAATTAAAAAAAAAAGTGTTGCCTATAGTTCTACATTAAGCACACATTTTGATAATTTTATGGAGAGGACTAACAAGATATAACCATGCCAATGGTGCAGCAGAAAACCTAGCACAATGAGGAAGGTTTGTGGTCCAGGATGATAGGATTAGAAATTAAGAAAAAATTAGAAGCGGTGTGGCCACTTTATAGGAGCGCTAGATTAATTTACCTTTCAGCCCAGTCTGCCCCATAAGACTGGCACTGCACTAACAGTGTAACACAAGCGGGTGGGTACTCTTTCCGTGTTGCCCCCCTGCAAAAGAGCTGCCCTAGGCCTGGGCCTTGTTGGCCTAGGCCAGGATACAACGTTGTTGCCAGGACCATGCCAGGCAGAGAAGGAGGAGGTAACTTTTTCCTCCCTGCTCCGTCTCCGAGTGCCCCACCTCCCAGCTTCTGCCCATGCAGTGCTGACAATGCAACAGCCAGAGATGAGGAGGATGCGTCTGGACTTGAGACTCAGGAAACGAGACTGGTAAGGTGGGAGTTGGGGGCACAGACTCTAGAAGTGTGTGTGTGTGTGGCACTGCAGCAGGCAAAGAGAGGGGGGGGTGTAGTTCAATCATTCTAAGTCACACTGTGTGTGGGACACTGGGGAGCAGCTGAAATGGGAGTCCAGCCTGCTATCCTGGGATTTGTAGTCCCATGGAGAGGAGGGCAATTCTTACACATACTGGGGAAGGGGGAAGGGGTTTGGTCATATAAAGTAAAATACTCTGTGCTGTGAGGGGGGCTGCTATGGCTGACCTGACCCCCCTTCTAGAAATACATATTGTCTGGCACACTATTTTAACCACTCGCTTACTGGGCACCTAAACTCCCCTCCTGCCCAGACCAATTTTCAGCTTTTAGCGCTGTCACTCTTTGAATGATAATTGCGCGGTCATACAACACTGTACCCAAATGATTTATCATTTTTTCCCCAGAAATAGAGCTTTCTTTTGGTGGTATTTGATCGCCTCTGGGGTTTTTTATTTTTTGTTAAATTTTTTTTAAAAAAGAGCGAATTTCTTTAAAAAACAAAACAAAACCATCATTCCTTCCCTGGGGAAAGGGAAGGAATGAAAACATGTGAAACATCACAGTAATAAAACCGTTGGCTTAAGTACAATACACCCAAAATACCACCCAATCCAGTTTTGATAGAAGATCTTGGTGAACACTAAAAGAGAAAACACACAAACAAAAACAAAAATACACACGGAACTTGTTAAAAAGCAGAATCTCATCCCAGTCTCAATGAAATCTTCTCTTCTAAACTTTCAAAACCCTTTTTTTTTTTCAAACAGGCTAAAAGAAAAAAACATTTGTGCCGACTCATGCCACCGAGTGGTCAGAGTCACTGAAGTGCAAGTCTTTCCCTAAAAGCAGGTACTGCGACCCATAAGCTAGTCTTGACACGGTGCTTCACATGAGCTGACCCTATCTAACTACCCCACAGTCCTTGCTTTTTCAAGAAAAATAAAAAAAAACTCTTTTTGAATGTAGGAAAATACAGTCTAGGTAGTCTCTTTTACCAATTAAATCTTGGATTCGGTAGAGTCAGGGCTTTTCCCTGTGCATTGACAGTGGTAACAAAGTAAACGGAACTATCTTTGTCTGCAAATGACGACTTTGCCCCCATAGATATGCCGACCATAGCGCCTATGCTGCAGACAACCGACAAACTGTTCATACAGCTCAGGTGAAAAGGCTTTCTTGCAAAGCGGCTTTGGCACTTTCAGATAGCTCCAAACATCATCTTCGTACCATGCCTCACGGTTCTCCTCGATCACATCCATGATTACCCTGGGCACATACGGGAATTCTAACCTATACTCAACAGCTACTCTTTTGTTTAAGAGACATGCTGAGACCTTGCAAGCCTGGGTAGCGTGCGGTCACTTCCCTCACCGGGAGGTATGCATGAATTTGGGGACCTATGCACCAACGAGAGTCTCTCTTTAATGTGGGCAAGTTCGCAGGTTTGGGCAAAGTCACATTAACGATGATCAGGGTTCCACTCCTCGAAGTAAGGGCTAGCCATCCCGAAATGTCTGTACAAGTAGCGGCCACATCATCCTCTCCGGCCCACAACAACTCTTGGGATATCGGCTCAAAAAGATTGCCACCCCCTGTGTCAGACAAGGACTCCAATTCCGAGTCCCGGAATTCTTCTGCCAGCAAATAGTTAACTACAGTCTTACTCACAGTTTGTGTAGCTTTCCCCGAAGCAACCTTCTTCCACCGATTTGGTCCAGCCGGACTTGGCAGTGGTCTTCCGTTGCGATTCTGGGAAGATTTTGTACACCCCACTTTCTCCAAAGCAGGCATGGTGACTTCAGTAATGGTGGAAGAAGTAGTGTCTATCCACTCCAGAGTGGTCTCTACAGCATTTGCGGTGGTGAAAGCGGTGACATCCCTCTCAGGAATGTTAGCGGTATCAAGTATCGCTGTTGTGGAAGGCCTCACTGAAGGAGCAAAGATGGCTGGCTCCTCGGTTGCCACGACCATGGGCCAGTCACCACGGTAAGCCTTCAGTAGTGCGATTGACTGCTCCACCTTGAAGAAGTATTCCCCACAGGCAGGACAGCGGACAAACAGCTGGGGGTTCACAAACAGTCCTTTGCACCTTCCACAGAGCATCCCCAGGGTCTCAATTTCTCCTGATGCGTACAGGAAGAAACGCCCTTATATCAGTTAACGTGGCTCCCGGGAGTCTCACACCCATAGGAACTTCTACTGACATCATTCGGGGCCCCATGCTGGGCAACATTCCCGGAGCACGAAAGATCTCTGGGTTAAAGTTTTTCTTTCTCTACATCCAAAAGAAACAACCTGCTTCTTCCTCTCCCGCAACACACTCACGCGGTGCCTCGTGCAGGGAAACGAAACAGGCTAGACTCCTCCCACTGGTTCCTCTGGCTGTGCAACTCGCAGGCTTTTCCAGGCTCCTCCCACGCTTACGCGCCAACAGTGGATGTCCATCTTCCACAAAATGGCGTAGTAAAAAAAAACAACCCTCTGTCCTATATTCACCACGTGCACAGTTCTTTTTTGCAAGGGGTAACGGTAAATCCCGGACTACGAGCCCACACGTGTAGCACTGACCCCCGAAGGAGCGGCTGAATTTATTGGGCTTACCATTACCTTCTTCACCTCGTATACATCTAGGGGTGTGCCGAGGTAGATGGCCCAAAAACTGCAGAGACTGACGACTGATCCGATTGAAGGGATTTTTATTTGCAAAAATAGTAGCTAACAAACAGTCTCTCAGTATAGGATCAGAGGGTTTAGGTGAAAAGTTCAGGTACTCTTAGTATCAAAGTTAGTATGAAAAATAACTCTCTCACTTTGAATAAATCCAGAGAATAACCATTCACAGCTCACTAGGCCTAGCAGCCAGTAGGGTGCTTGAGTCAGGAACAAGTCTCTGCCACAGACTTTGTTATAGAACATATAGAGGAAACTTTAAACTTGTAGAACACTTGTGTGGTACCAGTATCTTGCAGCCGGTCCGGTGATACTGCACGAGATTGGATTCACTTGGGTCCTTCAGCTTTTCCAGGCTCTTGTTGAGAAGCCAACCCTTTGCGTAGCCTTCTCCCGAAGAGTCCTCACCTGGATAACTTCATAGTTGCTGGGCCTCACTACAACCCAAGAGGGCACCGGACCACCTCTGAATCCTTTTCGTAGTTTCCTCGCCTCGGGCTAGCCAGCCCCGAGATGTAAAGTCGGGGGGATCCACACCCCAGGCCATGGAAGTCCTGGGGGCTGGTCAGGAGGACCAGGACCATGCACTCAGAACATACTTCTGGCTTGGAACCCCAAAACACGTGACATCTGCATCTTAAGTACCCCCTCCCAGAAGGCACAGCAAGAATGACACTCCCACTGGGCTGGTTCTGAGAGAAGGTAACCTTAAAGCACCCAAGTAGACTGTGTTTCCATACCTACCAGAAGTGACAGTGCCCCCTATGTGGCCAGGCAGAACACCCTCCAGTCCAGTCAGACTGATGCTGAGGTAAAATTTTGAGTAATCAAACCCAAACCAAACTGCGGTTTAAGGGTAACATTACATTTCAAAAACACATAGCGCATGCTCTTCAGGAGCCGGAGCTACATATATATAAATGTATACATTTATATATATATATATATATATATATATATATATATATATATATATATAAACACACACACACGTTTGAGCTTTGTCGTGCACACCCTAATGCAATAGGCTGTGCACACCTTTGCAGATAGGACAGTGCTGTTTGCCACAGCTGTGTAAATCTCAGAACTGGATGGACAGAGCTGTGAACCCGGGTAAGGTAAAACAGCTCTTGTATATGTATTTAACACCACTTCCCACCTGCCAGCTGTCATATGATGTCCTTGATTTTGTGCGGGTATATCTGAATGATGCCTGCAGCTACAGGCATCATTCAGATATTGCCTTTTTCAGCCAGCGATTCCCTACACCATAAGAATGATCATAGCGGCTGGTCAGCCGCTTAATCATTCTTACAGGTGGCGAGAGGGGACGTCTCCCCCTCCCCCCGCCCTCTGGGGCTTCTACCGACTGCCATCGGTGAGAATCCGCCGTCCCCCGGCTGTTTACCATAGAGATTTCCGGTGGACCAGATGGTCGTCTGAGTCTCTATGATCGTTCGGAGGCCGGGCGCGATGTTATGATATCACACTTGGCCTCTGCATTCAAACAAACAGCGCTGCATCGGCTGGTAGGCGGAGAACGTTTTTAAAAATAAAATAAAATTTCAGCTGTCCCAGCCTAGAGGTGAGATGTGGGTTCTCACTGTAAAACGGATCACTCATTCCTTGTAATAGGAATAAAAGTGATCAATTTATTTATTTATTTTTTTGTTAAAAAATGTCAAACTAAAAAATTTAACGTAAAATTAACAATAAAAAAAACAACATTTTTTAAAGCAACAATGTTCCGTGTGCTCACACGCAGAAGTGAACGCATACGTAAGTCCCTCCCACATATGAAAACGGTGTTCAAATCACACATGTGAGGTGTCACAGCAAACGTTAGAGCGAGAGCAATAATTCTAGCCCTAGACTGCCTCTGTAACTCTAAACATGTAACCAGTAAAAGATGGTAAAGCGTTGCCTATAGGGATTTTTAAGTAGCAAAGTTTGGTGCCATTCCATGAGTGTGTACAATTTTGAAGTGTGACATATTAGGTATCTGTTTACTCAGCGTAACTTCATCTTTCACATTATGCGAAAAAATTGGGCTAACTTTACAGTATTTTAGTTTTTTTAAAGCATGAAACAGTTTTTTCCCCCCAAAAAAACGCGTTTGAAAAAGCACTGCGCAAATACTGTGCGAGATAAAAAGTTGCAATGACCACCATTGTATTTTCTAGGGTCTCTGCTAAAAAAAACATATATAATGTTTGGGGGGGGGGGGGGCTTGGGGGTTCTATGTCATTTTCTAGCAAACAAAATATGATTTTTTCATGTACGAGAGAAATATTAGAATTGGCCATGGGTGGCAAGTGGTTAATTTTTGTATCTATTTTCATAGCTCATTTACCAGCTCCCCCAATATAGATCAATCTTTCCCAACCCCACCAATGCCATACAAACATTCAGCGCTTCTCCCTCCCCTCTAATTTCCACAGGGCCGGCTATACTGTAATAGCAAGGAACATTTATGGCTGAATTCTGCCAAATTAAACCCTTAACTCCCCCTGCGCCAAAAAAACAGATTGCTAGAAAAATATATGGTTAGAGACAAATTGCTCCTTTATTATTGTTATGATTACCGATCGCATGTTTCGCATTTCAGGGCAATCTGAGTCAGAAAAGGTAAAAATAAAAAAGACCTGGACTGATTTAAAGTTACAGTTAATGACATTAAATATTAAGAAGGCAAACCCACCGCAGTGATGGGTCTTAAAAGTAATGGATTAACTGCACTTGAAGGTTTTGTTATTGAAAAGTATATTATGCATACTTTTTTTGGAAGACCTTAAACACTTATTATACTTTACAAGAATTTGGGTGGCAGATGTGGTATATATACTTCAGAAAAAGCACTTTGCCGCACAGCTTGCAATATTTTAATGGGCCAGCACACATGTTGTACATCATGGCTTTATTAGGAGAAAAACAATAATGTGATGCAAAGGCCTCCGCAAATGAAAACAAGTTAATATTTGGTAATGGGTTACTTAAGACTGATATGACACAGAGCTCACTAAATCTAGAGGGACATTCAGGGTTGTCTAAAGCAGGGGGTCTCCAACAGTGGCGGCTGGTCCATAAGGGGCGCTGCCCCCCCCCCCCCCCTCAGTTTGCATTATCTAATCATAGAACTAATAATTTTTAAACAGCTGATAATATGGCTAAGATTTATAACATCTTAAAGTTAAAAAATGTTAGTCGAATTGTCATTTATTTAAAAATCAATCGTTCTATGTGTGTGGCTGTGCGCTATGCAGACTAATAGGTTTCTATTAGGGCCCTAATTTTTTTAACAAGCGTGTCATTAGAGCCTGAGGCTCTAATTAGCTTGTTTTGTGTTGTCCTCTAGGCGTCCCCCAAACCCTCCCACTTTGTGACTTTAGCGAATCAATATTTGACTTCTCGTCTCGGCCAATCAGGACAGGAGGCTAAAGATTTGGATGCCGGAAAGAAGACTGAGTTAACACGGAAGCCGTGGCACCGGGTATCAGGAGAGCTGTGACCAATGGAGGGCTCTGTTTGTAGGGTGAGTGCAGACCTAGAGGGGTTTGTTTGCACCCTCCCAAAATTTTTCAGCACCAGCTTTTCAGTTTGGAGGTCACATTGTATCCTTTACAAATGTTCTAGGGACAAAAAAATAAATAAATCCCTAGCAGAGTTCCGGCTTCAAGGTAAACAAGTGTAATGCTACAACCTATATTGTGAATGCATGCTACTGTATAAGGTTAAATACCTGTGCCATGACCACCACTGCACACGCCATCCAATAATGTACAGACAGAAGAAGGTCCAGCAACAAGTATTGTAAAAAATCCATATAGTCTTTATTATGAATCCATCAACTTAAACAGGGAAATCCAATTCAAAAAGAGTTGTCGTGTTTCAGTCCTTTTATTGGGCTTTAGTCATAACAGCAAAAGGGCTGAAACACGTATTTATATTAGATCCCCTCTTTATCTTGATGGATCCATAATAAAGACTATAAGGATTTTATGCAATTCTGTGTTACCGGACCTTCTTTTATCTATATATTATTGTTCGGAGAGTTCCACCTTGTTATCTAAATCCCCATCATAGTCCCCTCTTGCATCAAGGTCCATATATGAGTCCCCCTTACATTAAAGTCTCCATCAAAGCCTCCCTTACATCCAAGTCTGCACCAGAGTCCCCCTTAGACACATGTGGCCATCAGAGTTCCCCCTTAACATCAGGGGCCCCGTCAGAGTCCCCCCTTACATTCAAGTCACCATCAAATATCCCCCTACATCCATGTCTCTATCAGAGTTCCTCCTTACGTCTATGGCCCCATACGAGTCCCTGGCAGAGTTCTCTTTACATCCCTATTCCCATCAGAGTTCCCCCTAACATCAGGGTCCCCCAAGGGGCTCTCTTACATCAGTGTCCCCATCAGAGTCACCACTTTCATCAGAGACCCCATCAGAGTTTTCCTCAGCTACTGTATGCTGTAAGTATGGCTATAGCAGCAGGATGGGAGCTAGGAGGCAGAGCAGGTCTGGACCAAGCAAGTTCCATCCTTCTGTGAATGCTGGGCCAAGCACATTATTGGTTGTTAGGAGATTCATGGTTCTAGCAACCAACTATAAGGATGATGACAACAGAGCAAGGAGGAAACCTAACCTGAAGACTGCGAGGTTGGTGGAGGGTGTTAAAGCGTAGACCGTAGGCTCCCTCTGCAGACCTTAATCCTCAATCTGTGCACATTAATGATACACCACTGACCCTAGCCTATACATACATATATGATACACCACTGACCCTAGCCTATACATACATATATGATACACCACTGACCTTAGCCATAAGAATACATTTTATAGTGAGCTGGATGTGGTCATAGTTTGGAGACACCATATCTAAAGCAACAAATTAGAGGTTTGCATTTGTTCTGTAACTTTTGCTAAAAATCCATGATAATGGCCCTGCTTCCTTTGAACATTGGATGTTGTCTTACTAGTTCTGCAATTTTGTTTGTGATCCCCTACTAGCAGTGACTATTGGCACTCTCCACTGAATTTTTCAGCTCTGCCTTCTCAATCAGTCGGAATCAACTGCAGAGACAATGCAAGTACTCAGAACCTTAGATGGGATCCAACCTTATACCTTATATCCTCGCCTAGACATCTGCAGAGCCAAGTAGGAAGCCAAACTAGAGTCTTCATTGCAGATTTGTATGCTGTTATAATTAATCTTTTCTCTGGCAAGACACTCTAGAATCTAATTGTAAGATAACCTGTAGATTTACTAACAACTAGTATGCAATGGAAAGCCTGATTCGATATACATTAATTGGATTGTTGCCCTCTGACTACATAATCATTAAAAAAAAAAAAAGAGCATTGTGTGTAAGTTGAACACTTACATTGTAATATGCAAAGTCTATAAAGGAATCTTTTGAAAAAGCTCAACTCAAGCCAAAACATTTTACTTAATTATGGTTAGGGTGGGTAAGGGATTACAACAGGTGTCCCCAAACATTTGAAACAAGGGGCCAATTTACTGTCAGACTGTTTGGGGGGGGGGGGGGGGGAGTCAGATTGTGGGAAGTAGGAGAAAAAAATGCCCTAGAGAGGTATATGTGAAAGGAATAGTGCCCCATCCTTGGTGTCAGTGGGAGGAATAGTGCCCCATAGTGGGTGTCTGTGGGAAAAAGAATGTTTTTTCTTGGTGTCAATGGGAGGAATAGTTCCCCCTTATGGGAGTGTGTGGGAGTAATAGTGTCCAATCCTTGGTATCAGTGGGAGGAATAGTGCCTCGTCATTGGTTTAATGAGGGAAATATTGCCTAATTCTTAGTGTCCGTGGAAGTGTGCCCCATCTACTGGTGTTAGTGGCAGACGTAGCACCCCATCCTTAATATAAATGGAAGGAATAGGGCCTTATCCTTGGTGTCTGTGGAAGAAATAGCGCCCCATCATTGGTGTCAGTTGGAAGAATAGTGTCCCAATCTTGGTGTCTGGGGGAGGAATAGTGCATTATCCTTGGTGTCACTGGAGGGATCAACACATCTGTGGAAGGAATAGTGTCTGATTATTGGTGTCAGTGGACGAAATAGTGCCCCATTTTTGGTATCAGTAGGACAAATATCACCCCATCCTTGATGTTGGTGGGATGAATAGCTTTCTATAGTTTTTGTCTTTAGGAGGAATAGTGTCTCATCTTTGGAGTCAGTGGCAGGAATAGTAACCTATCATTGGTATCCTTGGAAGGAATAGTGCCTCATCCTTGGTGTCAGAGAAATGGTGCTCTATCCTTGGTGTCAGTGGGTGAATTAGTGCATTATCCTTAGTGTTTGGGTACACACTTTAAAAGGACTGGATGCGAGGAGGGCATCTTACAAATGGAATCACAGGCATATGTAAAAAATGTACCTTATCCCCATTCAAAAAAAAAAAATACTGGATTTAGGCTTAATGTTGTGCTAATGTTGGGCAGATACTGCAACATCTAGGGAACATAAGGTACTAAGGTACAGGGATGCGCTCAGAGCAACCATGTTATTATCTAATTACATTCTGGTTGTCTTTCCAATACTCTCCTGTCAGGGGACTTGGCTGGGGGGGGTTGGGGAGATAACCATTTTGATATGCTGCAATGCAAGATTAAAAAAACTCCCCTCTTTGCTGCTTGCGTACACAGATCCATTTGGCTCAGTACACTGTTTCCAGCTCAGGGGCAGCCAGCGGGTGTAAGGAATGCACACCAGGCATTCCCTTTCAAATCCCATGTTTATAAG
Organism: Lithobates pipiens; assembly: GCF_037356315.1. Lineage (NCBI taxonomy): Eukaryota > Metazoa > Chordata > Amphibia > Anura > Ranidae > Lithobates > Lithobates pipiens. The sequence continues at coordinate 288,731,323 of NW_027507785.1, forward strand.
GCCTAAAGAAAAAGAATATAATTAGCTAAGAGGAAAGATCAAGTATAAATAAAAAAATTAAAAAAATTACAATGTTCATTTGTTTCATTCTGTGTACTCTGCCACTGACATGCCTAGTGTTTGGAAACCAAGTCTACATAATGAAGTTTCTTAATTTAGACTTGTTACATAACAATGTGTATTTAATTTGATTTACAGCAGCAATGCTACTCATTCCAGATGTAAAAATTACACAATGTAATTTACAGCACAAATATTGAAAGCTAGTGGATCCCATTGCCTTGGGCCTCCATTAGCATTCCCCAATGTTTTCCAGGGATGGCACAACATGAAAAACAACAGTGTCACTCCAACTGGTAACAAGTGATTGCAGTCATTATGCATGTGGATGCCATGTGTGTGCAATGTGCAAACGGTAACATGTGGACGCAACCATTTATGTCAAACAACGTGCCACATGAGAAGCGGAAACCATCTGAAGACAATGCTTCTACTAACAGAGCTAATGGGGATTCAATAAACATTGAATAACAAAGTAGCAATGCTAATGAAATATAGATCTACCATATGACAGGACAATGATTTGCTTTTTTTTTTTAACAAAAATGTTTATTGTAGAACAAATCAGCATTACAATGTCATTATCAGTAGAAATACATCCATACACACATAAAAAGCAGGATGAAATCTGTATCAGCCTAGGGATCTAATTCCTATAGTCCAGTAGAATAAATTTTAGAGATTTATCGAGGTATTTCTAGCTTCAACTAGGGTTCTCCACTAGCAAAGTCTTCCCACATCCTATGTCCATGCATATAGCCTACATAACTGAAGAGTGACATATATTGGGTCCTAAAAGCGTGTATCAATTGCCAGTTGTATATCGAGTTGTATATCGAGTACAGGGCTTTCAATTCCTGAAATGTCATGAGTTTACCGTCCTTAGTGAGATGTTTCAAATTCGTAATCCCTTTCCTTGCCCATAGTGAAGGGTCCGGTAAGGTATTTAGATGAGGTAACACTGGATTCCCCCATAAGGGCATGTGAGGGGATATATGAAAGGGTTTTTTTTTACACACTATTCTAGCTTCCTGCCAGGCCAGTATCGTGGTCTTCATAGGGGTGGTTACGGAGGGGTCAGCCTGCATCCCCCAAAATGCTAGGTTGCTCAAAGCTGCATGTGACCCCAGGATGGCCGCTTCTAATGTGATCGTTGTTTTTTTTCTGGGCTGGGAGAACCACCAGCACATTGTGACAAGGACAGCTGCGCAATAATACAATTGGAAATTTGGAAGTGCCAGACCTCCTCCCAAAAGGGGGATGTACAGTATTCATTTTTCTATCCTGGGGGGCTTCCCGGCCCAGACAAAGGACACCAGAAACCCCTCCAACCTCTTCAAGAAGCTTTTGGGGGGAGATGTAATAGAGTATTCCAAAAGAAGTATAAAAATGTAGGTAGATACGCCATTTTCAGTAATTTAAAGTAAAGTAAAAAAGTAAAGTAATCCAAATTTGGAGAGAACTGCCCAGATATGTCCACTCAACAGAGTCAAAAGCCTTCTACGCGTCCAGAGAGGCCACCAGCCCCACGCCTTCCTGGCCTGCTCTGGCAATGTGGGTAAAGAGTCTCCTGCTGTTGATATCTGTGCCCCTACCCAGCATGAATCTCATTTGGTTGGGGTGGACAAAGGCTGTTATAACTGTTCAGTTGGTTGGCTAATATTTTGGCTAGTATTTTCGCATCCACATTTAATAGGTAAATAGGCTTATAGGAGGAGCACAGGGAAGGGTCCTTCCCCGCCTTAGGGATCACTACTATAACTCCCATAGATTTGGGAAGGGTCTCCAATTCTGCAGATTTAACCATCATGGCGTGAAATCTAACAGCAAGGACATCTGCATACTGTTTGTAGAGCTCTACCAGAATATCATCAGGGCCAGGGTTCTTGCCTGATTGCAGTGTTTTGAGGGCCTTAAGTATTTCCTCTACCAAGATAGGCCAGTCTAGTCTGTTCCTATAAGTGGCAGTCAGAACTGGAATATCTATGTCCTCTAAATAGGATGTCATTTTGTCCTCCCTATAGGTCACTGGGGAAGCATAGAGGGATTGGTAATATGAGGCGAAGCAGCGGTTAATCTCTTCAGGGATGTAAAGGAGGTCTCCAGTCCACTAGGGCCAAAAATGTGGGGTATACTAATCCCACCTGACTGCTCCTTAGAGAGCCAGGCCAGAAGTTTCCCCCATCTCTCTCCCTGCTCAAATATGCATTGGGATTATGTGAGCAGCTTCTTCTGGGTAAGGGATGTATGGAGGGAGAGGACCTCCCTGGTCAGAGACTGTAGTCAGGCATAGTGTTTGGGTTCTCGAGATCTAATATAGAGCACTTCCTGAGTGTTCTTCAGCTTCAGCTTCAGCTTTAATCAAAGCGGCCCTTTTCTTTTTCCTAATCTTAGCAATAATGGCCTGGTACTGCCCTCTCTGCTGTGCCCGGGTTGTTCGCCCAGTATCCCTCCAACCACCGGGTCCGAAACCCAGAATCTAGAAAGCCTCCAGGGTTTGTCTGTGGGGGAGCCTGGGCTGCCTAAGCTCAAGAATAGAAGGGCATGGTCCCATATGCCTCTGGGCTTTATTGACCTCCTGGACCCTGGACAGGACAGATCTCCCAGCAAAAATGTGTTTGATGTGGGAAAATGACTTGTGGGATGCAGAGTGGCAAGTGTAGGCATGAAATAGAGGATGTCCATCTGACATGTCACCAGACCAGCATAGTGGGGGCCAGCGGCTGCCAGTCTGTCTATGCCTGAGTCAGGAGACATATTAAAAGCACCTGGTATCACTACATGGTCTGAGACAAATTCTGCGATCTTGGCTGTTATTTGGTTTACTGCAGGGATGCTGGTGGAGGCAAATATAGACCCACAATAGTCCATGTCTGGGACAAAATTCTAGCATTTATAATGACATATCTGCCATCCGAGTCTAATGTCAAGTCCAAGAGTCAAAAGGGGAGTGTCTTAAGTACCAGCATGCTAACACCCCATGCAAAGTCGGAGTACGTGGAATGATAGTGATACCCCACCCATGTTTTTTTGAGGGCTAGAGTCCTGCTGCCCGCCAGATGAGTTTCCTGGAGTATGCAGATATGAGGGCTATATGATTTAATAAATTGGAACACTAGTGACCTTTTGACTGGGGAATTCAGCCCCCTGGTGTTCCAAGATAGAATGTTAAGGATGGACATAAGTACTTGAATACTTCAGGAGAGTTAGGATTATGTGGTTGAGACCATGGTGGACCTGGCATTAGGACCCGGATGGAGCAGTCACAATGCCAATGCAATGCTGAGGTATATAACATGGCAGTTAATAAACAAACAAGCATAAATCTTAAAATGTACCCATAAAAATAAAAAAACAGCCCCTAAGGGTCAACAATCCCCCCGCCCCGCCCATTCCCCCAAAACTGAGAAGGGCCTCCAACCCCAAATCAGCACGCTGGCTGCAAAGGGGGACCCATGCATGAGGCAAGCTGGAGTTCTTCCACTCTGGAAGCCACCGCTAGTCATCATGAAGGCAGATGGGGGGTGTGGCAAAGTCCTAAAAAAAAAAGAAAAAAGGCATCAGTCATTTATGCACCCCCCCAATAAGAGTATAATCCAGCAAGGAAACGTAAGCACTGCTAGGCAGTCTTCTGCTGCCTTTGACAACAAAGGGGAGAGAAACTAGCTGTCCATGTCAGGAGCACAAATTTGTGTTGCGGGAAAAACAGGAACAGGCTTAACCCTAGGTATAATAGTGCAGACCACCCCCAACAACCTGCTCCACAGTCCCAGTGAATGTTACCCAGGGGCTCTCCAGTGCCCCAGCAGGACAGGCAAAGGAGAAGGGGTAACCGGGGGGGAGAACTAGGAGGAAGTCTGCTCAGAATGAGGGTCATGGCAGGTGGCTGAGAAGCATACCTCAAGGGACACAACAGGTGCAGGGAAGTGGACAAGTAGGCTGCAGGCTGCTGATTCAAAGTGTAGTGTTCAAAAGGGAGAAAGAACTCACTGATACTCAAATCAACAGATCAGTGGTAGGAAATCCAACCAGGCAGAGGTCTCCCTCGGTGAGTTGAATAAGCGGGTCATTTCTCCATCTTGGACCCGAAGACATGCTGGAAAAAGCACACTATAACAAATACTGTGGGTCCTCATCGCCGCTTTCACCGAATCGAACGATTTGCGGAGCTTAGATGAAGGTTTTTGTGGGAGCTCCTAGACGAACAGGCATAGGTGGGATACGGTGGGCCCCCTAAACGATGTAGTGGGGGGAGAAGTGGGCATCAGGAAGAAGAGTGCACAGAATGCCCTCCACAAAGCTCATTGGGTTCTCCCCCTCAGCTCCCTCAGGCAGGCCAATTATGCAAAGGTTGTTCCTTCTGTTCATGTCCCGTCTTGACGTATGAGGCCTACATCCATCTGTACTGCCTCAATCTTGGCGGTAAAGGTAGATTGGCAAATAGCGATTGTGGCCATCACCTCCGACAGCCACGGTGGCCTAGAGTCAGCCAACTCCATGGGGTTTGTCTGCGAGGCCGTGTGGGAGTAGCGCCTGGATCGTGTCTCCACGTAAGCAAGTTTTTACGTTCTTAGAAGCTGTTATTAGCATTTTTTCTGCTCCTAGAAGCTAAATAGTGTTATCCTATGTGTCCATGCACACTACTTTAGGCTATTAGAGCCAGTTCACACTGGCACGACTTACCAGGCGACTTAGTCACCCGACAAGTCTTGCCCCATTAAGTGCCCTATTAAGTGCAATGGAGCCTCTCAAGTTGCTCCGACTTAGAAAAAGGTCCATGCACTACCTGGGGGCGACTTAAGGATGACTTGCATTGACTTCTGTTAATCACTTCCCGACCGTCTCCAGTACATATATGGATGGCTCTCCTGTTCAAAATGCCATATATGTAGGGCAGCTCCTTTAAGAGCCTTAGCAGGCATGTGCGTGCCGCCTGCGATCGCAGGCACAAGAGCCCGAATGGAGATTTGTGTGTTTAAACACACAAATCCCTGTTCTGATAGGGGAGGAGAAACAGTTTTTCTGTTCCTACTATGTAGGAACAACGATCTGGCTCTTCCTCTAGTCAGTCACATCTCCTCACAGTTAGAAACATCTCCCAGGGAACACACTTAACCCCTTGATCGCCCCCTAGTGTTAACCCCTTCCCTGCCAGTGACATTTGCACAGTAATCATGCATTTTTATAGCACTGATCTCTGTATAAATGTCAATGGTCCCAAAAATGTGTCAAAGTGTCCAATCTGTCCAACGTAATGTCAGTCCCACAAAAAAAAAAAAAAAAGCAGATCGCCGCCATTACTAGTAAAAAATTAAATAAATAATAAAATGGCATAAATCTATCCCCTATTTTGTAGTTGCTATAACTTTTGTGCAAACCAATCAATATATGCTTATTGTGATTTTTTTTACCAAAAATATGTAGAAGAATACATATTGGCCTAAACTGATGAAGAAATTAGTTTTTTTTACAAATTTTTTGGGGATATTTATTATAACAAAAAGTAAAAAATACTTTTTATTTTCAAAAACTCTTTTTTTGTTTATAGTGCAAAAACAAAAAACACAAATAGCACCAAAAGATAGCTCTATTTGGGGGAGAAAAAGGGAGTCAATTTTGTTTGGGTACAACATCGCACGACCGCGCAATTGTCAGTTAAAACAACGCAGTGCCGTATCACAAAAAATGGCCTGGTCATTAAGGGGGCAAATCCTTCCAGCGCTGAAGCAAATCCTTCCAGTGCTGAAGAAAGAAATTAGATGCAACTTGTGATTAAGTTGCGCTGTGCGGCGCAGCTTCAAAGTCGCGCGACTTTGAAACCGCGACAGTATGAACCAGCCCTTAACATTTTTTTGCTTCAGCTTCTAGAAGCAGAAAACAAAAAAAGTTTTTGTAGAGTTTTCTTGTAGCGTTTTTCATGGCTTGCTTTGTGCTCTGATATGCACTGTTAGCTGTGGGAATTTTTATAGACAGGTGGGTCCCTTTTCTAAATAATGTCCAATCAACTGAATTTACCACAGATGGAATCCAATCAAGTTGTTGAAGCGTCTCAAGGATGAAGTGGAAACAGAATGCATCCAAGCTCAATTTTGATCATGGCAAAGGCTGTGAATACTTACAAAATTGCACATGTGATTTTTAATTTTTTTATTTTTGATAAATTTGCAAAAGATTTCAAAACAAACTTCTTTCACATTGTCATTATAGTGCATTGTTTGTAGAATTTTGAGATAAATAATAAATGTAATCCATTTTGGAATAAGGTTGTAACTTAACAAAATGTGAAAAAAGTGAAGGACTGTGAATACTTTCCGGATGCACTGTACTGTATATAATTCACCTGTTTTCCTGTAATTCAGCTTTAAACCTTGGTACCCATCATGGCCCCAAGCCTTTTAGGACCATAGAAATACCCCAGGCTCAACATGCCAATTTTCTTGTGTGTGGCAGCACTGTATAAATCTCAGAACTGGATAGATAGAAATACAAACTCTTTGGCAGGGGGGAAAAAAAACTCCTATATGTGTAGTTCATCTGTATGCCCAGAGTTCAGCTTTCAACCTTGGTGCCCATGGTGGCAATCAAGCCTTTTAGGACCACGGCAATACCCCTGACTCCACAAGTCAATATTTGTTTATGTGTCAGAATTGTATACATTTTAGAGCTGAATCATTTTTGTTGGTAAGGTAAACATCTCCCATATATGCAGTTCCTCTCTTTGCTTGGAATTCAGCTTTCAATCTTGGTGCTCATCATGGCCTCAAGCCTTTTAGGACCATTGAAATAACCCTAGCTCAGCATGCAACTTTCTTGTGTATAAATCTCAGAACTGGATGGATAGAAATACAAATTATTTGGCAGATAAAAAAAAAAAAAACTCCTATATACGTAGTTCATCTGTAGGCCCCAAATTCAGCTTTTAATCTTGGTGCCCATAGTGGCCACCAAGCCTTTTAGGAGCATAGCAATCCCCCTGGCTCCACAAGCCAATTTTCTTCTGTGTGGCCAAGCTGTATATATCTCAGAACTGGACGGAAAGCAAAACACATCCTTTGGCAGGTAAAAACAACTCCCATATATGTAGTTTATCTGTTTACTTGCAGTTCAGCTTTCAACCTTGGTGCCCATGGTGGCAATCAAGCCTTTTAGGACCACGGCAATACCCTTGGCTCCACAAGTCAATATTTTTTTATGTGTCAGAATTGTATACATTTTAGAGCTGAATCGTTTTTGTTGGTAAGGTAAATATCTCCCATATATGCAGTTCCTCTCTTTGCTTGGAATTCAGCTTTCAATCTTGGTGCTCATCATAGCCCCAAGCCTTTTAGGACCATAGAAATACCCCTGGCTCAACATGCCAACTTTCTTGTGTATAAATCTCAGAACTGGATGGATAGAAATACAAATTATTTGGCAGATAAAAAAAAAACTCCTATATACGTAGTTCATCTGTAGGCCCCAAATTCAGCTTTTAATCTTGATGCCCATAGTGGCCACCAAGCCTTTTAGGAGCCAATTTTCTTGTGTGTGGCCAAGCTGTATATATCTCAGAACTGGACAAAAGCAAAACACATCCTTTGGCAGGTAAAAACAACTCCCATATATGTAGTTTATCTGTTTACTTGGAGTTCAGCTTTCAACCTTGGTGCTCATCGTGGCTACAAGCCTTTTAGAACCATAGAAATAACCCTGGCTCAAAATGCCAATTTTCTTGTGTGTGGCAAAGCTGTATAAATCTCAGAACCGGACAGATAGAGATACAAATCCTTTGGAGGGTAAAACAATTTCTGTAAATATGCAGTTCATCTCTTTGCCTGGAGTTTCAAACTTGATGCCCATCGATGGCCCATGCCCATCGTAGCACCAAGCCTTTCACGACCATAATCCGCCAGCTCCACATACCAATTTTCTTTGGGTTATAGGTCACCCTCCTCAATGCAAGCTTTTCTGCCCATAACTCTTCAATGAATGGGTCTGCCCCACCATCAGATTTCTCCAGCAAATAATTTTTCACCCTCAGTAAAAATGGAATAAATACCTTACAACATGTTTAAGAACAATATTTCTCTGAAAAGAAAGCAAAACCGTCTTGTATGTTTTCCTAAGCAGACATAACACCGGGATGAAAAGGAATAAGTCCCCGTCCATGCAAGAAAGCCAAGCTTACATACAACACATTCCACGACGTGGTGTGTTTGAGATAAGTGACGGCCCGTTCGCTTTTTTCCTCTGTTTAGACATTAATGCGTTGAGTGAAAACGTCAGCTTTTCGGTTAAACAAAACAGTGCGCTGGCCCAGACACACTGAAGACTTTAAACAAGTATTAATTATTCCTCGTATTTCCCTAACATTTTCTGAAAGTTAATAAACTGAGGCAGATTGGCGATGACATCACGTCAAGTCTGGCCTAATCTGCTACAGGCTTTTTTTTTTTTATTATTATTATTTTTTTAAATTTTCGGTCCATGCCAATGTCAAAGCCTCAACTCTGGTCGCCGGCCAACGTTTCATCTAGTCAGCAGAGGCAGCCATTGACAGCGCGGCCGATTGCTGAGCGTTTATGTTCTTAATTAATGGTTTGTTGACTTAAACGACTTGATGGATGGAAGATGAAGCAACCTTTTCGCAGTGATTTATTGGGACAAATTGCAGCCGTTATTGTACTAACAAAGGAAGACATGTTAGGGTGATGATCATTAGTTAACCGGTTGGCCACACAATCTATTAATGACATGACAGAAAAAGTAAAACTGAATTAGCCGGCACAATGGTTACAGCCGCTAGAAATGCTCTGTCTGATGTTCTGTAATGCCAAAATAACTTTGGAACATATTAGCTTGCAAAGCTAATGATACATTTGTTTCTGTCCAGTTAAAGTGGAACTTAACTGTATCCGAGCACCACAAACCGAAAACGATATTTAACCGCTTTCTGACCGCCCTATAGCAGATTCACTGCTACAGGGCAGCCGTTCTGTGCAGAATCACCTATATACAAGTGATTCTGCAGTTCCCAGGTAGGGGGCGCATGCACGCTCGTTGCGTACCACTTCTGCTGTGATTAGTCACTGCAGAAGCTGATCAGCGGGTGTGCGGCCGTTTACCATGATCCATGATGCGCTGGGTCCTGTGGACCCGGCGGTCACGGATGCTCTTGAGTGCGCGCCCCCCCCCCAATGGATCACGGCACCCGCTGATCATCAAGGAGAGAGGCAGGACGCTGTCAAGGTGGAGCTCTGCATTGTTTACATATGCAGAGCTCCATCCTGACAGTGAGGATGTGATGGATCTTCTTTCCCTGCAAAGCAGGGGATAATATCCGTCACATCCCTTAGTAAAATCAACACACATAGTACACAAAAACGCTGGTTAGGAATATTCACAGCAGAAGCTGATATCTGCAGGTGCCAGGCACTCGATGCCCGTCGCCACCTGCTGATCATCAGGAGTTCTGTTCTGACAGGGGGGATGAATTCTGTACTCCTGCTAAGCAGGGACTCAAATCCATCTCTTCCCCTAGTAAAAGCAGCACACATAGTAAACAAAAATACTGGTTAGGCACACATTTAACTCTTTGAATAACCCTTTTCCAGCCAGCGTCATTAGTACAGTGACAGTGAATATTTTTTAGCACTAATTACTGTATTAGTGTTACTGGTTCCCACAAAGTGTCAAAAGTGTCAGTTAGAATCAGACTGTCCGCCGCAATATCGCAGTCCCCGCTATAAGGTGCTGATCACCGTCATTACTAGTATAAAAAATAAATGAATAATAATTCGATAGATATATACGGTATTTTGTGGACACCATAACCTAAACCAATCAATACATGCTTATTTGGATTTTTTTTTTTTTATTTCCATTATATAGTATATGCCATAGTTTGTAGATGCTATAACTTTTCTTCAAACTAATCAATACGCTTATTGGGATTTTTTTTTTACCAAAAATATGTAGCAGAATACATATTTCCCTAAATTTAAAAAGAAGTTTGAGTTTTTTATTTTTGTTTTATTTTATTTTTTGATGCGTTTTATAGCAGAATTAAAAAAAAATTGTATTTATTTTTTTTCAAAATTGTCGGTCTATTTTTGTTTATAGCGCAAAAAAAAAAAAAACCCAGTGGTGATCAAGTACCACCAAAAGAAAGCTCTACTTGTGGGAAAAATTACATTAATTTAATTTGGGTACAGTGTTGCATGACCGCGCAATTGTCAGTTAAAGTGACGCAGTGCCGTGTCACAAAAAAAAGGACCTAGTCATGAAGGGGGGTAAATCTTTCAAGTGGTTAATTCATTTTTATTATTCCAAGCATCTCATCCATCCATCAATGTCTCCGTGCTTTTCTTTTTGTTATCACTTTAGAAAACAGCATTTATAGCCATGGTCATCTTGAGTAAGGGCAAATGATCCACATAGCATTGACTTCCTGGAATCCATCTGCCTTTAGCTCAGAAAGGCAGGAAGAGGAAAGTGCTTAGCAGAGAAAATCTCTCCTCACCTTATCTGGATGAAGAAAAATAAACGCCTATGAAGTCTCTTGGGATGTATGACATCATTTTGGCCTAGACTGGAAACCAGGAAGCAACTGAAGAAATGTTAAAAAAAAGTTTAAACAAATAAATATAATATACCTTTCTATCTATGTACTAATGCTAGGAGAGTAAGGATTAAAAATTGTTAATGTTGATTGATGTTGATTGAGAGAGTTTGGTTCCTTTTAATTTTGTGTGCTGCCTTTTTTATTTTTTATTTTTTTATTTTTTTAATAGTTGCCCATTAAAAACAAAAAATTAACCTTCAAGTGAACCCGATCTATGCATATATTATATATATATATATAGCTCTGAATTTAAACATAACTATATGCAATTTTTTGTTTGTTTTGGATTGATTAGAGATCGATTAGAACCCCTGTCAGGTTTTTATTGCTGTCTGTGCCCCTATTAGGTCCATTTATTCTCTCCATTTGTCCTGTTTACTATTATCTCAGAAACAAATACCAAATACCAAAAGAATACCAAAAGTAATCCTAAATATAAGCAAAAAATAGTATATTCAAAAATATCATATTATTATAAAAAATAAAAATTGTATATACGGATATATATACACATATTTTTATTATTATTTATATATAAATATATATACCCATACACATACACACGCATACACATATATATAAATAAATAAAATAAAAATAAATATATATAAATATAAATATATATATAGGGTTGTCTACAGAACAGTAACGAAATCTTCCAATGGGAACACTAGTTATACTGACAACATGGGGTTGCCTCATGTTGGAAGGATTTCCTCTCACTTCCTGTTTTGGCTATGGGACAGGAAGTGAAGTTAAATCTCCCCAATGGAACACAGATGGCAAAAAACAACAGGAGTCCCTTGTGCCGCGTACACACGATCGGACTTTATGGCAGACTAGGTCCGATGGTCTTCCCCACGGACTTTCATTGGGGTTCCGACGGACTTTCCGAATGAACGGACTTGGCCAAGCATGAACAGGCTAAGTCCACTCTAAAGTCCGTTCGTTTTGAACGTGATGATTTAAGACGGGACCAAAAAAGGAAGTTCAATAGCTAATAGCTTCCATTGCGTCGTATTTGGTTCATCGGACCAGCACACAGACAAACGGTTTTCCCAATGGGAATTGAGTCCATCGGACAGATTTGAAACATGTTCTCTTTCTAGGTCCGTCTGATTTTTTAAATGAAAAATGATCGGATTAGCCCACACATGATCACATTGTCCGACAGACTGATTCCGTCGGGCCTAGTCTTCTGAAAGTCCGGTCATGTGTACGCGGCATCACTCTATTCAAAATAAAAGTACTCCGGTTTCCTTCCACACTCCAAAGACATGCTGGAAAATTAATTGATCCTTGTCTAATATTGGCCTTAGTATGTGTATGTATAAATGTGAATTATAACCAAGTTACACTAGGAATGGCACATGCAATCTTCAGCCCATGCGCTACTTTTAAAAACACGCTGCACCAGATTGCATGTACTATAGTACTATGCAATGTGGTGCAGGTAAAGACTTAAAGAAAAAAAAGAAAAAGCCTAAAAAATAAAAACAAATGCAGCTGCCATATCTAGTGACTAATAAGTTGCAAAACAATACATTTTTGTTTTTGGGTTTAATACTGCTTTAACCTGCTATGACTAAGCACTGTTAAGTGTGAAACACGACAGCTCGTTTGTCCCATTTTTTTGCTGTGGCTTGTATCTGTTGGACTTTTTTACAAATAAAGGCTATATTCTGGAGTGCGGCTGTCCAGAACTTCCATTATCTAGTGTCAGGGTAGAGTTTTTGTGTGTGAAAGCACCAGATTGAAGGTGAGTATTGCAGAAAAAGCAGTCTTTTTATTTTTATTGTTGCTGTACTCTAAGCCCTTGTACACACGGTCGGACATCCCGACAACCAAATCTGTCGGATTTTGTCCGAAACTGGTGTTGCATACACACGGTCGGACAAAGTTGTAGGAAAATCTGATCGTTCAGAACGTGATGGCGTAATTTTGTTACGACGGGACTACATTCAGGCTAGTAGCCAATAGCTTTGGTCTAGGAATTTGATCTGAGCATGCGTGGCACTTTGTCCGATCGGAATTCTCTACAAATGATCGGACAAAGTCCGATTGGATCATGTTGTCAGAAAAATTTATAGCCCAGCTCTAAAACTTTGTTGGTCGGATATTCCGCCGGAAACAGTCCGATGGAGCCCACACACGGTCGGATTATCCGAAAACACGGTTCGATCGGACATTTTCCGTCGGAATGTCCAACCATGTGTACAAGGGCTTATACAAAACTGGAGTCATTATTATTATAATTATTATACAGGATTTATATACCGTAGCTCCAACAGTTTGCGCAAACCTTTACAGCATGTGTGTGATTATAGGTCAGTATTACCTTGTATATCCCTGTATGTCATGGTGCTTATCTAATAGTTTTTGTAAATTATCAATGCTCCCCGCTGAAACCACCGCTTGTGGAAGGGAATTCTACATCCTTACCTCTGTTACAATAAAGAACTCTCTATGCAGTTTCAGGTTAAACCTCTTCTCTTCTAATTTTAGTGAGTGGCCACGAGTCTTTTTAATTTCCCTTTCACGTTTTATCCCTATTGTGGGGTCACCAGTTTGGTATTTGTAAATTTAAATCATATCCCCTCTCAAGCATCTCTTCTCCAGAGAGAATAAATTAAATGCTTGTTCAATACAATGCAATACAGGAGGAATCAGAGGGCCCTGCTCGTTAGAGTTCCACTTTAGCTTTCTCTGGAGCCTCCAATGGTAGAGGTCATCCATCTCAATGCTAGTCCTGGGACAATGTCCCCCCTATACAATTTCTCTGGAACTCATGTACCTGTCTCAACTAGTAGTGGTTTGACAGTTATAGGGTTATACTAACTAAAGGCAACAGATGCAGCTAATGCGTCATACCTCTAATTAAATTTGATCGGTTTTTTTTTCTTCTCTTTTTTAGAGTTTTCAGTATTAATATGTGGTGTTTAGGGATGAGCCGAACACCCCCCGGTTCGGTTCGCACCAGAACTTGCGAACGACCCCCGCGTTCGGTACGAACGTTAGAACCCCATTGAAGTCTATGGGACTCGAACGTTCGAATTGGAAAGTGCTAATTTTAACGGCTAATATGCAAGATACTGTCCTAAAAAGGGTTTGGGGACCTGCCTCCTGCCTCAGGGGACATGGGTCACTGCAAAAAAAAGTTTTAAAAACTGCCGTTTTGGCGGGAGCACTGATTTTAATGACGATTAAAGTGAAAAAATATTCCTTTAAATATGGTGCCTGGGGGGTGTCTGTAGTATGCCTGTGAAGTGCCACGTGTTTCCCGTGTTTAGAACAGTCCCTGCACAAAATGACATTAAACGGAAATAACGCCATTTAAAACTGCTTGCGGTTTTAATGTTATATCTGGTTCCTGCAATATGGTTGAAAATCATTCAGAAAAATGGCATGGGTAGCCCTCCCTGCCCATTACCAGCCTATTTGGGTCTTGTACGCATATTAAGGGGAACCCCGTACCCATATTAAAAAAAGGAAATGCGTGTGGCCCCCAGGCCCTATATACTCAGAACAGCAGTATACAGGCGGTGCAAACAAGACAAGGACTGTGTAGGTTTGTTGTGTTAAGTTGAATCTGTTTGTCATTTTCAACCGGTACATTTTTAAAGTGTAGCTCCAGTCAAAAAAACTATCCTTAAGCTTTTTGGAAAACATAGGGAAGGGTTATCACCCCTGTATAATTTGTTTTGTCGTCCATCTTTTTTCATCTCACTTGCTGCTGTCTCCTTGCGTTTGCAAGTAGGAGATGTTTGTAAGTTGGATGTTTGAAAGTAGGGGCCTGCCCTATATTATAGCGGTATGTACTGGGTACAGAGCACGCAGACAGCACGCACTCCTAACACTACTGACTGCAAGCTCTATTATTAACCACTTGTTAGCCCAATGTTTGCATAAAGTGAAAGATGAAGTTATGCTGAGTAAATAGATATCAAACATGTCACTCTTCAAAATTGCACATGCCCGTGGAATGGCGCCAAACGTCGCTACTTAAAAAATCCCCATAGGCGACGCTTTAATTTTTTTTTTACTGGTTACATGTTTTGAGTTGCAGAGGAGGTCTAGGACTAGAATTATTGCTCTCGCTCTAACATTCTCGGCGATACCTCACATGTGTGGCACATGCGAGCACATGGGGACATGGGCGCTTTAATTTTTATTTTATTTTTTTATTGTTCATTTTACTTTATTTATGTTAGTTTGACATTTTTTTCCCCAAAAATATATTTTTGATCACTTTTATTCCTATTACAAGAAATGTAAACATCCCTTGTAATAGGAATATGGGGTGACAGGTCCTCTTTACAGTGAAATCTGGGGGGTCAATATGACCCCACATTTCACCTCTAGGCTGGGAAGCCTGAAATAAAAAATAAAAAAAAGATTCTGGCTTTGATCGTACTGGCGAGTTGGTAGAAGCACCGGAGGGCGGTGAGGGGTGGGGGGCGTCTATGGCTGGGTATTTCAGGGTATCACCGAGTATGGCTGGGTATCTCTGAGTATGGCTGGGTATGGCAATTTATGGCAGGGTATTACAGAGTATTGGCGGGGTATTGGCGGGGTACTACAGAGTAATAGCAGGGTACTGCAGAGTATTGGGGGTACTACAGAGTAATGGCAGGGTACTTCAGAGTATTGGGGGTACTGCAGAGTAATGGCGGGTACTGCAGAGTAATGGCAGGGTACTGCACTGCAGAGTAATGGCAGGGTACTGCAGAGTATTGGGGGTACTGCAGAGTAATGGCGGGTACTGCAGAGTAATGGCGGGTACTACAGAGTATTGGGGGTACTGCAGAGTAATGGCGGGTACTGCAGAGTAATGGCGGGTACTGCAGAGTATTGGGGGGTACTGCAGAGTAATGGGGGTTACTGCAGAGTAATGGGGGGTACTGCAGAGTAATGGCAGGGTACTGCACTGCAGAGTAATGGCAGGGTACTGCACTGCAGAGTAATGGCGGGGTACTGCAGAGTAATGGCAGGGTACTGCAGAGTATGCACTGGTATTGCAGAGTATTGGCAGGGAATTGAGGGGTTAAATTCGGTGAGCAGCGATGTGGGCACTGCAGATGCAGCCCACATCGCTGCTGACACCGATCTCTTTCCCCTCCGCTGTACCGATCGGTACAGAGAGGGGAGGGAGGAACAGGCGTCATAACATGACGCCGGTTTGTTTCCAAGTGATCACTCCGTCATTTGACGGAGCAATCACGTGGTAAACGGCTGCTATGAGCGGCCGTTTACCGTGATCCGTGATGCGACCCGGCGGTCACGGATGCTCTCGAGTGCGCACACCTCGGGGCACGCGAGAGCAGAATTCTGGGAGGCCGTTAATTAACGGCCTCTCAGAGTTAAACAACCCCCCTGAAGCCGTTAATCGGCAATGGGCAGTTGTTAAGTGGTTAAAGCTAGATCACTAGCTATATAGGTGAGGTGAATATAGTGGTGTATACTGCAGTCAGGGCACAGACAACAACCACTACACAGCAGCAAGATAGGAAATCAGCCAAAAACGATTGGTGTGTACTGTGTTGAAGGTACACAGAACACCCACTGCTTCAGATGCTAACTAACACACTACACGAGGCCGCCTCAAAGGCGGCCTTATATAGTGTGGGGCGTGCACTACACAGCCTGAGCTATGATTGGCCACAGGCAGGATGCCTGTGGCCAATCATGGCTCTCCTCGCTGCCGGCGCTGCGATTGGCCAAGCATGCGGGGTCACAGTGCATGCTTGGCCAATCATGGGGCAGCAATGCACTGCGCCAACGCAGTGCATTGTGGTCCGCGCGCGCGTCACTCGAATTTTGACGCGAACGGCCCAAACGTTCGGAATTCGCCGAACGGCCGAACAGCCAATGTTCGAGTCGAACGTACGTTCGACTCGAACACGAAGCTCATCCCTAGTGGTGTTACTTTTCTTTAAAAAAAAAGAAAAAAATTAATTCTTAATGGTGTCTCAAACATGGTGCGATTTTGCTTTGATTGTTGCGTATCCAAAAAGCACAAAGTTTATCACCCAAAGATGTGCAGGAGCTTCTTTGGCATGTTTGTTGCTCATAGGACAACCCATTCGAGCTTCCCTATGCGTGATACAAACACAAAAAAAAAAAAGTGAGCGGGAACAAACTTGCTATGTGCTTCCAGTCTTTCGGAGCTGCCCTATACTCAACACTCAGAAACGCAGGTAAAATGCGCAAAAAAATAAATAAATCACGAATGGGAGCAAGTTTACATGAAATGCAAATGGGGCTGATTCAGCAACTCATGACCCATTCAGACCTGGCCTGTTCTGGTGCAGTGTGTTAATACACATGTTGACGCACATTTGTTTGGGAATTATCATATGCTGCGTTATGCAGTCTATTCCCGCACTAAATGCACTGAATGGGTCCTAATTGTCTAAGGACAATGTGATCCCTTTATAAGTGAGTAGCTGTGCTGATGTCATAGAGTAAAAACTGTTGGGCTACATAGGGCTTGGCAAACAAACTCTTCAGTTAGCTGACTGCATAATGTTTTTTCTGTCTTGCCTGTACAGTCACTAGGGGGCGCACATTCAATTTTCTATGTGCAATATGGGAGACAACACAGAGAGCATAGAAATTAAATACAGTAATACATGAGTCTATTGTCAATTTAACATTACAACAACAAAAAAAAATGATACTTTACCTTTAAAGTGGTTGTAAACCCTTACAAACCACTTTGACCTACAGGTAAGCCTAGATTAAGGCTTACCTGTAGGTCCAAGCAATATCTCCTAAACTATATGGTTTAGGAGATATTTGCCCGAAAACGGGCACCGCTGTCTACGGCGCATGCGCCGTAGACAGTGGCACGCAGGCGCACTGAGCGCGGCAGTTCCAAGAATGGAGCTGCCGCATTTGTCGACTCCCGTGCGCATGCGCGGGAGTGACGTCATCGCGGCTTCGCCGAATGACAGTGGCGGAGCTGCGAGACGCCACCAGCAAGATGGATGCGGCGGACTACAAGGGACAGCGGCGACTTCGCTGGGACCTGTGTCAGGTAAGTGACACATAATGGGCTACTATGCGATGCATAGTAGTCCATTATGCTTTACCTTTGCAGGGAAAAAAAGAGGAAGTAAACTCATCAGGGTTTACTTCCTCTTTAAGTATATTATTACTTGCTTAAGTTCTTCTTTATATATAATATAAATGTAGTTCTTTTTCTATCCTGTTTAAAGAGCACTTTCACCCCTCGCAAACAAAGACTGGACAGTTTAACATATAATTTTGTTGTTATTTTAAGTTCTTTTAAAAAAAAAAAAAATATTTTTATTTATTTAATTATTATTTTATTTTTTTTAGTGATGCACATACTACATTTTTTTATAATGTTAACACAAATAAGTGTGCACAAATGAGTGTTAATGACACAGTTGCTAACTGGTATATTTTTACACATTCCATTACTCTTACATCTGGGTTCTAGGCAGACATAAAATAGCTGTGTGATCATTAATAAATTAATTTTTTTTTTTTTTAATGCAAGCAGTTTACATACCTGACTTTGACCTGGTATCAGCCCCCTGTAGTCCCTGAGCTGGACTGTGAGAAGAAAAAGAAGCACATGTAGCCAATCAGTTCGCTGATAGGAGGAGAAAGCAGAGTGACAGAAAGATGGACTATATAGATAAATTTGTATTCATTACATTCACAAACAGCCACATTTTGAAAGGAAATTCCAATACCTATAATTTAATAGTTGGTTATTAGTTAGGTATTATTTTGAATTTTACTGATTTTCTTTCTTTTTTTTCAGCTTTTTCGAATTTTCGAACTTCTGAATTTTCAAATTCCAAAAATTTGGAAATTCGGAATTTGAAAATTGTAAATTTGAAATTCAAAAATTTGAAATTCGGAAATTTGAAATTCAGAAATTCAGAATTCAAATTCCAAAAATCCAAAAATTCTGAACTTGAATTCCGAAAATCCAAAAATTCGGAAATTCTGAATTTAATAATTCAGAAATTTGTAATTTGAAATTCAGACATTCAAAAAATCAGAAATTCTAAATCCAAAAATTCGGAATTAGAAAATTTTGAAATTTGAAAATTCAGAAATTCAAAATTCGAATATTCGAAAATTCTAAATTCAAAATTCAGAAATTTGAAAAATCGAAATTCAGAAATTTGAAAAATCGAAATTCGGAAATTCGAAAATTCAGAAATTTGAAAATCCAAATTTTCGGCTTTTCCGAATTCCCAAATTCCGAATTTTTTAATTTCCTTTTCGAATTTCTGAAAAAAGCAAAAAAAAAATAAAAATGAAACGAAAATTAACAAATTTTTTGTCAGTGCACATGTCTATTCACCCGCTGCTTCCCAACACTGTCCAAGATAACCTGGGCTCATAGGAAGTGGGCTGAACAATACTGGGTATTTGACTACGGCCGCGTACACACGAGAGGATTGTCCGTCCAACTAAGTCCGTCAGACAATCCGACAGACAGTCCGTCCTACTTTTGAATGAACGGACTTGACCACACACGATGAACAGACAGTCCGCTGAAAGCTTGCGCGATGACGTGTACAGCACGTACGACGGGACTAGAAATACGACGTCCAATACACTGCAATGCAACCTTCGGCCGTGTAAATCCTTTCTGAGCATGCGCCATACTTAGTCCGTCCAACTAGCCTACTCACGAGCGGACTGTCCGCTGAAACCAAAGTTGGACAGACAATATTACGGAAATTCCGAAAGACTTAGTCCGCCAGACTGTCCGCTGAAAAAGTCAGCTGAAGCCCACACACGAGCGGATTGTCTGCTGAAACACGTTTCAGTGGACTAAGTTGGACGGACAATCCTCTCGTGTGTACGCGGCCTAAGAAAATCTAGCAGCAAAAAAGTAGTCTGTATTAAAACTGAATATTGTGGCGGTACTAGTGGGTTCATATAAAGCATTGGCCCACTTGGTGTATAGAGGGTCCAAGACACCCTATGTCTTAACTACATCTAAGGTCAGTTGTACGTGCTTGGGTAATTGCTCATGGAGAGGAATTTGGGAGTCCATTCCTACTCTCGCCCCATGCTCCTCTGTGGAGAACCCTAATCTGCCCCGCTTTTATATTTTTTAAGATCCAATTTGGAATTTGGAATTAAAAATATTAGTGATATCTCTACAAATGGGCAGTTGAAATCCTTTGACAAACTGAAATCTCTATACCAGGTACCAAATAAGCATTTTTTTTCATTGCATATAGTTAAGACACGCATACAAGGTGTATTTGAAAACGCTAGAGCTCCATTATCAGCATCTGCCCTCAAATCCATGTTAAGGGAGGATGATCTTCACAAGCCTCTATCTACCAGTTACCGTGCCTTGAAAAATTATTCAAAGTATTCATACCCCTTGAAATTTTCCACATTTTGTCGTCATGTTACAACCAAAAACGTAAATGTATTTTATTGGGATTTTATGTGATAGACCAACACAAAGTGGCACATATGTGAAAAGTGAGACGTGCATTTGCATTCAGCTCCCCCCCCCCCCCAGTCAATTCTTTGTAGAATCACCATTTACTGAAATTGCAGACGCAAGTCTTTTTGGGGATGTCTCTATCAGCTTTCCACATCTAGACAGTGACATGTTTGCCCATTCCTCTTTGCGAAATAGCTCAAGCTCTGTCAGATTGGATGGAGAGTGTCTGTGAGCAGCAATTTTCAAGTCTTGACACAGATTCTCAATTGGATTTAGGTCTGGACTTTGACTGGGACATTCTAACACATGAATATGCTTTGATGTAAGCCATTTCATTGTAGCTCTGGCTGGATCCTCTATTTGGCTCCATCCATCTTCCCATCAACTCTGACCAGCTTCTCTGTCCCTGCTGAAAAAAAGTATCCCCAGAACATGATGCTTCCACCACCATGTTTCGCGGTGGGGATGGTGTTTTCAGGGTGATGTGCAACATTAGTTTTCTGCCACAAATAGCGTTTTTCTTTTGGGCCAAAAAGTTCAATTTTGGTCTCATCTAACCAGAGCACCTTCTTCCCCATGTTTGTTGTGTCCCCCAGATGGCTTCTCACAAACTGCAAATGGGACTTCTTATGGCTTTCTTTCAACAATGGCTTTATAAAGGCCATATTTGTGGAGTGGACACTTAATAATTGTCCTGTGGACAGATTCTCCCACCTGAGCTGTGGATCTCTGCAGCTCCTCCATAGTTACCATGGGCCTCTTGGTTGCTTCTCTGATAAATGCTCTCCTTGCCCAGCCTGTCAGTTTAGGTGGACGGCCATGTATTGGTAGGTTTGCAGTTGTTCCATACTCTTTCCATTTGATGGATTGAACAGTGCTCTGTGAGAAGTTCAAAGCTTGGGATATTTTTTTATAACCTAATCCTGCTTTAAACTTCTCCACAACTTTATCCCTGACCTGTCTGGTGTGTTCCTTGGCCACCATGATGCTCTTTGTTCACTAAGATTCCCTAAAGAAATCTCTGAGGGCTTCACAGAACAGCTGTACTTATATTGAGATTAAATTATACACAGGGGGACTCTATTTACTGATTAGGTGACTTCTGAAGGCAATTGGTTCCACTAGATTTTAGTTAGGGGTATCAGAGTAAAGGGGGGCTGAATACAAATGCACACTGCACTTTTCACTTATTTATTTGTAGAAAATGTTGAAAAACATTTATCATTTTCCTTCCACTTAACCATTATGTGCCATTTTGTGTTGGTCTATCACATAAAATCCCAATAAAATACATTTACGTTTTTGGTTATAACATGACAACATGTGGAAAATTTCAAGGGGTGTGAATACTTTTTCAAGGCACTGTATAAGTTCCTCTTCCCTGAGACTGATCGGCTCATGAGTATGTGCAGATCCAAGAGGATGTCAGTGGTCCCTGATTTGGACACAGAAGATTGGGGGGATGTCTGAGATCTAGCCTTTACCAGACTAATTTCTGCCTGTGACCAACTGATTCTTTACAAATGTCTTCACCGTATATATATATATATATATATATATATATATATATATAAAGGTAAAAAATAGTGTAGCGCTTCTACAATGGTGAATGTGATAAACACGCACATAAACAAAAAATTGTGTATATAGAAAATGGTCACATGGGGAAGTCCATAATCATATAAAACAAAGTCCAATTAGAATGGGTAAACACTTCCGTGATGTAACTGGTACAGGGATGGTTAGACCGCTTCAAGGGAGATAGAGGTCTTGCTAATCAGATATGCCCATGTAAGTCAGCTTGTCTGTAGACATTAGAAAGATAGATAAATACTCTTACCAACTGTGTTGGACTCACACGGTCGTATGACGGTTGAGTCTAGAAGGCTTGGGGTCCTGACCTAGGACCAGAGAGTGGATCGATGGGGGTCCGTCAGAATGGTGAGGAAACTCCAAACAGCTGTAAACCATGCGATGTATCTCACGGATGGAACATCAGGGTAGTTTCTTATCCAGCTCAGAACGTGACACGATCAACACAGGTAACCCCAAAAATGGGGTGAAAGATGATGTGGGTTTTAGACCAGAAAAAGAAAAGAAAAAAGAAAAAGAAAGCTCCACATGGTGCGGGTCAGACGGTCTTAAGCGGCAAATTTATTTAAAAGTCAAAAAATATAATAAAAAATTTATGACTTAGTGATCACATAAAGGCTAAATAAAAATAGAGATAAAAGCTAGCTGTTGGCACCCCACATTGCTTTTATCTCTATTTTTATTTAGCCTTTATGTGATCACTAAGTCATACATTTTTTATTATATTTTTTGACTTTTAAATAAATTTGCCGCTCGAGACCGTCTGACCCGCACCATGTGGAGCTTTCTTTTTCTTTTTTCTTTTCTTTTTCTGGTCTAAAACCCACATCATCTTTCACCCCATTTTTGGGGTTACCTGTGTTGATCGTGTCACGTTCTGAGCTGGATAAGAAACTACCCTGATGTTCCATCCGTGAGATACATCGCATGGTTTACAGCTGTTTGGAGTTTCCTCACCATTCTGACGGACCCCCATCGATCCACTCTCTGGTCCTAGGTCAGGACCCCAAGCCTTCTAGACTCAACCGTCATACGACCGTGTGAGTCCAACACAGTTGGTAAGAGTATTTATCTATCTTTCTAATGTCTACAGACAAGCTGACTTACATGGGCATATCTGATTAGCAAGACCTCTATCTCCCTTGAAGCGGTCTAACCATCCCTGTACCAGTTACATCACGGAAGTGTTTACCCATTCTAATTGGACTTTGTTTTATATGATTATGGACTTCCTCATGTGACCATTTTCTATATACACAATTTTTTGTTTATGTGCGTGTTTATCACATTCACCATTGTAGAAGCGCTACACTATTTTTTACCTTTTGATTGTTGAACTTTGTTTGTTTTAAGTGTTGGCAGCTGTCCTCTTTGTCTAATTTAGTCATAGCGCAGTGCTTTCCCCCATTTTTTCTATATATATATATATATATAACCCCAGCAAAGATAGATAAGATTTTTGGTTCGGTCACTTCTTCTTGCTGGCGTTGTCCTGTAGGGGAAGCTGACTTTATGCATATCAGGGGTATTGGAAGGATATTTTGATGTGTGTAAAGGAGGTGACTACCATGCCTTTAAGTCCTTCTATAAGACATTTGGGGTTATTTACAAAAGTCAAATCCACTTTGCACTGCAAGTGCACTTGGAAGTGCAGTCGCTCTAAATCTAAGGGTTAGATCTGACGTGAGTGGAAGCTCTGCTGATTCTATCATCCAATCATGTGCAAGCTAAAATGCTGTTTTTTTTATTTTGCTTGCCTGTCCCTCTCGAATCTACAGCAACTTAATTTCCAAGTGCACTTTCAGTGCACTTTCAACTGCACTTGCAGTGCAAACTGGATTTTCTTTTAGTAAATAACACCCATTGTCTGCTTGATTTGGTGGATGATTTAGCCCCCTCCACAGCTGTATGGACCTTACTTACCTTATTATTTTTTCGTGCTAAGTGTACAGTTCTATCTTGGAAGAGTTCTAATCATCCATCTGGAGAGTTGGGGATAAGCCCGATATTTGAGTTAAACGTAAGTTCAACTCGAACATCAGGTGTTCGCCTGTTTGCCAAATAGCGAACAATTTGGGGTGTTCGCGCCAAATTCGTAAGCCTTCTATGGGAGGAATCAAAAGGGCTCATTTTATAGGCTTATATGCATGGTATTGTCATAAAAAGTGTTTGGGGACCTGGGTCCTGCCCCAGGGGACATGTATCAATGCAATAGATATATATATATTTTTTTTTCTGCCAAGGCATTAACCAGACCAAATAAAATGTGTATAGAGAGTTTATACTCAGTAGTACAAGATGGCTGCTTCATTCTAAGGTCACAGGCTCTCAGGTCCCTTCTCTCTGATAATGACCTCTTGCCCGTATGAACGGCAGTATAATTAAAGACCGGTGTTCAAAAAATGATTAAAATAGCATTAGTAAACTGCTCTTATGAAAATGTTGGGTACCTTCAATGGCACTGCCCTTCTTTTATCATCTATTTCCTTTTTTTGTCTTTGGATAAATTACCCCTCATTAACTATGCTTTGGAGAGCGTTTTGCCAGCCAAGCCCCCTCTTTTCATAGTATTGAAATGCAGCTGCTATAGGTGGTCTGATACATTAGGCACAAAAGTAAATTCTATAGGCAAGATTGATCTACGACGAACCTTATCTCATTTGCCAGCAAAGCTTTTCAGAATAAGGTTTGGGTCCTGGTTCTCAGCCACTTACAATTTCAGCACTTGAACTCCACCAAAGAGACCATCACTTGACTGACATCTCCACCTCTAATGTCTACACCGAGCTCTGTGCCCATCTAGCTTTCCACCAAAAACCCATTGTAACACACTATTGTCCCTCTATAAAGCAAAGTGTTATGAGCAGCTGTGTTCTGTTGAAGGACTCTGCAATTATGGGCAGTATTGCATACCAACCCATCTCAAACCTCCCAGTTTTTTTCTGTATCACAAGAGCCCATTCAGAAGAGAAATTATACCAGAACTCAACTAGGGTGAAAGAAACCTTGTCTTTCGAAAGCATTCACTGTAGTAACCACAAAAGGTGAGAACCACAGGAGAAGCCTCTTCTATTTCAATTGTACAACGCCTCGACCAACCAGCAAACACCTATTGAAATCAGGTGGTCGTATTCCTTGCAAACACATAAGTTCCACAATACGCCGGTCAACAAAGTTACCCTATCATCCGTGGTCCTTTGTTCCATGACAAGGAGCCTAAAACAACCACTTGGCGATGTTAAACCAAGGAAAAGCATTTTCATACGAACAAGGAGGCCTTGTATATCTTGGTTCATCATCGTAATTATTGTCATCAATTAGATCACTCAAGCACCGTGCAAATTACTTTCTGGAGGGTTGCCTGATCATGAAAAATAATTCATAAATATTTATTCTCATCTAGAGCGTGTTCCCATGGTAATTCTTGGAGAAGTAAAAATATTATTTGCACTCAACGTTTCTAATATTTTTTTAAAGATGATTTTCTTTCAAAAGCCCGCAATGCCTGATGTGTTTTTTTAAAATCAATATATAATATTTTTACATTTTTTTTACATTTTTATTGGATTTGGAAAGGCAGCTTCAGTCCTTTTTGAAAATTGAATTCATTGAACAATGATCCCTATATAAGGAGACAGAAGCACCTGCTTCTGTAATTTGTGAAGAATGTCAATCGTATATATGAATATGCTATTATTAATATAAACAAAAAATCATTAAGCATTTAGATTCAGCTTTTAGTCAAAATGCTAAATCTTTCTGACCTTGCAGTATCTGTAGTGGTAGAGAAGGATTTCCTTCTTTAGGCAATCAGCAAGAACAAAAGTGGTTTTCTTGGTTAGTTTGCTGAACACCTTTAAAGTAAAGCTGTCAGTAATTTAAAACTTTTATGAAGAAACATGTTAAGACACCACTAGATGCTAATATATTTACTACTTGTATTCTCTTTTAAATGCTACTCTTAAGCAGATCAAGAAAAAGGATAAAATGTGTCCTCAAGACAGAAGAAGAGAAAAGTAAAATGTGAAAATAATAAGTTCACCATTCACATATTTTATATATATATATACACACATATAAATAGTTGTGTATTATATAAAGGGACCTGACAAAGTAGTCTGACCCATTTACCAATGAAGAAAAATACTTTATTAAACACTTATCGGTATAATCTAGGAAATAAAAAAAACCATTATCCAACTAATAAAATTAAACCATAATTGACCAATTATTAAAAACACTACCATGACAGCTGCAGGTAAATTGTACAAATACCCCTCTCCCCCAAAAAAACAAAACTTCTCCTTCATATTACATATAACTTGACGTTCTTCAAAATTCCTAAAAGGATCCTTTAGTAGAAGCTATTTTGGGACTGGGGTATGACTAAATATTATTTGAGCTCCATTAAGGGGTCTGGACTGTAAGGGGGACCAACCCACATATAAACAATGTTGGTTGGCCACTCCATATGGCTAGTGAAATTTAAACTCCTTTGGACTGTAGCATGCAACTAACCCACGTGTGGACAGCGTAATGGGTCACTACATGTGGCTAATAGCATTTAAAGTCTATGAGGGTGTCATTCAATAAAGTGTGTTATAGGAACAACCCACATATGAGCAACATGGAACCAAAGTGAATTTTTGCATATATATCAAGCATCAGGCATAAATGGAAAATTCCCAGGGAGTGGTGCCCTTAACATCATGTATAGCATGGCACATATAGCATAGCACCTCATGCCCTCCCATTGTTGGCAACTAGGTTAAGACAGGAGAACTCATCCAACTGTGTGATATGTAATCCATAATTGCCCAGTGTGGGAGCCGTAAATTTAGATCAGAAAAGAGATTCCAAGCCATATAGCTCCAAAGTAGAAAACATCTACTTATCCATCCAAGTGGGTCTTGAAAACTCCAAGTTGTTGATTATAGCAGGTGGTGGTTTATGGGTCGATGTGCAGAGAAGCCAAAGTCCCTTAGATGAATGAAGGAGATAGGGGAGGGTGTATCCCATAGGCTGGCATCATGGGAGCAAGGCTGGAAGCCTGTCCAGTTTCGCCGGTCAGGCCAGCTGCTTCAGAAGCAATTGTCACTACTCCTAATTATCTTTCCTTTCACTATAGGGCAGAAGGAAATAAAATCACTTTATTCCCCCATCAACATAGTCAGTGTTGATGGGGAAATGCCTTCTGCATCACTTTTGTGTTCTGCAGGCAAGGGAGTGCAGTGAGCAGTAATCGAAAGTAATCACATGTAAAAAAATCTGACAGGCTAGTTGTACCCAAGCGGATCAATGGATCGACTTGGGTACAATCAGCCTGCCCATACATGGATCAAATCTCAGCAAGTCCCTGCAGAACCCTCAAAATGTTGATCCATGTATGGCTGGCCTTGAACTAGCCTAAATTTGTTGCCAGGGCCTAAGGTCAACAATAATCCCTGTGTTCAGTCCTAAGCCCTGATATAAAGCAAACTAAGCCCTCCTATCCTCCTCTCCACCAAGGATGACGTCATTTTAGCCTCCCTTTAGATCTAAAATTGCTGCACATTTGATCAGCTATGACACTAGCCATTTGAGGGCTTCAAAAGTTTGGATGGGAGCTGATACAGTTGTGCTCATAAATTTACATAACCTGGCAGAATTGATGATTTCTTGGCCATTTTTCAGAGAATATGAATGAAAACTTTTCTTTCACTCATGGTTAGTGTTTGGCTGAAGCCATTTATTATCAATCAACTGTGTTTACTCTTTTTAACCACTTAAGGACCGAGCCTCTTTCTGAGATTTGCTGTTTATGAGTTAAAAACATTTTTTTTTAGTTGGAAAATTACTTAGAACCCCCAAACATTATACATTTTTTTCTAACACCCTAGAGAATAAAATGGCGGTCAATTCAATATTTTCTGTCACACCATATTTGAGTATCAGTCTTACAAGTGAAAATTTTTTAGGAATAATACACTTTTTTGAAAAAAAAAAAAAAAAAATGAAAAGTTAGCCCAATTTTTTTTTATATTGTGAAAAATAATGTTACACTGAGTAAATTGATACCCAACATGTCATGCTTCAAAATGGTGCCTGCTCATGGAATGACGACAACATTTTACCCTTAAAAATCTCCATAGGCGACATTTAAAAAAATCTACAGGTTGCATGTTTTGAGTGACAGAGGAGGTCTAAGGCTAGAATTATTGTTCTCACTCTACCAATCGCGGTGATACCTCACATGTGTGGTTTGAACACCGTTTTCATATACGGGCACTACTCACGTATGCATTCGCTTCTGCACCCGGGCTCGATGGAAAATTATGTCACTTTTATTCCTATTACAACGGATGTAAACATCCCTTGTAATAGAAAAAAATCATGACAGGACCTCTTAAATATGAGATCTGGGGTCAAAAAGACCTCAGATATCATATTTACATTAAAATGTAATGCAACCATATCATATTTACACTAAAATGCAATTATATGGAGACGGGTGGAGGCCATCTTCCCCTCATTTGTCTCCATGTCAGGCTAGGCAAAGGATCCGATCGCCTTCGCCACTACCAATGGCTCCGGTAAGCGGCGGACGCCACCGTAGCATGGCGGGGGGCCTCTCCCACCACCGATAAAAGTGATTTTAAAGCAAATCTGCCTCAGAGACCACTTTTATCTTGAAGCGGACCACCCGCTGAAGAAGAGGATACCAGGGTTATGGCAGCTAGCTGCTATAATAACAACAATATTCCTCTTCAAAGTACAGACGTATAACGATGGTGGGCGGTCTGGAAGTGGTTAAATCATAATGACAACAGAAACTACCTAAATGACCCTGATCAAAAGTTTACATACCCCAGTTATTAATACTGTGTATTGCCCCCTTTGACATCAATGACATCTTGAAGTCTTTTGTGGTATTTGTGGATGAGGCTCTTTATCGTCTCCGATGGTAAAGATGTCCATTCCTCATGGCAAAAAGCCTCCACTTCCTGTTAATTCTTGGGCTGTCTTGCATGAACTGCATATTTGAGATCTCCCCAGAGTGGCTCAATGATATTGAGGTCAGGAGACTGAGATGGCCACTCCAGACCCTTCACTTTATTCTGCTGTAGCCAATGATAGGTCGACTTGGCCTTGTGTTTTGGATCATTGTCATGTTGGAATGTCCAAGTACGTTCCATGCGTAGCTTCCTGGCTGATTAATACAAATGTTCCTCCAGTATTTTTTGATAACATACTGCATTCATCTTGCTATCAATTTTGACCAAATTTCCTGTGCCTCTGTAGCTCACACATCCCCAAAACATCAGCGAGCCACCTCCGTTTTTCACAGTAGGAATGGTGTACCTTTCATCATAGGCCTTGTTGACTCCTCTCCAAATGTCACGTTTATGGTTGTGGCCAAAAAGCTCAATTTTGGTCTCATCACTCCAAATGACTTTGTGCCATAAAGTTTGAGGCTTGTCTTTGTGCTGTTTGCCGTATTGTAAGTAGGATACTTTGTGGCATTTGCGTAGTAATGACTTTCTTCTGGCAACTGGACCATGCAGCCCATCTTTCTTCAAGTGCCTCCTTATTGTGCATCTTGAAACAGCCACACTACATGTTTTCATAGAGTCCTGTATTTCACCTGAATTTATTTGTGGGTTTTTCTTTGCATCCCAAACAATTTTCCTGGCAGTTGTGGCTGAAATTTTTGTTGGTCTACATGACCGTGGTTTGGTTTAAACAGAACCCCTCATTTTCTACTTCTTGATTAGAGTTTGAACACTGCTGATTGGCATTCTCAATTCCTTGGATATCTTTTGTTATGCCTTTCCTGTTTTATAGAGTTTAACTACCTTTTCCCACAGATGCTTTGACAATTCTTTTGCTTTCCCCATGACTCGGAATCCAGAATTGTCAGTGCAGCGCTGGATGAAAGATGCAAGGGTCTGTCAGGAGTCCAGAAACTCATTGATCTTTTATACACACACAATAATTACAAGCAAACAGATCACAGATGAGGATGGTTACCTTTAATAGCCATTCAAACCCCCTTGGGTCAACTTGTGTGCATGTGATCAGGCCAAAATCACAAGGGTATGTAAACTTTTGATCAGGGTCAATTGGGTAGTTTCTGTTGTCATTATGATTTAAAAAGAGTAAACACAGTTGTAATAAATGGCTTCAGCCAAACACTAACCATGAGCAAAAGAAATGTTTTTGTATTATTATTCATATTCCTTGAAAAATGGCCAATCATACATTCTGCCAGGGTGTGTAAACTTTTTATCACAATTGTATAAGTACACTGGCAACTGTGACAGTTATTATCAGAGGCATGCATTCAATGTGGCAAGCATAGAGCAAGCAGTAGTGAGCAGAAAGTGAAAGCAAATGAAAGCAATGCAGAAAACAACACTGGTATGTTTGTTTAAGGACTTAATAACATTATGCATAGGTGTGCACAAAAGTGAGCACACCCTTCACATTTTTGTAAATATTTTATTATATCTTTTCATGTGACAACACTGAAGAAATTACACTTTGATACAATGTAAAGCCATTAATGTCTAAACAGTTGAAAACAAAAGCGAGTACACCCCTAAGTGAAAATGTCCAAATTGGCCCAAAGTGTCAATATTTTGCATGGCCACCATTATTTTCCAGCACTGCCTTAAAGTGGAGTTATACCCATTTAAAAGTCAGAAGCTACAAAAAGTGTAACTTTTAACTTTTAATAATCGGACACTCACCTGTCCCATAGTCCAGAGATGCGGGCACACAAAGCCTCACTCCTCTCCCCCTCCTATCCGAGGCGCGGGCATTCTAACTGTGGGCGCCAAATTGTGGCATCACAGCCGGGCGTGCACTACACATGTGCAAGCCGCAATGAGCACTGTGAACGGCCGAATGACCTGTGACGTGTCCCAAAAGCTTGCAGGGAGTGAGGGAGGGGGGAGAGGTGAACTTCCTTCTGGCGTCGTGGCTCCAGGGGAGGAAGTGGGAACTAGGTGCCTGTAAAAACTGGGTACCCGCTCCCCCCCCCAAAAAAAAATGCCAAATGTGGCATGTCAGGGGGTCACCATCACTTAAAGCGGAAGTTCCATTTTTGGGTGGAACTCTGCTTTAACCCTCTTGGGCATGGAGTTCACCAGAGCTTCACAGGTTGCCACTGGAGTCCTCTTCCACTCCTCCATGACGTCACGGAGCTGTTGGATGTTAGAAACCTTGCACTCTTCCACCTTCCGTTTGAGGATGCCCCACAGATGCTCAATAGGGTTTTAGTCTGGGGACAAGCTTGGCCAGTCCATTACCTTTACCCTCAGCTTCTTTAGCAAGGTAGTGGTCGTCTTGGAGGTGTATTTGGGGTCGTTATCATGTTGGAATACTGCCCTGCGGCCCAGTCTCTGAAGGGAGGGGATCATACTCTGCTTCAGTATGTCACAGTACACGTTGGCATTCATGGTTCCCTCAATTAACTGTAGCTCCCCAGTGCCGGCAGCACTCATGTAGCCCCAGACCATGACACTCCCACCACCATACTTGACTGTAGGCAAGACACACTTGTCTTTGTACTCCTCACCTGGTTGCCGCCACACACGCCTGACACCATCTGAACCAAATGAGTTTATCTTGGTCTCATCAGACCACAGGACATGGTTCCAGTAATCCATGTCCTTAGTCTGCTTGTCTTCAGCAAACTGTTTATGGGCTTTCTTGTGCATCATCTTTAAAAGAGGCTTCCTTCTAGGATGACAGACATGCAGACCAATTTGATGCAGTGTGCAGCATATGGTCTGAGCACTGACAGGCTGACACCCCACCAGTTCAACCTCTGCAGCAATGCTTTTACTCATACGTCAGCAAATTTACACTGTTGTACAAGCTTGTACGCTCACTACTTTACATTGTAGCAAAGTGTCTTTTCTTCAATGTTGTCACATGAAATAATATAACAAAATATTTACAAAAATGTGAGGGGTGTACTCACTTTTGTGAGATAGTGTATATATATATATATATATATATATATATATATATATTAGAGGTAATGGGGATCATTCACATAGGTGCTATTAGCTGTGTTGTGAATAAGTATTTAAAACCCCTTAAAATTTATTTTTGCCATCTTTGTCCCATTGGGGAGATTTACCTCCACTTCCTGTCCCATAGCCAGACAGGAAGCGAGAAGAAATCTCTGCAAATCAAGGTAATCTCTTGAGGACCCCGCTCTCCCAGGGGACATCCACCCCTCCCTGGTCACAAGAACTAGTGTCCCCATTGGAACTTTTCCCTCTATTGCTTTTTCTGAGGACAACCCAAAATATTGGATTTTCTTGCACTTTCACTTTTAATGATAATGTAAACAGAACAAATGAATCTCCCTAATGGGGGACACAGACAGCAATAAAAACCAGTGTATTCTAATCCATCTCCCCTCTATCCAAAATATAAAAAAAGGTTTTGACTTTAGTTATACTTTAAGTGCTTTCCGACCAACCGCTGCAGTTATACTGTGGCAGGTTGGCTCCCCTGCGCGAGCCGTCGTAGCTATACATCGACTCTGGGGGTCGGAACAGCAGGCGCGTGTGTGCCCGCTGCACAGCGGGGATGCCAATGCTCGTGGCCAATGGTCGTGATGACCACCAGCCACGAGCGATCATGAGCAGGAGAGACAGAACAGGGATGAGTGTGTGTAAAGACACACTTCCCTGTTCTGTTCTGAAAGGAGGGACAGATCATGTGTTCCTATTAGCTAGGAACCCCTATCCGTCACTTCCGCCAGTCAGTCCTCTCCCCCTTCAGTGTGAATCATGTCCCAGGCAACACATTAACCCCTTGAACTCCCCCTAGTGTTAACCCGTTCACTGCCAGTGAAATTTTTACAGTAATCAATGCAATTTTATAGCGTTGATCTCTGTATTAATGCCAATGGTCCCAAAAATGTGTCAAAATTGTCCGATGTGTTCGCCATAATGTCGCAGTCATGATAAAAATCGCAGATCGCCACCATTACTAGTAAAAAAAAATAATAATAATAAAAATGCTATAAAACTATCCCCTATTTTGTAGATGCTATAACTTTTGCGCAAACCAATCAATATACGCTTCTTGCAATTTTTTTTGTACCAAAAAATATGTAGAAGAATTCGTATCGGTCTAAACTGAGGAAAAAAATAGTTTTTTATATATATTTTTGGGGGATATTTATTATAGCAAAAAAGTAAAAAATAATGTGTTTTTTTCAAAATTGCCTCTCTTTTTTTGTTTATAGCGAAAAAAGTAAAAACAGCAGAGGTGGTCAAATATCGCCCAAAGAAAGCTCTATTAGTTTGAGAAAAGAGGACGCCAATTTTGGGTATTACGTTGCACAACTGCGCAATTGTTAGTTAAAGTGGCACAGTGCCAAATCGCAAAAAGTGCTGTGGTCAGGAAGAGGGTAAATCCTTCCGGGTCTGAAGTGGTTAATGATGTGCCTCTTGTAGAACCATGATTGGCACAGAGCAAAATACGGTGTCCCTTGAATTTTTTTTTTAAATGTTGGTAAAGCAACCATGAAAATGGAGAAACAATAAGTCAAAAATATTTTTACACAATTTTCAGTTTAACTATTGAAACAAAATGTAGTCATTAATGTGTTGGCTTTTAGTAAAAAAAAAATGTTTTAGTTGTATCGCGTGGTCCAAATATTATAACATGCATTTTGGCACCATTTTGAAAAGGGGCATTCCAAAGGTCAGACATTTTTAGGGATTGATCATCAAAATTGGGGAGTGCCCATGAAAATGAGAACATCTAACAATGATGATGAAAGTTGCCCATTTATTTTTGCCTTGGTCCATATTTCTCCAGCTATAGCTATATTTCCAGTGTGATGGTTTATAATGAGCTCCGTCCTGTACCTGGTTTGCATCTGTCAGAATTGCTTAATGGATTTTGTACTCTGGTGCTCAGTTTAAGTGTGTATATTTTTCTTACTAACAGTGCAATTTAGCTGGAACTTTTAAGTTTGAAATGTAACTGAAAAAGTGAGTTTTATGTAGCATTGTTTAGAAACGCATGATTGAATATCTGCTGGTTCAAGGCCCAGGGCCGATCTTAGAAAGCCAAGGGAATTGATCACACAAATTGGGCACCAAAATCTATGGAACTTGAATAAAATAGAAGCCATATTAAAAGCATTGTGCTATTGTGTTACATGCTCCCTCTTTGCTACTCAATGTTCAGCTATGACTGTTGTAAGGTTAGAAAAATGTTAATGTAAGAAGGTTTCCTTTAAACTTACAAAACATGTTTGATACTTTTGTATTATTATATTGGCCTATGTATTTTGTTTCTTATGTTTTGTAAAAAAAAATAAAAAATAATAATACTGTAATGTGTAACGTGTGTCATACACACGGTCCGATTTTCCATCAGAAAATGTTCAATGGGGGCTTTTTGTCTGAAATTGTGACTGTGTGTGGGCTCCATTGAATATTTTCCAACGGAATTTCTGACACACAAAATTTGAGATCTGGATCTCAAATTTTCTGACAAGATCCTTTGTCGGAAATTCCGATCGTGTGTACACAGTTCCAAAGCACAAACTTCTATGCATGCTCAGAATCAAGCAGAAGAGCCGCACTGGCTATTGAACTTAAATTTTCTCGGCTCGCCGTACGTCGCCGTTTTCTTGACGTTCAGAATTTCCGACAACATTATGTGACCTTGTGTATGAAAGACAAGTTTGAGCCAACATCCGTGGATTTTGTTGTCGGAATGTCCGATCGTGTGTACGCGGCATAAGGCCCCTTAAGTTAGTGATCAAATAGGAAGAGATAGCTTGACCGCCACACAGCTTGCATGGCCCGAGTGGTTAGCAGGTAAAAGCATCCTCAGCTCGATTCATCCAGGCCACATCCCCAACATGTTTCTCCCCGCCTCCAAGGATTAATTAAGCAGCCTATGGGGAGAGGGGAAAATTGTTGGTGGCATGGCCTGGATGAATCTTACTTAGGCAGCTATTACCTGCTAACCACTCAGGCCGACAAGGTGCGTGGTGGCCGAGCTACCTCTTCCTATTTCTTTTTTTTTTAAATGTATGTTTATTGAAAAAAAATGTAAGCATTACAAAATAATTGCAAATGCGGTGCAGTAGTCATTAACATTGGCTAAACATGGCATTGGCAACATCTCACAAATTACAAAAAAGTAAAACAAAACAGGTATAAATTCCATACGGGAAAAGGAGTAGGATACACCATGTATCTGTACACAGTAACATTCGCATAATGAAAAGGAAGAAAAGAAAAAAAAAACACATGTGTGGGTGGGGGGGGGGGGGGGGGGGGGGTTTTGGCACTGATATGATATGATACCCCCAAGAGGTTGCCCTAGAGAGGGTTGGTAAGGGGGACGACAGTGGATTCAGGGTTAAACAGGGAGTTATCCCAGGGATCCCATATCTTAAAAAAATTAGGCAAGGAATCATGAACTACTGCCGTCATATGTTCCAACCTACGCATCTGAGCAATGGATGAGACCACTTGGGCTTGTGTAGGAGGTATAGGGGATAGCCAATGGGCCGGTATTACTCTTTTGGCAGCTAGGAGTATAAAAGCCATCAGTTTTTTAGCATATTTAGGGATACCCGGGACCGGAAGGCCTAGTAAATAGTGTGTTGGATTCAGCGGGATAGCTCTCTCTAATACTGATTGGAGTAGGGATTGAACCATAGACCAGAACGGTGTGATCCGTGGGCAATCCCAGAAGATACGGTAGTGCGTACCCACATCTTGTAGACATCTCCAGCATAAATGGGATAGTGAGGGATCATATTTATGTAAAACTTCAGGAGTCTTGTACCAAAACATCAACACTTTGTAGGCAGTCTCTTTCTGCTCCACACATCTCGAAACTTTGGAGATGGAAGTCCAGATCTCCTGCCATTGAGGGAGAGATATAGGAGTGGGCAGACCTCTTCCTATTTCAACACCATGCTTTGGGTCTGGATGAACCTCTCCCCAGCTTGCATCCTCACTAATCAGTGGCATCCAACCTTGGCAGCCTGAGCGTGATTGTGGATCACCTTCAAGGCCCCTCAATCACATATATTTCAAAGAAGATCCTTTTATACAAGTCTAACCTCCAAAAACATAATTACAAAAAATAAAAAATGCAGCCTGCAAACTATATGTGCAATCATATGGTTTGCCATGCTGGGTTCTGAGTTTTCTATTTTTTTCACTGCAGAGGAGGGAGGAGAGTCTCTTAGGTTGCCCAAGTCCCTTCCTGGGCAACATACATTAGTTGCTTTCTATTGGCTGTCCACAAGTGGGGTTCATACAGAGGACTTCTCAAGAGACAACTGGTCATCATAGGCACAGACTGCAGCTGGATCCACCGTCATCACTCCTGGAAGTAGTGCTGACAAGGGACTTTGGATGGCATACTTGGATGAATTAAAAAAATATATGCTTCAGGAGGTATTTATCAGTGTAATATTTCTTGAATGGTTGCGATATGGGGTGGAAGAAAGTGACAGAAGGTGGTGGGATAGCTTTGCCCAGAGATGATCTTTAAAGCAAAACTACAAAACAAAATTTAAATTATCTTAGATTATTTTTTTTTTTTTTACATGAATGCGGTTTTAAACTGATATTTTAGATCTTTATTTTGTTTTATGTTTTTAATCTTTGCTAACAAATAAACATTTATTACATGACAAAGGGATCCCAGAGCCCCATGAGTTATCTAAAGCGATAACACAACAAAAGTGGCCTGCATGCAAGTGCTGTTTTATCTGATTGAAACCTTGGATGGAGCCATCCAGTAACAAAAGAGTAAGGCCGGCCATACACATTTTGATTCTCGGCCGGTTCAGAAGGGGCCTAGATATGAACCATTAATGGGCAGACGGAATGTACCAAGTTGATCGATACAACCAGCCTGCCAGATTCGCTTCTGATTATTGCAAGCGGCTGCTATAGTGGCTGCAGGAAAAATACATCTGCAACATCTACGGTCAGCCTTAGGCAACTCATACATTTTTCATTTTTTTATTTAACCAGCAGGTTGAACAAGCAAAAAATGACTCAATTCCCCTATCCACATACTCAATGTGAATGGGGGAATCCTTCAAGCTGAGCTATTGTGGCGAAGAAGCCTCTCTGCTGTCAGAATACACTAATCAGTGCTGCCAGCGATCAGGAAAAAACCCAACAGGGTAGTTCTAAGGACTTGATTAGTAAATTGACTTTTCTACAACTAGCCTGCCCATACATGGATCGAAATTCAGCTTGTCCTTTCTGAAACAACCAAATTTTTTTTTTTTTCTTTTTTTTAAATCTTTATTTAAGGAATGCGGTACAAATAATGCAGTTACATAACAAATTGTTCACCAACAGAAAAGAAAAAAAAAACATTTCAGAGAATGTACGCAACGAGGTACTTAGTCCATTGGATTGGGATCGCGGTGTAATGCCCTAGATTTCCCGCATTCCAAAGGTATTTTTAACATAAGGAGAAGAAAAGGAGATAGAATTAAGGAATATAGAGAAAGAAGAGAGAAAGAAAAATAAAAAAAAGGGGAGCAGGGGGTACACAAGAGGGGAAGGGGTGGGAGGGGGACAGACTTCGTTAGGGCCCGCAGCCCCGGCCATGAGCAGACCCTCAGATGTAAGATTTGTATTCGTCAGAGTATCGGAACATATCCCAGTGTGTCCAACGTGCATTGTGTTCTTCCTCACGGTCCCCAAGGGCAGCTGTAAGTTGCTCCATCCGCTGTATGTCGCACACTCTGGTGAACCACAAAGATACCGTAGGTGGCGACTGTTGCTTCCATACACTGGGAATGCAAGCCCGTGCCGCGCTCAGCAGATGCCTCAGCAAGGATTTGCTGTACCGCTTACATGACATTGGGGTTAGGTTTAAGAATATAGCTGCTGGATTATCCTGTAAAGAGATATCTGTGATTTTGTGAATTATCTGCAAGACCTGTCTCCAGAACTGTGCTAGATCTGGACACTCCCAGAAAATGTGGAGTAGTGTGCCATTGTGGGTGTTGCACCTCCAACATAAGGGGCTAAGGCCCGGAAATATGGACGCCAGAACTGACGGGGTCCTGTACCAACGCGTCAGAATCTTGTAGGTCATCTCCTGATATTTGCTACACAGGGATGATTTGTGCGCAAACAGGAGAATACGTTTTTTTTGATCTTCCGTGAACGTGGTATGGAGATCCCGTTCCCACTTCCTCAAGTATGGAGGGTCAGCTTGCGACACGTGAGCGAGTAAAATATTATAGGAGTAGGAAAGAGACCCCCTCATGGGCCCCTCTCCCGAGCATAAGCCCTCAAAGGGAGTCAATTGTCTGCGAAAACAGCCACTGTCTGGGAGTGATCGGAGGAAGTGCGCAAGTTGTGTAATCTTCCATTTCCCCAAAATTGAAGTATTAAGGGCAGGATATACGCTTGCCGGGTCAACCCACCCCGAGGAGTCGAGAAAAGTAGAGGCCCTGACCAAACTCTGATCCGGTTGGAGTCTAAATGATCTGTCCGATACTCCTGGTGGGAAGTCCGGGTGCCCTATTATGGGCGTCAACGGGGATGGGGAGCTAGCCGTTCCCGCGATTCTGAAATATGTGTGGAGCGCTCTCATGGTGGGTTCAATTAAAGGGTGCGGCGAGGAAAATCTGGAAAAAGGGGACCCACACCAGGGTAGCCCCGCCAGGGGAATCGACATAGACTCCTGCTCTAGTCGTACCCACAATTTTTGGGGCGAATGTCTGCACCAGTCCACAACTCTATTCATATGGACTGCTGTGTGATACAGGGCAGGGTCAGGGAGCCCAACTCCCCCTCTAAGTTTTGATCTCTGTAGTAGCGAACCCTTAATCCGCGCCGGCCCACCCTGCCAGACGTACTTTATAAAGAGCGAGCGTATCTTGCCAAAGAAGCTACGCGGGATCCCCACTGGCAATGTCTGTAAGAGGTAAAGCAAGCGCGGCATAACATTCATCTTTAAGACATTACATCTACCGAACCAGGAAACCGCCAGATTCCTCCATCTGTCTAAATCCAGAGAAATACTATGTAGCAGAGGCTGAAAGTTGAGTTGGTAGATAAGTCTCGGATCCGAGGGAATTTTGGTACCTAAATACTTGATTGCTTGGGGGGCCTTGCGAAAGGGAAAGTTGCCACTAAGGCGATTCCACTGGCTAGGAGGGAGGGAGACATTAAGTGCCTCTGATTTTTGAAGGTTGATTTTGAAGTCCGATAGATCGCCATATCGGTGAATCTCCGATAGGAGAATCAGGAGAGAGGTATGTGGATCGGAAATATAGAACAAAAGGTCGTCCGCATACGCAGCGATTTTATGGTGGTACGAGCTTGTTGCTAATCCCTTAATGTCAGGGTTAAGCCGAATATGTTGCAATAGGGGTTCCAATGAGAGAATGAAAAGAAGCGGGGAGAGCGGACATCCCTGCCTCGTTCCATTGTGTATATTAAAGGATTTTGAGGTGACCCCATTCACCCTGACCGAAGCTGTAGGGGTAGAGTAAATCGCCGAGATCCAGGACAGAATGGGGCCCGACATCCCAAGGCGTCTCAGAGTAGCTAGGAGAAAAGTCCAGTTCACCCTGTCGAATGCCTTTTCGGCATCCGTAGACAAAAGGATGAATGGAGTGTTTAGTTGTTTGGCTCTAGCAATAACATTTATTGTCCTGACCGTGTTGTCTCGGGCCTCCCGCCTCGCCTCGCTCCCGCAAGTCGCCCCCATTCTGTACAATGGAACCGTTCTGAGAGGAGCGACTCGAGTCGCTCCGACTCAGAAAAAAGGTTCCTGTACTACTTTGGGGCGACTTCGGGGGCGACTTGCATTGACTTCTATACAGAAGTCCTCTGCAAGTCGCCGCTGAGGTCCGTGCAAGTCGCGGCGAGGCAAGTCGGAGACGCCTCGCCGCGCATCGCTGTGTGCACCGGCCCTTAAAGTACATTTTAGTATTAACCATAATAAATAAAGAAAATATTTACAGATTTACTACATGTTCCCTTTAAGAAATACACAACCCTATCACAGGAAACTATGATTCCGTTTTCACACTTATGAATTAAAGACAGAGTGATTTTTAGATGCTAAAAAAAATGCGCAAGCAGTTTAATTTGCTGTTCCCCATGCTAAATATTTGGCATCATAAAGCTTTTGTTTGGCTTAGACTAATTTGAGCCGATTAGTGTCTTTAAATCTCTTTAGCAGTGCTACATTTTATCTGGCTGTCACACATCCAGTGTTTTTATTTGGAAAGAGTTTTGGCTAAGAGATCGCTGATTCCTACAGAGTGATATTTATTTTGCATTTTCATGCTTGCACAGATAATAGCCTTTGCTGTGGCACACAGCATGGGAGAGTATGTAAAGCGCCATTCATCCTGTTGATCGCGGAGTAGGCGATGACCGTAAAGCCCAGACTAACTGATTAGCGTAGGGCCCGGAATGTCATTTCATACCCCTAGCTAATTACAGATAAGATTGACGTACAAGTGTTGTATTATACACACAGAGCCACACATTAAGATTCCTTAAAATGGTTTTATAAGGGGCATGTATTCTGCAAGAGAGAAAAGGAACGAACAGAAACAGCTGTGAACGCTGAGTGATCCTTCTTTTAGATTCCCAGCTTCATTTCCAGATTTGGTTTAAAGGGCCAGCAAGGTATGTGGCCTGTTTCTTTATCAACTGACTCTTATTATTTGTAACCGTATTCGATCCAAATATAAACTTTTACATTTACTGCAAGCCAGATTCTTTGGTTAGGGTATCTGATTCTTTGATCCTTTAGCACAGATTTTCTTAATGTTTTTACCCCTGACGAATCCTGAAAATTATTTTTAGGTTCTTGGGAAACTCCTGCCAAAAAAGGATAATACCTACAGTGTATGGTACATTGATAAAATAATCAGGATATGCGTTCCGCTCATGCTCAAGAAACCCACCAACTGGTGGCCTATCGCATATCCTAGATTTATTGTGCCCACTGTCCAATGACGTCCCCTCTTCCCCTTTCTTACCCCTACCCTTCTCTCCCTCTCTTTTTTGATGCCCCTCCCTTTCTGCCTTTATACCCTAATACTATGTATGGACAGTGATGTGCTCAGGTTATAGTATACTGGCTTTGCCCATGGGGGTCGTCCGTACACTCACGGGCCACTTTATTAGGTACACCTTGGTAGTACTGGGTTGAACCCCATTTTGCCTTCAGAACTGCTTTAATTCTTTGTTGCAAAGATTCAACAAGATATTGGAAACATTCCACAGAGCTTTTGGTCCATATTGACATGATGGCATCACACAGTTGCTGCAGATTTGATGGCTCCATGATGCAAATCTCCTGTTCCACCACATTTGAAAGGTGTTCTATTGGATTGAGATCTGGTGACTGTGGACATAGGAGTACAGTGACCTCAATGTCATGTTCAAATTCTGACCCCACCATCTGAATGTCGCAGCTTAAATTAAGACTCACCAGACCAGGCAACATTTTTCCAATCTTCTATTGTCCAATTTTGGTGAGCCTGTGTGAATCGTAGCCTCAGTTTCCTATTTTTAACTGACAGGAGTGGCACCCGGTGTGGTCTTCTGCTGCTCTAGCCAAACTGCTTCAAAGTGTTGTGCGTTCAGAGATGATATTCTGCATATCTTGGTTGTAATGAGTGGTTATTTGAGTTACTGTTACCTTTTCATCCACACAACTGCCACTCACTGGATATTTTCTCTTTTCTGACTATTCTCTGTAGACTCTAAAGATGAGTGTGCGTGGAAATCCCAGTAGATCTACAGTTTTGAAATATTCAGACGAGCCCTTCCGGTACCAACAATCATGCCCCATTCAAAGTCACTTAAATCCCATTTCTTCCCCATTCTGATACTCAGTTTGAACTTTAGAAAGTCATCTTCACCACATCTAAATGCCCAAATGCATGGAGTTGCTGCCGTGTGGTTGTCTGATTAGCAGATTGTGTTACCAAGCAATTAAACGGGTGTACCTAATGAAGTAGCCAGTGAATAAATGTTGGTAATGGTTAAAACACATCTTTTTCAAAGACGTACATGCCTGTGTCTAACTCAAACTTTAGTCCAGTATTCGGTCCTATGAGTTCCCCTAGGGGGCCTGGGAAGTATGCCATTACAGTGCAGATCTATCTCCCTATCTTATACACAAGACTGTTTTTTTGTGATAATTCTGACGTGTTTTATATATATATATATATATATATATATATATATATATATATATATATATATATATATATATATATATATATATATACAAATCTGTCTCTTGTTACTTGTGTTGTCTTGTATTCCTTTTATAAAACCCTATTTTAAATAAAGAATTAATAAAAATAAAAAAAGGGGGCCCTCCCCAACCCCCAGGTTACCTCCATCATTATGAGCCAGTCATTGGCCACCAGTACAGTCTATGTCAAATTACGAAGGAAAAAATGTAATCATACACCATATAAGAGCCTCAGGAACAATTTTATTGAATTTTACAACACAGACTAATCCATCAAGGTATGCAAACCCACTAACGCAATTCACTCAGTCAGCAGCTTAGGGTGAATGAGTTAAATCAAGACAAATAAAACACATTAGCAGGTTTGCATACCCTGATGGAGTA
Source organism: Lithobates pipiens (assembly GCF_037356315.1). Lineage (NCBI taxonomy): Eukaryota > Metazoa > Chordata > Amphibia > Anura > Ranidae > Lithobates > Lithobates pipiens. Next base: position 288,773,682 of record NW_027507785.1, read on the forward strand.
GTCTGTGTGTTGGAAGTCACAATAAAATTGTTCTTGAGGCTTTTTTATGGTGAGTGGTTCCTTTTCCTCCTTTGGAGTTTGGCATAGATTGTGATCAATAAGTTGAAGAACATTGTGGTGTTCCTACGATGTTTGACACCCAGGGCAGATCGTTTTGTTACCAACCTTCTACTAAACAATTTACTATAATATCCACAAAACGAAAAATAACTACTGAAAAGAAAAGTTTGTGGTGTCTTCCAATATTAGTTGTTATTATAGAATTGGCCACCTTGTATTATGGTTAGTGGAATATTGCCCTCTTACATTGTTTCTCAGTGCAGGTGGGAGATCAGTGCACCATTTCTAATTGCTCAAAGACCTCCAGCAAGCTCAACAGGAACCCTATGGTTCTGCATAACCCTGATTGACAAGCTTTGCTCTTGCATGTAGATTGGAGCTTGCGCTCTTAAAGGATGAGCTCACTTTTACAGGAAAGATAATAAACGCACATATTTTTGAAGAAGTAATTTTTTTTTTCCTGTAGGAACCTGGAAATCATTTCACCCACAATCAGTTCATCACGGATGCAAAGTCAAGTCAGTGGACTATGAGAGGGCTCATCAGTGCCCATTTAAACTACAAGTCCATTGGCCCCAGTGGAAAAAATGGACTTGTAGTTTATTCATTCACAGGAATCTGTGAATGAATGATGCGGTTGTGTGGGTGGAGTCCTGTGCAGTCACACTTTTTCAAAAGTGACAGTGGGGATGTCTGCTTCTAATGCCATCGCTAACTGATGACAAAACGCGTCAAGATGGGGTCGAGTCAGTCAGACTGTCGATTGGTGCACTTACCCCATCCATGGCGGGCAATCACAGATTGCTTCCCTTCCTCTCCGCTGTGGGCATTATGAGTAGGGATGGGCCAACGGTTCGGCCCAAGCATAAGTTTGGGCCGAACTTTGCTTGTTTGGATGTTCTGCGAACAACGAACAATAGGCAGTGTTCAGGCAAATTTGAAAGCCGCCAGAACACCATTAAGGTCTATGGGACACTAACAATCAAAGGTGCTAATTTTAAAGGCTTATATGCAAGTCATAAAAAATGTTTGAGCACTCGAGTCCTGCCCCAGAGGACGTGTATCAATGCAAAAAATATATATATTTTTTTAAAACTGACGTTTTTCGGGAGCAGTGATTTTTTTTAATGCTTAAAGTGAAACAATAAAAATGAAATATTCCTTTAAATATCGTGCCTGGGGGGTGTCTATAGTATGACCCCCCCCCCCGGCATGATATTTAAAGGAATATTTCATTTTTATTGTTTCACTTTAAGCATTACAAATAATCACCAGTTTTTAAAAAATGTTTTTGCATTGATACATGTCCCCTGGGGCAGGACGCAGGTCCTCAAACATTTGTTATGACAGTAACTTGCATATAAGCCTTTAAAATGAGCACTTTTGATTATTCATGTTAGTGTCCCATAGACTTTAACGGTGTTAGTGTGTTCTGCCAAGTTTTTTGCCTGTTCAGTATGTTCTGGGGCCAACCAGGGGGTGTCCGGCTCATCCTTAAATACGAGCAGCTTCTCTTTCCCCTGCTCGGCAGCTTCCGTCTCCACCCTCCTGCTCGGCAGCCAATCAGAGCGCTTCTCTTTTTAGCCGGGAAATGGGTCTCAGACCCGCACTTCCTGATTGTCGGAGAGGTGATTCAGTGTGAAAATAGGGAATATTCATTCACTATTCTCACACACCTGGGTGGGCTATGAGCGTATTCTCATTGCCCAGAGCTCACTCTATTTTGAAGCCTCTGGCTCTAATTGGTTCTTCAAAAAAAACACCCACCCTGCATTGGAATTCATGGTCCTGAAAGGGGTCGGAGCGGATGGATGGGGGGGGTGGAGGCGATGGATAGGGAAGGTGGCACCTGTGAGCCCTTAATGAACGGGCCGCCCCTGCTCCCTACACTGTGTGCATCAATAGACACACACACAGCCCTGTAGCCTAGGATGGCAAGGCATTCTCTGCTCCTCTTTTCTCCTCCCCCTCCCTCATCCAAGCTAGCTGGCTGGAGACTGCACTGTCTACTATTAACTCTTTCCATTGAAGACCAAAAGTTCATGGGAGCAGCACTGAGAGAACAAAAGTCATCAGCATTGAAAGTTGTAAAATGCAAGTGCTGGGGTAAGAAATTGAACAAATAGTTTCCTGGGGAATGTTTATTTTATTGTGCTCAATGTGTTACGCTAAGAAACTCTGAGCGTTTAATACTACTCTAAAGTCTCCCTTAGTCTATACACATGTTTCACGTTGGTGCTAACAAGTTCTTGTGACAGTTACATTTTACTGCCCGGCCATGTGGAGGAACGTTGTGTTCCCTCCATCCAATGTCCCGATGTCAGTCATTCTTACACTCCTTTCATCTGTAGGAACCTTATTGTGTCTGCCTTGTGTGACAGTGATGGAGGTCTTTGGTTTTGTGTTTATTTAGTTCCAAACATTACATAAACTCTGCAGCTTCTCTTATTTCACTTTCAAAGGGAGCAGACACCAGCTACGGAGTTTCCATAAATCTTACACAAACAATAATAAACGCACAGCAACATATGCTCGGCGGCTACCGGGGTATACCGGGTAGCTAATGAGAGGCAGAGATAGGTGGTCACTCTTTCCCAGCTGATAACATTTTCTACATCAGTTCAAGACATCAATCAATCCTGTTCTGTGTAAATACATAACCTATAAACATTGCAAGAGCCATTTTTCTCATTAGAGCAAGCCCCAAAGATTAATAATACCATAGACCTCCATGTATACAGCATGCCATGAGGCTTCATAGCCATATTATTTTTCTCTAGGAAATAAATCAGTTTTTTCAATTATAGTATTTTAGGTGCATAATATACACTATGTTACCATTGGGACACCAACTATTACACGCACATGAACTTTAATGGCATCCCAGTCTTAGTCCGTAGGGTTCCATATTGAGTTGGCCCCCCCTTTTTATCTATAACAGCTTCAACTCTTCTGGGAAGGCTGTCCACAAAGTTTAGGAGTTTGTCTATGGGAATGTGGACAAGAAGGCCTGGCTCACAGTCTCCACTCTAATTCATTCCAAAGGTGTTCTATCGAGTTGAGGCAGGCCAGTCAAGGATCCTCCACTCCAAACTTGCTCATCCACACTATATTGCCAAAAGTATCGGGCCACTCCGCCAAATCATTTGGTGGAGGGGGGATTATGGTGCGGGGTTGTTTTTCAGGGGTTGGGCTTGGCCTCTTAGTTCCAGTGAAGGGAACTCTTAAAGTTGTCAGCATACCGAGACATTTTGGACAATTTTATGATCTCAATTTTATTTTAAAATGACCGCTCATCAGTACACAAAGCAAAATCCATAAAGACATGGATGAGTGAGTTTGGGGTGGGGGAACCTAACTGGCCTGCACAGAGTCCTGACCTCAACCCAACAGAACACCTTTGGAATGAATTAGAACAAAGACTGCAAACCAGGCCTTCTCATCCAACATCAGTGCCTGATCTCACAAATACACTTCTGGAAGAATGGTCAAACATTCCCATAGACACACTCCTAAACCTTGTGAACCGCCATCCCAGAACAGTTGAAGCTGTTATAGCTGCAAAGGGTGGGCCAACTCAATACTGAACCCTACAGATTAAAACTGGGATGCCATTAAAGTTAAAGTGCGTGCAAAGGCAGGTGTCCCAATACTTTTGGCAATATAGTGTATATCAATGTTTCTCAACTCCAGTCCTCAAGTTCACCCAACAGGTCCTATTTTCAGGCTTTCCATTATTTTGCACAGGTGAAATCCTGAAAACATGACCTGGAGGGGGTACTTGAGGACTGGAGTTGAGAAACGTTGGTGTATATCAGTGATATATCTGAGAAATGTAGTTTTGTTGAGCACACACAGCACATAGCTACCTTTAGCAGCTGGTCATGAAACCAATGCCAAAAAAATTACCACGGAGTCTCTACCAACAGGGACGATTTATTTTCAGCTAGTGATGCTGACTAGCGTTGGCATTGAGATGTTGGGCCAGTTTATTTTAACCACTGTAACCGCAAAAGTAAAATAAAATGTAATCACATTTTTTTAATACATTTCAAGCACCTGTGTGTGATTACAGATGCCAAAAGCTGAGCAGGTAAGTTCTGTTTTTCCCTTGCCATCCACTTTAATGCATATGTGAACCCTCACCTTGTGAAACACCCCATTCAATTTAAAATAGAAATGAAAGGCAAAACATTTGTGTATACATATAAAAAACATTATCAATACCTTTTTTTTTTCTTTTATATAAGTGATCACATTCCCTATGTTCTCAGGTTTTAGAAAAACATCATTAACTGTAACATCATTTCATCATAGATCGAAGCTGCCCCATGATATTGTGCCCCCTCTGCGATTGACCCTATCTGTGAGTGGGGGGAGTGGGTGACTCATTGTAGACCTTGGGAGCCTTCACCCTTCTCAGCTTTCTGGTATTTGCCCCTATATATCTCTGGCCTCCTGTTTCATCTGGGTGGAAGCTCTGGGAGCCTTGGTATGTGGTGGAAGTTATCATATGATGTATATAAATAGTTAATGATTTTTGTATAGTGTATGTATTAATTATATTTACTTTCTTTTTTTACATAGTTTTTTTCTTTCTTTTTTTACATAGTTGTACTGCTGCACTTTAATACTTCCTGAAGAAGCCAACTTCCTGAAGAAGCCAACGCTATTTGTTGCTTAATTACTTATATGTATTTGTAATTTGTATGTATATATGGATTTTAATTCTTTTATGAATTAAAATTTAAATTTTTTAACCGGTTCCCGACCAGCGCACGCTGATGTACGTTGGCAGAATGGCACGGCTGTGCAAATGGGCATACCCGTACGTCCTTTCAAATTTTCCGCCGGCGGGGTGCTTGCGTGCCGGCCGGGAGCTCCGTGAGTAGGATCGCGGGTTCCGTGGACTCGATATCCGTGGGGATACCCATGATCGTCTCACGGAGAGCAAGAACCGGGAGATGCTAATGTAAAGAAGCATCTTCCCGTTCTGCCTAGTGACAGTGTCACTGATTTCTGCTCCCTGTGATTGGGAGCTATGATCAGTGATGTGTCACATATAGCCCATCCCCCCTACAGTTAGAACACATCCCTAGGACACACTTAACCCCTACAGCGCCACCTAGTGTTAACCCCTTCACCGCCAATCACATTTACACAGTAATCAATGCAATTTTAATCACACTGATCGCTGTATAAATGTGAATGGTCCCAAAATCACACCAAAATTGTCCGACGTTTCCGCCATAATGTCACAGTGATGATAAAAATTGCTGATCCCTGCCATTACTGGTTAAAAAAAAATATTTATAAAAATGCCATAAAACGATCCCCTATTTTGTAGACGCTATAACGTTTTGCGCAAACCAATCAATAAACGTTTATTGCAATTTTTCTTACCAAAAATATGTAGAAGAATAGGTATCGGCCTAAACTGAGGAAAAAAATATTTTTTTATATATTTTTGAGGGATATTTATTATAGCAAAAAGCAAAAAATATTGCTTTTTTTTCAAAATTGATTTTTTGTTTATAGCGCAAAAAAAAAAAAAAACACAGAGGTGATCAAATACTACCAAAAGAAAGCTCTATTTATGGAAAAAAAAATTGTCAATTTTGTTTGGGAGCCACGTCGTTAAAGCGACACAGTACCGAAAAGTGCTCTGGTCTTTGGTGAGCAAAATGGTCCGGGGCTGAAGTGGTTCAATTGTACTTTTTTGGTGGACTTACCTGGCACCTATACAATCCATTCCATTCTTGCTTGCAAAATATACCCTCTATTCTCAGCTGCATAAGAACCTCAGAAAACTTGGGGGAGAAGAAACAGCAGAACACTGATCTTCCTATGGCTGTGCAGGGAGGGGTTTGTCAACACTAGTCTGATCATTGGAGGAGGTCAGTTTTTAATAGGAAAGCAGAGGGACTGGCAGAAACACCAGAGATTTCACATAAAGGAAGCAATACAAAGAGAACCAGAGACTTTTTCATACAAGTACATGGTACAACAGGTACATATCGGGAATATGAAACATTGGGTTTAAATCTTCTTTTTAAAGCCTATGTTTAGGTGAAACATTAAAAAAAAAAAACAAGCACAAGGAACGGTACTTAAAAACTACCAAAAAGAGTAGTGAGACAGTCAACAGTAAACGGCTTCAAACATGCTTGGGATAAATATAAATCTATAGTCAGATAACGAGGTTAATGAAAAAAATCCCCCCCCAAAAAAAAACAAAAAAATAATGGGCAGACTCAGTGGACTACGCAGTCTTTTACTTCTTCTATATTTGAATGTTTATGTTTATATTTAATGAAAAGTGCTCCTGGCACTGGTGAAGCTTGTCCTAGTTGAAATCCAAAGTACCCTGCCCACCTCTGCCCCCTATACCCCCACAGCCATAATCTTAAATCTTCTGGTGCAGTGGGATTAAACACCAAGAGACCTGTCACAGACACTTGTCAAGAGTGCCGACTATGCCCACCCTTTCTGCCCCTCCTCCATTCACAAAAGCTGTACTACAGCTTCCCGAATGAAAAGCACTCTATGAAAAGAGGAGGTGGACCTTTCATTCATCCGCCCATCCTCAATTCAAAGAATGCTTTTCATTTATTGGTTATAGTACAGCTTCCATAAATAAAGGAGGAGGGTGGAAAGGATGGGCATACGTAGCACTCTTGACAAGTGCCTGTGACAGGTTCAGGAACTTATATTAAAGTGGTTGTAAACCCTTACACACCACTTTTACCTACAGATATACCTATAACAAGGCTTACCAGTAGATACTGAAAATATCTCCTAAAACTACACGGTTTAGGAGAAAGATAACATATCCGCTTGCGCAAACATCATTGGCACATGCACACTAAAGAACGGGCATGATCATGCCGTTTCTATAGGTCCCGTGCCTTGACCGTCAGCTCCCATGCTCATGCGCGGGAGTGATGTCACGCGACTTGGGATAGTCACAGAGCCGGAGTCCACAACCCTGGAAGGAAGAGGGGTGAAGATGGACGCCGCCACCAGTTGGGACATCACAGACATTGCGGGCTTTGTTTGCAGGTAAGTGGCACATAATGAGCTAGTATGCAATGCATACTAGCCCATTATGCTTTTACTTTGCAGGGGAATAAAGAGGAAGTAAAACCCATTAAGGTTTTTTTCCTCTTTAAAGTGGAACTTTAGGTACTGAATTAATATGGGTAAAAAGGCAGGATGTTTAATGCTTTGTCTCTGCTGCATTATAATTACCTAACTGCCTGTCCACCTCACACCCAGCTCACTGTAGTAATTCAGCAATGCAGAAGCCAAAATAAATCTCCTTGCACAGGAGTGATGTCATCCCTGCCCAGCCAATGAAAGTGGTTGCCATTCCTTACCCTATCCAAGATATCAGCGGCTGGCAGGGAGCTCCAGGACATCGCTTTGCTGGATGCAGCCAGTGACATCACTGGCTCATGTGCTCTGAAGGTTTAGCATACCGAGCATGTGCGTGGCAGTGACGTCATCACGGCCCCGGCCGCTCAGATAGCTGGAGCCTGTGAACCCAGGAGGAAGTTCAGGTGAAGATGGTCGTACTGTCAGTGGTGACAGCGCAACAAATGGAGGGCTTCATTCTAAGGTAAGTATTTCATAATGTGCTAGTTAGTATGTGAACATATTATGCCATTGCCTTGCAGATGATTTTTTTTTTTTTTTTTTAAATGCTGCGGTTTACTGCCGCTTTAACTTGAGCCATATGGGGAGCACTTTGGAGTTCAAGTAGGACAGCCACCAGCACAAGGGACACTTCTCATTAAATGTAAGTATTGTCTCCTGTGAAAATTAAAAGTCAGCAGCTACACATACTGTAGCTACTGACTTTCAATATTAGGACACTTACCTATCCTGGAGTCCAGCGATGTTGGCACCGCAGCCAACGTTTCCATCAGCTGTCGAGTGCTGCCGCCACTGTTGCCGGTAAGGGAACCCGGCAGTAAAGCAGTACGGCTTTAAGGCCGGGTCCCTACTGCGCATTTGCAAAGTGCACCGCTCTCCCCTACTGGCCCAACAGCAGGGAAAGTAGGATGGAGGAGGAGGGGGCTGACCTTCTGACGTACCTTGCCGCGGCAAGGTCCAACGGAAGTGGGGACAGGATACCTGTCAAAAACAGGTACTTGCTTCCCCCCAATTTTGCCAAATGTGGCACCAGAGGGGGGAGGACACAAATAAGTGGAAGTTCATACAGCGATTAGTACAGCAATCTCCCCTGCTGAGCTATTGTGCACCCCCGTTCGGTCAGCACTCTCAGCCATTGGCAGAAGCCAAACACACTGGCCGAATGTTGGGTTCTATTGAAACACCCGATGCTAATCGACATTCGGCCTGTGTGTACTAGGCTTTAGGCAGATCATTTTGCTATTGATGGGTGGTACCTACAGTATATGTAAATATAATAGGTACAGAGAGTCTTTTTGGGGGGATTTTTTCAGGTGCTAAAGTAGTGAGAGCAAAGATTCAGATAATATAAATAATTTTTATTAATACAAAGATAAAATAAATTAGGTTTGTTATAATGAAACAAATTAAGCATCAATACAACTTGTTTTAAAACACACTGTATATCTGGAAGTATCTTATCGTATATGAAGTGACGATTTTGAGATTATCCAGACATGTTTCGCCGCCAAGGGCTTCCTCAGTGGATATATTAATCACACGATATATGTCACTAAGTATAAAATAAAACACATTTAGAACATAGTATTTACAAATTATAATATATTAGTTATGATTTGTAAATACTATGTTTTAAATGTGTTTTATTTTAAACTTAGTGACAAATATCGTGTGATTAATATATCCCCTGAGAAAGCCCTTGGTGGCAAAACATGGCAGGATAATCTCACAATTGTCACCTCATATACGATAAGCTAAGGATATGGATATGGATAAGATCCATATACAGTGCCTTGCGAAAGTATTCGGCCCCCTTGAACTTTTCAACCTTTTGCCACATTTCAGGCTTCAAACATAAAGATATAAAATTTTTATTTTTTGTGAAGAATCACCAACAAGTGGGACACAATTGTGAAGTGGAACGAAATCTATTGGATTTTTGAAACTTTTTTAACTAATAAAAAAATTAAAAGTGGGGCGTGCAAAATTATTCGGCCCCCTTGCGTTAATACTTTGTAGAGCCACCTTTTGCTGCGATTACAGCTGCAAGTCGCTTGGGGTATGTCTCTATCAGTTTTGTACATCGAGAGACTGAAATTCTTGCCCATTCTTCCTTGCAAAACAGCTGGAGCTCAGTGAGGTTGGATGGAGAGCGTTTGTGAACAGCAGTTTTCATCTCTTTCCACAGATTCTCGATTGGATTCAGGTCTGGACTTTGACTTGGCCACTCTAACACCTGGATACGTTTATTTGTGAACCATTTGTTTGTAGATTTTGCTGTATGTTTGGGATCATTGTCGTGTTGGAAGATAAATCTCCGTTCCAGTTTCAGGTCTTTTGCAGACTCCAACAGGTTTTCATCCAGAATGGTCCTGTATTTGGCTGCATCCATCTTCCCCTCAATTTTAACCATCTTCTCTGTCCCTGCTTAAGAAAAGCAGGCCCAAACCATGCTGCTGCCACCACCATGTTTGACAGTGGGGATGGTGTGTTGAGGGTGATGAGCTGTGTTGCTTTTACGCCAAACATATGCGTTGTGGGCAAAAAGTTCGATTTTGGTCTCATCTGACCAGAGCACCTTCTTCCACATGTTTGGTGTGTCTCCCAGATGGCTTGTGGCAAACTTTAGACGCCACTCCATAAAGGCCAGATTTGTGCAGTGTACGGCTGATTGTTGTCCTATGGACAGACTCTCCCACCTCAGCTGTAGTTCTCTGCAGTTCATTCAGAGTGATCATGGGCCTCTAGGCTGCATCTCTGGTTAGTCTTCTCCTTGTCTGAGCTGAAAGTTTAGAGGGACGGCCAGGTCTTGGTAGATTTGCAGTGGTCTGATACTCCTTCCATTTCAAAATGATCGCTTGCACAGTGCTCCTTGGGATGTTTAAAGCTTGGGAAATATTTTTGTATCCAAATCCGACTTTAAACTTCTCCACAACAGTATTACGGACCTGCCTGGTGTGTTCCTTGGTCTTCATGATGCTCTCTGCGCTTTCAACAAAACCCTGAGACTATCACAGAGCAGGTGCATTTATACAGAGACTTGATTACACACAGGTGGATTCTATTTATCCCCATGAAGAAGTCACGTGGTATGACGTAACGCGTAGGGAGTGGCCGTAGGACAAACCGGAAGTAGCGTAAGACTGGCGGAAAACGCCAGATCTCCATCTTATTCTATCTGTTTGATTTTTTTCTTTTAAATGTGAGAGTCTATTGTTATCGCTTAATAAATTTGTTCATTTATTGAAACCACTACACGATTGGAGTCCCCTCTCTCTCTCCCTTTCCCCCTCCCCTCTGTGTTCTTTTCAAGTTCCACACCACGGAAATACAAGTCCATAGCTGCAGTATTACATACAAGAGCTGGAAATGGCCCTCTAGTGGCAGAAGTGTATACTACATGCTTTATCTGCAACTCCTTGGTTATTGTATACAGAGAAGCAAAGGAGAAGTTTTTGGGGTTATTTTCATTTGTCTGATTATTCCATCTTGAGGTGAGAGTTCTGAGAGCCTGGATTTATATATTTTGGAACATTTGGTCCCGTTCTTTCTCTTGTTTCCACTTTATACCTTCACTCATCGGTGTGTTTATTTTTTGATTTTTTATTGACTGTTTTTATATTTTTTATATTTTTATATTCATCATCAATTTTTTCAGTGGCATGATTTGCGCAGGACTCTTTGTTTTATTCATTTTGATGCGATAGTTTGTGTTAACTATTTTGTCCGGCTGCATTTTGCATTATTTAGTAGCACTTGCACTTTTGTATCACTTCACTGGTTATTTTACTTATATTGTGTATTGGTACATTTTCAATTTTTTACACGTACTTAGATACATTTTCACGTTTAGCACTTAGTGGCGCGAGGGTCCATTTTTTACATTTGGATTCTATTTATCACCATCAGTCATTTAGGACAACATTGGATCATTCAGAGATCCTCGCTGAACTTCTGGAGTGAGTTTGCTGCACTGAAAGTAAAGGGGCCGAATAATTTTGCACGCACCACTTTTCAGTTTAAAATATCCAATAGATTTCGTTCCACTTCACAATTGTGTCCCACTTGTTGGTGATTCTTCACAAAAAATTAAAATTTTATATCTTTATGTTTGAAGCCTGAAATGTGGCAAAAGGTTGAAAAGTTCAAGGGGGCCGAATACTTTCTCAAGGCACTGTATACGGCCTATTTTAAAATAAGTTGTATTGATGCTTAGTTTGTGCCATTATAACAAACCTATTTTTTTTTACATTTGTATTAATAAAAATGATTTATTTTATCTGAATTTTTGCTCTCAATGCTTTGGCACCTGAAAAATCCCCCCAAATGATTCTCTGTACCTACTATCTATTCTGGGATGTTGGTGACTTTTGAATTTGTTGCCAATCCACATCACCACCCCCTTTTTAGATGTATATATGGCACGATTTCCCAGACATTGTGTATACTTCTGTGTATAGGTCCCCCAATCATAGATACCGATTTTGTTCTTTTACCACAATTCTATCATGTCTTGCTACCTACTGTCATAAAACCCTCCAACCCTGTTAGCAATGATCAGTGCGCTTCCACCAACCAACTGTAACAATAAAAAAGCCTTTGCCCTTGTTCCCTGCACTAAAATACATATTAATAAAATTAATATTAGTGTACAATGAACTGCATTAACCAACAAAGACATCGAGTGTCATCACCGTTATTGGCCATGTACTGTGTGTACCCAACATATGTATTTTCTAGTAAGTGATTTCAAGGTTTTCAGTTCTATTATTCTTTGTCATCTGTGCCAAGTGAAGGTCCATAATTATTTTTGCACATTTTGAAAAATGAAAACAAAAAAAAAAAAACCTTTGACTTTTAAGCTAAGTTACTCTTTTCAACAATATAGACAGAACAGCTGAAAAAAGGTTGTAGCTAATAATGGTTGGCAACCTTGATTAAGTTGACAAATGAGAAATAAAGCCATCTTTTAAAAAGAGCGCATTGTATTTTGTGCTTTCATTAAAGAGAAGACGTAGACCCAACGAGGCATTCAGTATCTTTCAATAAACGTAACAGTATCATGAATATAGTGAAAACTAGTGTCATTGAATGAAAATATAAGCTTTTCATTTTAATAAAAATGTTTCATTTATAGGAAAATGTTTTTACTACAGTAAATGGATCAAAACAACACACGCACAATGGTAAGTGTTGAAAGAGTGTCACTCTTTTTTTTCTAAGTTGTCATGTTATATGATAACGTTCCAAAGATCGCATTGACTTAGTGGATCAGGTTCACAATAACTGTTTTAATGTTGAAGACCTCAAACTAAACATAAATGAGAGCATGTCTGAGTGAAATGGAAATTCGAGTTTGCGTATGTCGATATCAAACCAAACATGCCCACACTAGCAACTTGTATTATACATGCAGTGTTTAAAGTGTATCTAAAAGCCAAAACTTTTTCTGGATAAATTGTGGAAGGATTCAAACCCCTGTCAGGACTTTTGATTTTGATTATTTTGCTGTCTTTGTGCCCGCCAGTGTTCATTTTCAAATTTCCATTTTTTTTTAGTCATAGTCTTTTGACTAAAATGTTTTTTTCTTTTAATCGTATTTTAGTCAATTAAAATCTCCAGTACATTTTAGTCAACTAAAATCGAATAGGTTTAATTAAATTGCAATGCATTATTTAAAGTCTTACTAAACCTAGGAACCTGAATTCACTATATCTTGTCTTCCACAGTACACAGAATATGGAAATGTAATTATTTTAGTAAATATAAACTGCTAAATACTTTTTCTCATTAGCAGTATACAGTATGGCAGTCTTATGACTTCTATCTGTCTGGTTAAAGCATGTAGGGGGTGTTTTAATTTACCTCTGACTGTCCTATGAGGCTGCAGGACCCCTGTTGCTCTGTCTGGACAGTGCTGATTGGCTCTGTGCTGATCACATGCACCCTCCCAAGAAAAAAATAACTCTCTAGCTATACACACAAAACTGAGCATGTGCAGAGTGCCCCCAAGGCTCTGTTCTATCAGGAGATGGATTAAGGACAGTGGAAGAAGGGGAGGATCAGAGGCTCAAACTGCCTTTTTACACAATGCAGAGAATTAACCCCTTAGGTTCCACAATAACAAGCATGCTTTACTGCATATACAGTCTGATTTTACTGTTTTGGGTTTAGTAACACTATAAGGATATGATGACTCCATACAATTCAGATTTTTCACATAATATAGTCGTTTTTGCTATGTGACTATTTCAAGTATAAGTTCACCCTAGAAATAATAATTTTACCATTTACAATTAACATCCATATGCTACCTCCATAAATGTAAAGCGCCAAGTTTGGATTATGCTTAAGAAGAAGTGAAAGTAAAGGAGTGCCCAGTGTCCAACAGATGTAGGTTTTTAAAAACATTTTATTTGGAGTAACAACAATAAAATGAGGCCAACGCATTTCGGGGGAATACGGACTCATCAGGGGAGTCATGTTGGGGACTGCCTTTGGCATATGGATCAGAGCAATGGTTGTCCAAACGCTGGCTGTAGGATCAGAGGCAGCGTTGGCCTCATTTTATTGTTGTTACTCCAAATACATTTTTTTTTTAAAAACCTACATCTACTGGACACCTGGCACTCCTCTAATTTTACTTCTACTCAACCTCAAGCATACGCGGAGTCAACCACAAGGCTGTACCCCCAAGGCAGTAGCAAAGGACCTAACAGGGCCCACCACCACCTTCTTCTCAAGCCGGGCACGTACCTACCTGCCCACATATTTGAATACCTAACATCAGTGACTAATCGAGTCAGTCCAGCGCAATCTACACCCGCAAGAACACTTGAGGGACAGTCCACTGTTGGATCATAGGAGAGCACCCTTTGCTTCGGGAGTGAAGGATCAGGTAAGTAAAAGTGCTTTTGTCATCCCCTAGATATGAACAATCAGTTAACCATTGCAATTCAGGCAGCCCCACTGCAAGGAAGGACTTTTACATTTGCCTTTATAAAAATGTATAGCTTATTTAACTCTAATGCCCCGTACACAGGAGTGGATTTTCCATCGGAAAAAACTTGGATGGTTTTTCCGAGGGAATTCTGCTCAAGCTTGGCTTGCATACACACGGTCACACAAAAGTTCTCTGAACTTTCGAGAATGCATACAACACTACGACGAGTCGAGAAAAGGAAGTTCAATGCTTCAGAGCATGCGTCAAATTGTTTCCAAGCATGCGTAGGAATTTTGCACGTCTGAGTTGGTACAGATGATCGGAACTTTTTCCAACCGAAAAATTGAGAACCTGCTCTCAATCTTTTGCTGGCGGGAATTTTGACAGCAAAAGTCTGATGGAGCATACACACAGTTGGAATTTCCAGCCAAAAGCTCACATCAGACTTTTGCTGGCGGAATCTCGGATCGTGTGTACGGGCATTAGGCCTCATTCACAGTGGACATTTGGCTATCTCTCCTGGATGTCTTTCCTCCTGGCAGCAGCATTTTGGCAGAAAAAATGATTGACGCTTGTAAATGCATTTACAAGTGTTTAGACATGTCAAGCGATGGGGCGTTAATTTATTTAATTGGCCAGAATTTATTCTGACCATTGATATGAATTAATGCTGTTAACATGGGTTTAGACATGTTTACATGCATCAAATGTTTTTTTCTTGCAAAACTCTGCTCTTCCTGTGCATGCTGACAGTGGGATTTTTTTTCTGCCTGTAAACGTCTCTAAACGCTTGTGTGCTTTGACACAACATAGGCTAACATGCATTAATTGTAAACCCCATTGCAGTAGGTGACACATAAGTTTTACATAAATTCCAAGTACAGTGGAACCTTGGATTACGAGCATAATCGATTCCAGGAGAATGCTTGTAATCCAAAGCACTCGCATATCAATGCGAGTTTCCCCATAGAAGTCAATGGAAAAGATAATTTGTTACCCATTGACTTCTATTACATGCAATATGTGGCCAGAAGTGGGGATGGGCGCCGGAGAGCCACGGAAATACTCGAGGACAGCTTGGCTAAACTCGGAAAGCCTCGGAAAAGCTTTAAAACACTCAGGCCGCGTACACACGCGGGGACTGTTCGCCCAACTTTGTCCGCCAAACAGTTTCAGCGGACAGTCCGCTCAAAATTAGCATGGACGGACTTGCCCACACACGACGAACGAACAGTCCGCTGAAACCGTGCGCGATGACGTGAACGGCACGTACGACGGGACGAAAAATACTTCGTCCTATACACTGCAATGCAAACTTCGGCGTGTAAATCCTTTCTGAGCATGTGCGGAACTTAGTTTGACGAACAAGCCTACACACGAGGGGACTGTTCGCTGAAACAGAGTTTCAGCGGACAGTTTTTCGGAATTTCCGAAAAACTTTGTTCAGCAGACTGTCCGCTGAAACTGTCCGCTGAAAGCCCACACACGAGCGGACTGTCCGCCGAAACACTGTTCAGCGGACAAAGTTGAGCGAACAGTCCCCGCGTGTGTACGCGGCCTCAGGAATGGAGTATATCTGAGTGTTTCTGAGTATTTCCGAGTGGCTCCGAGTATTTCCAAACAGCTCCGAACTGTTCCATGTTTCCCCAGCGCCCCCTGCACCTCTGGCCAAATGTGGTACTGCACACCCCATTAGCTTGAATTCTGCTCTTTTTGTGAGACAACACTCGCAAACCGAGTCAGAATTTTAAAATAAAAGTTTTGCGTCTTTCAAAAACATTTGTTAACCGCGTTACTCTTTAGCCAAGGTTCCACTGTATAAGAAAATTGGTAATACAGGTACACGCTTCAGACTCTAACACCCACACCCATCAGGGGCTTCAAACCCTTCTTGATAACCAGCCGCCTCTCATATAGATACCCCCCCCCCCCCTACATAACCTCCTAACCTATAAAATCTCCTCAATCAAGCTCTAATACATCCTCTGTTCGGCGGGATATCTCCTATTGACTTCATCAACTAATCTCCACCATCTCCAATCCTCCACCCTCACAGTGATAACCAAAATGACGCCTACAAGAATCCACTCACACTCTTACACTACACCCCTGAACTTTTCCAGCTGCACCTTATAACAGGTGTATAATCCACCCAGACAAGTGAGCAGGCTCTCTCCAGTTGCCAACTCTCCCCCATGCTCAACCCTTTCCTACCTTTGCTTCTCAACCTTTAATAGATACTCCCCTGCCCCCTTCCCTATACCACCCACTTCTATTTGCCCTTTCGTTTTCCCTCTCGCTTCCTTCCCTCACCCCAACTAATTTCAATCTCCTTTCCTCCACCAGTTACTAGCCTATTCCTTCCTCCTCCAACATTAACATACCCAATCAGAGCAAGTAACCCTAGCTGCTAGAGTGGCAGAGGATAATTCCTTCCATACAATGGCACCTCCATCTCCCAAAAACCCCAATTCCATCTTCAAAATCATCTCCCTAAACGCACGCAGTCTTAACATTCCAGACAAATGCTCCCAATTACTTCTCTCGATGCACAAAAATAAAGCCAACGTTATCTTTTTACAGGAAACACACTTTAAGGCGGACTCTGTCCCTAAACACTCCAACGGGCGCTACCTGACTTCCCTACACGCGACCAATCACAATTCAAAATCCAAAGAGGTTTCCATACTTTTTTGCTAGACATTACTAATTTCAAGTGTCAGATACCTGCTCTGACAAGGAAGGCCGTAACATTTTTGTGAAGGGTTCACTTCATAGGAAACCTGTTACCTTAGCAAATATTTATGCACCAAACACAAAACAAGTCCCCTTATTTCAATCAAGAATACAACTACTCGCAGCCTTCCAGGAAGGAATATTAATCCTAGATGGAGACTTTAATGTCCCCCTTAACCCCCTACATGACACTTTGATGGGGACATCCACAATGCCATAAAAGCACTGCGAGCAATCAAAACACAACTTCAGGACCTCGTATTGCATGACTCCTGGCGTACGCTATACCCAAACGTATAAGACTACACATTCTACTCAGCCCCTCATAACTGCTACCCAAAGTAAACAGACTTCTCCTTCAATATATTGGAGAGAACAACTCTCATACATTTCACCAATGATGAGCGTGGCACACAAATGCGTCATACGAGGAGAATTAATTGCAACCTCCACAAAACGCAGACAAGAACGTCAATCTTGCATAAAAAAGCTGACAGCCCATATTCACACCTTAGAACAGGCACATAAATTTACCTAAGCCATGCCCTCCCTCCAAGAACTTGTCCATGCCAAGGCAGACCTATTGGAGGAACTAGATAAAAAGACTAAACAAAACTACATATTGTCTCAAAAAATATTCTATGCATATGGAAGTAAATACAGGAAAGCTCCTGGCGAGGGCCCTCTGTTCTAAAAAAGCAGCCATGACAATTCACTCTCCCACTTATTCTGCGGGAAGTCCCACAGACCCACAGACAGAAGATGCTCCCAGGATCCAAATGATTAAAGTGGTTGTAAACCCTTACAACACACTTTGACCTACAGGTAAGCCTAGATTAAGGCTTACCTGTAGGTCCAAGAAATATCTCCTAAACCATGTAGGTTGCCGAAAGACAGGCATGCGCCGTAGACAGCGGCGCGCAGGCGCACTGAGCGTGGCACCCGTCAGCGGCAATATGCCACGTGTGGCGGCTCCTGTGTGCATGCGCGGGAGTGACGTCATCGCGGCTTCGCCGAATGACAGCGGCGGAGCAGCGAGACCCACCGAGAAGATGGATGCGCCAGACTACAGGGGACAGCGGTGACTTCGCTGGCTCCTGTGTCAGGTAAGTGACACATAATGGACTACTATGCGATGCATAGTAGTCCATTATGCTTTACCTTTGCAGGGAATGAAAGAGGAAGTAAACTCATCAGGGTTTACTTCCTCTTTAAAGATTTCCTTAAAAATATAGCCCCAAACCTTTATCCAATATGGAGGCGAAAGAACTGGACCGCCTTCTCTCATCTAAAGAAGTCGACTCAGCACTCAAACAATTGAAGACCTGAAAGAACCTTGGCTGAAACAGCTTGACAGCAGGATATTATAAAACCTGTACAGATTAGCTCAAGCCACATTTCCTAATAGCATTTACTCCTTTTCATCCAGTAACCCCCCCCCCCCCCCCCCACCCGAGATCTCCTGACAGCACACATAACCGTGATTCCAAAAACAAACAAAGACCCCTCTTTAGTCACTACGGCTCAGTCACCCTATTGAACGTATATCTCAAACTCTTTGTCAAGGTACTCGCCAGATGTATACTACCCTTACTGTCTAAACTCGTGGTCCAATAGACAAGGTGGGCTACGTACCTGGCAGAGAGGTGAGAGACAACACCAATATTATTGTAGTTTACCGAATATGCACTTTATTTGAGTTTACGATGATGAATCATTGATAAAGGTTGTTTTTTGACATGTGGTAAGATAAACACACTATTTAGGGTCAGCGCAGTTACACCTTCACTGTAATATTACCTACCCCACATCATTGGTGGGGGATATATAACTGCTGCAGATCTGTTATTTAAATTTAAAGATAAATATATAAATATTATAGATGTATATTTTTGCACCTGTAACACATTTTTTCACAATATACACAAATGGTTGACATCGACTCACCATTGCAGATTCTTTCTGTCCCTGGACGTGGAGAAGTCATTCAATATAATGGCCTGTGACGATATGTCTGAAGCCCCCAAGCGCTTGGTATCCGAGAACGTATGTTACAACTCATCTTACCGCTCTACTCCTGCCCAACCGCCAAAGTACAAGTCAATGGCCACCTATCGAATGCCTTCTCAATATCAAATGGTACACGTCAAGATTGCCCTCTCTCCTCATTAATATTTGTTCTCACCCTTGAACCTCTACTCTGCCGCCTCAGGTCTAACCCTGATATCAAAGGTGTCTCGATCTCCAAGACTACCTATAGACTAGCTACTTTCTTACATTCACTTATTTCTAACGGAACCACATATTATGATACCCAACTTGCTTAAAGATTTCTCCACGTTCAAAACCCTGACTAATTTACAAATAAACTTCTGAATATCTCTCTACAGAAAGATACGCTTGCGCATTGACAAGCAAACTTCCCGCTTAGCTGGAGCCGTGATTTGATCACATACCTCAGGATCCAACTGCCTTCCAAAATAGATGACCTATACACCAAAAACCACCTCTTTATCCTTCAAAACATTCAAAGTGAATTGAAGTCCTGGTCTGCGGTTCTCTTTTTGTGGTTTGGCAGAGCGTCTATTGTCAAAATGAATATTGCATGTAATGCAAGCGGTACCCATAAGAATACTGCAGCCCTTTTTCATTTCCTATCGCAGAGCCTGTACAGAAAATTTATTTGGGGTAAGTCACACCCTATATTAAGCTAAGAGTGGCTAACAGTACCCAGTATGAAAGGAGGCATAGGCCTTCTGGACCTTGTTAAATATCACTGGGCCTGTCAATTAGCGAGAATAATAGACTGGAACATCCATTCTCACACCAAGTGTGGGTACACCTCAAACATGTGGTTTCCCCACTACCATTACACCAACTTCCATGGACTGCTTCAACTCACACACCACCAAACTAAAAATGACATCCTTTAAATGGCAACACGTTACAAATTTTCAGAAAGGCATGCCATAATTTAAACTATCCTCCTCACGGGGTCCGTTAACCCCCATCCGTCACAACCTGGGATTCTCATTGGGTCTAACAGACACCTTCCTCTTGGAAATTTGGCCTCACACCAACATCCAAGCTGAACACATCTTCTCAAAGGGCAACTTCCTGACCCTGCCCAAACTATCTGCACAGATGCCAGGCCACTCCTTCCCCTTCTGGATGTACGTCCAACTAAGACTTTATCTAAGTAACCCCCACTCACGCCCTGAATATTCTAGACAGCACACACCATTCAAAGCAATATGTACAAGAAAATATCCACAAAGACACCTAATTTCAAATATGTACTCCATCCTGTTTTCTGATCATAGCCCCAAATCCAACAAAGACAGCCATAGCTAGGAAAGGGAACTCTCAATAGACCTCTCGTAAGAGGATTGGGAAAATATCTACTATCATATCCATAAGGGGACAACCAATGTCTCTGCACAGGAAAATGGCTTCAATGTATTTTCTAGATGGTACAAAAACCCTATTAGACTACACAAAATCTCCCCTGCTACCCTTCCCAACTGCTGGCGATGCTCTGACAAGGAAGGAATCACTCCTGCATATATGGTGGTCCTGCTCTATAATTCAAGAAAGAAGTCAAACGCCCCAGCTGAAAGGATGTAGATAGTCTAGGGGTGAATTAACCCTCACTACTCAAATCACACCTACCCGATAGAATTTTCTCTGGCCCAAATGCTTCTACATTACTCTTCCATCCCTAAAAGGACTATTACTGTTTCCTAACTTTACACCTAATAAACGCAGCCAAGATTTGCATACCAACCCAGTGGAAATCGGCCAATCCTCCAATTACAGTAAATTGGTTCAGACGCATAAACAAAGTTGCAGAAATGGAAGAACTCGTACATTAAGCCAAAGACACGCTCTCCAGGTTTCAGAAAAAACTGGTCCTGTTGGCACCATTTTCAAACAACAATTGAATATTCCGGGTTGGAGGAGGAGGAAGGGTCCACCCCCCCCCCCTTTCCTTCCTTCTGACTACCCCCCTCCCCCCCACCTATTCACTGTGGAAACACCTAGTACACTATAACCCCCGACTATCTCACCCAACTCCCCCCTTCATTCCCCCCCGCTCGCTAGTTCTTTTTATTACCCTTTTCCTATCCTACATGGGATTTCTCCTGATACACCCATCTTCTAATACATACAATAACCAATCCCTACCAAGACGCTCAAGCAACTCAACCACTGCCTAGGCCTACTAGAAAATTCCTCTCTAATACTGGTTGCCAACAGTCCAGTGACCACAACCCTATGAGAAAAAGACAATTCTTGAGACACCAGGCTGACTATCAATGCAAACGCTATATAGTCAATAAGCTATATTAGACAACACTCATGAGACACCAACACACATAGTGAGCTTATATCCGATTGTGTGCGTGGTCTCAACCTCCTATATGATACCTATCTCCTGCTTCTATTAATACAGTACAAGTAGTACATCCGACACAGTTTTGTAAGCTATTTTAACCTTTTGTATACCCTATTACATACACTAGGGAAAACACAATATTCTGCTTATATACCGTATCAGTAACAAACATGTTACATCATTACTATATTAGGGTCTAACCACCCACAATGTTTAAATTTATTTGGCACATCCTTTTAATGTATACTATATACTTGTTTGTGCTCTATTGAGATGTCTCAATACTACATTATACTGGTTATCATAACTTACACAATAATTTTTCCTGTTTTCATTTACAATAACAAATGCATTTGAAAAAGAATTGTAAACCACATTGCAACATGCTGTGTGAAAAGACACCATGTCCTAATGCAGTACACTTTGGCCTATTCCTGGAGAATGGAGCTAAGTTGGACAATGTAACGCATGCAGGCATGCTGGACTTCAACCAAATCTTTACCATGTGGAGGCTCATTTCACAGTTTTGATTCCCTTTTTTATCTTTAGATTGATTTGACAGATTGATGATGTCTTTTACTAAAGCAAGGACATGGAACAAAATGGGGCTAGTTCAGCAGGAATTGGCCAAATTTCAATCCATGTTTGGGCTGGCTGGTTGTACAGAAGATTATCTGTACAACTAGCCTGCCAGGTTTTTCCCCATAGATTAGTGCTGCTGACTATACCCAGAAGCATCGATCAGTGTAGTCTCCCCCTGTCAGAATACAATAGCTCAGTGGGAGTGATTCCTCCATTGACATCAAATATGTGGATGGGGGAATCGGGACATTTTTTTTTTCATTCAAACTGCTGGTGGAATGAAAATAAAAAATAATAATGTATGGGCTGCTTAAGTCACATAAATGATTGCCTAAATCTATGTCTTAAGCTGCCCATACATTATTCTTTTTTTTTCATTCAACCAGAGGGTTGAACAACAAAAAAAAAGACAAAATTCTCCCATTGGCACATTCGATAAGGATGGGGGAATCACTTTGTCTGAGCCATTGTATTCTGACCATAGGGAATCTTCCCTGTGAAAGTGAAACAATAAAAAAGGAAAATTCCTTTTCTGGGTGCTGGGGCGGTGACCTCACAGGGGGATGGTGCCTCCGGTGACATCACCAGGTGGCCCCGCCTCTTACCTAATTAATAACTGTGAAACGGCAGCGCAGCCTGTTGGCGGTTAGCCTTTGGTGCGGGCTGAACGCTTTGGGTTTTTATTTCCGTTTTTTTGGGTCCGGTGGTGGGGCGGACAATGTGACTGATGATGGAGCTACATCGGGGGACATTGTTTTTTTATTTTTTTAATAAAGAAATCGTCAAAAACTGCCTCCCTTTTTTTTTTTTTTTTGCCACTTTTTTTGGTGAATGGGTAGGGGTAAAATTTACCCCATACTCATTCACATGGGGGGCTGAGATCTCCTGATTCTGATAACCCCCCTGCCCACAGACCCCCATAACCACTGCCCAAGGTTGTCAGGAAGAGGCCCTTGTTCCCATCAAGATGTGGACAAGGTGCTCTGAGGTGCACCCTCCCGTGTTGAGGGCATGTGGCATGGTGGTTTGGGGGGTGTTTGCTCATCCCTCCCCCTTTCCTGCCCTGCCAGGCTGCATGCTCAGATAAGGGTCTGATATGGATTTCTGGGGGGACCCCACGGCCAAATTTACAAAGAAAAAGGTCCAAAAGGGCCTGGTATGAATTGGGGGGACCCCCACACAATTTTTTTTTTCATCTTTTTCTATTTCCGGCAATGTTTTCTTTTTGTTATTCAGCTGTCAGCAGTGAAGCCTGTTGACAGCTGATGACTTATCCATTGTTAAGGATGCAGCAGCCGTTCCCTAACAACCACCTATTCACTGTGCCCTGATTGGGCAAAGCTCTGCTCAATGATGGCTTAGCCTGCACTGTACGCTGCACAGTGCATTGTGGGGCACTAAGTGGGCGAACATCCCGCTGAGAGCCCTGCAAAATTGGGTGTTTGCTGAACATGCAAAGAACTTTTGCTTGGCTCATACTTTTTGCCCAACTCTACAAAAGTATAATTCCAGCCTGCACCTGCCCACTTCTAATAAAAACAGTATATGTAGGAAGATTGCCAGGGACTCCCTGGCAGATGTATGCAGACCACCAGTGGTCCACTGACCCCAGTATGAGACAGTTTAGATGACTTGACTAATCTTTTTTTTTTTATTATTTATTGTTGAAATGGCTCTGGAACAGTAGCAAAATCCCATGAATTTAGTGCCTTTGTCATGTGGTGTGAGAAATACAATTATGTTCTTATTGGCAGGTAAAAGAGAAGGGATGGAGACAATAAATTACACTGAAACAGATGCCATTTTCACAGATTTCTACATCTGCAGCAGTCCTGTGAAACGGAGACTTCATTTCGAAGAAGACTTTTCTGTTCCTCTAATTCATTTTGTATTGTCTCCAGTTCAGCAGTAAACTTGACCACACACAAACACAGCAGCCTCAGCTGGCTGTTCTGAGCAACTGAACTCAGGGCTGGGATTCAGTGTCCCAAAGCTAATTGTAAAGACTCAGCAATTGCATCAGCGGAATGCCTGATATGATGAAATTTGGCACTGGATTGGTGTCAGTGCTTCTATAATCTAGAGCGTGTCAACATAACAAAATCATGTTCTTTTAGCTCTGTCTTGCCTGATTAAGCTTAATGGCAACACATTTGGTTTATTCTTCAGCTAGTTATGATTTTTTCTTTCTAACTTTCACTTTTGCTACACTACATACATTTTTTTGTGCAGCTCATCCAAGCATGATGAAGTGA
Source organism: Lithobates pipiens (assembly GCF_037356315.1). NCBI lineage: Eukaryota > Metazoa > Chordata > Amphibia > Anura > Ranidae > Lithobates > Lithobates pipiens. The sequence continues at coordinate 288,797,815 of NW_027507785.1, forward strand.
TATAACCTTTATTGAATAGAACAGCAAATTCAGGAAACAAATAACGTGAGTCATAAAAGTAAGGTTACAAAGTTCTCTCCAATTTATCTTGATCTGAACTCGTGAAAGTCCAATACGGCCAAATTTCTGAAGCTTTTAATAAAGCTTCCAAAGGACCTTCAGATCCTGGTTGGATGATCCTTGTTGCACACAACTTCCTCTTTTTGTTCCAAAGTTTGATGCAATAGCTTTCAGAGCCAAAAATCCAGTACTTTTTTTTTCTCTTGGCTTATAGTTCCAAGAATTGGGAATAATGTTCTACTCCCAAGCCCTAACAGTAGTCCTTGTAATTCCATCACTAACCCTATAACACTAACCCTCCCTATAACACTAACCATCTAGGCAACCCAAAACTTCTGATTAACCTTCCATGTAACTCTAACACTAACCTTCCTTACAGCCTAAAACTCTCATACTAACTCTTTACATAATCCTAACACTAATGCCGCGTACACATGACCAGACTTTTTGACAGCAAAGGTCCGACGGAACGAGTTCGTTGGACAATTCGATCTTGTGTGGGCTCCATCGGACCTTTGCTTGCCAAAAATCTGGTGGACTTTAGAAATAGAACATATTTAAAATTTTTCCACCGGAACTCCGCCGGAACCCAGTTCCTACCGAGAAATCCGCTCGTGTGTATGCTAGTCCGACGGACAAAAAATTGACGCGAGGGCAGCTATTGGCTACTGGCTATGAACTTCCTTATTCTAGTCCGGTCGTACGTCATCACGTTCAAATCCGTCAGACTTTGGTGTGATTATGTGTGGCCAAGTCTGTTCATTCGGAAAGTCTGTCAGAACTCCGTCAGAACTCCGCCGAAAGTCCATCGGACCTAGTCCCTCGAAAAGTCTGGTCGTGTGTACGCGGCATAACCCGCACTGCAGCCCCAATTTTCATACTAGCTCTCCATGTAACCCAGCATCAACCCTCCTTGTTGCCCAAAACTTCATACTAACTCTCCATATAATTCTAACACTAACCCTCTCTGCAGTCCAAAACTTCATACTAAGCCTAAAATCAACCCTCCCTGTTGCCTCAAACCTCCCAGATAGCAAGGATAACTTGCCACACATTTGTGTTAGTATTGAATTGTCATTCTTGTGAACTTTCTGCACATCTTCCCTGGCAAGTTGTACACTTGCAGAGCACTTGAAGCACAAGTTCTTGTTGACACTTTTCCAATTTGTAGCAAATTTGCATGACAAGTCTCTAGCAAGAGCAAAGTTGCAGTGGTAAGTCTACAGCAAGAGCTCTGCAAGTCTATAGCAGGAGCCCCACAAGTCTATAGCAAGAGCCCTGCAAGTCTACAGCAAGAGCCCCCAAGTCTATAGCACAAGCCCCACAAGTCTACAGCACAAGCCCCACAAGTCTACAACACAAGCCCCACAAGTCTACAGCACGAGCCCTGCAAGTTGTTATTCAGAGTTATGCAAGTCTCCATTTTTTTCAAGAAAAAAGTAGCAAGCAGCGCAAATCTATAATCCTACAATCTGGTGATAGTGAACCCACTGCTAATAACCTAATCCCTTACTGTACACATGTGAAATACAATCAATCCATTGGATAAAATAATTCATCTATCATACAAAAATTATTTGTTTCTATGAATGGCCCCTGTGGTGGGATGACTAGTACACAATATAACTGAACCAGAACTTGCAGCAGACTTGCAGAATGTTTGCAAAGAAAGTTGATCTGGAGTCATGCAATTGTGCAACAAACTTGTGAAGCTTGGCAAGTCTAGCAAGAGCTTAGCAAGTCATTTTCAAACTCGCAGCACAATTACTTGCTATCTGGGCTCATCCTAACTCTCCCTTTAATTCTAACATTAACCCTCCCTGCAACCTCAAACCTCATAGTAATCCTCCATGTAACCCTAATGCCGTGTACACATGACCAGACTTTCCGTCAGCCTAGGTCCGACGGTCTTCCCAATGGACTTTCGGCGGACTACCGACGGACTTTCCGACTTGGCCATACACAATCACACAATCACGGATTCGACCTAATAGCTGCCCTAGCGTTGGTTTTCGTTCGTTGGACTAGCATACAGACGAATGGATTTTTCTACCTGACTCGAGTCCGTCGGAAAGATTTGAAACATGTTCTAAATCTAAAGTCCATCTGATTTTTCGACAGCAAAGGTCCGATGAAGCCCAAGCACAGTCGAGTTGTCTGACGGATTTGTTCCGTCGGACCTTTGTTGTCAAAAAGTCCGGCCGTGTGTACACAGCATAACACTAACCTTTCCTGCAGCCTAAAACCTCATACTAACCCTTCAAGTAACCCTAGCACTAACCTGCCCTGCAGGCCTAATCCTCATACTAACCCTCCATGTAACCCTAACACCAACCCTCCCTGTTGCTCCAAACCTCATCCTAACTCTCCCTGTAATAATAACACTAAGGCCGCGTACACACGGGCGGATTGTCTGGCCAACTCAGTTCGTCAGACAATCCGACAGACAGTCCGTTCAAAATTTGCATGAACGGACTTGACCACACACGATGAGCAGACAGTCCGCTGAAAGCGTGCACGATGACGTCTACAGCACGTACGACGGGACTAGAAAAACGACGTCCTATACACTGCAATGCAACCTTCGGCCGTGTAAATCCTTTCTGAGCATGCGCCATACTTAGTCCGTCCAACTTGCCTACACACGAGCGGACTGTCCGCTGAAACCAAGTTTGGACGGACAAAACCAAGTTTGAACGGACTGTCTTACGGAAATTCCGTAAGACTTTGTTTGTCAGATTGTACGCTGAAAAAGTCCGCTGAAGCCCACACACGAGCGGATTGTCCGCTGAAACACGGTTCAGCGGACTAAGTTGGACAGACAATCCGCCCGTGTGTACGCGGCCTTACCCTTCCTGCAGTCCCAAACCTCATAGTAATCCTCCATGTAACCCTAACACCAACCCTCCCTGTTGCCTCAAACCTCAGTCTAATGCCACGTACACACAATCGCACATTCCGACAACAAAATCCATGGAATTTTTTCCGACGGATGTTGGCTCAAACTTGTCTTGCATACACACGGTCGCACAAAGTTGTCGGAATTTCCGAACGTCAAGAACGCGGTGAAGTACAACATGTACAACGAGCCGAGAAAAATGAAGTTCAATAGCCAGTGCGACTCTTCTGCTTAATTCCGAGCATGCGTGGAAATTGTGTACACACGATAGGAATTTGCGCAAATGGATTTTCAAATTTTGTGCGACGGAAATTCCCAGGAAAATTGTCCAATGGAGCCTACACACAGTTGGAATTTCCGACAACAAGCTCCATTCACATATTTTCCATCAGAAAGTCCGACCATGTGTAGACACTCAGCTGCCCCCCCCCACCTGTACACATTCAGCTGTCCACCCCCACACACACCTGTACACACTAAGCTGCTTACCCACCCCACACACACCTACCTGTACACACTCAGCTGCCCCCAACACACACCTACCTGCACACATTCAGCTGCCCCCCACCCACACACACACCTGTACACACTCAGCTGCCCCCCCCCCACACACACACACCTACTTGTACACACTCAGCTGCCCTCCCCCACGCACACCTACCTGTACACACTCAGCTGCCCCCCCACACACACCTACCTGAACACATTCAGCTCCCCCCCACACACACACCTACCTGTACACACTCAGCTGCCCTCCCCACACATACACACCTACCTGTACACACTCAGCTTCCCCCCCGTACACAAACAGCCTCCACCCTTCACTTGTACTCACAGCCCCCACTTGTAAGGTAGTCTTCCTAGTCCCAGGTCCTATTTCTACATGTCCCTGTGACACATGAGAGGAACTGCAATCCAAAATATAGTACTGGCAGTACACATGAGGGGTGGACAAGCAGGAAGCAACCAGAGGTGGCAGTAAAGAGCCCGACTGTGAGCTGAATAACATAGAGCAGCCGCTGCTAACTCGCATGAATATAGAGAGCCAGCCGCAGCTACAGAGCACCCAACCTGCCTTGCCCCGGTCTCTGATAGCTGGCCTGACCCCCCCCATGTGTGGCACCCGGGGCGCCCCCCCCCCCCCCCCATAGGTATGCCACTGCCACTGACTGATAGTTTTAGGAGATTTGGAGTAAGATTTGGTGATGTCACTTCTAAGCTGCTAACTGTTCCCCATGCTGGAGGCCCTGACACAAGAAAGCAAAACTTTGCTTTTACCAAGATGGCCAACTCCACACATCACAGAACAAGAGATGGTAAGTCAGTATTAGGTAAAAAGACCAGCTTGGAGAACATAAGCAATACTGGTGATCAGTTCTTTGCCCTTTGTCAAAAAAATAGGGAGAATGACACCTATGGAGCTGTAGCTAGCAGAACAATTGCGTGTAGAAGATAACTTCTACAAGCTGTGACAGTTTTACTGAAACATTTCATAGTTTTTGTCCTTTATAAATAATATTAACTCTCCATACAGGTGTATGTTGGGGAATAAGGTTTTTTTTGCTGACTATCATTTTTAATTACATGCCCAGTGCTTAAAGCGGTAGTAAACCACAGTTAAAGAAAAAATAAAATCCCCTGCAAGGCAATGCCATAATGTGCTAGTATGCATCGCATTATGAGAGACTTACCTTATAAAGAAGCCCTCCAGCTTTGAGCTGTCACCGCTGAGAGGGCTTCCATCTTCACCCGGTCTTCCTTCCGGGTTTGCAGCCTCCGGTTACATGAGTAGCCAGGAGCGTGATGACATTACTCACGCGCGTGGGAGCTGTTGTTTACGGCACGGGCTCTGAAGGTGACGTCACCAGCTGCATGCACTCTGAATATCTGGTAAACAGTGCAAGTTTGGGAGATATTCACAGTACCTACAGGTTATTATTATTTTTATGCTTATTATACACGATTTATATAGCGTCAACAGTTTACGCAGCGTTTTACAATGTATAAAGGGGGACAACACAATTACAGTACAATACAAAAGGTACAGGAAGGCCCTGCTCATAGAGCTTACATTCTAAAGGGAGGGGGTGGTGGTACAAAAGGTAATAGCTGCAGAGAATGACTTAATGGGGGGGGGGGGGTCAGGGACAGTTGTTAGGTGGGTGTGGGATAGGCTTCCCTGAATAAATGAGTTTTCAGGGATCTCCTAAAGATGGACAGGGTAGGGGTGGATCGGATAGACTGGGGCAGGGAGTTCCAGAGAATAGGAGAGGCTCTGGAGAAGTCTTGAAGGCGAGCATGAGAGGAGGTAACAAGGGAGCTAGAAAGCAGGAGGTCCTTGGAGGAGCGGAGGGGACGATTTGGGCGATATCTGCAGATGAGGTTGGTGATGTAGATGGGGGCGATGTTGTGGATGACTTTCTATGTTATGGTTAGCATTTTGAATTTTACACAGTGGGGTAGGCAAAGCCAGTGAAGGGATTGGCAGAGAGGGGCGGCAGTCATGGAACGATTAGCGAGGTGTATTAGTCTAGCAGCAGCATTCATAATAGACTGAAGGGGGGATGGCCTGCTTAAGGCCATTAAGGAGAGAGTTACAGTAGTCAAAGCGGGAAATAATCAAGGAGTGAACGAGTTGCTTTGTGGTGTCATTAGTCAGGAAGGGTCGAATTCTGGAGATGTTGCGGAGGTGAAGGCGGCAGGATTTAGCCAGTGATTGGATATGGGGGCTGAAGGAGAGAAGAGAAGAGTCAAGGATTACACCCAGCACTCTGGCATGTGTGGAGAGACCAATGGTTGTGTTGTTGATATTAATGGTGAAGTCACGGGGGGGGAGGGGGGGGTCGTGAAGGAGGAAATATAACAAGCTCAGTTTTAGAAAGATTGAGTTTGAGGAAGTGGTGTGACATCCATACTGATATGTCATCCAGTAAGTTGGAGATCTGTGAGGAGATTGAGGGGGTGAGTTGAGGAGTGGAGAGATAGATCTGGGTGTCGTCTGCATAAAGGTGGTATTGGAAACCATGGGAGGTTATCAACTGGCCCAGGGAAGAGGTATAGAGCGAGAATAGGAGGGGCCCAAGGACAGAACCTTGGGGTACCCCAACAGAAAGAGGAAGGGGAGCGGAGGAGATGGAGTTGTAAGTGACACTGAAAGTGCGCTGAGATAGGTAGGAGGAAAACCAGGATAAAGCAGAATCACGGAGGCCAAGGGAGCATAATTTGCTGAGGAGGAGCAAGTGGTCAACTGTGTCAAAGGCAAGCTTTATTACAGGTAAGCCTTATTACAGTCATAACTGTAGGTAAAGATGAAAAAGTGGGTTTACTACCACTTTAAGGACATATGGGCTGTTGTGAGTTTATCCATATTCTTTTGCTTTTCTTGCTATGCATGTTCCTTCTTTTTTTAACCACTTCAGCTCCAGAAAATCCTCCCCCTTCATGATCAGGCCAACTGACAATTGCACGCTCGTACGCAAACAAAATTTATATAATTTTTTTCCCAGAAACAGAGCTTTTTTTTGTGGTATTTGATCACCACTGTATTTTTGATTTTTTTTTGCACAATAAACCAAAAAAATAAAAAATAAATAAACAATATTGTTTACTTTTTGCTATAAAATATATCCAATAACAAAATTGAAGAAATTAAATTTCTTCATAAATTTAGGCCAAAATGTATGCTGCTTAAAGTCTTTAGTAAAAAGAAATCCCAATACGTGTATATTAATTGATTTGCATGAAAATGATAGTGTCTAAATAGTTACATAGTTAGTAAGACTGAATAAAGACATCAGTCCACCCTGAGTGAGTGTCTAAAATTGTCCCTATGCCTGTACATTGCACACTCACATTGGTCCCTACCCTCAAAGAGCCCACAATCCAATTAACCTACCTGCATGTCTTTGGAGTGTGGGAGGAAACCGGAGTACCCGGAGGAAACCCATGCAGGCACAGGGAGAACATGCAAACTCCAGACGGGTAGTGTTGTGGTTGGGATTCAAACCAGCGACCCTTCTTACTGCTAGGTGAGAGTGCTACCCACTACACCACTGTGCCACTCAGTGCCAGTGACACTAATACAGTGATCAGTGGTAAGTAAATGCACTGTCACTATATTAATGACACTGGGCAGGAAGGAGTTAAAGCGGAGCTTCACCCAAAAGGGGAATATCCGCTTGTCTGTCTCCTCCCCCCTTTCTCTACCACATTTGGCACTTTTTAGGGGGAAGGGGGAAGCGGGTACCTGGTTTTGGTTCATGCATGCACAGTAGGAAACCAGCTGCAAAGCCGGAAGTCTTCACTGACGGTTTCCCTTAGTCAAGATGGTGGTTCGAGCTACAGTATCCCAGCTAGCAAAGATAACTTGCCACAAATTTGTGACAGTGTTGAATTGTAAGTCTGTTAACTTGCTGCACGTTTTCGCTGCCAAGTTGTACACTTGCAGAGCACTTGTAGTATAAGTTCTAGTTGACACTTTTCCAATTTGTATCAAATTAGCGAGTTAAGTCTCTAGCAAGAGCAAAGTTGCAGTGGTGAGTCTACAGCAAGAGTTATGCAAGTCTACAGCATGAAAATTCAGCCACAGTGACCCCCTGTGGTGGGATGACTATTGCACAACATAACCAAACCAGAACTTGCAGCAGACTTGCAGAATGTTTGCAAAGAAAGTTGATCTGGAGTCATGCAATGTGGACTTGTTGCTGCAATTGTGCAACAAACTTGTAAAGCCTGGCAAGTCGAGCAATGGCTTGGCAAGTCATTTTCAAACTTGTAGCACAATTGCTTGCTATCTGGGATTTGTAGCTGTTGACTTTAAATTTCTTTTGAAGGAGCCTGGAGCTCCTCACCTTTTGACAGGTACCAGTCACCCACTTCCGGGAGACTGCAAAATGCCTCCTCCTTCCTCCGCCGCCAGCCCAGTTAGAAATTGCAGCGCGTTTCACGCATGCACAGTAGGGAACTGGTTTCCCTTACCTCAAGCAGCAGCACTGGAGAGCTGATCGGAAAATCAGCTGTGATGCCAACATCGTGGGATCCCTGGATAGGTTTGTGTTCTAATATTAAAAGTCAGCAGCTTCAGTATTTGTAGCTGCTGACTTTAAATTTTTTGTTGGTGGGGGGGCGAAACTTCTCTTCTCTTCTCTAACATCTGGGGTAATCAAGGGGTTAACTGTGTGCCTAGCAAGTGTTTATGTGTTTACTGTGTGGTGCTTCTACTCAAGGATTCAGGGAGACAAAAACGGTCACATCCCCTCTGTCAGTTGTTGTTTACATACACAAATCTTTCTCCTGTCTTCTGCTCTGCTGATTGGTGAGGACCAACGATCATCATGTAAGGGAGTGAATGAGCGTGCAGCCGGGTGGGCGTGCGGGCATGTGCACACCACCTACTCGGAAAAGCAGAATGAAATGTGATTCTGCGCAGGCGACCCACCACTGTAGCAGCAAACCTACAGTGTGCGGTTGGCAAGTGGTTAAATTAAAAAGTAAAAAATGAAAAAATATCAAAATCCTAAGAAATTGGGCCAATGGTATTTCAGAAGATGATTGGGCCAGCAATAGACAGAGCAAACTTTCGACACTTCATTACTTATAGATGTAAATTGTGGGAACACTCAGAACGGGGGGACATATATTGGGGGTTCTAATGTAATATTTAGTGACATTGTTACTTTTGATGGGCCTGGCAGACAGAGGAATGTCTGGGGGCTTTGATATTCTAGACCAGTGTTCTGTATTGCCCTGTAATTTTACCATGTACTTCAAGAGCCGCAAACACTTTTGGGCATATATATTTAAGCTCTGTCTACCAGAATCAGACTCATGAAAGGTATTGAATTAAAAGTACTTAATGCTTCTGGCTTAAAATGACTCAGAAATGTGCTTAAGAGCTGATCGAAAGGGACCACCCCTCATGATAATTCTAGAGGTTAATTCCTGTGCTAATTCAACTCTTGACCTTTGTTTCACAGGCTGCCAACTCTGCCGTCAAGTGTGATTTATCTTCCATCTCCTTTTCAGAAACACCTGTGCGATGGACCTATGCGGAGGATCGCCATCTGACTTTCTGCAAGGAAAAAAAAATAAAATTAGGGAAAGGAAAAGCAAAATATGCCAGCCAATGTGATCCGGTGGTTAAAATTCTGGAAGTAGATATCAAATACTTAATGACTTGTAGCGCTAGTGTTGTATGATCTTTGGATAATAGCATGGTCGTCAGGAGCTAAAACAACTATTGCTTAATTAGAAGCAGCTGGCTCGATGCTTATAGAAAATAAGATGTCAGATTCATCACTTTCTCAAGGAAAAAAATAAAAATTGCTGAGGCTATTGTTCCAGAAGAACAATTTTCTAATTCACATGCTCTGTTCTCTATTAGAGATTTTTATTTTCATATGATTGTGTTACATACCTTCAAGTTTTTTTTCTTTATCACCTTAAAGCCAAATGCCAAGCATACAGCTAATTACATAACTGAAATAGATATAAAATACACACCTTAAGATTTGTAATTCTCTCCATCCAGTCCTGAGATTTACACAGCCCTGCCAAACAGCACAACCAGGACGATTAATTAATTTTTTTTTTTTTTTTGTGAGACCCCTTTCCGGTGAGACCTCAGTAGGGTGACCACATCATCCCTTTAATCCAGGACACAGGTTACACAGGTTCTGAGGCTGATTTAATGCAGATAAGGCACCAAGTGAGTTTAACTACCAGTTTAAGCAGCCACAGAACCTGTGTAATTAATGTGTGCCCTGGATTAAAGGGATGATGTGGCAACCCTAGACCACAGCCACGTTAAGCGCTAAAGCACTGATTGTTTTAGCGACGCTTTTGCGCTGTTTAGTGCTATTTAATCACTTACAGACCGGACCAGGCCAGAAGAGGCTGTAGCCATCTCAGAAGGTTATACACAGCATGTGTTCAGTTGGCTAAAAGTCAGCTGGAATTCCATCTGATTTATGATATGCCCACCAGGGGGAACTCAACTTTGGCAATGTTGCAGTGGCTGCACATGTAGTAGAGGGCCATCAATGAGTACCTGTGTGAGTATGGCAGAAGAACAGGCTCAGGGCACCTTCAGCTTTTTTTCACCCTGCCAATGGCTGCTGATAAAGGATGCATGCACTCTGCTATCACCATTTGAGGAGGCGACAAGGATGGTGAGCTGTGACAATGCATGTATCAGTGACACAAGCCCTGCATGGCATTATGGACAGGGCACTAGAGGCAGAGCAGCAGGAGGAAGAGTAGAACTTCCTTTTCTCTCAAGGTCCGCTTTATTCAGACATCATACATCAAACCTTAAAAGATGTTTTTCAGTCCCCAGAAACCTTGGGAGTTGTATGTGGCTGGGAGGAGGCAGTTCCAGATACCATAATCCTCAGTGACTCACTTATTCTTCAAAGCCTGCAAAAGGACCCAAGAATTTGTGGCATCAAGGAGATGGTACAATATTGGTTGGCAATCCTCCTTGACCACTGTTACAAGGGGAAGTTCCTGAACTCACCCCATCCTCACAGAGGGAGTAGAGGATGCAATATCTTGAGGACACCTTAAAGAGGAGTTTATGTAATGACTTTCCAGATTACAATCTCATGGAAAAGCTACTTTTGATTAAAGGAAGAGCAGTCCAGAAGGGGGCCACCTCAGTGACGCATTTTTGTAGTCCTCCCGCCCAGGGCTGTCAGCTTTAACATACCATTGGCAGTGTCTGTATCAAATGGTGGAAGATTATCTAGGGGCGAAAACAGACATGAAGAGCTTTTTAGTAGATGATCCACTGGGTTTCTGGGTCATGAGAATAGACCACTGGCCACTGGGCACAACTTCCCCAGTATGCAATTGAGCTTCTGGGCTGCCCTGCAACCAGCATGCTTTCCGAATGGGCATTCAGTGGTGCCAGAGGTTTTGTGATAGATAAAAGAGTGCGTCTGTCCACAGACTCCGTTGATGGGCTGACATCTGTAAAAATGAATCAGTCCTGGGTTTGCAGCAACTATCAAGCCCCTGATGCTAATGTTGCTAATTAATTGTTATTGAGATTGTGAATCTCTACAAGACTGTCTAGTCTGCCTAGCTTTGCAGATGTTGATTTCATCTTGAAGCTATTTTTTGGTATAGGTTTCATGTTTGACAGGGGCATCAAATTAACCTTTTTTACAGCTAGGCCACTTCTTGCTTTTATCAAGACTACCTCTAGAAGGTTATGTGGTGAGGGCACTAAAAACACCCAAAGACCAAATTATTCCACAACTGTGTGACAGGGGCGTCCAATTTCATTTTTTTGCAGCAAGGCCAATTCTTGCTTTTGTCAAGAGTACCTCTAGAAGGTTACAAGGTGAAGACACCAACAACACCCAAAGACCAATTTTTCTGCAACTGCATGACCGGGTCATCAAATTGAATTTTTTTACAGCAAGGCCAATTCTTGCTTTTATAAAGACTACCTCTAGAAGATTAGAGGGTAAAGGCGCCAACAACACCCAAAGACCAATATTCCACAGCTGTGAGACAGGCGTAAAAAAAATAGGATCCTTCAGAATAGAGTGGGATCCAATAACTATGTCACATTTACCAGCCTTTTCCTTTCCTAAATGAACACAATGGGTGATCAGCACGATCACTCACTGTTTTCATTCATAACTGAAGCATAGTAAAATGTGTTTATTCAAAGGGGGGGCATCAGGTTGGCTGTATGGGGCCCCGTGGTTTCTAACAGCAGCCCTAGTTGCAGTCATGGTGGAGTAGTAGCAGCAGCAGCTGTAACAGAAATGCTAGCAACTCTTTTACTGAGGAAAGATTGGCAATTTTTGACTTTGAGTTAGGTGATCCTTCCACCTTTTTCTTATGCTAAGAAAAGGTTAACATTAGCCTCAGTTTTTGTGTGGTCACATTTATGTACTAAGATACCTGTGTTAAAAAAAAGAACTGTTTTTCAAATTTGTCTTATAAACAGTGGATTTTTTATTAAAAAGGAACGAGAAAGAAATTGAGTATCGTGTTTCTTTTCTTATGCAGCCGTGTAGTTTTTATTGCCGAACGAGGCTGTGGTTTGTGTAACTGAATCTCCCTAGTAATATAGTGCGGCATGTGAGCGCAGCAATGTTACCGCGTCGAGTTACACTTTTATTATCTGAAAGTCAGTCTTTGGTTAGATTAAATTGTCAAGTTTTAGTAATCTGGGCAAGTGGTGATCAAATTAATCCTGTTTTTAAAGGCATGGCCCAGGGCCAGAGCATTGAGAAAGGCGCTCCTGAAGGCGAATGACACGTTTTGTAATTAACAGTAAGTTCCTCCGTTAAAAATAGCCCCTTTTGGAAAGGCCGAGGCTGGTCATTGTGTTAAAAGTCTATTATTATTCACTAACTTAAAGCAGACGCATGATTGGAGTAAACTGCAACTTTATCTTAAAGTTCAACAAATTTGATATATTGAAAAATACTTCCAAAAAATGTTGAAACGGGGATCCATTTCAGTAATAGTTGGGTCAGAGGACAAAGTAATCTGTACACTCTGTAGCCCCCCTGAACTTTCTCTCCAACCACAATGCTGTTTTTAACCCCTTCACACCTAGGGCTATGGGGCCACAGAGGAATCCAAGGCTGCTTTGCGGAGGGGGGGGGGTGGGGTGAGAAAATCACATGCTCCTTACAGAAGTGCCAGGTTTACCCTAGTGGACAATCTGTTACTTTGTACTAAATGAAGTACATGTCTACTATAAAATGTAACCTTGGTCTTAGAACCCCATCCGTACATTTTTCCCTTATGCCGCACCCTGCATATATCCATCAGCTGTATTGTTAAGCTTCTTTTTTATATTTCATTTTTTATTTAGTTGTCAGCCCGTGCATGTGACTGGTGAGGTTCTCTTCCTCGTTGGATCCTCTTCTGACAGTAGGCAGCTCATCAATATATTGATGCTTCTCGCTGCATCATTATACTGTGATTGTAGGGCGTCTTAGTGACACCCTTTCTGGGACACCCTGCACTCTTAGCCCTTGTACACACGGTCGGAGATTCCGATGAAGTGTTTCCTATCGGACCGTTTTGTCGGATATTCCGATTGTGTGTGGTCTGCATCGGACTGTTTCCGTCTGAATATCCGACGGACCAAGTTTTCCAACTTGCCGGTAAAATTTTCCGGCAAAATTCTCCTATCGGACATACTCCGATCATGTGTCGCCTACTCTGACGGACAAAGTGCCACGCATGCTCAGATCAAATTCATAGACCAAAGCTATTGGCTACTAGCCTGAACGTAGTCCCGTCGTAACGAAATAACGTCATCACATTATGTACAATCAGATTTTCCGACAATTTAGTCCGACCGTGTGTATGCATAATCACTTCCGGACCTCTTCCGGAATTAATCCGTCGGAATTACTCAGACGGTTTTGGTTATCGGAATCTCCGACCGTGTGTACAAGGGCTAAGTATATCCTCATTGCTCCAGGTTGAATGATGCTGAGTGGTATAGAAGTGGTACTGCATGGGACAGAACCAGAGAGGAGGTGAACATTGCTCCCAGAGCTGCTTTATTAAAATAATTTATACAAAGTGTACCTCCACTTTTGAGTAAAAAACATAACAAAAATCATCCCCTTTCCGTGATCATTGTATATTACAAGTTTTTTACAAACTTTTTGTAAACATCAGGACTCTAGCTGTCCCTTTAAGGCTGAGCAAAACTCACTTGAGACAGCTCTTACCTGGAAATGACGGAGATTGACCAGCTCCTTGCTATCCATGTTTAAAACATGATGTACACACCACCAGTGCTTGTGTGTCAGGAAAGGAGATTGCTGTGCGCAGCATTCCTGGCCAATATGCAGGTGCTCAAATGGGTGCCCAAGCACGTATAGGCACCAATTGGGCTATTTAGTCTGCACTATGGCATTGAGCCATTGCAGTTTGGTCTATTATGTTCCCTGCAAATCTGTTACCCATTCCTGTGTTGACTCTCTGCTACCAACTTGATCTGCATCAGACCCTGCCTGAACACCACCTGCACTGAACCCTGGCCTGTCTTTGGATTACATCTCTGCCTGTTCCTTCTGCTTATCTGCTCATCTGCCCGCTGTTACTGACCCTGGCCTGTTATTGACCCTGGCATGACTATTCTCTTGCCTGCTGTCTGCATCTGATCTGGCCACTTGTTGCTGATCCAGACTGCCTGACCCTGCTTACAGATTTCCTGCATCTGAGTCTGCTGATCTGAGCCAGTCTCCTGCTCCAGTCCTTCTGTCGGTGAACATCCGGTCTATCTTCCATGTTGTCCCTGGATGCACAGCCTATTTATCAGCATCTGTCAACAGAAGACCAGTCAGGCACCCATTACTGGTGCTCTGTGATCTGGCACTTCTTGTTACCTTACCAGGGCTCCTGAGCCAGGGGTTTGTAGGTGCTTACCTCAACAGGTCAGGCTCTACCACTGGGTACGTTACATTGTGATAGAGGATGCTACCTTGTATGCTCTTGGTTGGCCCAGCTTCTATCAGATCTGTGTATTACCCTTTATGACCCAGCTTGCTCTGACCCTGCTCTGTCCTCACTATGTTTGTGTACCATTTGGACTCTCATCTACACATGTATGACCAGGTTCATCTAGATTATGCTTTTGCCTGACCATCCTGTGCTCTCAGACTCTTTGTTACTACTTGGCTTGCTCTGACATGCTTCTCCTGTGCACCAGTGTTTGCTACTGAGTAACCACTGAGTATATATATATATATATATATATATATATATATATATGTATATATATATACACACACAGTATCTCACAAAAGTGGGTATACCCCTCACATTTTTGTAAATATTTTATTATATATTTTCATGTGACAACACTGAAGAAAAGACACTTTGCTACAATGTAAAGTGGTGACTGCACAGCTTGTATAACAGTGTAAATTTGCTGTCCCCTCAAAATAACTCAACACACAGCCATTAATGTCTAAACTGCTGGCAACGAAAGTGAGTACACCCCTAAGTCAAAATGCCCAAATTGGGCCCAGTATTGGGCAGTATTCCAACATGATAATGACCCCAAACACACCTCCAAGACTTGCTAAAGAAACTGAGGGTAAATTTTTATGCCTGATTGACTCACCGCTACGGTGTGTGTGGGTCCACACCTTGGGGTAAGAGTACCCATTACCTCTATCTCTGATGTCAGTCTGTCACCTCTCTGTTGCATGTTGGAAGAGAAGTTATATGCATCTTTAACCACTTTCAGACCGGACCATTTTGCTGGTAAATGACCAGAGGTCTTTTTACAATTTCGCACTGCGCTGCTTTAACTGGTAATTGCGCGGTCATGCAATGTTGTACCCAAACAAAATTTGCGTCCTTTTCTTCCCACAAATAGAGCTTTCTTTTGATGGTATTAATAAAATGTATTCAGCCACATGTCTTTGGTAAAAAAAAAGTCAATAACTGTATATTTATTGGTTTGCGCAAAAGTTGTCACATCTACAAACTAAGGTACGTTTTCTGGAATTTACGCAGCTTTTAGTTTACGACTGCCTATCTCATTTCTTGAGGTGCTAAAATGGCAGGGCAGTACAAAACCCCCCCAAATGACCCCATTTTGGAAAGTAGACCCCCTAAGGAAATTGATAAGTGGCATGTTGAGCCCATTGAATATTTTATTTTTTTGCCTCAAGCGATTGAATAATGACAAAAAAAAATTATTTTTTTTTTTTTTACACAAAGTTGTCACTAATTGATATATTGCTCACACATGCTATGGGCATATGTGAAATGACACCCCAAAATAAATTCTGCTGCTTCTCCTGAGTACGGGGATACCACATGTGTGGGATTTTTTGGGAGCCTAGCCGCGTACGGGGCCCCGAAACCCAAGAACCGCCTTCAGGTTTTCTAAGGGTGTAAATATTTGACTTCACTCCTCACTACCTATTACAGTTTTGAAGGCCATAAAATGCCAAGATGGCACAAAACCCCCACAAATGACCCCATTTTAGAAAGTAGACACCCCAAGCTATTTGCTGAGAGGCATGTTGAGTCCATGGAATATTTTATATTTTGCCACAAGTTGCGGGAAAATTACAAACTTTAATTTTTTTTTTTTTTTTTCACAAAGTTGTCACTAAATGATATATTGCTCACACATGCCATGGGCATATGTGAAATGACACCCCAAAATAAATTCTGCTGCTTCTCCTGAGTACGGGGATACCACATATGTGGGACTTTTTGGGAGCCTAGCCGCGTACGGGGCCCCGAAAACCAAGCACCGCCTTCAGGCTTTCTAAGGGCGTTACAGTTTTGAAGGCCATAAAATGCCAAGATGGCACAAACGCCCCCCAAATGACCCCATTTCGGTAGTATATGGGGGTCCCTGGCGCTATAAAAAGCTGCGGCGAACCTAAATACCTACCTGCCTAACTAGCGTCACCTGTGACACTAATACAGCGATCAGAAATAAGATCGCTTATTAGGCTGGGTTCACACTGGAGCGATGCAGGAACGCCACAAATCCGCGGCGGGTTCCCGCATCGCATGCCTCCCGGCGGCAGTTCACACTGCCCTATGCGAACTGCTGGGAGTGTCAGTGAAATGTTAATGACACCCCCAGATCAGTTTGCATATCGCAGTGCGATCTGCAAACTCGGATCGCATGGTGTGAACACCCATGCGATCCGATTCTGCTGCGGACCAAAAAAAGGGCCCCGTGCGAGTTTGCGGCGGGTGCGGCGGGTGCGACACGAATTCAGCCATACTATCTGTATGGCTGAACTCGAATCGCACAGATATCGGATGTGATTTGCACTGCAGTGCGGTGCGAATCACATCCGTTCTCAAACCGCTGCAATGTGAACCCAGCCTTAGTGACACTGGCGACGGGGGGTGATCACGGGGTTAAACCTTTATTGGGGGGGTTAGGGGGGTACCTTAGAACTAAAGGGGGCTAACCCTAACTGCCCTAACAGTTATTACAGTCACAAATGACACCCGCCGGGTGATCAGGGGGTTAAATCTTTATTAGGTAATAAATGGCGGGTGCCCTGAAACTATAAAAAAATAACTAACCAACCAGCGTCACCTGTAACAGTTATATGGTGATCACTGGTGAAAGGGTGAACTAGGGGGCAATCAGGGGGCTTTATGCGGTAGTATATGGGGGTCCCTGGCGCTATAAAAAGTTGCGGCGAACCTAAATACCTACCTGCCTAACTAGCGTCACCTGTGACACTAATACAGCGATCAGAAAAATGATCGCTTATTAGGCTGGGTTCACACTGGAGCGATGCAGGAACGCCACAAATCCGCGGCGGGTTCCCGTATCGCATGCCTCCCGGCGGCAGTTCACACTGCCCTATGCGAACTGCTGGGAGTGTCAGTGAAATGTTAATGACACCCCCAGATCAGTTCGCATATCGCAGTGCGATCTGCAAACTCGGATCGCATGGTGTGAACACCCATGCGATCCGATTCTGCTGCGGACCAAAAAAAGGGTCCCGTGCGAATTTGCGGCGGGTGTGGCGGGTGCGGCGGGTGCGGCGCGAATTCAGCCATACTATCTGTATGGCTGAACTCAAATCGCACAGAGATCGGATGTGATTTGTACTGCAGTGCGGTGCGAATCACATTCGTTCTCATAAACCGCTGCAATGTGAACCCAGCCTTAGTGACACTGGCGACGGGGGGTGATCACGGGGTTAAACCTTTATTGGGGGGGTTAGGGGGGCACATTAGAACTAAAGGGGGCTAACCCTAACTGCCCTAACAGTTATTACAGTCACAAATGACACCAATGCAAAAAAAAAAAAAAAATGCAATTGGTGTCACTGTGACTGGGGGGGGGGGGGCAGGGGTAATTGGGGGGGGTGATCGGGGGGTAAAGGGGGGGTGTGAGTGTGCCTGGCATGTTCTACTGTACGTGTGGTGTGTTGGTGCAACTCACCGATCCTCTCTCCTCGGTGCCGACACGGAGGAGAGATCACATCACTTCCTCTCCTGTGAGGAGAGGAAGTGATGTCACGGAGCATTTCTATTCGTCGGGCCTGATCGGGCCCCCCACCCGCGGGAAGGCAGGGACTTATATATACGCCCATATGCCTGCCCGTGCCATTCTGCCGACGTATATCGTCGTGCGGCGGTCGGCAAGTGGTTAAAATATTCCACACATTTGAGCTTCCTTGTATGAAACAAATGCGATCCCTGTGTGGAGGAATCTTTATTGCTTAACAAATGTTTTCTGAGCTATACTAATTCTTCATCCACGTTTTTGCTACACTGAGGTTATTTGTAACAGATTTTGGTTTTATGAAGTTAGTGGACACTTTTCACTTTCACAGGTGTTTTGGGGCTCATTTCCCATATTTTGTGGAAGCTGAACCTAATATGATTTCAGAATGGACACTTTTTCATGTTCACAAATGATTGGTCGTTTGATGTTAATATACCGTATATACTCGAGTATAAGCCGAGATTTTCAGCCTCTTTTTTGAGGCTGAAAGTGCCCCCCTCGGCTTATACTCGAGTCATCGCCGCCTGACTGCTTGATCAGCGTATCGAGCAG
This sequence comes from Lithobates pipiens, assembly GCF_037356315.1. Taxonomy (NCBI): domain Eukaryota; kingdom Metazoa; phylum Chordata; class Amphibia; order Anura; family Ranidae; genus Lithobates; species Lithobates pipiens. The sequence goes on from NW_027507785.1 coordinate 288,816,330, forward strand.
ACAGACGGCGGACATAGTACAATTTGAAAGCCGCGCCTCCGCCTGTGATAGGCGGAACACTGAATTTCCCAGCAGCCTGTGTTCCGCCTATCACGGACATCGTCTCATCCTCGTCCGTAGTACGAGGATGAGACGATGTCCGTGATAGGCGGAACACAGGCTGCTGGGAAATTCAGTGTTCCGCCTATCACAGGCGAAGGCGGAGGCGGAGGCGCGGCTTTCGAATTGTATTATGTCCGCCGAGGCGCCGACGAAGAGCGGCGATCCTGGCAAGGCAGGGGACGGAGGCAAGGCAAGGCACGGCACGGGACGGGACGGAGGCAAGGCACGACACGGGACGGAGGCAAGGAGGCAAGGCACGGCACGGGACGGAGGCAAGGAGGCAAGGCACGGCAGGGGACGGAGGCAAGGAGGCAAGGCACGGCACGGGACGGAGGCAAGGAGGCAAGGCACGGGACGGAGGCTCGGGACACAGGTAGGCTGGACACACACACACACACACACACACACACACACACACACACACGGACACACACACGGACACACACACACAGGGATGGATGGATGGAGACACACACACACAGGGATGGATGGATGGATGGAGACACACACACACAGGGATGGATGGATGGATGGAGACACACACACACAGGGATGGATGGATGGACACACACACACACAGGGATGGATGGATGGATGGACACACACACACACAGGGATGGATGGATGGATGGATACACACACACACAGGGATGGACGGACACACAGGGATGGACGGACACACAGGGACGGACACACACACAGGGATGGACAGGCATGTCTCACCCTCGGCTTATACACGAGTCAATAAGTTTGCCAGTTTTTTTGGGGGTAAATTGGGGGCCTCGGCTTATATTCGGGTCGGCCTATACTCGAGTATATACGGTAGATATTTGTCTTCAATACCTGTATATACATTTATTTGTATTCACACGTTTACTAGATATATGTAATATATATGCCCTGTTTGGATATATTACTTTCATTAGTTTATTTCTACTAGCACTGAATTTTTTAATTTTTATATCTATAGATATATATAGACATATAGATATATCTATATATATATATAAAATAAAGATCTAAGCTTGCTGGGGGATCTTGAAGCATGTAGATAGGTGCAGTCTATTTTCTCCACTGTAGGTGGTGCTCATCCGTAGGGGCAAGGCAGTTGGAGGAGGAAGTCGATGTATCCAAATCTCCAAATGAAATAGTAATGAATTTTGTTGAAATTTATTAAAATTTGTTTTGTTTATTCATTCCAAATTTTTGGAATAATTAGAATTCGGATCAGTCGAAAAATTATCAACTGATTCGAATTCTGGGTGAAGAATAGCTGATTGTTAAGCAGGAAGAAGCCTTCTCCACTGACAACTGAAATGTAAACAAAAGAATGCCGGTAATAGAAAATTCTGAAAAAAACCTGCCAAACTGTAAAAAAAAAATGGTGTGGGATCCCCTCCAGTATCCATACCAGACTTTTATCCAAGCATGCAGCCCAGCAGGTCAGAAAAGGAGGGGACGAGCAAGCGCCCCCTCCTGAACCATACCAGGCCACATGCCCTCAACATTAGAGGGTGCTTTAGAGCAGGGGGGCCGTGATCCCCCGCCCCAAAGCACCTTGTCCCTCAGTTTAGACCGATATGTATTCTTCTACATATTTTTGGTAAAAAAATAATCACAATAAGCATATATTTATTGGTTTGCACAAAAGTTATTGTGTCTACAAAATAGGGGATCGTTTTATGGCATTTTTATTATTTTTTTTTATTTATTATTAGTAATGGCAGCGATCTGAGATTTTTATTGGGACTGCAACATTATGGCGGACATATTGGACACTTTTGACACTATTTTGGGACCATTGTCATTTATACAGCGATCAGTGCTATAAAAATGCACTGATTACTGTGTAAATGACACTGGCAGGGAAGGGGTTAAACACAAGGAGGTGAGCAAGGGGTTAAGTGTGCCCTAGGGAGTAATTCTAACCGTGGGGGGATGGGCTTCCACTCACATGACAGTGATCACTGCTCCCGATGACAGGGGGAAGTGATCTCTGTCATATCACTAGGCAGAACGGGGAAATGCCATGTTTACATAGGCATTTTCCCGTTCTGTGGCTCCGTGATATTGAGTCCGCGGGTCCCGTGGGCACGGTCACGCATGTGCCCGCTAGCCCTGCCAATTAAAAGGGATGTATACCGCTGCCATTGTGCCGACGTATATCGGCGTGCAGTGGTCGGCAAGTGATTAAAAGTGTATTTTTTTTCCCAAAAATTTTTTGGGGTGAAAGACCACTACGCAAATACTGTGTGACATAAAATATTGCAACGATCACCATTTTATTCTATAGGGTCTCTTCTAAATATATATATATATATATATATATATATATATATATATATATATACACTGTGAGGGGTTAGCTCGGCAGCGGGTGTGTGTGACCCCCTGGATGGGTTCACAACACAAAATCAGGCACAGCAGACAGCGTTGTATGTGCAAAAAACAAAAGATGCAGTTTATTTATGCTACATGCAGTGATACATATAACAGCCAAACAAAAATAAAACATGAAAATAAATCCTGGTCAGCTTGACCTCTAACTACACACTTAGATTCCCTGTCTAACAACTGAGTGCAGCCTTGTGCTGCACCAGTCCCTGTCTCTGTTGTAGAGGTTTGCCACACAGGCGTTAACTCACCGTACAGAACAGATATCACACTCCCCAGTCTATACAACACAAAACTGGTTCCAGGATGGAGCATCTCCCTAAGCATGCTGGGGTTTTTTGTAGAGGTCTTAATGAGCCCACTTACTTCAGCTGGGCTCATTAACTCTTCCCCTCTAATTGTAAAGGTCTGCATAAAGCCTGAATCTAGGGCACACATATTTCCCATCCTGGATACAACCAGGTGACTTTACCTGCGTGCTGCCACAACACATAAATATATATAATGTATGGGGGTTCTAAATGATTTTCTAGTGAAAAATACTAATTTAAACTTATAAACAAAATGTTCCAGAAAAGGCCTGGTCTTCAAAATTATTGTAATAATTGTTGTAATAATCATTATTTATTATCTTCTAGATTGTAAGCTCTAACGAGCGGGGCCCTCTGATCCCTCTTGTATTGATTTGTATTGTAACTGTACTGTCTGCCCTCGTGTTGTAAAGCGCTGCGCAAACTGTTGGTGCTATATAAATCCTGTATAATAATAATAATAATCAGTGAAATGTTGTCATTCTCTTTGTCTACAGTGAGTTGAAGGATCACTGCCCTTTACATTGCCCCCTTTTGAGACTTTACAAACTTGCACCCCCTTGCAAAAAAAAAAGAAAAGAAAAAAAACATAAAACCTCAGCCCCTGCCTTACTATTTATCATTACTTGCAGTGCAAGTGGCATTCTTCCTGGCTTTGCAGGGAATTGTCTGGTGGGTCGGAATTTCCGCTGGATGGACCCCATTGTAAATATCGCATTTCCACACTCACATATATTAAGCTCGACGTGCACACTTTATCCCGAGTGCTTTTGTGAGTTCACAGCATGCTCCTTCCACCCATATGTAATACAAGCACACAAGTTTCCTTTGCATACTTGCGGCGGTATTTTATAAGCGTTACCACAGCAGAAGGCACACATTTACTGCTCTGTTCCACAAACATGACGTCACGCCATGAACATGTTAAGAACCACAATATCAGAACCGCAAAATGACCGGACCTCCCATGCTCAGATTCTTAACCCTTTCACCACTTGAAAGTAAAACACTGCTACTTCATATATTTTCCTATATATATATTTTTTTATATATTCCTTTCATGTTTGGCCATTCATTTCAAGTTGCTTGGGCCAGCTGTAAATTTGATGTTTATATATTAATAAAATTTCCACCCAATATACTTTTTATGGCGTTTAACTGCGGAGAATGTGAAGATGCAGGCTTAATTGGTGCGGTTACATTTATTAAGAATTTTTTAATAACCGCCCTGGACTCTGCACATAAAAATCAGTGATAGAGATTTAACAGATTTTGCTAAAAGTTTTTGGAAAGCCACAAATGAGAAGCAAACTAATTCCAAACGGGGGCTGGCACTTTCAGCTGCAATTTATAAAGCAGGAAGCTTAGATGTGGCGTGTTTCCCAGACATTATAGTACTAATACGATAGCATGCCATAGGAGAATATCAAGCTTTTATATTACCCAAGGTGCTAATGCAGTGCTCTTTTCTCTTTAAAGTGCACCTGTACCTAACTCTAACAATACACTTCTCTTATTTGCTAAACATGCAATTGAACATGTTTTGTTATATATTTTCAACAAGTGCAAAAAAAATACCCATTGATCCTGCCAGAACCCGATGTTGCCCTGAATTCTCAATTAGTTTAATCAGGTTCTTTTTGGTGCACTTGAAGGCAGATGCAGGTTATTTTCTCCACTGCAGGTGGCGCCCAACAGCAGCGGCTCTGGAGCTGGAGAGAAATTCAGGAGAAATTTGATTTCTCTATGGTTTTCTGGGTCACTGGGGAAGTGATCCAGTTTGAATCTGTTGCCCCATGTGGATCTGGCAGTCATCTTTGCTCTGCCAGAGCCTAGTTAAAGTGTTACTAAACCCACAACAGTAGAATTAGTCTGGAACCTAAGGAGTTAATCCTCCGCATTGTGTAAAAAAGGCTGTTTGAGCCTGTCTTTTCTAATCTTCCCGTTCTTCCACTGTCCCCAATCCATCTCCTGATAGCACAGAGCCTTTGGATTCACTATGCACATGCTCAGTTTGGTGTGTATTGCTAGAAAAAAAAATTCTTGGGAGGGTGCATGTTATCAGCACAGGGCCAATCAGCACTGTGCAGACAGAGGGTCAGGGGTCCTGCGACCTCATAGGACAGTCAGAGTAGAATTAAAACTCCTACTACAAACTTTAATCAGACACTGATATATACTGCTGATGAGAAAAGGAACTTAGCAGTTTATATTTACTAAAATAATTGTGTTTGCATGTTCTGTGTACTGTGGGAAAACAGATATAGTGAAAGCAGGCTCCTGGGTTTAGTAGCACTTTAAGCATTGCGATTTATGTGAGTGGTTGTGCAGGGAAAGGTACCCTGTTTGTTAGGGACAGTACTAGATATAAGCAAATGTTCCTGATAAGGAGAGAGAGTGCAGGGTCGCATCCTTTTGGACATCTTCCTGATTGAGCATGAAACGGCCAGGCTGCATTCTGCCCCTCTCTAGAGACACTATCAATCTGCCTGGAACCCGCTCTGTTCCTTACTGGTGCTATGACTAAGCACTAGTAAGGGTGTGAAACACGTCAGCTGCATTTGTACCTGTACCTGTGCAGTTTATGGGATTTGATCTTCTACAATAAAGGTGTTATGTATTGGAGTGCGGCCATTCAAATCTGTCTCTTTCCTTCATCACTCTCTTCATGCAGCTGTAACCGTGAGTGCACCTGGTTGGGCAGTTGGGCAGTCTTCCCACTGGGATTGTTGTGAACTGTTAATACATTGCTTAATGCAAGTTAATGACCGTAACAGGCAAGGCTTGTGGGGAAGAAGCCCTTGTGAGGAACTATACCTGTTTGGACTATTATGGTTTATATATGGTGACGAGGTACTAGACGTTGGCGCCTTTTACTTGTTTATATACTTGTGGGGAACTAGACTAATGACATCAAACATCGGAGGATATGGAGGGGGAGTTGCTATGCATTTTGAGGTGGCAATGCCTTTTTGTCCTTTCAAGCTTAAAAAAGGAGCCATTGATGTCTCAAAATAAATAGCCATGCCCCCTCCATGCCCCCTGACATCTAAAGTCATCCACCAAGTTCCCATGCTGTTAGACTGGCTCCTAAGCTGACCTATCTTCTGGTTTTGAGCTTGTGCATCTCCTAACACTGGCAATGTTGCTCCCATCTGCTTCAGACGACCTAGGTCCTCATGGATGATACGTTTTTAGCTTGATATGGGCTTTGATTTCTACTTTATGTGAATGCCTAATTTTTTTCAAAACCTTATTTGAAACAAGTGGGCAGGGAATGGGAGGCATATTAATAGGATTACGCAGAAGATGGGCAGCACAGAGAAACGAATGAATAATTGTAGTTCATAACAACTATAATCACAGCAATATAAGATATTTAGACGGCACTACAAATCAATACCACCAAAGCAGCTAAAATAGACTTCAAGTGGCAGCTTAACAAGCCAGTATATAAAAGAAAAGAATCTAGTCCCATCACATGTATAATATACAAGAAATAATGAGTCATAAAAATGATATGAAATGTGGTACCATGCATACTACTGTTATTATACAAGCATCAAATATATATATATAGCAAGTATGAAAAAATGAGAAACATAAAGCATAAAAGTAAAGAATAATAGAAAAAAATATATAAATATGTGTAGATCATTCCTGACATAAATAAAAATATTTGAACATATATCATAGAGCTATATGTAGTTGATGAATATGCAGCGAATAAATGGAAAACAGTCATACTCATCAACCGCGAAATGCAATGTGCCATGAAATATGTGACATTATAAAATGCATGTTAAAAAACATGTTAAAGACCAAATCTGAGGTCTACAATTATAGGACAAATTATATCTATTATTAAAAAAACAATCAAATATATATTAAAGGGACCATAATTAGCAGGGTCTAATATGACTATATTATGATGACGCACTTACTGTGGATGTTTAAGGCTGGATTCATGCCTATGCATTTTTAGTGCTTTTTGCATTTTGCAGATTTGCACTACAGAATTTGTTCCATAGGAAACCATGTTAAATGGACTGTAGTGCATATCTGCAAAATGCAAAAAGCACTAAAAATGCAAAGGTGTGAATCCAGCCTAAGGGAAGGATGGGAAATATGGAAATGGAAAGTTGAACCAATAGTTCCAAATATTACACTATGGCTACGATTATGTAAAAAAACAGAAAAAAGTGAAGGTCATAAGTTTGTGAAAAAAACACATAGGTAACAGTAACATGAAGCTATATGATATGATGAACTATAGTATAGAACTTATTTCTAATGCTTAGTTAAGACCTCCCAGGAACAGCACATCTAGGGTATAAAGCCAATAGGTCTCTGTTTAGTAGTACTAATGGTATTGATTTGTAGCATCATTTAAATATCGTATATTGCCGAGATTATAGTTGTTATGCACTACCAATTGTCCATTCATTACTCTGTGACAGCCATCTTCTGCTTAATCCTATTAATATGCAGCCCATTCCCCGCCCACTTGTTTCATGTAAGTTGGCTCTTCACCCCCTTTCTGATGGCACTTCCAGTGCGTGCACTCCTACGGTGGTTCCGGAAGTCCAGCAACCATCTTGGCCCTGTGCTCCAACCCTCCTTCACAGCTGCTGGTCGACACAGGGACATTGAAAGAATAGTAACAGGAGTCCAGCAAACTATCTTGATGAGCCTGCTACACATTGTACTCCTGTAAGTTTATTTAACCGCTTGTTATAATAAACTGCTGGTATACTGCACTTAGAAGGGCTTTTTCTGTATTTTCTACTTTCACAAGATTTTGGCTTACAGTCGATCTTTCAGTTTATCCCAAAAGTCTTCAGTAGGTTGAGATCAGAACTCTCTGCAGGTCAAGGATGAACAGAGCACAATGGTTTCTTTTAAACAAAAGTGCACAAAAAAAGGCTGCTTGCTTTCACACTCTCTCTGTCTAAATATAACTCTGTACAGAGCCCTCTTAAGGATAAGAGATGTGGGAAGAGTCATTGCCCTGACTCTTTCCCTTATGTATAAATTTCAGCCTGAGCTGTTGAGCTCTGTAGACAATGCGTCTTTTCCGGCCACTCACAGCACCAGAGCAGCGATGACGTCACTCCTGCTCGTGCGCACGGGAGCCGCCACTAATGGCATATCGCATGTGCCTGTCTTTTTGTAAATATCTCCTTAACCGTGTAGGTTTTGGAGATATTTCTTGGACCTACAGGTAAGCCTTAATCTAAGCTTACCTGTAGGTCAAAGTGGTTTGTAAGGGTTTACAACCACTTTAATGGGCCTGGAATCTATTTTTAATTACATTTTATATTTCTGTGCTTTTCTATCTCACTGTAACACCCTCTGTGAGCTCCTGAACTTCTTATTTTCTCCCTCACTTTTATTTGTTTAGAAAGAACTGGGCACATTAGCTGCAGTCATGTGTACTGCTCTATGCACACTACAATTCCCATAGTCCATAGCCCATCTCAGGAGTGAGGAAGAGAGGGTGGCTACATTTCTACATACAGTAAAATGAGGCCATGGAGACCAAACATAGCCACCCTCTATTAGGAAGTCAGATCACAGTAGCAAAAAATTGGAATTTAGAGATTCAGAGGTGACTGAGCACAAAAGTAGTTTGGAGCTCTAGATTAATACAGTTTTACACTTTTTCCACCTCTACCAGTGCTTCTCCAACCTTTTTTAGCCACTTCCTAACTCCATGCACTCCACTGCACATCGCTGCTCTAGACGGGCAATGCATTAGCACCGCCACTTGTAGGCTTCACTAGGGGTGCATGTGACAAGGTGACAACACAGGAGTACAACTGGGAAACAGTTGTCACCCCAAACAGGAAGTGCCCAAAAAAAGAACTTCATGACAAGATTACTTTAACAGCTTACTGAGCACCCTTTACCAGATGTACTGCTAAATATATATATATATCTATATCTATATATAAATATATATATATATATATATAGATATCTATATATATATATATCTATATATATATATAGATATATATATATATATGTGGTTCTGCACTTCCAGGTAGGGGGCATGACAAATCACAGCAGAAGTGGATCAGCGGGTGTCGGTCCATAGATGTCCAACGACACTTGCTGAGCATTAGGAAGACAAACAGGATGGAGCTTTGCTTATGCAAACAAGGGAGAGCTCCGTTCTGACAGGGGGAAAGTAAAAGCACATCACACAGTACACAAAAAGACTGGATAGGCACACATTTAGTCCTTGGATCGCATCTAGCTGTTAAACCCCTTTTTAGCACTGATAACAGTATTAGTGTGACTGGTTCTCAAAAAAGTGTCAGTTAGTGTCCGATTCATCCAGAGCAATTTCGCAGTCCCGCTATAAATCGATGCTTGCCGCCATTGCTAGTATAAAAAAAATAATATAAATTCCAGTATATACAGTTGTGTGGGAAAGTATTTGCCGCCTTCCTGATTTTTTATTTTTTTTTTGCATATTTCTCACACTTAAATGATTCAGATCATCAAAAAAATGTAATATTACACAAAGATAACCCGAGGAAATCCAAGATTTCCCTTTGAAATTACTATTTCCTTTATTAAGGGAAAAAAGCTGCTCAAACCTGCCTGGCCCTATGTAAAAAGTAATTGTCCCCTCCCCTCCTGAATCTTGAAAAAAAACTGTGATTAACCACAATTTTTTGGAAAGCTGAGTTAAATTTCACTGGACACACCCAGGCCTGATTACTGCCAGACCTGTTGAATCAAGAAATCACATAAATAAATGCTGTCTGACAAAGTGAAGCACGCTAACAAATCACAAAAAGCCACACATCATGCCACAATCTAATAAAATTCAACAACATATTAGAAACAAAATAATGAACAAGTATCGGTCTAGGAAGGGTTTCAAAGCCATTTCTAAGGCTTTGGAACTCCGGTGTACCACAGGGAGAGCCATTATCCACAAACGGAGAATACTTGGAACAGTGGTGAACCTTCCCAGGAGTGGCCGGCCTACAAAAATGACTCCAAGAGCATGATGTTGACTCATGCAGTAGGTTACTAAAGAAACCAGAACAACATCTAAAGAACTGCAGGCCTCACTTGCTTCAGGTAAGATCAGTGTTCATGATTCAACAATAAGAATAACACTGGGCACATAAGGAAGACCAAAAAAAATCATGATTATGCCAAAGACTTTTAGGCAAATATTCTGTGGACTTTTTGAAAGGTGTGCATCCCGTTACATCTGGCATAAAACAAATACAGCATTTCATAACAAGAACATCATACCAACAGTCAGACATGGTGGTGGTAGCGTGATGGTCTGGGGTTGCTTTGCAGCTTCAGGACCTGGACAACTACCATAGTTGATGGAACCATGTATTCTGAGTTTTACCAGAAAATCCTAAAGGAGAATGTCCGGCCATCAGTTCATGACCTCAAGCTCAAGTGCACTTGGGTTATGCAGCAGGACAATTATCCGAACCACAACATCAAGTCCACGTCCAAATGGTTCAAACAAAGCCTAATTTAGGTTTTGGAGTAGCCTAGTCAAAGCCCGGACTTAAATCCAATTGAGATGCTGTATCATGACCTTTCACACCTTGTGCATGCTGGAAAACCCTCCAACGTGGCTGAATTTAAGCAATTCTGCAGAGAGTGGGCCAAAATTGCTCCACAGCAACGTGAAAGAATCATTGCCAGATATCGCAAATGCTTGATTGCACTTGTTGCCGCCGAGGGTGGCACAACCAGTTATTACGTTTAGGGGGCAATTACTTTTTCACATAAAGCCAGGCAGGTTTGCACAGCTTTTTTGCCTTAATAAATGAAACCATCATTTAAAAACTGCATTTTGTATTTACTTGGGTTATCTTTGTGTAATATTAAAATTTGTTTGATGATCTGAGTCATTTAAGTGTGACAAATATGTAAAAAGATAAAAAAATCTGAAAAGGGGCAAATACTTTTTCACACAACTGTATCCATTAGTTTGTATACGCTATAACTTTTCCACAAACCAATCAATATATGTTATTGGCATTTGTTTTACCGTAAATATGTATCAGAATACACATTAGCCTAAACGTTTTTTTTATTGGATAGTTTTTTTTGTTAATAGTGGTGATCAAATACTACCAAAAGAAAACTTTATTTGTGGGAAAAAATTACATAAATTTTCTTTGGGTACAGCATTGCATGACCACGCAATTTTCAGATATTTTGAAAACAACATTTGAAATCAGGTTTGAAAACAACATTTGAAATCATATTAACATGTAACAGTTTATGAGATATTTAAGTGACTGGATTTATAGCCAAACACTGTCCAAATCTTGTAGACTTCGCCTTTGTAACTTCTCCAAAACTCATCCTCTTTTTAACCAATAAAACCACCAAGCTACTCAGTCGCTCCTTTGTTATCTCTCACCTTGCAACTCCCTTTTCATAGGTCTACCTCTTCACAGGCTACCCCCCCTTCATGAATGCTGCCGTCAGAGGCATCTAATGTACCAACCACTGATTGCCCTTCATCCTTCTCTGTTAATCCCTCTACCAGCTTCCAGTTGGCCAACAAATAAAATTCAATATACTAACAACATACAAAGCCATTTACTACTCTGACCGAGCTATATTACCAATATTGTCTCAAACTACCAACCAAACTGTCCTCTCCCAGAGCTTCCAGTTTTCTAGCTCCCTTGTCACCTCCTCTGAACCCCTTCCATCCTCTGGAGCTCTCTACTTCAATCTGTTTGGCTATCTCCTACTCTGGCTGCATTTAGGCAATTCCTGAAAATTCATCTCTTCAAGGAAGCCTCCACCTAACAACTGAACTTTTAATGTTTTTTTTTTAACAGCACATCCCTCACAGTTATTACCTTTTGTACCACTGGCTCCAACCTATTTGATTGTAAGCTCTCACAAGCAGGACCCTTAGATTGTCCCTCTTTATATTGTAAAGTAGGGATGAGTCAACGGTTCGGGCTGAGCATAGTTTGCTAGTTTGCTAGGTTGCCCCGTACAATGTACACCATACTTGTTCACATGGGGAGGGTGGGATCTGGGGGCTTCCTTGTTAAAGGGGGCTTCCAGATTCTGATAAACCCCCTGCCTGCAGGCCCCCTCAACCACTGGCCAAGGTTGTTGAGAAGAGGCTCTTGTCCCCCTAAACAGAGCCCCCCTGCCCCCTGCCCCAAAGCACCCCCCCTTTTTGAGGGCATGTGGCCTTGTATGGGGGGCTCGCTCACTGTTCCCCCTCTTTCCTGGCCTACCAGGCTGCATGCTTGGATAGGAGTCTGGTATGGATTTTGGGGGGGGGGACCCCACGCCATTATCTTTTTAAATTGTGTATACAGAGCTCCCAAAATGCCCCTGCCCATTGCAATGAATGGGCAGCACTTCGGAAGCACTGCAACATGGGAGTTTTTAACCTTTTTTTGTGGTTAAAAGTGCCTCGCTAGCGGCCAAAAAGTGCCACTTAAAAAAGCACCGATAAAGCGAGAGGTGCTTTACCACGAATGCACTGGCGGCACCAGTGTGAAAAGTGTCTTAATGGAAATTTTCATTTTTATTATTTCACTTTAAGCATCATTAAAATCACTGCTCCTGTAAAAACGATCTTTTTTTAAAAAAAAAAATGTTTTGCATTGATACATGTCTCCCAGGGCAGTACATGGGCCCCCATACCCTTTTTATAGCCAATAACGTACATATAAGCTTTCAAAATGGGGACTTTAGATTTTTTAATTTCAGGTCCCATAGACTTTAATAGAGTGTGTGGCTCGAGTCTGAACTGTTTCTCTGTTCGGAAATTCTGGTGCAAACCGAAACCCGGGGGTGGGGGGGGATTTTCGGCCCATCACTATTGTAAAGCATTGTGCAAACTCTTGGCGCTATATTAATCCTGTATAATAAGAATAAAATATGTTAAAAATACATACAAAACCACTATACATATTTGCTAATTCAATTGCAAAGCAGGATATGTGATTCTATTCCAGTAGCTGGGATTTGGAAGCTGAATTTTTCCTGTATGAGGCTGTCTTACCACACAACTACATTCAGGCCTAGAAATGTTGACTATTTGATATCCCCCCAGTAGAAACCCCTCTGCATAACTGAGTTTAACGCTGCTACAAGAACTCTTTCCAAGGGGAATAATGTCAAAGGCCTGTCAAGTCAGTTCAAAGTTGGCCTTCCCCTCAGAAGTTGCCTTGGCTTTCAGTATACAAATATCTCAATCACAAGCTTGCTGTCAAGTTCTCCGGAGCCTTTCAATGACAAAGAAATATTGTTGGGGTAAAAAATAATTTTTGGCAGTCTGTGGGGTGCTTGGGACTAAGGATAAGCAACGTTTTTAAAAGGAGTAGAAAACTGGCTTTCTGCTACAGACCTTCTCTCTTTAAAGTGTATCTAAACTACCAAAGAAAGTGTGCTAACTCTAAAGCGTGCCACACACATTTCAATCTGATTGTACAATTCCCTTTAACTCTACCAACCAATGTGTAGTGAATTATTTTATTTTATTTGAGCAGAGCACATGTAACTTACTGACTTCTGATTCATTTTTGCTAGAAAATGACTTACAAACATTATATATTATTTAGCAGAGACCCTAGGGATTAAAATGACGATAGTTGCAATTTTTTATGTCTCATGGTATTTGCGCAGCAGTTTATCAAACGCAAATGTTTTCGGGAAAACTATATTTTAATGAATAGAAAAAACAAAAACAATATATAGTCCAATTTTTGTTTTGTATAACATGAAAGATGATGTTATGCCATGTAAATAGATACCTAACATGTCATACCTGGCAGTGACCGGCTCCCCAGCCCCCCCCCCCCCCCGTTTTACTTACCTGAACCCTGGAACTTGACCCAGTGGGGACGCGATGTCTCTCTGCCCAGGGTTCTCGGCTCTTGATTGGATTGATAGCAGCGCAGCCATTGGATCTTTTGCTTTAAAAAAATAAAAAATGTTTACTTCCACCCTGGACCAGAAGTGATGTCATGACCTCGCTCCGGTCCTCCACGGGCATAGAGGCAATCAGAGATCATCTAGTCTCTCACTGCCTCTGTGACCAGCCGCAGAAACTGAAAGCCCAAAGAACACCAGCAAGTGGTGGGGGAGATGGAGGGGGTACGTTCCCTCCAGCTTCTTCGGAAAGCGATCCAGTGGCTAATGAGCCACTTTGAACGCTTTCATGGCAAAGCCAACAAAAAGATACTGGGGCTATGGCTGATAGCTTCAGCCATAACTTCAATAAAACATGTTTATTATTATTTATTGTTATTTATTTTAACCACTGCAAACTGCAATGTATATATTGGCAAGTGGTTAAAGTCTAGGGGGCTTGGCATGTGGCCTTATAGCCAGACTCTTCCCGTCCCATCCCATAGGGTCTCTCTTTGTGGGATCCCCACCTAGCACTTGGGTGGACCTTGACTTGGCAGGTTCCCTGAAGAATGGGGTGCACCTGGTTTCACCAGGAGTCTTAGACCCTGGGGGATTAGATCAAGGGTCCCTTGTTTTTGGAGAAGGACCATGTGTGCACCCTGTGCACTTTTTTGTGGTTCACTTTTTGTGTGCTCACTTTTTTATTGCACATGGTGTTTAATTTAATTTTAGTTTAGGTTAAGTGTGCACACCACACTACGGAGCAGAGTAAAAAGGAAGGGCCTGATTGGATACAATTTGGTAAATCCAAAGTTGATTGTATGAAAATTGTAAGTTCGGATTGTAATCTGTAGGGTGACCCTTGCAGGTTGTTTTCATTAGAAAGAGACCACAGTCAGTAGTAAAGCTTGAGAAGAATGAGAAAAGAAAGATCTGAGTTAAAATAATAAATAATAAAGATAACGATAAGCGATTTAGTGTAAACTCATAAATTAAGATTTAAATAAGGGTCCAGACATATTTAATTGACTGTATCCCTAAATTGTAACCTGAGCAAAGTCTGGTGAATTTCTGAACATAACCCATGGTGACCATATCTTATTAAATTTCTCTATTAATCCATTAGCTGGTGCTACTAATTCCTCCTTGTTGTACAGCACCTGAATTGTATTAATCCATTCTTTAATTAATGGAATTCAGGTCGATTTCCAATATTGTGGTATTAGGACTTTAGCTGTTATTAATAGGTATCTTGTTAAAGATTTTTTCAATTTTTTCATAGAGCAGTCAGAAATATGAAGTACGGTAAGCAACTGGCTGGTGTCAATTTCATATCAGTAATACTTTTTATCAATGAACACATTTTCTACCAAATTGGGGTTATTAGGGGGCATTTCCACCAAATGTGCACCAGAGAACCCTTCTCTTGATTGGAATACCAACAGAAAATCGAGGACTGTGGGAACCATTGTCTTATCAGGAGTTATATATCAGTATGATAGTAGATATGAAAGATTCTGAAAACGGGAGCTAATGGAGCATTTGTTTGCAAAGATACATGCATGTTGCCATTGTTCATCATGAAATGTTGAATTATGAGCTGATTCCCAGAGTGATTAAAATCTGACCGGGCTTGAAGTGTTAGCCCTTGTACACACGGTCGGACATTCTGACAACCAAATCCGTTGGATTTTGTCCGACGGATTTTGCCCGAAACTGTTGCATACACGCGGTCGGACAAAGTTGACGGAAAATCCGATTGTACATAACGTGATGACGTTATTTCGCTACGACGGGACTACGTTCAGGCTAGTAGCCAATAGCTTTGGTCTAGGAATTTGATCTGAGCATGCGTGGCACTTTGTCCGTCGGAGTAGGCTACACATGATCGGAGTATGTCCGATCGGAGCATTTTGTCGGAAAATATTACCGGCAAGTTGGAAAAGTTGGTCTGTCAGATATTCCGTCGGAAACCGTCCGATGCAGACCACACACAGTCGGAATATCCGACAAAATGGTCCGATAGGACACATTCCGTTGGAATCTCCGACCGTGTGTACAAGGGCTAAGCCAGGCATACATTGTCGAAATTTTCGTTTTTTCCATAGTATTTCCTTGAAGGCAAATGCCCCGTACACACGAGCGGATTTTGAACTATTTTCATATTACTGGGTTTAGTAACACTTTAAGATGGCAGTGTAGCAAGATGTTAAGGTGGCAAGGAGGTACAGAAAGGGGCTGAGTGTGCAGGAGGGTGGTAGGCACTGATGCTGTGTTCGTAGATAGCATCAGTTGCTGCTTTTATGCATGCCACTTCCTAGTGGCCGCTACAGTGATGGAGCATTGAATCAGGGCTCATTCACACCAAGTACCGTCATACTATTTGAACTCCTCTGCTTTTACATACTACCTTTCCTCATACCATCTGCACTCATTTCCTACATATAACATCATACACACCACACTCCTTTCCTGCATTGCACACCCCATCATACACACTGCACTCTTTTCCTGCTCATACCGTCATACACTCCATACTTAAATGAATACCCCTCACATAAAGTATATTCTACAATGGCTTGCTGAATGCACAACTAAAAAGGAGTCCCTGAAACTCTCTTTGTAATGTTTGTAATGTTGGTAAATCCGCACTCTGTACATAACACACTCCTGTACTGTGCACTCTGTACATAGAGCGCTTCTGAACTCTGCACTCTGTACATAACACACTCCTGTACTGTGCACTCTATACATAACACACTCCTGTACTGTGCACTTTGTACATAACACACTCCTGTACTGTGCACTCTATACATAACACACTCCTGTACTGTGCACTTTGTACATAACACACTCCTGTACTGTGCACTCTATACATAACACACTCCTGTACTGTGCACTTTGTACATAACACACTCCTGTACTGTGTACTCTGTACATAACACACTCCTGTACTGTGCACTCTGTACATAACACACTCCTAGTATTTAATAATGCTCCTCTAACCACTTCCCATCCAGGTCAATAATGACATTTCTCTCCTACATGTAAAATTCATAATTTTTTGCTAGAAAATTACACAGAACCCCCCAAACATTATATATATATATATATATATATATATATATGTGTTTTTTTTAGCAAAGACCCTAGAGAATACAATGGCGGTCATTGCAACTTTTTATCTCACATGGTATTTGCGCAGCAATTTTTCTAACACGTTTTTGGTGAAAAATGCTTTAGAAAAAAAACAACATTAAAGTTAGCCCAATTTTTTTGCATAATGTGAAAAATGACATTACACCGAGTAAATACATACCTAACATGTCACGCTTCAAAATTGCACACGCATGTGGAATGGCAGCAAATTTTGGTACTTAAAAATACCCATAGGTGACACTTTACCATTTTTTACATGAGGTCTAGAGCTAAAATTATTGCTCTCGCTTTAACGTTTGTGGCAATACCTCACATGTGTGGTTTGAACACCGTTTTCATATGTGGGCGGGACTTACGTATGCGTTCGCTTCTGCGTGTGAGCACATGGTGACAGGAGCGATTTACTTTTTTTTTTATTGTTAATTGTGTTTGTCTTTTTTTTGTTTGACACTTTAAAAAAAAAAAAAAAAAAAAAAAAACGTGATCACTTTTATTCCTATTACAAGGAATGTAAACATCCCTTGTAGTAGGAAAATGGCATGATCGGTCCTCTTTACAGTGAGATATGGGGTCAATAAGACCCCCATCCCACCTCTAGGCTGAAATAAAAAAAAAAAAAAAACGATCTAGGCTTCCCAGCCAAGGTAGCGCCATTTGTTTGAATGCAGAGGCCTGTTGTGATGTCATAACATCGTGCCTGGCCTCCGAATGGTCATGGAGACTTCTGCGACCATCTGGTCCGCCGCAAATCTCTATGGTAAACATCCGTGGCCGGCGGATTATGTCTCAGACTCACTGATCACATTGGTGAGTCAGTAGAAGCACCAGAGGTGGCGGGAGGGGGGCCGTCCACTCTCTCCGCACATAAGAACGATCAAGTGGTGTAACAGACGCTATGATAATTCTTATGGTATAGGGAATCACTGGCTGAAAAAAATGATATCTGAATAATGCCTGTAGCTGCAGGCATCATTCAGATATACCCGCTCAAAGTCAAGGACGTCCTATAACGTACCTTTTAGCGGGAAGTGGTTAAGACCCTCCCTCTGCAGTGTGATTTGGCCACACCCACCTTTTGATGCAGCATGCACTCACCACTCAAAGGGGGCGTGGTTCAGTTCCTGCACCTATTCTCTGAGAAAAACAATCCCAGCTTGTATGCGATTTTATTTTGCCTTTTTGAATACAATTTGTAATCAACAAGGGTGTGTGTTCATGTATTTGTAATTCAGATAAAGATGCCATTCCTGGTGTAAAGTCCGGGTTAGATCCTAGTGGTGTTAAAGGACCTGATGAAGTGGATAAATCTAAACATTTAACCACTTGGTGAAAAACTTTTAGGGTTGTTGTTGTAGAATATTAGGTCATGAATCATAAGGTATCCAAGGAGAGGATTTCAGCGGTAGAGCAATTAAAGCGAAACTTCAGTCATTTTTTCATCTTTCCATCTATTAAATCTTCTGCCCTTGTTGTTGTTTTAACTTTGTATAGTAACATTTTTTTTACTTTTTTTTTTTCTGCCAGTAAATCCCTTATACATCCCACTTCTTGTTTCTTGTCTGGAAAAAAGCCTAGGCTTATGACATCATCACATCTCTCTCTCTCTCTCTCTCTCTCTCTCTCTCACACATGAGAGTTTGCCAGTAAGGTTGGATGGAGGGGTGAGTCATAAGAGATCCAATGACAGCTGCAGAGCTGGAGGTGTGCCTCTGTGTGTCTGTGTAAATCCAGGAACTGAACAGGCAGCAGCTTCAGCTGCCCAGAGTTAAAATGGCTGCAGCCAGACTCGGTGGAGGGAGATTTCTGCAGCATATTTGGCAAGTACAGAATCACAGTATATATAAAATAATATGCAAAGTGGTTGGAGGGAAGCTTCAGAATGACAAAGATTTTTTTATTACAAATTATGTTATATTCTTCTTAAAGTCATTCTCTAAATTTACCCAATCTTTATTAGCTGCGTTACAATGCCAATTAATAACTCTCGTGAGATGAGATGCAAAATAATAATTCTTAAAATTGGGAAACTCAATTCTCCAATTCGTTTTGGACATGTAAGTATTTGGATATTAGTACGTGGTCTTTTATCCGCCCACAGAATTTTCCTAAGTAATGACTGCAAAGAGTAAAAAAAAATTGAGGGTAAGAAATTGGCTCATTTAGCTTGAGCCAATAACTCTGGAAATGTCAAGCTTTTATATCACCATAGTTATGGGAAACTGTATGTCTAGGATAGAAGTCTACATAATATTAATGTACAATATTTCAAATATACCTGACTAAAGGAATATACATACATATTTAACAATGTGGAATTATTTATGTGCACTGAGATTTGCTTATTATTTATGCAGGCTTTCCACTCTGTTATTCCTTGCTGATCTTCTTATATCTGCAATTACAGGCAAAGTATGTCTAGAAATAGGATATTCTAGGCAAATCATAACCGCTTGCCGACCAGCCACCATCATTATACTGCGGCAGGCCGGCACAATCCCGCGAACCGTCGTAGCTGCATAGCTCCCAACTGTCCCTGATTTCGAGCAATGCCCCACAGTTAGAACACACACTAGGGAACACGGTTAACCCCTTGATCGCCCCCTAGTGTTAACCCCTTCCCTGCCAGTGATGTTTACACAGTAAATAGTGCATTTTTATAGCACTGATTGCTGTATAATTGTCAATCATCCCAAAAATGTGTCAAAAGTGTCCGATCTGCCTGCCATAATGTCGCAGTCCCGATAAAAATCCCCACCATTACTAGTAAAAAATAATAATAAAAATGGCATAAATCTATCCCCTATTTTGTAGACGCTATAACTTTTGCAGAAACCGATCAATATACGCTTATTGCAATTTTTATTACCAAAAATAATACATAGCCTAAACTGAGGAAAAAATTTGCTTTAAAAAAAAAAAGAAATGGGGATATTTATTATAGCAAAAAGTATAAAATATTGTGTTTTTTTCAAAATTGTTGCTCTTTTTTTGTTTATAGCACAAAAAATTAAAACCGCAAAGATGATCAAATAGCACCAAACGAAAGCTCTATTTGTGGGAAAAAAGAATGTCAATTTTGTTTGGGTGCAGCGTCGCACAATTGTCAGTTAAAGCGACGCAGTGCCGTATCGCAAAAAAATGGCCTGGTCATTGAGCAGCCAAATCTTCCGGGGCTGAAGTATTTAAGAAACCTATCATGAAGGAATCCTGAAAGCTGCCATTACTGACCTCTTCTGTAAATACCAGTTGCCTGGCTGTCATGCTGATCCAGTGGCTTCAATAATTTGGGTCACTAATCCAGAACCAGCATGTTCATTTGGGTCTCTGACTTTGTCTTCCTTTACTGATCTGCATATTTGTCTCCAACTGTCTGAATATTCGGCATAACAGCCAGGCAACAAGCTGTGGTGTAATAAAACAGCAGATCTCAAGATATTTTAATAGTGAAATGTTTTGCAGGTCATTTCAATAGCTAATGGGTTACATATATAAATAAATTCATATAAATTCCCAGTATTCCATCTTATTGAATACGTTGTCATAGTGGCTGCAGGTTCTTAAAAAGGATCTGCTCAGGATATAAAATGTATATGAATTTAAATCTGAATTACATTTTTAATTTAAAATCGGAATATAACTGTAACACCCTCTATATAGGTAGGTGCTAGAGGTGAGGATTTTTTGCAGTGCAGGTTAATTTAGGCAGAGCTAGGCCTGTTTGTTTTTAATCTGTGTGGGCTGGGATTAGTTTAGAGCAGCAGGTGTGGCTCACTCTAGAGGATTCTAGAAGAAGAGGAAGGGGAGAGAGGCGAAGCTGTCTGGGGTGTTTTAGGGAGCCCTGACCAATCCCCAACTAGGATTGGCAGGGGGCAGGCCTCCTTGAAATACCCAAGGTCAGCCCAACTGAGGAGGAGTTGTCGTGTGGAAGAACTGAGGATGGAGTACTAGGCTGTCGGGGGGCTTTTGTCCCTAGTCTGGGGGAGGGGGGTGACCTTGGGCCTGCGACTCAGGTGCAGGACGAATCCCTTCAAGAACTTGCTGCTTGCCGATCAGCCACCGTCATTATACTACGGCAGGCCGTCGTAGCTGCATAGCTCCCAACTGTCCCTGATTGAGGTGCAGGACGAATCCCTTCAAGAACTCATGTGGGATCTGAACAGGATGCACAGTCAGAGAGGACAGCGGGAGCTAGTACTGACGGGCAAGTCGTCAGGAGGGAACCACTGGGGTGTGTGCAGACGGGATCCACACATTGTGTGAACTTTGCCTAAGCTTTTTTCTGTTTTTTTGTTTTTTTTGCTAAGACTATGAAGTCTCTTTCAGCCCCTCAACTGCCCACCTTCAAGCGAACATGGTGGGCACTCGGGTGAGTACACATTGCCATAGCTGTAATGCAATGAAATGTAATCGATACTGCCATTGAAGTCAATGGGACCACATTACGCACTTAGCTCACATTTGCAGAGCAGTATTTCAATGCAAAGTTAACCTGCAGATGCCGGCACTAGATGTCTGCCGGCACCCATCGATCATCAGGCAGAGACTCAGAACGGAGAAAACAAGGCAGATCTCTGTTCTAACAGGGGGGATGGAATTTGTGTCCTTGCAAAGCAGGGACTAAAATCCATCACTTCCCTGGGTAAAAGCAACACACAGTGTACACCAAAACTCTGGCTAAGAGCACAGTGTACATCAAAACACTGGCTAAGCACACAGTTAACCCTTTGATCGTCCTAGATGTTCAACCCCTTCCCAACCAGTGTCATTAGTACAGTGACAGTGTATATTTTTAGCTCTGATCACTGTATTAGTGTCACTGGTCCCCAAAAAGTTTCAAAAGTGTCAGTTAGTGTCCTACTGTCTGCCGCAATATTGCAGTCTCACTATAAATTGCTGATCACTGTCATTTTTAATATATAAAAAAAAAATCCGGTATATTTCCCATAGATTGTAGACGCTTTAACTTTTGTGCAAACCAATCCATATATGCTTATTGGTATTTTTTTTACCAAAAATATGTAGCAGAATACATAGTGGCCTAAATTTATGAGGACATTAGATTTTTTTTTCAATTCTTTTATTGGATATGTTTTATAGCAGAAAGTAAAAAAATATATTTTTTTCTCTTCAAGATTTAATTTTTTTTTGTTTAGCGCGTAAAAAATAAAAAAACACTGGTGATCAAATACCATGAAAAGAAAGCTCTATTTGCGGGGAAAAGTGACATAAATAATAATTGGGTACAACATTGCATGACTGTGCAATTGTCAGTTGAAGTAGCGCACGTTACGTACCATAGCGCAAACTGGATGAAGGGGGGTAAATCTTCTGGAGGTCAAGTGGTTAATTAATCACTTTAATCAGAAGCTACCATTTTAGTTTTTGGCTTTTACAGAATATCATGTGTTGTGTTTTGTTTTTTGCACAGAAGTGTTTTTTGTTTCTCTGACATTCCTTTGGGGTAATGTTAAGTAGCCAGTACAGATAGCGCCTAGCGGGGTTCTCCTCTAGGAAGCCAATGGTAACGAAGCGGTTAATAGGATGTCATTGTCCAAAGAGAATACATAGCAAACAGAATCTGATATTTCCCTTCGATAGAAAACAATCCGCTACAAGCGTTTTCATTACGCCCGGAGAAAAAGACATTAGTTCTTTGAATTACACGCCACTTTCATAATTCTCCTCGAAGTGCCACACGGGGACTGCGCTGAACAGAGGAAAAGTGAAAACATGTGTGGTGGCTTACAGTTACAGAGCGGAGCTCGGCCCCTGGCCCCTGCCCACCAGCGCTGCGCGGGGTCTTAATCCTGTCAGTGAATGGCTGTATTTGTGAGGGCCTGCTAAGTCTCGCCTAATACCTGGAAGAATAATAGCTGCCCCCATGTGCTTATCTGCTAAGCCTACTCAGACAGTTCAAGAAAGTCATCGGCCTGCCACTATGTAACCTCTTCTCACTTCCATGGGGAGAAGGTCCACTGCAATGGAGGCAGTATCAAGACCAGATGTGACCTGTGTGCTGTAAAACAGCTCATAACATGCGAAAGGAGAAAGAGAAGGTTGAAACGGAAACTACTGTTGATGTTCGGCAAGCTTACGTTTTAAGTTATTTTTGTAGAATTTAGAAGCAATTTTTTGATTCTTATGTTTTATCCATGCTGGCGTGGTCATATTTTCATTGTCATATTTCATTCAGAGATGTCTAGGTGTGCCCTCTAGTGGCTGTCTGGAGGTTTAACCACTTCAGCCCCAGAAGATTTGGCTGCAGAATAACTGGGCCATTTTTTGTGATAAGGCACTGTGTTGTCTTAGCTGACAATTGCGGGGTCGTGCGACGTTGCTTTGACGTACTTTTTTTTCCCACAAATATTGCTTTCTTTTGGTGGTATTTGATCGCTTCTGCAGTTTTTATTTTCTGCAATATAAACAAAAAAAATAATGACAATTTTGAAGAAAAAAAAACATTATTTTGTACTTTTTGCTGTAATAAATATCCCCCTTTAAAAAAAAAAAAAAAAAAGCTAGGCTGATATGTATTCTTCTACATATTTTTGTTAAAAAAAATTGCAAAAAGTGTATATTGATTGGTTTGCGCAAAAGTTATAGCGGGGGGGGGGGGCTAGATTTATAGAATTTTTATTATTATATATTTTTATTTTTACTAGTATTTTTATCATGACTGTGACATTATGGCGGACACATCGGACAATTTTGACACATTTTTGGGACCATTGGCATTTATACAGCGATCAGTGCTATAAAAATGCATTGATTACTGTAAAAATGTCACTGGCAGTGAATGGGGTTTACACTAGGGGGCGATCAAGGGGTTAAATGTGTTCCCTGGGAGGTGATTCTAACTAAAGGGGGAGGGGACTGATTAGAGCAAGTGACAGATCGTGGTTGCTAGCTAACAGGAACACACGATCTGTCATTCCTCTCAGAACAAAATACGGATTTGTGTGTTTACACACACACTTCAGTGTTCTGTCCCTCCCGTCATCCCGACTGTCAGCACGAGCATCGGCACCCCCGCTGTGCAGCGGGCGCATGCCCCTGCTATCCTGATCCCGCGAGCCGACGTATAGCTACGACGGTTCGTGGGATCGTGCCGACATACCGCAATATAATGACGGAGGCTGGTTGGCAAGCGGTTAAGGGATAGGTGCCTGATTAGACCTTAACATAAATAAGTTTTATTTAGCATCGACAATTTACATTTCCCTATTAAGGGGCCTAATAGCTAAGGTCCCTATTTCATATGCATTTACAGTACTAGGGCTAATTAACCTAATAGCATGTCCTTTGTGCATGGGAAGAAACACACGCAAGCACAGGGAAAACATGTAAATTCCCTAAGTTCCCTATCTCAACTGAAGTGTTTCACTTGACCCTCCCTTCTAGATTGTAAGCTCTAATGAGCAGGGCCCTCTGATCCCTCCTGTATTGAATTGTATTGTAATTGTACTGTCTGCCCTCATGTTGTAAAGCACTGCGCAAACCGTTGGCTCTATATAAATCCTGTATAATAATAATAGTATCAGGTGATACACAGAGTAGACATGTGCAGTTCGTTTTTTTAAATATTTAGACAAATTTTACATTATTCAGAGATTCAGATACAGTGGAACCTTTGGATTATGAGCATAATCTGTTCCAGGAGAATGCATGTAATCCAAAGCACTCACATATCAAAGCGAGTTTCCCCATATAAGTCAATGGAAATGAAGATAATTTGTTCCGCATTGACTTCTTATGCATGCAATACCGCCATGTGGCCAGAGGTGGGGGGGCGCCGGAGAGACTCGGAAATACTCGGAGATGGCTCGGCAGCACTTGGAAACCCCTGGAAAGGCTTGGAAACACTCGGAACTGAGTATTTCCAAGTATTTCCGAGTATTTCTGAGTGCTTCCAAGTATTTCAGAATGGCTCTGAACCATTCCGAGTGCTGCCGGCACCCCCGCACCTCTGGCCAAATGCGGTACTTCACACTGCAGAGGCTTTAATCCAGACAACACTCGCAAACCAAGTCAGGATTTAAAAAAAATAATTGCTTGTATTACGAAACGCTCATTAACCACGTTACTCGCAATCCGAGGTTCCACTGTATATAGAAATAACCAAATACAGTATAAACAAAGTTTACGGAATGCTCTGAATAATGAAACGAAATTTGTCCGAATTTCCAAAATTTAAATTAAAATTAAATTTTACATAGAATTCCATTTGAATTTGAACTATAAACATATTTCTGAAATCAAACAATATGGGGGTTATTTACCAAAGGCAAATCCACTTTGCCCTGCAAGTGCAATTGAAAGTTGTAAGTAAAGTTGCTGTAGATCCGAGGGGGGCCATGCAAGGAAAATAAAAAACAGCATTTTAGCTTGCACATGATTGGATGATAAAATCAGCAGAGCTTCCCCTCATTTCAGGTCTACCCCTTAGATTTAGAGCGACTGCACTTCCAAGTGCACTTTCAGTGCAAATCCACTTTGCACTGAAAGTGCACTTCCAAGTGCACTTTCAGTGCAAAGTGGATTTGCCTCTCGTAAATAACCCCCTTGTGTGTGTTATTAGTGTACCATTTCGAAATAATGCTGTTTTTGTTACGCCAAAGGTGATTTAAAGATTCATTGTAATAATTTGATGAAGATCTTTATTTTGTTTGTTCACTTTGCCTCATTCAAAAAACAAAAAACAAAAAAAAAATAACATTTTAGATTCAACTAAATCGAAATTTATCGATTCTAACGTTTCGAATGAAAAAAAATCTGTAAATTCGAAGAAAATTTGAAAAAAGACTAAACGAATTCCGAATATAAATTCCAAATACGAGTCCTGAATATGAATTGAACAAATCAACCCAATTTAACGCAAGTAAATAAATAGATTAATGAATCTAAATGAAACAATATTTTTTGTCATGCACAAGTCTAACACAGAGATGGAACAAATCCACCAACGTATATGTTTTTCTTGTTTATCTGCAGCTCTTTCTCCTCTATAGCCATTCAAAGTACAGCATTTACACAGCTTTTCTCAGCTCCAGAAGGCAGGGGAGGTGAATCAGATGTCACGCACTGTACAGCATGGAGCAGAGAGCTGAGTGTAATTTGAGACATGAGTGAATGGAAAAGACACACCCCTACAGTCTTAAAGAGAAACTGAGGATGTCAATCACTTGCTGTGTGCTGACTGTAGGTTGGGCAGGGCCGTCTCCTGGGATTGCTTGGCATTGGCATAGACTGAGAGAAGTTGCTCAAGTGAAACATACAGAGAAATGAGAGAGCAGTCAGAAACCCCACTAGGTGCTTTGGGTTGAGGCAAGTTCACACTATAGAAGGATATGCTTTGTTAATTTTTCAATTCAGGAGTATACAACCACTTTAAGTGATGTACGATGGCATGAGCCAGTGGCAAGTGAGGTGACAGTGCCCAACAGCTTGTGTGATATTGATACTGGTATTGAGGTGAATAATTGCCTTGATGCTAATTAGTGCTAATTAGATAGTAGCCTATTATCCTTTTCAACATTATTCCAGCAGTGTACCTGTAACTAGCCAACCAGACAGATTTGGTATCTGCATTCAGTCTTAGTTCTCAGGATATAGAATTTAAATACACATATGCCACCTGCCTTCTGAATATCATATCACATGTAAAATAAAATAAAATATATCCATTACAAAGGTCAGAAATGCACAGAAATTTTGAAACAGAAAATCAATAAATTTCCAGAAATATTTAATGTATGCAGCTACAATATGGAAAAGCATCATAGATTTCCAACTCTAGAAATATAGAAGCTTACAAATTAGTTTATTAAAATTAGGAAACACAAGTAGACATTTATCCAGGACTCGCTCATCCATGTCTTTATGGACCTTGCTTTCTGCACTGGTCCAAATCATTTGGTGGAGGGGGGATTATGGTGTGGGGTTGTTTTTCAGGAGTTGAGCTTGGCCTCTTAGTTCGAGTGAAGGGAACATTCCGACGGAAAATGTCCGATCGGACTGTGTTGTCGGATAATCCGACCACGTGTGGACTGTTTCCGTCAGAATATCCGACCGACAAAGTTTTAGAGCTGGGCTATAAAATTTTCCGACAACATGATCCGATCGGACTTTGTCCTATCCTTTGTAGAGAATTCCGATCAGGCAAAGTGCCACGCATGCTCAGATCAAATTCCTAGAGCAAAGCTATTGGCTACTAGCCTGAACATAGTCCCGTCGTAACGAAATAACGTCATCACGTTCCGAACGATCGGATTTTCCGACAA
Source organism: Lithobates pipiens (assembly GCF_037356315.1). Classification (NCBI taxonomy): domain Eukaryota; kingdom Metazoa; phylum Chordata; class Amphibia; order Anura; family Ranidae; genus Lithobates; species Lithobates pipiens. Next base: position 288,843,472 of record NW_027507785.1, read on the forward strand.
CTTTGTCCGACCGTGTGTATGCAACACCAGTTTCGGACAAAATCCGTCAGACAAAATCCAACGGATTTGGTTGTCGGAATGTCCGACCGTGTATACAAGGGCTTAAAGAGGAAGTAAAGCCTCTGAAAAAAAAAAAAATACACCCTGCAAGACAAAGGCATAATGAGCTAGTATGCATAGCATACAAGCTCATTATGAATTACTTACCTGAGATTGAAGACCCCGCATCATCCCTCGTTCGCCTCCTCCGATGCCGCCATCTATCCCAGAGTGACTTCTGGATATAGCGGCTCTGGCGCTGTGACTGCCCAGAGCCGCGATGACGTCACTCCCCCGCAGTTAGAAATGGCACGCTCAGTGCACCTGCACCTGATGTCTAATGCGCTGTAGACATCGGTGCCACTATTTCTGCAAATATCTCCTAAACCTTTTAGGTTTGGGAGATATTTCTTGTACCTACATGTAAGCCTTAATCTAGGCTTACCTGTAGGTTAAAGTGGTTGTAATGGGTTTACAACCACTTTAAGGTGTCAGCATACCATGACATTTTGGATTTCATGCTCCCAACTTTGTGTGAACAGTTTGGGGGTGGCCTCTTCCTGTTCCAACATGACTGCACACCAGTGCACAAAGCAAGGTCCATAAAGACATAACTTAATGTTCAAAATGTTCGAGTCGAAGGTAAGTTCGACACGAATGTCAGGTGTTCACCTGTTCGCCAAATAGCGAGCAATTTGGGGTGTTCGTGGCAAATTCGAGGGCCACGGAACACCCTTTAAAAGTCTATGGGAGAAATCAAAAGTGCTAATTTTAAAGGCTTATATGCATGGTATTGTCATAAAAAGTGTTTGGGGACCCGGGTCCTGCCCCAGGGGACATGTATCAATGAAAATTTTTTTTTTTAAAACTGTAGTTTTTTTCGGGAGCAGTGATTTTACTAATTCTTAAAGTGAAACAATAAAAGTGAAATATTCCTTTTAATTTCCTGGGGGGTGTCTATAGTATACCTGCAAAGTGGCGCATTTTTCCTCGTGTTTAGAACAGTCCCTGCACAAAATGAAATTTCTAAAGGAAAAAAGTAATTTAAAACTACTCGCAGCTATAATGAATTGTCGGGTTTTGGCAATACAGATAAAAGTCATTGAAAAAAACAGCATGGGGCTCCCCCCAAAAATCCATACCAGGCCCTTCAGGTCTAGTATGGCTATTAAGGGGAACCCTGCGCCAAATTTTTTAAAAAGGAATATTTCACTTTTATTGTTTCACTTTAAGCATTATTAAAATCACTGCTCCCGAAAAAACTGTCATTTTTAAAACTTTTTTTTGCATTGATACATGTCCCCTGGGGCAGGACCCAGGTCCCCAAACACTTTTTATGACAATAACTTGCATATAAGCCTTTAAAATTAGCACTTTTGATTTCTCTCATAAACAATTTATTATAGCTGCGAGTTTTAAATTACTTTTTTTGCTTTAGAAATGTCCTTTTGTGCAGGGACTATTCTAAATATGGGAAAAATGTGCCACTTTACAGGCATACTATAGACACCCCTAGGTACGAAATTTAAAGGAATATTTCAATTTTATTGTTTCACATTAAGCATTATTAAAATCACTGCTCTCTAAAAAACAGACATTTTTAAAACTTTTTTTGCATTGATACATGTTCCCTGGGGAAGGACCCAGGTCCTTAAAACCCTTAAACCCATAACCCTTAAAATAAGCACTTGAGATTTTTCACGTTCGTGTGCAATAGTCTCCGTGTTCGCGTGTTCGAACTAATTTTTTGCCTGTTTGCATGTTCTGCTGTGAACCGAACCAGGGGGTATTCAGCTCATCCCTAATAAAGACATGGATGAGCAAGTTTGGGGTGGAGAAACTTGACTGGCCTGCACAGAGTCCTGACCTCAACCCAACAGCTTTGAAATGAATTAGAGCGGAGACTGTCAAACATTCCCATAGACACATTTCTAAACCTTGATGACAGTCTTCCCAGAAGAGAACCAACTCAATATTGAACCCTATGGACTAAGACTGGGGTGACAATGGAGTTCATGTGAGTGTAAAGGCAGGCGCCCCAATACTTTTGATAATATAGTGTATATCAACAATACAGCTTGTAAAGAGGACAAAACATGAGACAATGGAGAAGATTTACTAAAACTGGTGCAGCTGTGCATAGTAACCAAACAGCTTTCATTTCAACTTGTTCAATGAAGCCTTGACAATAAAACCTAGAAGCTGATTGGTTACTATGCACAACTGCGCCAGATTCTGTGCTCACCAATTTTAGTAAATCTCCCCCCCCCCCCCCCAATGTGAATTGGTTATTTTGATGTTCTTTTCTAAATCAAGTTTTGACTGTTTAGACCTGAGGCAAAGATTGTTGACAGCTTGCTACTCCCATGCAGATGTCCCCCCTCTTCTGCCGCCTTCCATGGCTCTCCCCAGCTTTCCTGTCCCACCGGGAGACCCGAGCGACCAGCTGGCTCGGCTGTTCGTAACAGTAAACAGGAAGTGATAACATGACATCACTTCTGGTTTACTCGGGAACCATCGGTGCCAGTTTTGAAAAATCTAAAACATTCTAAAACACAGATCTTGGTGTTTTGAATGCTTTTAAGGGCAGAGGAGGGATTTGGGGTCTTGTAGACTACCAGTACCTGTTACCAGTGGCGGTCGTTCCATTGGGGACGCTGCCCCCCCCCAATCCATACACTCAGCCCCTAATCTACATGCGGGGTGCTGGATGCATGGATTTCAATGTTGTTGTTTTTTTGATGCACATGAAAAGCCCGAGGCTTGAATTGGCTTAAAAAAAGGGTGGCCTTAGGGTTGAGAGTACTCCGCCCTGAGCCCACCCAGTTGTGTGTTAATAGCGAATTCATATTCGCTATTGTCTTCTTGCTTCTCCTCCCAGCTAATCAGGAAGTGAGTCTTAGGGAGAAAAGGGGGGTTGTGTTGGGTGGTTTGCCGATCAACCGAGCAATGAGGGGGATTTTGACTGAGGGATGGACCGAATGGGGGGTGGCGGGTGGTTTGTTTGCCCCCTTTAAAAAATGGAGCACCAGCCGCCACTGTTTTTCACATGCCTATTGCTGTCACAAGGATGTTCACATTCCTTGTGACAGCAATAAAAGTGATGAAAAAAATAATTAAAGCAACAGCGTAAAAAAAATAAAAAATAAAAAATAATAATAATATTAATAATTAAATAAATAAATAATGGGGAAAAAATTGGAAAGTGCCACCGTCCTCCCAGGCTCACAAGAAAACGCAAACGTGTTTGCCAGTCCCGCACGCAGGCAAACAGCAATCGTCCCACCCTTGTGAGGTATCATCACAAACATCAGATCATGGGCATTAATTCTAATAAAATAAGATAGAGGAGAGCTGCACCAATAGCATATGTATATTAGCATTGATAAAAACAATGATAAAAACAATAGTCCATATAATCCAGTTCTCCAGTGACACCACAGTGACTCTACACACAAAGAAAAGTGCCTGACCACCGTATAAAAGACCAGCTTACCAGATAGCAAGCAAAAGGGGCATTTGGTTGCACCCAGCCACGGCCTTTAGCTTGCAGTGATGACCACTGGATGCACACAGGACCGGGACCTTATAGCTGACAACCGGCTAAGCCTCTCACTAATTTGTAGCCGTACTTGAGGTAAACTCAGAATGGGATTTCATGCGTGCCAAAGAACACTCAGTATTTCCCAGAAGTGGACTTAGCAGTTGATCGAAGATTATATCAATATGAGAAGACAAAAAAAAGGAGAAAGAGTCATGATACTGAAATGTACTAGAGATGGGTAGTGCAAAAAAAATTGTTTCGTTCCGTTTTGTTCCGTATGAAAAAAAAAAATCGTATTTCCTAATTCGTGTATGATTCGGATTTGTACGAAATATGAATTTTCGTTAGATTCGTAAACTTTTAGTTAAAATAACGAAAGTTTGTATGATGAATTTATCATTATGAGGTGTTCCCATCATCCCTGTGCTGTGCTGACTTCCTGGGTTTTTAACTTTTAGGTTTGTTAACTTTTCGTAACAATTACAAATGTTCGTTATGATGAATTTATCATTACGTCCCTGTGCTGAGTTCCCACTTCCCGGGTCTGTACACCGGCTGTGTGTCCATTATGAGGGGTTCCCACCATCTCTGTGCTGTGCTGACTTCCTCTGATTGGTGAACAAAACCCCAGTCATGTTTCTGTTAATTTGGATCCGAAATTGTTAACGAAATTTCGTATTTCGTATGAAATTCCTAAGCATAAAAATTTGTATTTCGGATTCTTGCGAATGTACGAATTTCCGAAAATTCATACGAATTTTCAATTTGTACGAAACTAATCACACGTGTCTACAATGTACTGTGGATGGACAGCAAAGCGATGTACTGATACTTCACTGCCTGATACGTTCCCCTGAGACCCTGAGACCCTGAGACCCTCTTTTCAGCTTCCTTGCTGCTCAGGCCTTTGACTTCAGGCTCTTATCTGTCTCCTTGGACGCACACTGCGTCTATCTAGAAAGCAGCCCCTCACTGCTCTGATCCTCAGACTTGGGTCTCTGGCTTCTACTAATGCACAACTGCACTCTCTGGACTCTTCAGGAAGGTGGAGATTAATTCTAGCAGCAGAACTCCTCAGAAAATTTAAAGGGGTAACCTGTAAAGGCTTTTAAAGCATCGCCTATGGATAGTAAAATTTTAATAGTTTTTCACAGTTGCATGGGCATGCAGAATTTTAAAGTGGCTGGGGTGGGACAAATTTAGATGGGGGGGGGTTCACCCCTTTTTAGACTTGTGCACAACAGAAAATTTTGTTTAGTTTCGGTTCATTGTCATTCGTAAAATACATAATTCGGTAATGAGTTTTCCAATAATTCATTATTTCTGTAGGGTGTCGATATTTGTTATATTCATGTATGTATATATACTCATAATGATTCGTAGTTTAGAAAGTTGTTTGTTTATTGAATCTTTTAACACACACAATGATAATATCTCCTCGGCTCAAATACAATACAACACCCTTCTCACTCAGTTCTCAGGAATGCACTTTGCCAGTAATCCAACCTCCAGCACAAAATCAGTTGATTGGACTGTAAGATTTACTTTGAGCTGACCTTTTGTTTCATTAGATCTTTAATGAATTACCGAATCATGTGGAATTCATTCGTTATATCCGCTATCATTTCTTTCATATTCGCTGAAATCAGTTATTTTTTTATTCGGACATTCAGATGCATCCAAATTTCTGAAAGATGCAAAATTTGGCCGAATTTTGATTTGTTACATAACGAATTGCAAGCCTACAAAAAACCTAAATACACCACTGCCAAAATTGCTTGCAAAATGTAAACCCTTTGACAAATCTTGCCCAAGCTCAGCAGAATTTGCAGCTTATAAAACCTTTATATCTGACAAAAAAATGTTCCCTGTTCAATTGCCATACATAGGCTGGGCTCATAGAACACACGCTCCCTTCTTTGATGTTGTAGCCCATAAGGTAATCAAACATCTGCAGCGTGGAATTCCTACACATGGGAACATCCCACAGATCGGATTTGTGAGTGGGAATGTCTTTCCAAGGAGAGAAGAGCGTTTCATTTTTAAATTTTTGTAAAGCCAAAAAAGTTTTTGGAGGGCGTAGGCCAGTCATGTAAACTATGTTTCTTGGATCTCATGCAGCCCTCCCATTCTTTCTGTGTGCTCTTTGGCCAGCTGAAAAATCCCAAATGAATAAGGCTCTAGACTGTTCTATAATTATCAAAGGCTACTTTCATTTTATAATTTTGCATTTGAAAGTTTAAGAAAATATTGTACCGTTCCATTCTCAAGAATAAAATATGTATGTTTTAATTAGTATTGCCTTCATCACCAAACTACTTCAATATGTTTTACTTGAAGTAGGCACAACCTTGACTTGACCTTATCCAATGGCACTGAGACCAGGGGTTCATAAGTCAGGCATATCCTGTTCTGTCCACTAATTTACAGTGGCAAAAAAAAGTTTGTAAAAATGAATTCTCAAGTTTACCAAAATATCCTACAGGATAATGTCAGGGAGGATGTCCATCAACTGAAGTTTAGTAGAAGTTGGGTGATGTAGCAGGACAACGACCCTAAGGTTCGAAGTAGACTAGCTTTAGAAAAAGGAAATGCGCCTTTTGGATTTGCCCGGTCATATTCCAGACCTTAACCCCATAGAGATGAAGTGGAATGACCTCAAGACAGCCGTTCACACCAGTCATCGTACAAATGTGTCTGAGCTGAAGTTTTATAAAGAAGGATGGTGGAAAAAATCCTCCTGAACATTGTGCAGGTCTGATCCAGAGCTACCAAAAGTGCTTGCTTGAAGTCATTACTGCCGGTGCTTCAGCCAGCTATTAACGCCAAGGGTTCACTTACATTTGTCCTCCAGCACTGCGAATGTTTAATGGGTGTGTTTAACCACTTAAGCCCCGGACCAATTTGCAGCCAAAGCACCAGGCCCCTTTTTGCTATTTGGCACTGTGTTGCTTTAACTGACAATTGCACGGTCGTGCGACGTGGCTCCCAAACAAAATTGCCATCCTTTTTTTCCCACAAATAGAGCTTTCTTTCGGTGGTATTTGATCACCTCTGCTATAAACAAGAATAGAGCGACAATTTTGAAAAAAATGCAATATTTTTTACTTTTTGCTATAATAAATATCCCCAAAAAATATATAAAAAAACATTTTTTTTCCTCAGTTTAGGCCGATACATATTCTTCTACATACTTTTGGTAAAAAAAACTAAAAATTGCAATTAGCGATTATTGATTGGTTTGCGCAAAAGTTATAGCGTTTACAAAATAGGGGATAGTTTTATAGCATTTTTATTAATGTTTTTTTTTTACTAGTAATGGCGGCGATCAGCGATTTTTATTGTGACTGCGACATTATGGTGGACACATCGGACATTTTTGACGCCATTGTCATTTATACAGCAATCAGTGCTATTTAAATGTACTGATTCCTGTGTAAATGACACTGGCAGTGAAGGAGTTAACCACTAGGGGGCAGTGTAGGGGTTATGTATGATGTGATATTTTTTTTTATTGTAGGGGGGCGTGGCCTGGCTTGTGATGTCACTGACCGTCCTTCCCTATAAAAGGGAACAGACGATCAGTGACAGCCACACAGGGAAGCACGGGGAGAGGTTTGTTTAAAAAGACCTCTCCTCGTTCTTCAGCTCTGTGACCCAATCACGGGACACCAGCAGTGTTCAGGTCCGCTGGTCCCGCGGCCACGGTCACGGAGCACAGGACCGGGTGGGGCGCGCTCCCGACCCACGGCTTGGCACTTAAAGAATCACATACCGGTACGTGATTGTGCCCAGCCGTGCCATTCTGCCGACGTATATCGGCGTGAGGCGGTCCTTAAGTGGTTAACTTACCCACATTGTGTGTGTCTATTGTGACTTAGATGAGGATCAGAGGACATTTTATGGCAAATTACTGCAGAAAGCCAGCTAAATCTAAGGGTTTCACAAACATTTCTTGTCACTGTAATATGGGCTAGGAGAATGTTTTAGCACCTCAGCACATCCTTTCCTTACTAATTTATCTTTTTGTGAACCCAGGAGAGCTTTCACTCCTAAGCCCAACCACTACAATCTTATTTATTTTTTTAACAAAACTAGGGAAGTTTGATGCCTAGGTCCATCCTCCACTGCCCATTTTATAATTTGTGTGTAGGATGCCAAGTTGTGTTTTATTTTAATTTAAAGTGACTTTGTAAACCGGGAAGGATCTATAATGCAGAATAAATATATCTTGCAATATTAAAATCAAATTAAAAAAAGAACATAATGAATGCTGGTTATGATTGATTTTAAAAGGAAAAAATATCAAAATAATTTACATTTTGCATAAATCTGACAAATTTTCCTGCAATAATAAAAAACTGAAATAAAGAAAACAGTAATGACAATAATGAAATGAAAACTCCAAATCTTGTTGATCCCTAGTAAAGATCAGTACAGGCACTTATCATTTATGACAGGTGGTGCAGCATAGTAGCAGAAGCAGGAGTAGCCAAAATCCTGTATAAATCTGGCTGTCAGCCAATGACAGCTGATCACGTGATGTAAACAGAAGATTGGTAATCGTTTTTTTTTCTCTTCACACTGACAGTGTGAGGAGAAAAAAAAGCCGATCACCAGCTTCTTTGTAAGGTCACATCGGTCCTGTAGAGAAGAGGCACAGCCACTTCATCTGTGCCCACTAGTGCCGTCTGCCAGTGCCACCTGCCAGTGCCCACAATGCATATCAGTGCCACCAATCTGTGCCCACCAGTGTATAACAGTGCCACCAATTAAGTGCCCAGTAAGCAAGTGGTTAAGGTTAAACCTCTTTCTTCTCATTTTAATGAGTGGCTACGTGTCTTATTAAACTCCCTTCCGCTAAAAAGTTTTATCCCTATTGTGGGGTCACCAGTACAGTATTTGTAATTTGAAATCATATCCCCTCTCAAGCGTTTCTTCTCCAGTGAGAATAAGTTCAGTGCTTGCAACCTTTTTTCATAACTAATGTCCTCCAGACCCTTTATTAGCTTTGTTGCCCTTCTTTGTACTCGATCCATTTCCAGTACAGCCTTCCTGAGGACTGGTGCCCAGAACTTGACAGCATACTCCAGGTGCGCCTGGACCAGAGTCTTGTAGAGTGGGAGAATTATTGTTTTATCTCTGGAGTTAATCCCTTTTTTTAATGCATGCTAATATTCTGTTGGCTTTGTTAGCAGCAGCTTGGCATTGCATGCCATTGCTGAGTCTATCATCTACTAGGACCTTCTGGTCCTTTTCCATCCTAGATTCCCCCAGAGGTTCTCCCCCCAGTGTATAGATTGCATTCATATTTTTGCCACCCAAATGCATTATTTAAAATGTTTCTACATTAAACCTCATTTGCCATGTAGTTGTCCATCACATTCATTTGTCCAGTTATTCTTGCAAGGTTTCCACATCCTGTGAAGAAGTTATTGTCCTGCTTAGCTTAGTATCGTCTGCAAATACAGAGACTGGACTGTTTACCCCATCCTCCAGGTTGTTTATTTGTTGAACAAAATAAATAGGATTGGTCCCAGCACAGAACCCTGTGGGACCCCACTACCCAGCTCTGACCATTCTGAGTACTCCCCATTTATCACTACCCTCTGAACTCTCCCTTGTAGCCAGTTTTCAATCCATGTACTCACCCTATGGTCCATGCCAACAGACCTTATTTTGTACAGTAAATGTTTGTGGGGAACTGTGTCAAATGTTTTTGCAAAATCCAGATACACCACATCTATGTGCCTTCCTTTATCTAGATGGCAACTCACCTCCTCATAGAAGGTTAATAGATTGGTATGGCAAGAACGATTGCTCATGAATCCATGCTGATTACTGCTAATGATACTGTTTTCATTACTAAAATCTATATAGTCCCTTATCATCCCCTCCAAGAGCTTGCATACTATTGATGTTAGGCTAACTAGTCTGTAATTCCCAGGGATGTATTTTGGACCCTTTTTAAATATTGGCGCTACACTGGCTTTTCTCCAGTCAGTAGACTGTCAGTAAAAATTAGGAACAATGGTCTGGCAATTACTTGACTGAGTTCCCTAAGTACCCCGGGATGCAAGGCCTCCACTGCCAGTGATTTATTAATGTTAAGTTTCCTAAGTCTTATTATAACTCTGTCCTCTGTTAGCCATGAGGGTGCTTCCTGTGATGTGTCACAAGGATAAACACTGCAGTTTTGGTTACTGAAGCCCCCCGATTCCCTCGTGAAGACTGAGGAGAAGAATAAATTCAATACCTTCGCCATCTCCCCATCCTCTGTAACCAGATGTCCTTCCTCATTCTTTATGAGGCCAATATGGTCTGCCTTCCCTTTTTTACTGTTTACATACTTAAAGAATTTCTTGGGATTTTTTTTTGCTCTCCTCCGCTATGTGTTTCTTTGTGTTCAAACTTAGCTGCCCTAATTGCACCCTTACATTTCTTGTTGCATTCTTTATAAAGTTTGAATGCTGATGATGATCCCTCAACCTTGTATTTTTTGAAAGCCTTCTCTTTTGCTTTTATATGCATTTTTTAATTGGCGTTAAGCTATCCAGGAATTTTGTTCGCTCTTTTAACCACTTGCCGACCAGCGCACGCTGATGTACGTCGACAGAATGGCACGGGCAGGCAAATGGGCGTACATGTACGTCCCTTTAAATTTGCCGTCCTGCCATCGGGAGCGCGCTGCTGGCGGCGCACTCCCACGCTGGTCGGGACCTCTGTGAGTCCGGTCGCGGGACCCGCGGACTCGAACGCCGCGGGCATACCCGCGATCGTCTCACAGAGCGGCCGAATGAAGAAATGCCGTTGTAAACAGCATTTCTCCATTCTGCCTAGAAACTAGTGATGCTGATCTCTGCTCCATGTGATTGGAGCAGAGATCAGTGTTCACTAAATGAAAGCCCAACCCCCCCCCCACAGTTAGTAACACACCCCTAGGAACACTTAACCCCTACACTGCCACCCACTGGTTAACCCCTTCACTGCCGGTGTCATTTACACAGGAATCACTGCATTTATATAGCAGTGATTACTGTATAAATGACAATGGTCCCAAAAATGTGTCAAAAATGTCCGATGGGTCCCCCACAATGTCGCAGTCACAATAAAAATCGCTGATCGCCGCCATTACTAGTAAAAAAAAAATTATTAAAAATTATTAATAAAAATGCTATAAAACTATCCCTATTTTGTAAACGCTATAACTTTTGCGCAAACCAATCAATAATCGTTTATTGCGATTTTTTTTACCAAAAATATGTAGAAGAATACGTATCGGCCTAAACTGAGGGAAAAAAATGTTTTTTTATATATTTGTCGCTCTATTTTTGTTTATAGCACAAAAAATAAAAACCGCAGGGGTGATCAAATACCACCAAAAGAAAGCTCTATTTGTGGGAAAAAAAGGACGTCAATTTTGTTTGGGAGCCACGTTGCACGACCGCGCAATTGTCAGTTAAAGCGGCGCAGTGCCGAATCGCAAAAAGTGGTCTGGTCTTTGACCAGCAAAATGGTCTGGTCTGAAAGTGGTTACATTTATTACCCAATGGGATGCACTGGCTAATGCCCTTATTTAATATCCTCTTAAAGTGAACCTATCTCTCCACCGTGTTCTTTGTTCCTAAGATTTTATCCCAATTTATATCTTCCAGCAAGGTTCGTAGTTTAGGGAAGTTGGATCTTTTGAAATTCAGTATCTTTGCAGGTCCCTTATGTTTCCTATTCGTGTGCTTTATACTGAAGCCAATTGACCTGTGGTCGCTGTTTCCTAAATTTCCCCATATTTCCACTTCCGTGATCAGGTCTGTATTGTTGGAAATCAGTAGATCTAGTAACGCTTTATTTCTAGTTGGTGCATCTACCATCTGACCCATGAAATTGTCCTGCAATACATTTAGGAACCGGAGAGCCTTAGACTAATGCGTGGTTCCCTCCGTCCAGTCTATGTCTGGATAATTGAAATCCCCAATTATGATACCGCTTCCCATCCTTGCTACTAATCCAAATTGTGATAGGAGGTCTGCCTCACCCTCCTCCCTCAGGTTAAGGGGCCTATAGCATACTCCAAGTATTATTTTACCCTTAGTTTCATCCCTTTGGAGCTCTACCCATAAGGATTCCAGCTCCTCCCTTGCTACCATAGTGATGTCATCTCTCACATTCACTTGTACATTATTCTTGATATACAGGCATACCCCTCCCTCTTTTTTACCCCCTGTGATAAAGGGTATACCCTTGAATGGTTGCCAGCCAATTATGAGATCTGTTGAACCAAGTCTCTGAAATTCCCACGAAAACCAAATCCTCCTCGTACAACAGTATCTCTAGTTCACCCATCTTGTCTGCTGTACTCCTGGCATTGGTGAACATGCCATGTAGTTTAGACCGGTTGCATACTATCCTCTTATTGGGTGTTCCGAGATTGCAACTAGGACTTTACAGATACCGCAAGATGTCGTCACTTTAATGGCATGTTAGTTTATATACTTTTTTGCTTTTAGCTCGGTTCACATATATGTGAATTGGATGCATTTTGAATCACATTCGATTCACATAAATGTGAACCAGACCGGCTTCCAATGGAGCCGGTTCACATATATGCATGCCGGTTGCGGTGCGATATAAAAAAAAGGTCCTGTGCATTTTTCAGTCCGGTTCAGGTGCGATTTCGCACCTTAATCGCACCTGAACCGCTGAGTGGAAACTGCACCAAAACCAGACCCACATATATGTGAACCCAGCCTGAAGAAACCAATAGGTCCCTGCTGTTGTGATTGTGGTCTGGGGTCTCATGCACACGGGGAGTTTTTACAGCTGCTTTTAGCAGCGTCAGACAGCAGCTTAAAAATGCCTCTATTCTATGGCCTCATGCACACACAGGCTTTTAGGAGCTGTAAGTGGCAAAGGCCACGACCCTATGTGAATGAGTTTGGGGTACATTGTACGCCTACCCATTCACCCAAAAAAAGTGTCAAGAATGAAAACACTACACTACTAAAGTAATTTATTACGGCAGCTCCGGCGTCTCTTCCGATTTCTTCTCACTCTGGCAATGTCTTCATCTACATCAGTGGAGGAGGGAGAAAAAACAGATAGGGGAGAAGACATCAGCGGAGGAGGGAGAAGAAATTGGAAGAGACGACTTCTGGAGCGACTTCTATTCTAATCAATAGGCTCCCATAGGGAACCATTGATTTTGAATAGAGGCAGAGAAATGCTGTTAGAAAAGCTACTAAAAGCACGTTTTTATAGCCACCCTGGCATTGGTAGTGGCTTTGCAGCTCATTTTTTCTAACGCCCCATGTGCATGAGGGCTAAGGAAAAACTAATAAGGTATTTTTGCAGTATTAACTTTCAATCATTTGACCTCCAGAAGATTTACCCCCCTTCATGACCAGGCCGTTTTTTGCGATACAGCACTGCATTACTTCAATTACTACAATTGTGCGTCATTGTCCCCAAAAGTAGAGCTTTCTTTTGGTGGTATTTGATCACCTCTATGTTTTTTTTTTTTTTTTTTCTGCTATAAACAAAAAACACTGACAATTTATAAAAAAAATATATATATATAATCAGTTTTAGGCCAATATGTATTCTGCTGCATATTTTTGATTTAAAAAAAAATCCCAATCAGCGTATATTGATTGGTTTGCACAAAAGTTATAGCGTCTACATACTATGGGATATTTTTATTATAATTTTATTAGTAATGGTGGTGATCAGCATCTTATAGCGGGACTATGATATTGTGGCAGACAAATCTGACATTAAGTATCACTTTTGACACTTTTTGGGGACCAGTGACATTAATACGGTGATCAGTGCTAAAAAATATGCTAGGAAGGGGTTAAAGTGGTTGTAAACCCTGAAAAATTTAAAAATAAACCTACAAGACAAAGGCATAATGAGCTAGTATTCACAGCATACTAGCTCATTATGAATTACTTACCTGAGATGGAAGCCTCTGCAGCGGTCTTGTTCACCGCTCTGGTGACTGACATCGCTCCCGGGGTTACTTCCGGGTATCGCTGCTCGGGCGCTGTGATTGCCCGCGATGATGTCACTCCCACACATGCGTGTGGGAGCCGCCGGCAACGGCACATTCTAACTGAAGCAATGGCAATAGAGGAGAGATTATGTCATATAGGTTAAGCATTATTCATGCTATAATTCTGCCGGCTTTGCTAGGTCCAGCTTGACATTGTATATTATTTCGCAGTCTTCTACTAGGGCCCCCAGACCTTTCTCCATCCCTGATTCCCCCTAGTGAGTAGTTTGCGTATGTTTTTAGCCACCAAGTGCATTACTGTACATTTCTCCATATTAAACCTCAAGTTAGAAGCTGATTGGCTACCATTAGGGGTGCAACGGATCGTCACTGATCCGTGATCCGAACGGGTCACCCCGCTCGGATCGGCACATGCCGCGATCCACGGAGCGCTCCGCGGTCTCGGCCTTAGGAGAGGCCGTGACTTCGGCCTAGCTCCGAAGCGGTGGCAATCTTTCTACACCCAGGCATTTACAATGTGATCGCTCCGACAGAGCGATCACTTGTAAACAAACCGGCGTCATGACCTGACGCCTGTTTCTCTCTCCCCTCTCTGTACTGATTTGTACAGTGGAGGGGAGAGGTCGGATGGAAGCAGCCATCCCTCCATACCCAGCCAATACTCTGCCAGCCAATACTCTGCAATACAATACTCTGCAATACAATACTCTGCCAGTCAATACTCTGCAATACAATACTCTGCCAGTCAATACTCTGCAATACAATACTCTGCCAGCCAATACTCTGCCAGCCAATACTCTGCCAGCCAATACTCTGCCAGCCAATACTCTGCCATACAATACTCTGCCATACAATACTCTGCCAGCCAATACTCTGCCAGCCAATACGTTGCAATACAATACTCTGCAATACTCAGCCAGATGTATATTACAGTGGGGACTATATGGTGGTGGAATTTTCACAGGTTTTTGCAAATTCAATTACTATTTGCTTATCCTGAAAATGATCCGATCCGTGACTCTGATCTGTGGAACGATCCGATCCGTGAGTTTTTTGATCCATTGCACCCCTAGCTACCATGCACAGCTGCACCAGATTTTGCGCTCTCCAGTTTTAGTAAATCAACCATACCTCCCAACTTTTTGAGATGGGAATGAGGGACACCTATCAGCAAAAGTACACACTCCCTGCCACACCCCCTTAAAGGAGAAGTGTACAAAAAAACAAGATTATTCCTTTAGACCCCTTTCACACTAGGGCGTTTTTCAGGTGTTTTTCAGGCGCTTTAGCGTTAAAAAAGCGACTGTAAAGTGCTTGAAAGAAGCTGCAACTGCAATCCCAATGTAAAAGCCCGAGTGCTTTCACACTGAGATCTCTTTTACACTGGAGCATTTTTCAAGCGCTTTAGCGTTAAAAAAAGCGCCTGTAAAGTGCCTGAAAGAAGCCGCAACTGCAATCCCAATGTAAAAGCCCGAGTGCTTTCACACCGAGGCGCTGCGCTGGCAGGGCGTCAAAAAAAGTCCTGCAAGCAGCTTCTTTGCAGCGCTTTTGGAGCGGTGAATACAATGCTCCTAAAGTGCCCCTTCCCATTGAAATCAATGGGAAGCGCCTGTAAAACGCCCGAAAAGCGCCTGAAAAGCGCTATTGGCAGCAGCGTTTTGTGGGCGCTTTTAACCCTTTAGTTGGCCACTAGCAGGGGTTAAAAGCGCCCCAATAACGCTTGAAAAACGCTGGTAAAGCGCTGCTAGTTTAAGCGGCGCTTTCCGAGCGTTTTTCAGGCGCTGACATTGTGAAAGGGCTCTTAAAGCACTTGGGCTTTCACATTGGGACTGCAAGTGAGGCTTCTTTCAAGCGTTTTACATGTGCTTTTTTTAACGCTAAAGCGCCTGAAAAAACCCCCGGTGTGAAAGGGGTCTTATATTGGCTTTTAAAATTTACAAAGGCAGCAATTTAGAATTTGGATGAAAGGTTTAGCACTGAGAAACACTTTTTGATAGATAAAAAGTGCATTTTATATAAACTACATAGATCAGACCAAAATGAGGGACAAATGAGGAGGAAGGAGGGACAGAGGGACATCGCTCCAAATCAGGGACAGTCCCTCGAAATCAGGGACAGTTGAGAGCTTTTTATTATAGCAAAATTA
The DNA here is from genome assembly GCF_037356315.1 of Lithobates pipiens. Classification (NCBI taxonomy): domain Eukaryota; kingdom Metazoa; phylum Chordata; class Amphibia; order Anura; family Ranidae; genus Lithobates; species Lithobates pipiens. The sequence continues at coordinate 288,859,213 of NW_027507785.1, forward strand.
AAAAATATTGTTTTTTTTTTTTTTCAAAATTGTTGGTCTTTTTTTGTTTATAGCGCAAAAAATAAAAAACACAGAGGTGATCAAATACCACCAAAAGAAATCTCTATTTGTGAGAAAAAAAGGAAATCAATTTTGTTTGGGTGCAGTGTCGCACGACCGCGCAATTGTCAGTTAAAGCGATGCAGTGCCGAATCTCAAAAAATGGCCTGATCATTAAGGGGGCAAATCTTTCGGTCCTTAAGTGGTTAAAGAAGTCACGCAGGAAGAAATAATAAATGCACTTGTTTTTTTGTGCAAAAATATGTGCATTTAACAGACATGTGCACACTGAAATATTTTGTTTTTTGGAATTTAGTTTTCATCCGAAAAATAAATTTATTTAGTTTCCCCCGAGTTTTTATTCATTTTGTTTAGTTAAAAAATGCATTCGTCTGAAAATCCAAAATAATTAAGGTTGAATCTGTCATTGAAGGCTTATGGTGTCTGTTGAATGTTCTAAGAAGATTCGACGGAGCAGCTAAACTGTAAGACGCCGCAATCGTACATTTGCGGTCGAATGTTCCACCTACAAGCTATAGTAGAATTCTAATGTTGTATGACACTAGTAATAATTATATTTATTAATTATTATTACTAGTCAACCAACATTAGAATTCTTCTATAGCCTATGGGCGGAGCATTTGACCATAAATGTCCGCTCGCGGCGACTGCTTCGTCGAATCTTCATGTCGAATCTTTTCTATCTATGTCGAATAATCTTGGACTAATAGAGTTAGGTTAGGCACATTCGACCTTTTTTGCTATTGTCTCTATAATGTTGAATCTTTTCTTTCTATGTTGAATCTTTTTTCGCTATGTCGAATCTTTTCTCTCTATGTCGAATCTTTTCTGTCTATGTCGAATCTCTTCTCTCTATGTCGAATCTTTTCTCTCTATGTAGAATAATCTTGGACTAATAGAGCTTAGGTTAGGCACATTCGACCACAGGTTCGCTATTGTCAGCATCATGTTGAATCTCCTATCTATAACGAACTGTTGTCACAACGAAAATGAAAATAAAGCATTCGTTTATGTCCGATCTTTCAGTTTTCGGATTCTGCACATTCGTTATCGTTTGTTAAAACGATAACGAAAATACCCGAAATTCAGACGAAAATGCATTCAGTCTAGCATTTATTCTTTTTTCTGTAAAGGGGAACTTATCCTTTAAGAAAATATATGCAGAGAAGTAGATTGCCAAACATTCTTAAAGCAGATTTTGGGTTTAGATACGTTTTAAAACTTTAATATGCCCTGTTCACATAATTTATTTATTGCTAACAACATTGACATGTATTATATACAAAAATCTTTGAAAAGACTTTATATTTTCCCCGACCAGAAGAGGCCATTTGTGCATAGATGACCATAAAATAGTGTAATGGGCAAAGTGCAGTGAAGAGAGGACGCAGCAATAAAGTGGATGAAGGATGGCCGGAGGAAAGGCTCCATTAGACATGTTTACTTTATAGAAGAGGATCGGTCTGAGGATATGATTACTATTTACAAACAGACTCAAGGTTAATGCAAGGAACTTGTAAGTGGCTTTTGACCCCAAGGACAGTACAAATGCCAATCATTGCGGGAGATTAGAGGAGAGTGTGCCAGTAGCAGAGGAAACTGCTCTATCGGGACTGCAAACACACAATGTAAAAGCAGATAAGAGGCCATTGCACTTTAGACGGATTTTGACTTAAGTAAGAGCAGTCAGAGATAAAGACGAGAACAAGTTTCAAGTTTGTTTTGACTGGCGGGGAAAGATTTGCTTTTGTCAACATGTTTCGATGGTTTAGAACTTTTTTTCCTAAATGGCAACTCTGGGCATAGGATAAATCCTAGGCTATTCAGGAGAAAAGACTGCTATGATAAAAACGAATGCCCTGAACACATGATGAGATTATCGGGTGAATGATCGTTCGTTTTTTTTTTTTTTTGCATGCTAGTCTCAGATCTAATCTGATGAGTTTAAAATGTCTCGCACTGCAGAATAAAAATTCGGAAGTGATGTCATGTGTTGTAATGCATTTGTATTGCATTTTCGAAAGACAGCTGTACCGAATACATTTGCATACTTTGAGTTGCTTCCAGGTTCCCTTTGAGGGAGGCTCGTATGTTTGAGAGCTGCCTTACCAGTAAGCTTGTTTGACGATTCCTTGCTTTTGTACCATTGGAATATGCATTGAAATCCCAGAGCCTCCTAAATGGGAAGAAATAAGAAGAGGAGCTACATCACTGAGAGAAGGAATAGTGGTCCCTAGGAAAGAGTTAAATTGTTATAGCAAAACAGAAGACCCTACCTAATGGGAGGTTGGGGGTCAGGTGGCAAGAAGGAGCTGCATTGGTAGAACTTGCAAGGGTTGCTGACATTTTTTTTCTGGGAAGATCAAAGAGGAAGAAGGTCCCACCTGCCCTTCCTTGTTTACTGTTAGTCATTAGGTTTACAGGTTTATAGGTGATTGTCTTGGCAGCTTGGCAGATTATGGTCTTTGGGGGTCTCCGAAAAGGTGAAATGGTAACGAAGCTGCAGTGCCCATCTGGTGGTATGGGCTCCCTGTTGGTGTCCGTTGTTTTACCACTTCAATACCAGGCACTTAGACACCTACCTGCCCAAGCCAATTTTCAGCTTTCAGCGCTGTAGCAATTTGAATGACAATTGCGCAGTCATACAACACTGTACCCAAACAAATTTTTTATAATTTTGTTCCCACAAATAGAGCTTTATTTTGGTGGTATTTGATAACCTCTGTGATTTTTATTTTTTGCGCAACAAATAATAAAAATACAGAAAATGTTGAAAAAAAAACACGTTTTTCTTTGTTTCTGTTAACATTTTTTGTAAATAAGTATGTTTTCTTCTTCAATGACGGGCACTGATATGGCTGCACTGACGGGCAGTCATAAGGCGGCACTGATGGGAACCAATGAGGTGGCACCAATGAGATGGCACTGATGAGGTGGCACTGATGGGCACTGATGATGGACACTGATAGGCGGCACTGATGGGCACTGATAGGTGGCACTGGTATGCAGCACTGACGGGCACTCATAGGCGGCACTGATGGGTACTTATGTGTGGCACTGATGGGTACTTATGGGTGGCACTGATAGGTGGCACTGCTGGACACTGATGGGTGGCACTGATGACACTGATGGGTGGCACTGATGACACTGATGGGTGGCATTGCTGGGCATCACTGTTTTTATTTTGGTACATGATGGTGCCAGTCAGTGCCCATTTGTGGGCACCGACTGTCACAGATTGGGCATCATTTGCACATGTGGATGGCCATGGGGTACATACCTGGCCATCCACATGTGGCCCACTTCCCTGGTGGTCCAGGCGGCTTCCCTGGTGGTCTAGTGTGGTCATCTGAGGGGGGCTGCGCTGATAAACAATCAGCGCAGACAACCCCTGTCAGAAGAGCCACTGATCAGCTCTCCTCTACTTGCGTCTCTCAGACGCGAGTGAGGAAAAGCCAATCACCAGCTTTTCCTGTTTACTTCATGATCAGCTGTGATTGGACATGGCTGATCATGTGGTAAAGAGCCTCTGCCAGAGGCTCTTAACCGAGATCTGTGGAGCGTTTTTTTCAGACTGACACACCGCTCCACCAATCACTGCGATGCATGCCCCACGGGCACGCAGCGGTGTGTTATCCTGAAGAACGTCATATGATGCCCAGTCAGGATAACAGAACCACTTCTCGGACGTCAATTTGCTATTGACCGGGCGGGAAGTGGTTAAAAGGGCTCTGTCCTTTGGGAAATTGGAAATAGTAAATTCTAGAGCTGTCCTTGGACCAGTAGGGTGCCACTTGGCTCAAGGGTGGATTTTTGTAAAGCCTGTTTTAATGTTCACAGATAACCCGGTGGGAAGGCAACCTAACCGGAAACACTCAGTTTCAACAGCATGTAGTGAGTGGAACTCAGCCTAACTGACAGCGCCTGTAGAGAGGGGAAGAATGCAACCTGGTTGTCTTGTGCGTGTCCAGAGAAGTTGTGAACCCTACGTTTTCCTTCCCCATCAGAAACCCTTCCTAGTCGCTAGCACTGTCCCTACCAGGCAGGGTACCTGTCCCTACTCTACCAACTGCCTGCCAAGCCTGGGAGCCAGGGCCTTAAATAAGCTTTGCCTGACCCAAGATGGCGCCACCTGTAGTGGAGAAAATAGGCTGCGCCAGACTAGACAGAATTAGCAAATCCTTCAGTCCTGTGTTTTTTGGAATTATTTTTAAAGCATTTGCTATGCTAATGAATTACCAATGATGTGCCCCTAGCCTAATAAGGTCAGAACATCTCAGGGTTTAAAAATGTTTTAAAGGAAATAAGCTTGAAAAAAACAAAAAAAAACAAATGCAGCCACATCTAAGGACTAGTACTCTGCAATATATGACATTTTTGGTTTTGGGCTTAGATTTTTGCCCTGTACACCCGGTCAGACTTTCTGATTTTTTCCGGCGGATTTTGGCCCAAACTTGTCTTGCATACACACGGTCACACAAAGTTGTCGGAAAATCCAGTCGTGATGCAGAACACGTACGACGGGACTATAAACGGGCCAGTAGCCAATAGCTTTCGTCACGTAATTTATTCTGAGCATGCGTGCCACTTTGTCCGTTGTAATTGTCTACACAGGATCGAAATTTAAACGATCGGATTTTGTTGTGGGAAAATTTTAGATCCAGCTTTCAACCTTTGTGTGTCGGAAATTCCGACGGAAAAAGTCAGATGGAGCCCACACACGATTGGATTTTCTGACAACACGATCCGATCGCACCTTTTCCGTCGGAAAGTCTGACAGGGCATAAATATTCTTCTTTAGGCTGGGTTCACACCGCTGCGATGCGGGAACGCCGCGAATCCGCTGCGTTTTCCCGCATCGCACGACTCCCGCCGGCAGTTCACACTGCCCTATGCGAACGGCTGGGAGTGTCAATGATATGTTAATGACACCCCCAGATCCGATCGCATATCGCAGTGCGATCTGACGACTCGCACAAGAATCGGATCGCATGGTGTGAACGCCCATGCGATCCGATTCTGTTGCGGACGAAAAAAAGGGTCCCGTGCGAGTTTGCTGCGGGACCGCTGCGAGTTCAGCCATACTATCTGTATGGCTAAACTCGCAGCGCTACGGAGATCGGATGTGATTTGCGGTGCGAATCACATCCGGATCTCCCCCCGCAGCAGTGTGAACCCAGCCTTAATATAGTTGGCTGCTTGATGTGGACCCGGGGTCATTTTTATTAGACTACCCCCTCTATTTTCTACAAAATGTATCATTTGAAGTGACTTTTTATTTAGCATTTCTCCAACAGTACAGTAGAGCAAAAAGCCAAATATCACATGCTCTTTGTTAGGTATCTAGAACACAGGAAGCAGGAGGAAAGTTTTTAACTTTTTCAACTTACAGCAAAAAAAAAAGGCTGCTTTTACAAGATGTAGTAATGTTTTATTAAAAGCTGTTTTATGCTCTGCTTTAAAAGGCGTATGTTTAATATTTTACCGTGTGTATTTTTCCTTTACACTTTTTCTTAATTATTCTTTTTTTTTTTTTTTCTGCCTGCAATGGCCTCCGCTAAGTAGGCCTTATAACTCAAAGCATAAGGTGGCAACATATTGTAGAGCCGAGACCATAAAATATTTCTGTAAAATAACCATAAAAAGTACGTTCTGTGGTCTGCCGAGCGCTGGGAAACGTAAAACGATTGCATTAAGGTATGTGTTGCCCTATGCAATAGTTATAGAGTATTTATGTGACCTCCTGTTTTGTCATCTGGCAACTGACTCACCAGTAAAGACATTTACTGTGCAGCAGACTAAATTCGGGGGACACTACTGATTGTGTGCGTATATGAAAATATATACCAAAAGTATTGGGACACCTGACATTACACACACATGAACATGGCATCCCAGTCTTAGTCCGTAGGGTTCAATATCGAGTTGGTCCACCCTTTGCAGCTATAACAGCTTCAACTCTTCTGAGAAGGCTGTCCACAAGGTTTAGGAGTGTGTCTATGGGAATGTTTGACCATTCTTCCAGAAGCGCATTTGTGAGCTCAGGCGCTTATGTGGACCAGAAGGCCTGGCTTGCAGTCTCTGCTCTAGTCTAATTCATCCCAAAGGCGTTCTATCAGGTGGAGGTCAGGACTCTGTGGAGGTCAGACAAGTTCCTCCACCCCAAACTTACAGCGATTCTCAGTTTGGCTCTCTGTTGTTGGAGTATTATGGAGACTGTGCTATCCAGCCAAATGTTTCCTTGTTTGAGTCACAGGGTAATTGCTGTTTCTGCAGCTTCCATGTGTATGTGTAGCTCTCATTATTCTGCAGTGTATGCATGTTTTTGCCATCCTGAACCCTTTTTGAATTATTTCACCCTGTTTAATAAAATGCAAGTCATAGTTACCCTCTATCTCATCATTCACCCACTCACTCTGTTAAAGTGGTTGTAAACCCTGTTACACCACTTTTATGTAAAGGTAAGCCTGTAATAAGGCTTACCTGTAGGTACAGTGAATATCTCCTAAACATGGACCATTTAGGAGATATTCACTGTATCCGCATGTGCCAAAGTCATCGGCACATGGGCACTGAAGTAATGGGCCGCTCGTGCTATTTCTTTAGTAGCTGTGCCATGACCGGTGGCTCCCGCACGCATGTGTCATCGCGGCTCCAGCCAATTACAGTGTCGGAGCCGCGAACCCGGAAATGTCACCGGTCACTGCTGCAATTGCTTCAATATAAGGTAAGTATTTTATAATGAGCTAGTATGCAATGCATACTAGCTTATTATGCCTTTGTCTTGCAGGTTGTTGTTTTTTTTGTTTCTGTTTTTTTTTTGAGTTTACAACCATTTGAAAGATGAACTCCCTGGGAATGTGTCATCATGTTGGCCTGGGGTCACAACACAATGCTGCACAGTGCCAGGACAATGTAACCCAGTGTTGAGGAAGACGTTGGTTTCCCACAGTACACAGAACATGGAAATGCAATAGACTGCACTCAGCAAACAATCAGCCCAACTGGTGCTGCCACTCCAGCAGGAGGCTATGAAATATCTTTGTGTGGTGGTGATTCCTACCTCAAACATGGTCATGCAGATGATGAAGAAAAAGCAGATCTACGTCTAACTTGAGCCTTAAAACATTGTGCCTGGGGCAGCTGTCCTTCCTGTCCATACCCTTGTCCTGACCCTGATGCTGCATAGAATAGCCAGCCTTCGTGCATTTCCCAGAAATAGGCTTATGCTGCGTATACACGACTGGACTTTCCGGCAGACTAGGTCCGATGCAATCAGTCCGTTGGACAATCCGATCATGTGTGGGCTAATCCGATCGTTTTTCGTTTAAAAAATCAGACAGACCTAGAAATAGAACATGTTTTGAATCTGTCCGACGGACCCAATTCCTATCGGGAAAACCGTTTGTCTGTATGCTGGTCTGACCGACCAAATACAACACAAGGAAAGCTATTGGCTACTGGCTATTGAGCTTCCATTTTTTAGCCCCGTCTTATGTCATCAGGTTCAAAAGGAATGGACTTTCGAACACATTCCGTTCGTTCAGAAAGTCCGTTGGAACTCCACCGAAAGTCAGTCAGGAAGACCGTCGGACCTGGTTTGCTGGAAAGTTCGGTCGTGAGTACGTGGCATTACTCATAAGGATAGGTATCCTCATAAATAAACCTATTACAGTTAAATGCATCAAGAAGGTGTGGTCCCTGTCACGCCAATAATGACAGAATAAAGGCATTTAGAAGAACTGAAGTTTCCAGTGTGCAGCTTGTGTAACATTGTGTCCTTACCAAAGAGGTGCTGTGCTGGTAGGACTGTGTGCAGAATGCATCAATATAGATAGCAGGTAGGGCAACCAAAGGTCCTTCATTAAACTCCAGGTAGTCTCAAGGGTATGCCAGACCCTCCCCAAGCTATTCCTACTCCCTGAAACCTTTCCCCAGGCTTAGCTTACCTTTTCCTAATCAGCATGGTAGTAGATTACAACATGGTTTGCCGGCAGCAAAGAAAACACTCAGAGGCCAAGGTGGATGAGATCAGTATATTAAGAAAATCCTTACAATGACCCTCCCCAAGCTATTCCTACTCCCCTGAAACCTTTCCCCAGGCTTAGCTTACCTTTCCATAACCAGCATGGGAGTAGATTACAACGTGGTTTGCCAGCAGCAAAGAATACACTCAGAGGCCAAGGTGGGTGAGATCAGTATATTAAGAAAATCCCTACAATGTACATTTAGGCTGCCCATAGCCACCTAAAAACAGTAGCAGAGGATCGTGCTCTTGAAATGATGCTGCAAGTAGTGGGAATGCAGCCTGCCCGGTTCACATCCATACAGGAGGCTTCCTAGGTGGAGATTGTGTAGTTCCTGCACTTTCCCTACTGCTCAGGAACTTTTCCCCAGCCACTATGCACTGTCCCTGCCAGTCAAAGAACCTGTCCCTATACTGGCCACTTGCATAAAGCATACCAAACCCGGGAGCCAGAGTCCTGACCCAAGATGGCAGCTGAGTTCATGTGGAATGCCAATGTTCAATTAGATTGCTGTCTCCCTAGTGACCACAGAAAGTCATAGAGGAACCATGTTTCTCATGACTTCCTTCTACAATGCCACTTCCGTTAAGTGCCACCTACAGTGGGGAGTACAGACTACACATGTCTACAAGCAAGTCTAACTATGTACCATCCACACTGAAGGCACACCACCAAGACCTAGCAGGGGCCATCTTGATAGTTGTGTGTGTGTCCAATCATGGGGTTGCTGTGACATCTATTCCAGACATAAATAATCTGTTATATCAGTAACCTTCCCAGTTGGGTGAGGCAGCAGCTGCACAACACTGTCCTACACACATACAGAGTATTCTTATTGGAAGATTTTTGTTGAAACAAATAGTCTGATGACAGATTGTCTTTAAGACTGGCAAATCCTTTGGCAAGTTAATCAGAAAACCTTTATGCATATTAACTATGCAATTAACTGTTTGCCTGGAGTTCCCCTTTAATGTTATTTTACCGGCGTCCTTTTTAATTGAAGACAAGCCCTTCAAAAGCAGAGCTGAAATCCATATGTTTATTCCTGGGATTTCACACCCTTGTTCCACAGTAACAATGCTTGTTATTTCAGTTGTTCCAATTTAACTCTAACAAATATCTCTTCGAAGGCAGCAGCCTTCCCTCCTCGATATTCCCAAGTGTCGTCCCGAACACATCATTCCGATGGCACGGTGACAAAAATCCCCGCTGTGTTAAAAGAAAACACCACGCCAACGCCAAGTTGTATCGAATACATAGAGTGATTCCCTGAAAGCAATATTATGAGAATGCCTGACCGCAAAGAGAACCAAACTCCCATGTTTTATTGCTCATCATGTGGTAAGGTTAGCACTGTTATTATTGTTTTCCACCCCCCCTGAAACTGATTAATCCTCCGTTTACATTGATCACAACAGATGTTGGTTTATAAACGTCCTGACAATTGTATTAGCTAATAACTTTGTGAAGGAAGCCTAAGTAACGCATCTGTTTTTACAATCGGCAGAGAGGATCATGGGAGCAGGCATGGTGGTCAAGCATAAAAGAGTAACATTCATTTATGATAATTACTTTCAGCTTCCCACTTGGCTGTTTTCTGGTGACCTAAATGTAACCAGTTGTTTCCTCTCTCACTCTTAGCTTTTTCAGGTCACTCTTAATGATTTAATTCAGCGAAAAATGTCTGCCATTTCCTGTCACCCCTATCTTTTTCGACTCCCCCTCCCAAAGTGTTTTCTGCTGCATAGTACACCATGCATTGGGTTGTTCCTTCACAGGCTTCCTCAGCTGGGAACAATGGGAGCAGTGTTTGTAGGACAAGCAAAGTTTTTACCTTCGGGCGAAAAGGCAGAACTGGAGATAACTGACTTACATTTTGCTCCACGTAAAGCTAATAGAGTTGATTCTTTTTGATGTGGTCCTCCTAATATTGACAAAAAAACTGATTTAACATGGTTTTATCTGTCTACCCATTAACAGCCCACCACCCTTTAGTCATAAAGATGTCAGGTTAAAGTTGGGTATACACTAGTAAAATTGAATTCAACACTCTTTGCCCACAGTGATGAAAACATTTAAAAGAACGAGATGGAACATTTTTCTCTAATGTATGAAATTCTAAGTCTATGTATTTTTTGTTTGGTAAAATTCATTCACTTTAAAATCAAATGTTAAGAGCAAACTGTAGACATGTCACTGGAGAAGTGATCGAGGGGGTGTACATCTCACCTAGGTTGCTACACAGTGTGAGATGGTAAATCCAGGATGGATCAGTTTCTCAGCAGCGATATGCTGCTGAGTTGTTATTTAATTTTGCCGGGCCTGGGTTTATATGGAATGGCAGGTAGGTTTGGTAGAGGGACCTGTCATTCCACATCCCCCGATCCAGTTCTGGGTTTGGGATCAGGTGAGCTTGGATCCTAATTAGCCTGGGAAGCTAAAGGCTCTGTAGGGTCTGCAGGTGGTTGCTTCTCAGCCAGGGAATGAACAATCTGTGTGTTGAAGGAAGCTGCAAGCACAGCCACTGCTGGAGCTAAAACTCACCCTGCGATATCCAGGCGAAAGACGCTGTGTTTGTAAGTGTCAGATAGGTGAGCAGAACCTGTTAGTAAGCGCCCAGCCGGGCTAGGACTTTTATTTTTGTTGTACTTAGAAAGCACGGTGTTGCTGTATATTTTGTTTGCTGGACTGTTTGTACCACGAATAAACGCCAAGATCTGCTTTATCAAATACCAAGTCTGCTGTGAACTGTGTCCAAACACACCCTACCCCGGGAAGATCCCTTACAATTGGTGGAGGTAGCGGGCAACGCGGTTGCTAGGGGCAACGGTGTGGACAGACTTGGCTACAGCTGCTGATATCCTGGGTAAAAGCTGCAACTACACTCCAAAAACAGTCCAGCAACATGGAGGAGATGCTGAAGCAGTTTATGCAAGTGAGTTTGCAACAACAGCAGGCTCAGACAGAGGCCAATAGACGACATGAACAGTCCATGGCTGAACAACAGCAGATGATCGCTGCACAACAGCAGGCTCAGATAGAGGCCAATAGACGACATGAACAGTCCATGGCTGCACAACAACAACTTATTGAGCACCTGATAGCAAATCGAGAGGCGCCTGTGGTGATGGGAGCCGCTCCAGAGATTTTTTCTGGGAGAAGGACTGTGCAGAAAGCGCTGCAAAAGATGACTGCTGAGGACGATGTTGAGGCCTATCTAACAGTATTTGAGCGCGTGGCTGAGCGAGAGAAGTTACCAGCCGCTGAGTGGGCAGAAGTAATTGCGCCCTATTTAACAGGTGAACCCCAAAAGGCCTACTATGACCTCAGTGAGCAAGAGGTTAAGGACTATACTCGGCTAAAAGAGGAGATACTTGCCCGACTAGGAGTTACTACTGCAGTCCGTGCCCGGAGGGTACGCAACTGGAGCTACAGTCTGGACAAATCAGCGAGGTCCCAGATGTATGACCTAATCCATTTGGCAAGAAAGTGGTTGGAGCCAGACACTTCTACTCCTGCACAAATCCTAGAGAAGGTCGTGATGGATCGCTACCTCCGAGCGCTTCCTACTGACCTGCAACGCTGGGTGGGACAAGGTGATCCTAAGAATGCAAACGAACTTGTCAACCTTGTGGAAAGGTTCCAGGCGACTGAGGACTACCTCCGTGATGTTCCTGCAGCATCTTCACCTCCCCGGAGCGCCAGATCTGTGCCGTCAGCTGGTAAGAGACTTCCATCTATTGGGGGAGTGTGGAGGGGTGCTGATGGGGGGAAAAGGGCTCAAGTGGTGTCTCAGGGACAAAAGACTGGTGATGGTCCCGGGTGGCTAAGGGGCTCTGAAAAGGACTCCTTGCCAAAGAGACCAGGCCCTATCCAGTGTTGGAGATGCCATGAGGCGGGACACGTGTCGGCCCATTGCCCTCTTACCTCTGAACCCATGGAATGTGACGCTAGCCGGCGTCAGTCGCTATTTGCGGAACCATCTTGTGCTGCAGTTCCTGGACTAGAGACTGAACCGCAAATCTGTAACATCACAATCAATGACTTTCCTGTTAAAGCGTTAATGGACTCAGGAAGCCTTGTAACCTTGGTGCATGCTAGCCTGGTGACTGGGGACTTAGAGTCTAAAAAGCATATGAGCGTTGTGTGTATACATGGTGATACAAAAGTGTACCCTATAGTGCTGGCTAAAGTCGGGACTGAACAAGGCACAGTACAATATGAAGTGGGTGTGGTTAAAAACCTCATGCATAATGTAATATTGGGGCGCGATTTTCCTTTATTCTGGGCTCTCTGGGAAAAAAGAAAAATCCCCAAAAGGAGTGAGGATACCTCTAAGGTGGTTGCCTTGTCCACTGTGAATGATAAAAGTGTACAGGATGAAAATGATTGTTTTCCTTTGCAGGTCCTGGCTGGGGAGGAGGAGGCTCCTCCCACTGAGCAAAATATACTAGACTTAGAGGTGTCTAGCGATAATTTTGGGACTGCACAATTACAGGACCCCACTCTCAAAAATGCGAGAGAGCAGGTTGCTGTTATGAACGGGGTACCTCAGGAACCAGATGCTGAAAAAAGATTTCCACATTTTTCGGTGACTAATGATCTTTTCTATAGAGTCAATAAGGTTAAAGATGAGATTGTGGAACAGCTTCTGGTACCTAAGCCGTACCGGCGTCAGGTGCTTGACATGGCACATAACCATGTTCTTGGGGGACACTTGGGGACTGACAAAACGCGAGAGAGGGTTCTCCAGAGGTTTTTTTGGCCGGCCATATATGATGACATTAAAAAATACTGTGAGTCGTGCCCCACATGTCAGGTTAGTGCCCCAGTGTCACATTTTCGCAGTCCGTTGGTTTCGCTCCCTATTATAGAGGTGCCTTTTGAGCGTATTGCCATGGATTTAGTGGGTCCCATTGTAAAGTCAGCTAGAGGACACCAGTATATTTTGGTAGTCCTGGATTATGCGACCCGCTATCCTGAGGCTGTACCCTTAAGAAACACTGCATCTAAAACAATTGCACGTGAGTTGTTTTATATGTTCTCTAGGACTGGGATCCCCAAAGAAATCCTAACTGACCAAGGTACGCCATTTATGTCGAGAGTAATGAAGGAATTATGCAAACTATTTAAAATCTCACACATCCGTACCTCTGTGTACCACCCCCAGACGGACGGATTGGTGGAGAGATTTAATAAAACTTTGAAACATATGTTGAAGAAAGTGGTGGCAAAAGATGGTCGTGACTGGGATCATTTATTACCCTACCTCATGTTTGCTATTAGGGAGGTGCCCCAAGCGTCCACAGGGTTCTCACCATTCGAGTTGGTCTATGGTCATCACCCTAGGGGTCTACTAGACATTGCAAAAGAGACATGGGAGAATGAGTCCACCCCATACAAGAGTGTTATTGAGCATGTAGCACAAATGCAGGACCGTATAGCCACTGTAATGCCCCTGGTAAGGGAACACCTCCAGAGGGCTCAAGAGGCCCAAAGTAGAATTTACAACCGGTCCGCAAGAATCAGGACATTCAACCCAGGCGATAGGGTCCTTATACTAGTCCCCACTGTTGAGAGTAAATTCTTGGCGAAGTGGCAAGGTCCCTATGAAATTGTTGAAAAGGTCAGTGAGGTGAACTACAAGGTGCACCAACCAGGTAGAAGGAAGCCTTTCCAAGTTTATCACATAAACTTGATCAAGCCCTGGAAAGACAGGGAATCCTTGGTGGCGACAAATACTGTTAATAATTTGTCACCACCAATCCCTCCAGTCAAGGTAGGTGATACTCTATCAGTGTCACAGAAACAGGAGGCTCAGGAATTTTTACAGAAAAACAAAAACAAGTTCTCTGACCTCCCAGGGCGTACACACCTCATCCATCATCACATTGAAACTGAGCCTAGAAGCAGAGTAAACCTTAAGCCCTATAGGATACCCGAGGCACGTAGGGAAGCCGTATCTGCCGAGGTAAAACGTATGCTTGCTCTGGGGGTAATTGAGGTGTCACAGAGTGAATGGTCCAGCCCAATTGTGCTAATCCCAAAGCCCAATGGAACTTGGAGGTTCTGTAACGATTTCAGAAAGTTGAATGAGATCTCCAAGTTCGATGCGTATCCTATGCCCAGGGTAGATGAGTTGATTGAGAAGTTGGGTAACGCCAGGTACATAACCACCCTCGATCTCACAAAGGGCTATTGGCAGATTCCACTTTCTGACGAGGCTAAAGAGAAAACTGCTTTCTCCACCCCTGATGGGCTATTCCAGTATGTAGTGATGCCGTTCGGGTTACATGGAGCGCCTGCAACTTTCCAGAGGTTGATGGACTTGATTCTGCGACCACATCGTGATTACTCAGCCGCCTACCTCGATGATGTGGTCATTTTTAGCCCTGATTGGGAAAGTCACCTCTGTAAGGTACAGGCCGTGTTGGATGCCATAAGTGATGCAGGGTTGACCATAAATGCCGAGAAGTGTGCTCTAGCCCTAGAAGAGGCCAAATATCTGGGCTACATTGTTGGAAGAGGATTGGTTAGGCCACAGCTAAATAAAATTGAGGCAATACAGAATTGGCCTAGACCCCTGACAAGGAAACAGGTTAGAGCTTTCCTGGGTATTACGGGTTATTACCGTAGATTTGTGCCGAACTTTGCCTCAGTTGCTGCTCCGCTAACTGACTTGACAAAGGGCGGAAAGACAGCAATGGTCACGTGGACCCCAGAGGCCGAGGAGGCTTTCCAAAGCCTTAAGTCTGCCTTGTGCCAACCACCTGTGTTAGTCACCCCCGATTTCAGGCGAGAATTTCTGGTCCAGACAGATGCCTCTAGCACAGGCTTAGGTGCAGTACTCTCACAAGTAGTGAATGGTGAGGAGCATCCGGTGACGTACTTAGTAGAAAACTAACCCCGGCCGAGAAAAATTATGCCATTGTGGAGCGAGAATGTTTGGCAGTGAAGTGGGCCCTAGAATCTTTAAAGTATTACTTGCTAGGCAGGAAATTCAAGTTGGTGACAGACCATGCCCCCTAACATGGATGAAGTTAAACAAGGAGAGAAATGCAAGAGTGACTAGATGGTTTCTCTCCCTACAAAACTTTAATTTCACTGTGGAACACATGCCAGGGAAATTACAGGCAAATGCTGACGCATTGTCAAGGGTAAGTTGTCTGTGGGGACAAAAGGCTCAGCCCTCCGGTCTGAAAAAGAGGGGGGGGATATGTAGACATGTCACTGGAGAAGTGATCGAGGGGGTGTACATCTCACCTAGGTTGCTACACAGTGTGAGATGGTAAATCCAGGATGGATCAGTTTCTCAGCAGCGATATGCTGCTGAGTTGTTATTTAATTTTGCCGGGCCTGGGTTTATATGGAATGGCAGGTAGGTTTGGTAGAGGGACCTGTCATTCCACATCCCCCGATCCAGTTCTGGGTTTGGGATCAGGTGAGCTTGGATCCTAATTAGCCTGGGAAGCTAAAGGCTCTGTAGGGTCTGCAGGTGGTTGCTTCTCAGCCAGGGAATGAACAATCTGTGTGTTGAAGGAAGCTGCAAGCACAGCCACTGCTGGAGCTAAAACTCACCCTGCGATATCCAGGCGAAAGACGCTGTGTTTGTAAGTGTCAGATAGGTGAGCAGAACCTGTTAGTAAGCGCCCAGCCGGGCTAGGACTTTTATTTTTGTTGTACTTAGAAAGCACGGTGTTGCTGTATATTTTGTTTGCTGGACTGTTTGTACCACGAATAAACGCCAAGATCTGCTTTATCAAATCCCAAGTCTGCTGTGAACTGTGTCCAAACACACCCTACCCCGGGAAGATCCCTTACAATACAAAATCTTGAACTACTTTGGAAAGACATTTGAATGTTCTGAGAGTTTTCGTACAAATTTCATTCCTACCTATCACACTTTTGAAGGTCCTGGAGCATCAGGACAGTGGAATTAACCAAAAAATAACCCCATTTTGGAAAGCAAACACCCCAACGTATATTCTATGGGGTATGAACTGCAAATAGTTACTCAGGTACTCTGATGGACTGTGACAGGTACTTGGGTACTCTGATGGCCTGTTGACAGGTACCCGGGTACTCTGATGACCTGGTGACTGATATATTCGGGTACTCTGAAGGGCAGTGATAGGTACTCAGGTACTCATATGGACTGTGACAGGTCCTCGGGTACTCAGATGGACTGGGACAGGTCCTCGGGTACTCAGATGGACTGGGACAGGTACTCAGGTACTCTGATGGACTGGGACAGATACTCGGGTACTCAGTTGGACTGGGACAGGTACTCGGGTATTCTGATGGACTGTGACAGGTACTTGGGTACTCTGATGGACTGTGACAGGTACTCAGGTACTCTTATGGACTGTAACAGGTACTCAGGTACTCTGATGGACTGTGACAGGTACTCAGGTACTCGGTTACTCATATGGACTGTGACAGGTACTCAGGTACTCAGATGAACTGAGACAGGTCCTCGAGTACTCAGATGGACTGGGACAGGTCCTCGGGTACTCAGATGGACTGGGACAGGTACTCAGGTACTCTGATGGACTGGGACAGGTACTCGGGTACTCAGTTGGACTGGGACAGGTACTCGGGTATTCCGATGGACTGGGACAGGTACTTGGGTACTCTGATGGACTGTGACAGATACTCAGGTACTCTGATGGACTGTGACAGGTACTCAGGTACTCTGATGGACTGTGACAGGTACTCAGGTACTCTGATGGACTGTGACAGGTACTCAGGTACTCGGTTACTCATATGGACTGTGACAGGTACTCAGGTACTCAGATGTACTGTGACAGGCACTCAGGTACTCATATGGACTGTGACAGATACTCTGATGGACTGTGACAGGTACTCGGGTACTCTGATGGACTGTGACAGGTACTTTGATGAACTGTGAGTGACAGGTACTATGATGGGCGGTGACAGTTCCTCTTTATTGGGGGGGCAATCAATGTGATTGGTGTGTACTGTAAGCGGTAAAGAGATGTTACCGCAATCTCCTTCTAACACACGATCGGTGTGTGAGGAGGAGAACCCGGTAACATCTCGTTACCGCGGTTTGTTTACATTTAGTGATCGGCTGTGAAAGGATCACAGCCGGTCACGCGGGTAAACAGCCAGCCAATGGCTGTTTACCAGAGTCGGTGACGAGCAGTGTTCCCGGGAACACACTGGCGCCGACGTGCACACGCAGCGTGCTCGCAAAAGCGTGCATGTGCCGTGCACAGTGTGGGTGGAACCATCTGTGATCAGCCATGACTTCATCACGGCCGATCACGGGGTAAACAGCCATACCCAATGGCTGTTCATCCCCCTCGGTGGCGAGCGTGTATCTGTGACTAGCTGCCACCGAAGGAACAGGGATGCACGCGCACGATCGTGTTTAAATGGGAGGATGTCATATGACACCGTGTTTAAATGGGAGAACATCATGACTTCATCATGGCCGATCACGTGGTAAACAGCCATACCCAATGGCTGTTCACCTCCCTCATGGCGAGCGGTGTCTCTGTGACACGCCACCACGGAAGGAACAGGAATGCGCGCGCACGATCGTGTTTAAATGGGAGGATGTCATATGACACCTTCCCGCCACAAGAGCTGCGCCACCTGACCATCATTTGACGGCCGCCGGTCAGCAACCAGTTAATGTAAATGTGCACAAATTCTCTAAGACACCTATAGGCAGGTGCAGCATACTTTCTCTACTGCAGGTGCTGCTCAACTGCAGCAGCATTGCAGAGGGAGAGGAAGTCAAGAAGAACATGGCTCCTCTATGGTTTTCTGACTCACTGGAGAAAGCTATCTAATTGGGTGCTTTATGTGACTGTGGCGGCCATCTTGAGTTAGGCAGAGTCCATTTAAGGCCGTAGCTTCAGGGCTTGGTGCACATTTGGTGTGTGGGTAGTGTAGAAATAGGTCATCCATCTGTTTTCTGTATTATTTAATACAGAAAAATTATACAAAACACAATGCACAGGACATCACAAATACCACAAAAAAAGGTGAAACATTAAACCTACAAACATATTAGTGGAGAATTTTACTTCCTCAATAAAGTCAACTGTACATGACCATCAAAACGGAAGAAAAAAAAAAGACAAAAAACAAAAACCCTCTAGAAGTATAGTATATATATATATATATATATATATATATATATATATATATATATATATGTATGTATGTGTGTGTGTGTGTGTGTGTGTGTATGTGTGTATATATAGAGATGTGAAGGCCCAGAAAAAAACATTTTTTTTCCGTTTATTTACTGAAGGCTTTTTTTGTTTTTTTCCCCAAAAATTGGAAAAATTTAAAAAAGAAAAAAAAATGTGGAATATTTTATTTTAACATGATGTATAAAAATAAAATATTCAAATATTTTCCAAATCATTTATAAAATAAATGTATGATATCAGATTATTCTAATTTCTGTGCACTGAGTAAGGACAAGCAAGTCAAATGCCGCATACACACGACCAGACTTTTCGAGGGACTAAGTCTGACAGACTTTCGACGGAGTTCTGACGGAGTTCTGACAGAGTTCTGACGGACTTTCCGAATGAACGGACTTGGCCACACACAATCACACCAAAGTCCGATGGATTCGAACGTGATGACGTACGTCTGGACTAGAATAAGGAAGTTCATAGCCAGTAGCCAATAGCTGCCCTCGCGTCGGTTTTTGTCCGTCGGACTAGCACACACACGAGCGGATTTCTCAGTAGGAACTGGGTTCGGCAGAGTTCTGTCGGAAAAATTTGAAACATGTTCCATTTCTAAAGTCTGTCAGACTTTTGCAAATCAAAAGTCCGCTGCAGCCCACACACGTTCGAATAGTCTGCCGGAATCATTCCGTCAGACTTTTGATGTTGAAAAGTCTGGTCGTGTGTACGTGGCATTAGGTAACAAACTGAACCCTCCAATGCAAGAACAGTATGCATTTCTTCCTTTAGAACAGGGATATGCTATTAGCGAACCTCCAGCTGTTGCAAAACTACAAGTCCCATGAGGCATAGCAAGAGTCTGACAGCCACAAGCATGACACCCAGAAGCAGGGGCATGATGGGACTTGTAGTTTTGCAACGGCTGGAGGTCCGCTAATTGCCTATTCCTGCTTTAGAAGGTGCTGTTCTACTATTGTAACAAGAAAAAGGTTTCAGTTTTGCTTTTGCGTGTTAGTGGGTGTGTTTGGTTTCTTCTGTCCTCTTCACTAGGCCTCTATAGCATTGGAAGAAAATACAGAGCAACAAAAAGGACCTGAAAGTATATACTTAATTAAAAAGGGTAAGAGTTTACATTTATCTGATTCTGAATCCAGAAAACTGAATAATTTAGCTACATTAGTTTATCTTTAGAAATGTTTGTGTAAATAATTTAATAACCAGCAATCTTCTTATATCCCCACCCCCACACACAACCATAGATTATTGTCTTCTTGCAAAGTAGTAATTTTTTCTTGTTTTTATTTCCTACTCCCCTCAGAAAAATGGTGAGACCAACATCTAGCATATGGAGGCATTTTCACATTACAAGTTCTTCTGAAAAGAAAAATGTGATTTTCAAATATTGTCCGATGAAATATGCATTTCCAAATGCTACCAGGATGACAAAATACATTCTTGTATGTAACAAGTGTCCCGTAGATATTAAAAAATCCTTCATGGATCGAAGTGAAGAGGACCACAAAGATGATAGTTTTTCTCAAAGTTCTCTTAACAGAATGACTTTCAATCTTAAAAAGATAAAAAAGTGCTAATGTAGCTTTTTTTTTAAATTTTTCTAAAAATTTCTGTTTTCCCCCCAAAAAACTGAAAAAAACCAAGGTTTTTTTCTGAGCTTCAAAATTTCAGGAAATTTTACATCTCTCTTTCTCCCCCTCTCCGTATATATATATATATATATATATATATATATATATATATATATATATATATACATTTTATCATATTACAACCAAAAATGTACATTTATTTTATTGGTATTTTATATCACAGACCAACAAAAAGTGACATATAATTGTGAAGTGGAAGTAAAATGATAAATGGTTTTCAGCATTTTTTTCTACAAATAAATATCTGAAAAGTGTCAACCCCTGGAGCTTTAGAGTTGGGGAAGCTGGCTCCCGCATTTTCTGATTCCTGTATGGTAAGTGGAGCATTAGGATTTCCTGGTCCGCCGATGGCAGAACCCAAAAATTTATAGTGGCCAAGTAGGCGGACAGCTCAACTGAAGTGCAGTCAACCCTAAAGGTCCTGATAGTAAGACTGAAAAATGGACACAATAGAGCTTGTCTGGGTGTTAATCTCTCCCTCTCCATTCTTCAGAGCCGAAACATGAGTAGGATTAGATTGGGACCGCACTATCTGGGCAAGCAAACTGCTAGTTGCCTCCCCCTCAGCCCAGATCAGCCTCCTCTGAAAAAAACAGTTTATTCCTGGTACTAACTTCCAGCCGCTTATTCAGCCTTCTCTTAGATGATAGCCATTCAAGTTGGTTATCTAAGGTATTGTCCCGAATGTAATTGGCTTCCACTGCAGAAGTCCCTGCCTTCGTGAGTTCCAGTTTCCTTAATGGCACAGATTTTCTGAATTAACAGGCTAAGGAGGAAGGCCTTAAGGGCATTCCATACCACCTGTAGGGAAGTGGAACCCACATTAAGGAAAAAAAAAACCTCAATGGAAGAAGGCACAAGATCTTCTTTGGGGAACAAATCTAACCAAAAGGGATTCAATTGCCATGGAATATTAGACTCCCGGTACCCTGATATTAAGGTAACTAACAGAGGGGAATGATCAGAAATAGCAGTAGTGTTTATACTGAATGTGGATGAATACAGGATATGGCTTAAAAGATGGTCATGTGGTAAGAATATTGGTATCTGCATGTATAACATGAAGGTCCTCGATGTCTGTGCATCTTCTGGGACTACAATATATATTTTTTTCAACACATCAATGCAGTAAATCATCTTTTACTACACACTGTGTGAATTAACCATAGCACCATGGCCCCTTCGCTGCTCTGTGAAAAAATTGTCTTCCATGAAACCAGTCCCTGATGCCGAAAGGTTTGGGGACTTGCCTCAGAGGTAGGCACAGGGGGTGTTAGGGGTATATTGAGGTATATACAAAGCATAGGGAAAGGCCCCTCTGTATTTGTCCTAGTGAACATTATCAGTGGCATGGAATATGAGGGAAAATCAAAATTTTGAATTGTCAATGGAGCAGATGGGAGATCTTCCAATAGGGGCATTTCTAGTGATTAACTGTCAAATAATAGATTCCACAACTTTGGGGAGATCTTCCCTCACTTGTTATATTACTTGTATTGTTATATTGCTGGACGTGAAGGAAAACCTCCCCAGCAGGATATATAAAGCAAAAAATAAATAAAAAAGATAGGTATTATAGCCATCCCTTACTCTATGCAAAACTAAAACCAAAAAATACGCCTTTACATATTTTTTGATGTCGTTGCAGCTATGTATTAGGATGCTAGCGGTCAAAGGAAAGAAGATTTTGCTGATGTCAGTGCAAACAAGCGAAAGTTGCTGCAGGCATCACGACCTTATGTTGGGCTTGGGTCATAATAACCGGAACAAATGTGTTGATCTCCTTGATGGTTTATGTTCATTTTACAAACCCTACCCACCCTTCACCATCTTCCCTACTGCTTCCACAATTGGCTAGGCTGTAACTAAAGTTTGAGCTTAGGTCTGCTTTAAGAAGACATGGTGTATGTTTTTCTCCCAGTCACTCTGGGTAAACTCACACTGGGGTGAAGCTTGTTTGGGAGGAACAAGTTTGTTGCCTCTGGACCTCTTTCAAAACACCAGCAGTAATGTTGCTTTCTTTGGGCCAGCGTTTTCCAGTAAAGAAACAAAATGAATTATTTTCAGTAGAAATTGGAGCTGATGAAGCACTACGAGCCAGATTGGGCCGCCTCACTTTTGATCTGTGTCATGGTCAGTTCTATGCAGTTAAAAGAGAACATTTTCAAGAAAAAAATGAAATGAAAGATGAGCCTTTGATGCCATTTTTCAAATTCTTCTCATATAAGTCACTTTATTGCAAGACCCTGGTCATTGACAAAGATCCTTTTGCTTTGCTAAAGGAAAATGTACCACTAATTGTATAAATATATTGAGGCAAATTTAACCACTTGACCGCGGAAAGATTTAGCCCCCTTCATGATCAGGCCATTTTTTTTCAGCACTGCATTCATTTACCTGAAAATTGTACGGCCGTGCGACGCTGTTCCCCCAATAGAATGTATGTCCTTTTTTCCCACAAATAGAGCTTTCTTTTGGTGGTATTTGATCACCACTGCGTTTTAAATTGTTTACGCTATAAACAAAAAATGATTGACAATATTGAAAAAAAAATGTTTTACTTTTTTCTTATGCCGCGTACACTCGACTGGACTTTCTGGCAGAAAAGGTCAGACGGTATCATTCCGCCGCATGTTACGATCATGTTTGAGCTTCATCTGACTTTTTTCTTCTAAAATTCCGACGGACCTAGAAATAGAACATGTTTAAAATCTGTCCAACGGAATCAATTTCTATCGGGAAAACCGTTCGTCTGTATGCTGGTCCGACGGACCAAATACAACACAAGGGAAGCTATTGGCTACTGGCTATTGAACTTCCTTTTTTAGCCCCATCATATGTCATCACGTTCGAAATGAACAGACTTTGGTGTGATCGTGTGTGGGCAAGTCCGTTCAGTCGGAACTCTGTCGGAACTCCATCGGGAAGACCGTCTGACCTTTTCTGCCGGAAAGCCCGGTCGTGTATATGCGGCATTATTCTTATGCAGAGAACAGAGAGAATGTGATCACTTATTAAAAAGGAAAAAAAAGGTATTGATATATATATTTTTTTATATCTATACAAAAATGTTTTGCCTTTAATTTCTATGTTAAACTGAATGGGTTGTTTAACAAGGTGATCGTTTACAATCACTTTAACTCAGCAGCTAGCGTTCTTATCTTGTAAGCTTTGAGTTTCAGCAGGAACACTATCTTTATATTTTGTATCCTTGACTCATTATTATGTAGGTTTTCTCTCACAATCCCAAACAATATCATTTAGCTTTTCTAGACTTGGCCTGGCTTGGGACAAACACTGAAGCGTAAGGTTCTGCATACTCTGTAAAAATCTATGTAATATAAATAGTGAGATCAACTAAAACCAGCTGTATTGCTGGCAGAACGGCTGCTGATGTCCTTATATCCTGAATAACCTTCAACATGGACTGTTGAGGTCTTCTGAGTGGGTTCTCTGGTTCACCTGTGGGGAGGTGCAGCAAGGTGGAGGTCTTCAGGAAGGATGGCTTGTTCCTATCCTACTCGTCTGGAACCTCTAATTACCGCTAATCACTGTCCCTACCAGATGGGGGACGTGTCCCTAAATTATATGTACATATTTGCCAACACACAAAGGATCATCAATTTCGTCCAAAGAGTTTTTTTATTTAACCACTTGACCATCTGTAGTGCCCACAGCTCTGCAAACGATCTCTCCCTCTCTCCTCTCACACAGTACCGATCGGTACAGAGAGGGGAGGGAGGAACCGGCGTCATGACCAGGACACGGCGGTCATGGATGTTCCAGGGTGCGCGCCCCAGGGGGCACGCGGGGCCGCGATTCTGTGAGGATGTCTCATGGATGTCCACCCAGAATAAGCCGACCATGCTGTAGCCGTCTTTCTGCTATGGCCCGGTCGGCATGTGGTTAAAGAATGATCACATCACAAAACGGTGTAGTGCAACATTTCGGAGCCATGCAGGACGCTTTCCTCACACATGGCACATCATATAGGTTCCAGTATCCAGCTGGCGGTCGCTACAGCACAGAGCTTATTCCAGGAACCTGTGCGATGGAAATATGGACTGCTGTCCCTACATTACCCGCATCAAGCCTGGGAGTCAAAGCCTTAACCACTTCAATATCGGGGCACTTTTACCCCCTTCATGCCCAGACCAATTTTCAGCTTTCAGGACTGTCACACTTTGAATAACAATTGCACGGTTATGCAACACTGGACCCATAAGACATTTGTATCATTCTTTTGAGACAAATAGAGTTTTCCTTTGGTAGTATTTAGTCACCATTGGAAAAAAAAAGACTGAAAATTTAGAAAAAATAAATGTTTTTCTTTGTTTCTTTTGTACAGTTTTGCAAATAAGTAATCTTTCTTCATAAATTTAGCTCAAAATATATTCTGCTACATTTTTTTGATGAAGATAACACAAATCAATGTATATTATTTAGTCTGTAGGGAAACTGTGGGATATACTGTATCTGCAAATTGATCAATCCCGATGTACTGATGGCTCATCCTGATCTCATTTCTTGAGACCCCCAAAAATGCCAGGATAGTACAAATATCCCCCAAATTACCCTTTTTTAGAAAGTAGACAGTCCAAGGTATTTAGAAAGAGTGAGTTTTTTGAAGTTGTAATTTCTTAGAATTTTTTTAATTTTTAATTTCTTTCAGTTTTTTTAGAAATAGAAAAAGAAAATCCCATTTTTGTTTTACATACTGTCACCAGTGTAATACACCGTTATCATATAACGGGTATGTCCGGTGGCAGCCAGTGACAGATCGCAGTGCTATGCGGCCCTGCAAGTGGTGCGCTCTGGAAGGGCATCATGTGACGTCCATTCAGAATGATGAAAGTCCGGCTTGGCTGTTATTTTGCTATAGGCTGGGTAGGAAGGCGTTAAATAGGCTCTGCCTGACCTAAGATGGCTGCCAGAGTCACATGGGGTGGTAGTATCCAGTCAGATAGCTTCCCCAGTGATCCAGGAAACCATGTTCCTCTTGATTTCCCCTCCAACTGCAATGCTGCTATAGACGAGCGCCACCTGCAGTGGATAAAGTAGACTGCACCTGCCTACATGCCCTCTGAATTCCTCAAAGGAGCCTGCACTACACTAAAACATGTAAAAACACTCAGCCTGAAAGCACTGTGAAAGTCCCACTGAAAGGGATTACCTTAGACATGTGCAATTAGTTTCTTTCCGAATTCATTATTTGCCGAAATTTCGAAATTTGTTAATTCAGAAATATTCAAATTAACGAAAACCTGTTTAACAAATTTTTCTTAAAACGAAAATTCAAAAACCCAAAATGAGAACCTCCAGGGCCAGAGATAGCGGACATCCTTCTGTATATGGTGGGTTGTGAGGCATAGTGGGTGCATGATGGATAAAGTTATTGAGCGCCAGACACTTCTTAAATGCAAAAGAGATGTTTATTTCTCTTACAAACTTTTATTGGGGAAAGAGGGTTGGTTAGGGCCAGGACACCCTTAAGCAGGGGTGGCCCGTCCATAGGGGCGCCTGGGCGCCACCCCCCTCCAGGCAGTCAAAAAAAATAAAAATAAATAAAGCTGGCCCTCTAAAAAAAAAAAAAAAAAGATCCTTAAGTGCACTGTGTTCGGGCGCCAGACACAGTCCGACGCCGGACACAGTGCACCTATTGGAAGCACCACGTCTATGCAATCACGAGATTGCAGACGTGGCGCTTCATTTGCAGGCGTTTAGCCCGCCTTGTGGCTCTTTCTGAAGAGCTGAGTAGCTTCTGCCCATTCGTAGTATATATTACTACAGCCGGGCAGGTTGATTGACATCTGAATTTGATGTTACTTCCTGTTTTCTCTCCCAAATTGCGCCCAGGAGAGAGGAAACAGGAAGTATGAGAGGACAGACCTCTCCACAGGAGACACCGCTGGAGAGGACAACACACTACAAGGTAAGTTAAGGGGGAGGGGGGGTTGATGTGAGGCTGCTGCAACTTGGTGGGACACATGCTGCTGCAATTTGATGGGACACAGGCTGCATTTGGTGGGACACAGGCTGCTTGTAAGGAGGGGCTCTGCTGGGGGCACCTGATGTAAGGACGGACTCCGCTGAGGACACCTGATGGCATCTGGTGGCAGGCGACGTGGCTAGTGACATGCTCAGGGCTCCCACTGATTCTGCATTATGGTGAGCTGAATGATTTAATTTTATATTACAATGTTAGAATAGAAATAATGCGCTTCACTCATCCTGACACCATAACAACCATGGTGCCGAGATGATTGAAGTGCTAACACCAGGTGTTTGCAATATCTTTATCTGCTGATTGTTAAACTTTCTAGAATACACATATTTCTATTGTTGTGTAGGATCTGGGTCTGCTGTCCCTCTATCCCTCTCTCCCTCTCCCTCATTCATCTCAGACAACAACCACACCACCTTAGAGCCACGCCCACTATTTTTCTGAAGCCACGCCCATTTTTACCAAGTGGGAGGGGTCCAAAAGTAAGGGCGCTCCCATCTGGCGCCCCCATCCTAAAACTTCACCAGCCGCCATTACCCTTAAGTAGTTGCAAGTTCAATTAGCAGCCTCCAAGACTTCAATAGGAGGACAGCCATGCAGGGAAAGGCCTCTAGCAAGAAGTCACATCTGCACATGCAGGAATGCTCTCTCCTATGGCAGCAGTCTTTAACAGTTCCTAACACAAGGTGGAACAGTCCTTTTACCTTCAATACAACTTCTCCTTGTAGTTCTTTAGTGCACTGAGCTCCCGGTCTCTCACTAGACCCAATGATTTACTGTCACTGAATCCCTTGAGCTCCTCCAATCTTCACGGTGGTATCTTCTTCAAGCATCACCCCCGCTTCTCTGATGGGGCCCACTCGGTCCCTGGTTTGATACACAAGGCTGCTCTGCAAGCATCCCCTCTGCTGGCTGAGTCCCTGAGTTGATCACCACCTGAAGTTTCCCGATTCTTCACCGTGCCCGTTCAGCGAGAATACTGCTCCGGTACATGCTTCCGTTACTCATTGTGGTCCCTGGTTTTAAGGTGGATGGTCCCTTAGTGGTGACAGCTTCCCCTCTACCTTAAAAGACCGACAGCAGAACCGTCAATTCTGGTTGGACTGCAAGCCGCAAACCCAACCCTGTGCTGCTCCCTTGCGTCTGGATAGGTTCTCAGACAGCCTAGCAGCCAGATGCTCCGGATAGGCCTAATCTCCAGCCCAGCAGCCCGGGTACACAACACACGTCCACCTAGACAATAGTCCAGGTGGCACAGAACCCAGATCACCTGACTCCATCCAAATATATAGGCTCTCCCAGCAGGCCAAGTGATCCAAGAAAACCCTTGCTCATTGGCTAAATACCCCATATACCCATAACCTGACCTTGGGTTTCCCTTCTCCTATCTAATACCACCAAGTACCCGGCCACCTAGTGGTAGAAGAGAAAGCGCAACAAGGCCAAACTTAGGGAGAAATCAATGGATCTCTAACAATCAAGCAGGATAACTACTCCTGGCAAGTAAATTTGTGAGTAGCATCCCTGCCTAAACTCCATATAGGTATTGGAATTTCCTTTCAAATTTGGCTGTTAGCGAATGTAACGAATACAAATTTATCGGAAGTTACGAATTATCCAAAATAACGAATGCCGCATCTAAATGAATGGAAAGTAATGAATTAATAATAATAACTAATAATAATATTTAATAAAAACTTGTTATTATTATTATTTATTTGTTACGTTCCATTAGTTAAGATACGGAATTTGTTATTTTGGATAATTCATAACTTCAGATAATTTCCTATTTGTTACATTCACTAAGAGCCAAATTTAAAAGGAGATTCTAACACCTATAACTTAATAGTTAGTTATTATTCGTTAGTTAGTTATTATTTTGGATTTTCACATTTTCTAACTTTCAGATTTTCGTTCTTTACGAATTTTCGGATTTTCGTTCTTATTTTCGCATTTCCGAATTTTTGAATATCCGAATTTTTGGATTTCAAAATAAAATTTTTTCTGAAGTTACGAATTTATTTAAAATAACAAACTTTGATCATAACGAATGAGCTGAAAATGGAAAAAAAAAAAAAAAAACGAATGTCTACTCAACATTTAGCAATACGGCAGTGTTTTTTAGTGCTATCCGTCCACTGATTGAGTTTAGATAAAATGAGTACTTATTGAGTCTTTTAATTTAGCATTAAGTGGTGGACCTGCGCTCCTCTGAACCTACAGAGAACAGATGAGGATAAGATTCCGTATGCTTGCTCGTATGTCAATGCATGAACAGTCTATGAAGGATGATGTTCAATAGGAGCTGTTATTGTGAACTGCAAAAACACTCCAAATGACATGACCTCAAGGACATCGCCTGCAAAATGGAACATTCTGCCATCTATCAGATCCACTCGAATTCCCTCAAATCAAACATTATACAAGGAATCATTTCTGACATTTTAATTGAAACATTTGTCAAGAAACTTCTGCTGGTGAGCTGTCTACATATTTTAGTCCCATCTACTTCAGTTACATTATTAATGGAGTGTGTATGTGCTTACTTGTGCGTGATTCATGGCGAATCCACAGGGATATGATGGTGTTATTGCAAGTTATATTAATGACATGTGGGATGGCAAGAAACTCACCATGATACGTCCCTGGGTGGGAGTAAAGAGGGAAATGAAGTTTTATTTCACATTTTAGAGCTTGCTGTCGTCATACATTAGGATGGCATTTATTGCATTGTAAATAAAATACGCAAATGGTTGTCCTCAATAAGTATCAGGAACCTTTTTTCCCGGGCTGCAGCTGGTTTACAGGTATGGCCTTTAGACAGGAAGGTAAAGTATATGTACACTCAATCACCTATAAATCTCTTTTTTATAAGTCATTTTGAATCTTTTTTCAATCTGCAGCTTTTATTAAATCTGAAATTCAGTTTTACATTCAGTCTTGCACAGTTGCACAGCTCCTCTCCTGTTCTGAAATTGCTTACTGGATTTCACTGCACACTGTGAGCTTCTTTCAGTGTGCATTAGAAGCTACAGCAAGTCAGAGACAGCCCACTTCATTTCCTGGCTAAAGGATGTCCAGCATCACCTAGCCCTTCTCGCTCTAGTCTTAGGTTCCTTTCACACAGACAGCCAGGGGAGGTAAAAACAGGCAGTTGGCCAACATGCTTACCAGTGATCCATGTGCCTGGCTCCTAATTTACATGCCGGACGCATGGATTTCATTGGCTTTTTTTTGAAGCACATGATTAGAGCCTGAGGCTCTAATTGGCTTCAAAAAGGGTGGGCTAGGGGCACAGAGCGCTGCAACCTGAGCCCACTCAGTTGTGTGACATTAGAAAATGAATATTCCCAACCCTTAGGTTTTACTGTTACTATTTCATGTTTTATTTCCATACAGTGATTTGCCTTTCTCTTCGTATCTATTGAATATACTAGAGATACTACAAGGTTCGACATCATTGCTACCCTTCACATGGGAGTATTCCCTTGCTCCTGTGTACAGTGTGTTCCCATTTGGGGTACACGGAGTAAAGGGTTGACCTCCCTTAATATCAATGTTCTGTCATGTTGATCCTACGATTTTAATGACATCATACTCTGTTTATCATATGTTTTTTGGCAACTTGTACTATTGCTATCATATGTTGTATTGTTATGGATATTTTGCGAATGTAACTTTTTTATTCTGTAATTTGCATATTTCCGTCAAATAAAAATTATTGAATTAAAAAAACAAAAAATTCCAATCGTCTGAAAATCCAAATGAAAAAAAAAAAAAAAGAAAATGAATATTCCCTAATGTCTTCCTGTTTCTCCTCCCGGCAAATCACTAAGTGGGCCCATTGGCAGTGAGTACTAAGTCATGCACATCAGCCAGGAACCTCCTACTGGGCTGTTTCTGGAAAAAGAATATTCATCATAGCTCAACCTAGTTGTAATTCACCCACTGTCCTGTGGTACCAGTGACACTTACTGGCAACAGTGGTAAATGCACAACACAGTCAAGTTTAGAACAGAACCAAATAAACTATGTACATTCAATCTCGGCTGTTTACAGCTCAGCCAAAAACTAAATTTACATTATCACCCCTTTTTTGGGAACAGGGGGCTACACTAGTTTTAGCTCAGGGCCCAATAACCAACATTAGCTAGAGTCAGATTAGGCATCAGATGGCCATCTAGGTAGTTAGAGGTTCAGTTGCATGACAGATTAGAAGCTACTAGGGACTAAGATGCAGATAGGCTGACTCTGAGTTCCAGTGTCAAACCCCATTTTCTGCTGGTGAGAAGCTACATTCCAGGCTGTTTGGGTGACGGTTGCTGCATCTTGATCATCTATAGGGGGCCACAGTAATTGGGTTTTGCTGCAACATTTATCTGGATGGTATCTTTATTAATAACTATATACCCAAGTACAGATGCACAATTTCACCAGTAATCCTATTGGTCCCTTAGTTAATATTATCTGTTTGTACATTGTATGAATGTAATAATCTTTACCCTTCATTACTCTTCCATTTAGCAAAGGTTCTGCTTCTCTTATTTGCCAACAGGTTCAGAGCAATATTCTATTTGAGAATAGCCATTTCTCATAACCCCCTTCCCCCAAAGAAAGGGTACATTCCTTAAGGGTAAACAACTTCTAAAGGGAGGCAGACACTGCAACTTTCCTAATTAGAAAACTGAAAGTGCACCAGTTGGTTATAATATGTGCAAAACCTTCCATTACGAATCAGTCTTGCACGGACTCTGCTGCAAAGTTTTCTTTTTAATTCCTTGCAATGTACAAAGATTTCCTTGCAAATAAAAAAAAAAGAATACTTATCTGTCCTGCTTCCCTCGCTGCTGAACTTTACAGACTTGAAGTACTAAGCTTGTAGGCAGTAGTGATGGACGAACTTCCGACGGGACGTTTCGCGAACGCGAAACGCGAACGGACACAAACGTTCGCGAAAACGACCGTTCGCCGCGGGCTCCATTGACTTCAATGGGAGGCGAATTTCGCAAACCTTTAGGTCGAATTTGCGGCCACGGGGTAATTATTAGGGGGTAGCACGTAGTCCCACCACCTGGACAATAGCATAATACATGTATGAGGTGAATTTGGGATCGATAACTACAAGCATTTTTTTTTTATTTGGGAAATTGTTCTGACAATTCAGGACTATGGAGCTAATGAAGGCAATGGAGGAGAGGGAAGGTCAGGGACCAGGGTAGGCAAACAAGAGGGTGCAGGAGATACAGAGCACTGACAGCAGCACCGTAATACAGAGCACTGACATCAGCACCGTGACATACAGCGCTGACAGCAGCTCCGTGACATACAGCGCTGACAGCAGCTCCGTGACATACAGCGCTGACAGCAGCTCCGTGACATACAGCGCTGACAGCAGCTCCGTGACATACAGCGCTGACAGCAGCTCCGTGACATACAGCGCTGACAGCAGCACCGTGACATACAGCGCTGACAGCAGCTCCGTGACATACAGCGCTGACAGCAGCTCCGTGACATACAGCGCTGACAGCAGCTCCGTGACATACAGCACTGACAGCAGCTCCGTGACATACAGCGCTGACAGCAGCTCCGTGACATACAGCGCTGACAGCAGCACCGTGACATACAGCGCTGACAGCAGCTCCGTGACATACAGCGCTGACAGCAGCTCCGTGACATACAGCGCTGACAGCAGCTCCGTGACATACAGCGCTGACAGCAGCTCCGTGACATACAGCGCTGACAGCAGCTCCGTGACATACAGCGCTGACAGCAGCTCCGTGACATACAGCGCTGACAGCAGCTCCGTGACATACAGCGCTGACAGCAGCTCCGTGACATACAGCGCTGACAGCAGCTCCGTGACATACAGCGCTGACAGCAGCTCCGTGACATACAGCGCTGACAGCAGCACCGTAAGCAGCCCCAGGAGGAAGTCAGCACAGCACAGGGATGGTGTGATCCCCTCATAATAAGAACCCCCAGGAGGAAGTCAGCACAGCACAGGGATGGTGGGAGCCCCTCATAATAAGAACACCCAGGAGGAAGTCAGCACAGCACAGGGATGGTGGGAACCCCTCATAATAAGCAGCCCCAGTAGAAATATGACACCGCTCAACCTCTTCAAAGAGGAGGGTAGGGGCATATAGTACGGTGTGCTTTTTTGGGTCAGGGAAGTGAGCCAAATGAATTAAGAAGGTCTGTGTGCTTGATTCCAAAAATTGTTTATAGACATATACATGGTCTACTGATCACATGTGTTGAATTCCTCCGAGATCCATGCCTCATTCATTTTTAGAAATGTGAGGTAGTTAACACTGTGGTGAGCTAGGCGAGTACGCTTATCGGTCACAATCCCCCCTGCTGCGCTGAACGTCCTTTCGGACAGGACACTGGATGAGGGGCAAGCCAACAGTTCGATTGCAAATTGGGCAAGCTCTGGCCAGAGGTCAAGCCTGCCCACCCAGTAGTCTAGGGGTTCATCACTCCTCAGAGCGTCCACATCGGCCGTTAACCCAATGTAGTCGGACACCTGACGGTCTAGGCGTTCCCTGATGCTGGATCCGGATGACACCTGTCGATGGGTCGGCTGAAAGAATGACCTCATATCCGAAGTCACCAACACATCTTCAAACCGGCCTCTTCTTGCAGGCGCTGTTGGATTGGTACCCGCAAATCCTTCTCTGGGAGTGGGAATTGCTCCTCTGCCAGCGCACGCAAAAGCAGAATGCAGCATTTCTCGAAGCAAGGCCTGGAAGTGCTGCATTCTGACAGCCCTCTGCGACGGCGGTAACATTTCCGCCATTTTGTGTTTGTACCGGGGGTCTAAGTACGTTGCCACCCAGTACTGGTCCTTGACCCTCATGCTTTTTATACGGGGGTCCCTATTAAAACACTGGAGCATGAAGGCCCCCATTTGCACTAAAGTGGAAGCGGTGTGGTGGCCTGGCTCCTGCTCATCATCCAGGATAATGTCGTCCTCTTCATTCTCCTCTCCCCATCCTCGCACAACAGGGATCCCAGAAAGGTTTAAAGCATGCTCTTCTTGCTCCTGCTCATCCGCCCCGGCACCATCCTCCTCTGACTCCTCATCAGACTCCTGTTGTTGACTTGTCTCAGATAGAGTAGCCCCCCCTGGGAATTCATCCAGCATTGCGACTTCCTCATCTTCCCGCTCCTGCTCCTCCACAGCCTGATCAATGACACGACGCAATGCACGCTCCAGAAAGAAGGCATAAGGTACCATGTCACTGATGGCGCCATGGCTGCGACTGACCAGTTTGGTGATCTCCTCAAATGGCCGCAGAAGTCTGCATGTGTCGCGCATGAGCAGCCACTGGCGCGGTGAAAAAAAACCCAGCTCCCCAGAACCGTTTCTTTCGCAGAGTTCATACAGGTAGACGTTAACTGCACGTTTCTGCTGGAGCAGCCTATCAAGCATATAGAAGGTTGAGTTCCATCGCGTCGGGCAATCGCAAATAAGACGTCTGACCGGCAGATGGTGTCGCCGCTGAATGTCAGCAAGGCGAGCCATGGCCGTGTAAGATCTTCTGAAATGGGCCGAGATTTTCCTTGCCTGCCGCAAGATGTCCTGGACCCCAGGGTATTTGACAAGGAATCGCTGCACGACCAAGTTTAAGACGTGTGCCATGCACGGCACGTGCGTGATTTTGCCCTGTTTCAATGCGCTAAGCAGATTGGCACCGTTGTCACACACCACTTTACCAACTGTCAAATTGAGCGGTGTTAGCCACTCATCTGCCTGTGAACGCAAAGCTGAAAGGAGTGCCGGGCCAGTGTGGCTCTTTGCTTCCAGGCACAACAGACGCAGCACGGCATGGCAACGTCTCACCTGGCATGTGGAATAGGTTCTGGGGAGCTTGGGCGGTGCAGTGGAAGAGACGCTAGCAGCGGAAAAGGAGGAGGCAGCTGAGGAGGAGAGGGAGGAGGATGGAGTAGGAGGAGGAGAAGAAGAGTCAGGCCTGCATGCAATCCGTGGCGGTAAAACCAAATCTACACGGGTGCCACGGGTTACATGCTTGACGGCCGTCAGAAGGTTCACCCAGTGGGCAGTAAAACTGATATACCTTCCCTGCCCGTGTTTGCTAGACCACGTGTCTGTGGTCAGATGTATCTTGGCACCGACACTGTGTGCCAGAGATACATTCACTTGCCGCTGAACATGGCCATATAGCTCTGGGATGCCCTTCTCTGAGAAATACTTCCTTCCTGGGACCTTCCATTGTGGTGTTCCAATGGCCACAAATTTGCGAAAGGCCTCCGAGTCCACCAGTTTATATGGCAGTAGTTGGCGGGCTATGAGTTCTGACAAGCCAGCCGCCAACCGTTGGGCAAGAGGGTTATCCGGCGTCATCATTTTTTTACGCTCAAACATTAGGCCCACGGAAGCCTGCCTTTTTGCAGAAAAATGTGAGCTTGGCGTGATGGAAGGTGGAGTGGAGGACAATTGTGAGGAGAGAGGAGAAGGAGAAGTAGAAGACGAGGCTGGACGGTGAGAGCCTGCAGTGTGGCTTTGTGTGTTCCGTTGCTCCCACTGGGCTCGGTGATGGCTGCTCATGTGCCTTCTTAAGGCGGTCGTCCCTAGGTGAGTATTGGGCTTACCGCGACTAACGCGTTGACTGCAAAGATTGCAGATGGCAACGCTATTGTCAGCAGCGGACACGTTAAAAAAAGCCCACACTGCGGAGCCATGTGCCGGTGTCCTGGGAGCGCCAGATGTGACCGTACATGGTCGATGACTCGCTCCTGATACATTTGCAGTCTGCTTTGTCCCTGCTGTGCAATGTAAGTCATTGCTGCTTCTCCTCCCTATCTGCTGGTCCATATCTCCCTCTGAACTCCCCTCCTCTTCCTCTCTTGTGGGCACCCACGTGACATCACTAGACACGTCATCATCAACGTCACCTTCCCCACCGCTATAAGTAGAGTAGGCAGCAACACCGGGGACCAACCTCCTCCTTGGGCTGATCTGGGTACTGGCGTCAGACTGCTGAGTAGCGCTTGTTGCTACCTCCTCTTCCTGATCCAATACCAAGAGTGGCTGCGCATCAGAAATGTCCTCTTGATATGGATCGGAAAATAATTCCAGTGACTCAAGCGGAAGGTATGTGGTGGTGGTGGTGGTGGTCGTGTTGTTGGTGGTAGTGTCTTTGGGGGTGCACATAGCAGAGAGTGAAGAAGAGGGTGCAGATCGAGAGGATGAGGAGGGTGCAGAAGAGTAAGGCTGAGCGAGCCACTCAACCAAGTCTGGTGCATCCTTTAAAGTAATTGAACGCACCTTCTGCAACTTCCCACTTTGGCTCAAGCCTGTTGCTCCTGCCCTACCCCTACCACCCCTGCGGAAGGGCCTGCCTCTTCCTCTGCATGTCATTTTTTAAATGACCCTGTGACAAAACTCTTAGTCCCTATACCGCTGAAGGACTGCTGCAGTATAGGTGAGCGGTCAGCAGTGGTGCACGTCAACCCTATCTATTGTGGACCTATAGCGGTCCTTACAGAACAGCAGACTGTACCGCACTCAAGCCTATGTACCGTAGCACCCTATACCAAGTTACCAGTCCTTATAAGAACTTTTGTGGACCAAGCAGGTTGTGTATTAGTGTTTAGCAGACTGTACGTCAGTCCCTATACCGCTGAAGGACTGCTGCAGTATAGGGCAGCGGTCAGCAGTGGTGCACGTCAACCCTATCTATTGTGGACCGATAGCGGTCCTTACAGAACAGCAGACTGTACCGCACTCAAGCCTATGTACCGTAGCACCCTATACCAAGTTACCAGTCCTTATAAGAACTTTTGTGGACCAAGCAGGTTGTGTATTAGTGTTTAGCAGACTGTACGTCAGTCCCTATACCGCTGAAGGACTGCTGCAGTATAGGGCAGCGGTCAGCAGTGGTGCACGTCAACCCTATCTATTGTGGACCGATAGCGGTCCTTACAGAACAGCAGACTGTACCGCACTCAAGCCTATGTACCGTAGCACCCTATACCAAGTTACCAGTCCTTATAAGAACTTTTGTGGAACAAGCAGGTTGTGTGTTAGTGATTAGCAGACTGTACGTCAGTCCCTATACCGCTGAAGGACTGCTGCAGTATAGGTGAGCGGTCAGCAGTGGTGCACGTCAACCCTATCTATTGTGGACCGATAGCGGTCCTTACAGAACAGCAGACTGTACCGCACTCAAGCCTATGTACCGTAGCACCCTATACCAAGTTACCAGTCCTTATAAGAACTTTTGTGGAACAAGCAGGTTGTGTGTTAGTGATTAGCAGACTGTACGTCAGTCCCTATACCGCTGAAGGACTGCTGCAGTATAGGTGAGCGGTCAGCAGTGGTGCACGTCAACCCTATCTATTGTGGACCGATAGCGGTCCTTACAGAACAGCAGACTGTACCGCACTCAAGCCTATGTACCGTAGCACCCTATACCAAGTTACCAGTCCTTATAAGAACTTTTGTGGACCAAGCAGGTTGTGTATTAGTGTTTAGCAGACTGTACGTCAGTCCCTATACCGCTGAAGGACTGCTGCAGTATAGGGCAGCGGTCAGCAGTGGTGCACGTCAACCCTATCTATTGTGGACCGATAGCGGTCCTTACAGAACAGCAGACTGTACCGCACTCAAGCCTATGTACCGTAGCACCCTATACCAAGTTACCAGTCCTTATAAGAACTTTTGTGGAACAAGCAGGTTGTGTGTTAGTGATTAGCAGACTGTACGTCAGTCCCTATACCGCTGAAGGACTGCTGCAGTATAGGGCAGCGGTCAGCAGTGGTGCACGTCAACCCTATCTATTGTGGACCGATAGCGGTCCTTACAGAACAGCAGACTGTACCGCACTCAAGCCTATGTACCGTAGCACCCTATACCAAGTTACCAGTCCTTATAAGAACTTTTGTGGAACAAGCAGGTTGTGTGTTAGTGATTAGCAGACTGTACGTCAGTCCCTATACCGCTGAAGGACTGCTGCAGTATAGGTGAGCGGTCAGCAGTGGTGCACGTCAACCCTATCTATTGTGGACCGATAGCGGTCCTTACAGAACAGCAGACTGTACCGCACTCAAGCCTATGTACCGTAGCACCCTATACCAAGTTACCAGTCCTTATAAGAACTTTTGTGGACCAAGCAGGTTGTGTATTAGTGTTTAGCAGACTGTACGTCAGTCCCTATACCGCTGAAGGACTGCTGCAGTATAGGGCAGCGGTCAGCAGTGGTGCACGTCAACCCTATCTATTGTGGACCGATAGCGGTCCTTACAGAACAGCAGACTGTACCGCACTCAAGCCTATGTACCGTAGCACCCTATACCAAGTTACCAGTCCTTATAAGAACTTTTGTGGACCAAGCAGGTTGTGTATTAGTGTTTAGCAGACTGTACGTCAGTCCCTATACCGCTGAAGGACTGCTGCAGTATAGGGCAGCGGTCAGCAGTGGTGCACGTCAACCCTATCTATTGTGGACCGATAGCGGTCCTTACAGAACAGCAGACTGTACCGCACTCAAGCCTATGTACCGTAGCACCCTATACCAAGTTACCAGTCCTTATAAGAACTTTTGTGGACCAAGCAGGTTGTGTATTAGTGTTTAGCAGACTGTACGTCAGTCCCTATACCGCTGAAGGACTGCTGCAGTATAGGGCAGCGGTCAGCAGTGGTGCACGTCAACCCTATCTATTGTGGACCGATAGCGGTCCTTACAGAACAGCAGACTGTACCGCACTCAAGCCTATGTACCGTAGCACCCTATACCAAGTTACCAGTCCTTATAAGAACTTTTGTGGAACAAGCAGGTTGTGTGTTAGTGATTAGCAGACTGTACGTCAGTCCCTATACCGCTGAAGGACTGCTGCAGTATAGGTGAGCGGTCAGCAGTGGTGCACGTCAACCCTATCTATTGTGGACCGATAGCGGTCCTTACAGAACAGCAGACTGTACCGCACTCAAGCCTATGTACCGTAGCACCCTATACCAAGTTACCAGTCCTTATAAGAACTTTTGTGGACCAAGCAGGTTGTGTATTAGTGTTTAGCAGACTGTACGTCAGTCCCTATACCGCTGAAGGACTGCTGCAGTATAGGGCAGCGGTCAGCAGTGGTGCACGTCAACCCTATCTATTGTGGACCGATAGCGGTCCTTACAGAACAGCAGACTGTACCGCACTCAAGCCTATGTACCGTAGCACCCTATACCAAGTTACCAGTCCTTATAAGAACTTTTGTGGACCAAGCAGGTTGTGTGTTAGTGTTTAGCAGACTGTACGTCAGTCCCTATACCGCTGAAGGACTGCTGCAGTATAGGGCAGCGGTCAGCAGTGGTGCACGTCAACCCTATCTATTGTGGACCGATAGCGGTCCTTACAGAACAGCAGACTGTACCGCACTCAAGCCTATGTACCGTAGCACCCTATACCAAGTTACCAGTCCTTATAAGAACTTTTGTGGAACAAGCAGGTTGTGTGTTAGTGATTAGCAGACTGTACGTCAGTCCCTATACCGCTGAAGGACTGCTGCAGTATAGGTGAGCGGTCAGCAGTGGTGCACGTCAACCCTATCTATTGTGGACCGATAGCGGTCCTTACAGAACAGCAGACTGTACCGCACTCAAGCCTATGTACCGTAGCACCCTATACCAAGTTACCAGTCCTTATAAGAACTTTTGTGGACCAAGCAGGTTGTGTATTAGTGTTTAGCAGACTGTACGTCAGTCCCTATACCGCTGAAGGACTGCTGCAGTATAGGGCAGCGGTCAGCAGTGGTGCACGTCAACCCTATCTATTGTGGACCGATAGCGGTCCTTACAGAACAGCAGACTGTACCGCACTCAAGCCTATGTACCGTAGCACCCTATACCAAGTTACCAGTCCTTATAAGAACTTTTGTGGACCAAGCAGGTTGTGTATTAGTGTTTAGCAGACTGTACGTCAGTCCCTATACCGCTGAAGGACTGCTGCAGTATAGGGCAGCGGTCAGCAGTGGTGCACGTCAACCCTATCTATTGTGGACCGATAGCGGTCCTTACAGAACAGCAGACTGTACCGCACTCAAGCCTATGTACCGTAGCACCCTATACCAAGTTACCAGTCCTTATAAGAACTTTTGTGGAACAAGCAGGTTGTGTGTTAGTGATTAGCAGACTGTACGTCAGTCCCTATACCGCTGAAGGACTGCTGCAGTATAGGGCAGCGGTCAGCAGTGGTGCACGTCAACCCTATCTATTGTGGACCGATAGCGGTCCTTACAGAACAGCAGACTGTACCGCACTCAAGCCTATGTACCGTAGCACCCTATACCAAGTTACCAGTCCTTATAAGAACTTTTGTGGAACAAGTGAGTTGTGAATGTTTAGCAGACTGCAGCAGAAGGGCAGCAGTCAAGTATAATATCCTTTCTATATTTGGAAGAAAGAATATTATACATGTACAAGCCTATTACTGTACCACTGATACCAGTCCTGAAAAGAACCTTTGTGGAACTAATAATAACAGCAAGTCTTTAAAATTACCCTCACTGCCTGACAACACTGCTTCCTTCCTGTCCCTATACAAATTGGCAAAAAAAGAGAACGATTAGTGGTTACTGGAACAGCTCTTTTGTGGACCTTGATAGTAACAGCTAATGATGATGATGATGATGATGATGATGAAAGACTAATCTGGCTGTCCCTGTAGCATACACCGTCCTTTCCCTTTCTCTAAACTAACAAAAGACACTCAGGCTGCTGCAAGAATCAGCAGCACAGCAAACCTATCAACACCTAACACCTATACCAGTCCTGAAAAGAACTTTTGTGTACCAAATAGCTAGTGGTTTATCTCTCCCTACTCCACACAGGAACCTGTCCCTATCTTAACAGAAGAAAGAATGTAAAATGGCCACCGGATCGGGTGTATTTATAGGTTAGGGGGAATGTACAAGTGTCCATGTGCTGTCATGTCTCAATTGGCTGTCCTGTATCACATGATAAACGTGTCACCAAAGGTTAAAGTTCTTGTATACATTAAACACGTAAGTCCGCCGCGGCGAACGACGGAAAAAGGCGTTCGAACGTGCGGACCGCGAATGTCGGAAATTCGCCGCGAAACGACCGCCGGGCGAACCGTTCGGCCATCACTAGTAGGCAGGGCCTAATCAGTGTTCCTGATGATTGTGCGGAATCACCACATGGAGTTACTGTATCTAAACTTTGTTTATATTCAAGAAATTGAATAGGCACAAAATAATTATAGTAATGGTACTATATTTGTTGTAGAGTCAGACCATACAGTTCTTTAGGCAGAGAAAGTAATGTTTATTAGACACGTGAAATTTGTTATGTTCCAAATTAGTTTTTTAACGAAATTTGACAAATTCATTAATTTGGAAATATTAGAATTAGCACCCATTTAATGAATTTTTCAGAAAATTCGTAAATTAGAAAATTCAAAAGTTCAAAAATCTGAAAATGCAAAAATCAGAAGATTTCAAAATCCAAAAATTCAAAAGAACAGAAATTTGAAAATAAGAAAGAAAATCCAAAAATTCGAAAACCCAAAATAATAACTATTTAACTAAAAATAATTAAAAATAAAATATGTTGCGCTAGAGATTCTTGGTATCAGTTGATTCAATAAAACATCAGCAGCCAGCACAATATTGAAGAAAGCCAATAAAAATCATATATAGTTAAGGTGTAGCACTTAAATAATAATCCAAAAAAGACTCAGTGCAGGACCGAATGTTCAATGGTAGTTCAATCTGTGTTAGGTAGGGGCATAGAAAGATCCATCACCAGCACCCAACAATACAGCTGCTTACCCCATGTAATGGACAGTGGCAATCATGACGATCATCAATGTGATTTCAATTGTTTTATCTGAATAAATACTGTCCTGATGTATAGCGCAATGAGGTTTATCTCCCTTTGTCTACATGGGATGACACATATGTGGTGATTATCGCTGGAGTGTAATTTTGAACAAAGAGATATACCTGGGTCTGCTGCATCCACTATCTGATCTGCTGCCATTAAGTGTATGAAGATTGATGGACTTCCTTCTTACCTTACTATACCTGATACATGCTGATGTGACCTTTGTGATGAAGGTCCACTACATAGGGTAAGCAGCTGTATTGTTGGGTGCTGGTGACGGGTCTTTCTATCCCCTGCCTAACAGATTGAACTAGCATTGAACATTCCTGGACTTAGTCTTTTTTGAATTATTATTTAAGCTCTGCACCTTAACTATATATAACTAATAATAATAATACCTATTACTATTTAATTATAGGTACAGTGGTACCTTGAATTATGAGCATAACTTGTTCCAGAAGAATGCTTGTAATCCCAAGCACTAAAGTATATCAAAGCAAGTTTCCCCATAGGAGTCAATGGAAACTCAGATGATTCCTTCCAGTGGCACTGCTAGTGTATGCAGTAACGCATGTGGCCAAAGGTGGGGAGGGCGCCAAAGTCACTTGGAGACCGCTCAGAGCTGCTCGGATGCACTTGGAGACACTCAAGAACGTAGTGTTTCTGAGTGTCTCAGCGCAGCTCGGAGCAGCTCGAGCAGCTCCAAATGTTACCGGTGCCCCTGCACCTCTGGCCAAATGCGGTACTGCACACCCCAGAGGCTTAAATCCTGCTTGTCTTGTGAGACAACGCTCACAAACCGAGTCAGAATATTTAAAAATGAATAGCTTTAATTAATACTATAAAAAAAATTCTGTGCACCACTAAAATGCTCGGGTTTGACTTGAAGAAAATTTGACAACCCTACTCCCCAAGATGGCCACCTGAATCCCATAAGAGGGGACAGAATAGTCCTCTATGATCTCCTGCTGACCTGAAGGAATGGCACAGTGCCACTCAGGGACCA
Source organism: Lithobates pipiens (assembly GCF_037356315.1). Classification (NCBI taxonomy): domain Eukaryota; kingdom Metazoa; phylum Chordata; class Amphibia; order Anura; family Ranidae; genus Lithobates; species Lithobates pipiens. The sequence continues at coordinate 288,901,021 of NW_027507785.1, forward strand.
GTAAAAAGAACCACAGAGCGTGGTGAGGGACCAGGAATCCGACACAAGCGGAAATTCTTCAGCAAGCTTCAAGAGAACAAAGATTACCAGCATGGGTAGCAGGACAGCAGTACAGTCATCTTTGTAAAAGTTATTAGATGCCTGGACATATTACATCTTTACATTACTTACAATGCATTCCAATAACATGAAAAACTATATTTGAGGTCAGGTCCGCTTTAACATGTTCATTATATGACCTACAGAGATTTCCAGTCATATGACTCCTCTCCACACGCACGCACCGATATGAATGAAATAATTATTTTGATAGAAGAAAGACATCTGGGTGAAAGGAAAAGTCTTGTGTATCGCTATGCATGGCAAACGGATTTAGACAGTAATTATGTATTGTGCTGAATCAGCCTATGCTCTAGATTTAATAGTTAATACTTTAAATCTTAGCAGTAATAATTCAGGATGATGAATCCCCCGTGCCGGCGTCAGGATTCTTGCGTTACAATACCTTATCCTCGATGTTTATAGAAAGTATTTTCTTTGCGGAATCTATAAGACGTGGGGCAAACGCAAGAGCTACTCCATCATAGTCCCAGAATCCCTTGTAATATTATGAACCTTAGTATGTTGAGTGGAAAGAATACTATACAAAGTATAAAAAAATGAACCCATAATTGGACTTAAATATTTGTTATCCCAACACTTCAGATTCCTGATATGTGCCTGCTGTACTATATACTTGTATGAGAAAGTCTACTGATCTCTTTGTATTGCTTCCTTTGTGCGCTCTCCTATTAAAAACGTTTTTTTGGATATTTATTATAGTAAAAAGTAAAAAATATGTATTTTTTTCAAAATTGTCTCGGTGACAGTGGGCCCCTAGAGGGATCAGCTTTATAGGTAAGTCTATCATAATGTGCTAGTGTGAGGTACATTATCCTTTTTTCAACAGAGCAAGTTGTCCAACAAATGTGGTAGTTTTAAGGTTGAGACAAACCATTTAACACTGGCGGGATTGACAGAGGTGTGCAATCAGTTATGACTACCTCAATAGTCTTTAAACCAGCACTCAACATGGAGGGGTGGGTGCTTTGCCCCCATGTTGATTGGAACAAGGGCCTCTTTCCAACAACCCTTGGGGTCTGCGGGCGGAATCTGGAAGCTACCTTTAACAAGGGGGTCCCCAGATGCCGGCCTCCCCCCCTATGTGAATGAGTATGGGGTACATTATACCCTTACCCATTCACCAAAAAAAAGTAGTGTAGTGTGAAAAAATAGAGTAGACAGTTTTTGACAAGTCTTTTATTAAAAATATCTTCTTCCCCTGGTCTTCCTCCATCTTCTTCCGTATCTTCCTCCTCCGGGCTTCCCATTCTCCCGCTGCTTCTTCTTCTGCTCTTCTTCTTTCTTCTGTCTTCTTTGTCTGGTGTTCTCCTTCCTCTGCCGCTGACGACCCTCCTCCAATGCTGAGTCCCACACCCGCCAATGACCCTCCTCCAATGCTGCGTCCCGCTGATCTGTCTGTGCCGATGTCATTAATGTCTTAGATAATGATAGGGGCGTGACCATCGGATGACTTCACCCGGAGGCCCTGCCCCTTGTGACGTCACCGCCCGGGGCATGATGGGTTTGTGACACCTAAGGAGCGGGGCCTCCAGATGACATCATCTGGTGGCCACACCCCATAACTATCTAAGACACGCTTGAGATTGGCGCATACAGATCAGCGGGACTCAGCATCGGTGGAGGGTCGGCGGTGGCATAGGAAGGAGAACACTGGACAAACAAAACAGGAGAAAGAATAAGAGCGGAAGAAGGAGCAGTGGGAGAAGGAGAAGCCTGGAGGAGGAAGATACAGGAGAAGATGGAGGAAGACCGGAGGAAGAAGCGGGACAGAAGATATTTTTAATAAAAGACTTGTCAAAAACTGTCTACTGTATTTTTTCACACTACACTACTTTTTTTTGGTGAATGGGTACGGGTACAGTGTACCCCATACTCATTCACATATAGGGGAGGCCGGCTCTATTGGCCGGGGGGGAGCCAATCAGCAGACCCAGCAAACTCGATGTCCACCAGCCACCTGTGATCGTTCTCTGCAGAGATAGAATGAGGATCTGCCTGTGTAAACAAGGCAGATCTCCGTTCTGTCAGGCGATGACACAGAGATCTGGTCTTTCTGCTATGCATGTTGTCCCAAGCAGCCCATCCCCCATACAGTTAGTAACCACACCCAGGGAACACAGGTAACCCCTTGATCGCCCCGATGTCAACCCCTTTCCTGCCAGTGTCATTAGTACAATGTCAGTGCATATGTTTAGCACTGATCACTGTGATAATGTCACTGATTCCCAGAAAAGCGTCAGTTAGGTGTTCAATCTGTCTTCCGCAATGTCGAAGTCCCGCTAAAAATCACTGATCACCGTCATTACTAGTAAAAAATAAATAAATATTAAAAAATGCCATAAATCTAGCCCCTATTTTGTTGACGCTATAACTTTTGTGCAAACCAATGTCCGCTTATTGGGGATTTTTCTTACCAAAAATATGTAGCAGAATACATATTGCCTAAATTGATTAAGAAATTCGATTTATTTTTTATTTTTTTATTGGGTATGTTTTATAGCAGAAAATAAAAAATATTTTTTTTTTCAAAATTGTTGCTCTTTTTTTGTTTACAGCGCAAAAAATAAAAACCACAGAGATGATCAAATACCTCCAAAAGAAAGCTCTATTTGTGGGGAAAAAAAGTACCTCCATTTTATTTGGGTACAGCATCGCACACCCGCGCAATTGTCATTTAAAATTATGCAGTGCCATATCGCAAAAAATGGCCTGGTCATTAAGGGGGTAAATCCTTTCCGGTCCTTAAGTGGTTAATAGTGACCCCTCCAGAAACATACTCACTTGAACTTCATTTCCCTCAGTTCAGCCAATGTGAAAGGAAAAAATGCTTGTGTATGGGCATTAAAGTGTTACTAAACTCAGGACCCTGCATTTACTATACCTGGTCTCCCACAGTACACAGAACATGGAAACAAGGCCTTCTTTGATATTAATTGATATATAAAATTATTGGGCCCCTCCCCCCATGCAATGTCACTCTCCACCTGCTCTGAAACATACAATAAATAGCAGCTAGACTTAAAATCAATTTACTGTATCAGATCAGGCAGCAATTGCGATTGGTTGCCAGCAGTTACAGCATATCATTACTGCTTACTGACTGGTTGCTAGAGGTTACAGCACACATTACGGCTCACTGATTAGTTGCTAGAGGTTACAGAAAATGATTTCTGCTCATTGATTGGTTGCTAGAGATTACTGTACAGTATTACTGCTAGAGGTTACAGCACATCATCTCCTCACTGCAGGGGGGCATGATATACATATGAATTCCGCCTTTATTTACATTTTAATGCTGCCAGCTGCAGCTATTTACATATGAATGCCGGTTATTTACATGTAAACACAGGGTCTACAGGTGAGTCATCTGTATACAACAATAAGGCAGAGCTGGGCAGCATTATTACCAGCACTTCACATTGAGATATTGGGACACAGCACAAGACTAAGCCCTTGTACACACGATCGGAGATTCCGACGGAATGTGTCTGATCAGAGTATTTTGTCGGATATTCCGACTGTGTGTGGTCTGCATCGGACTGTTTCCGTCTGAATATCCGTCAGACCAAATTTTCCAATATGCCGGAAATATTTTCCGACAAAATGCTCCAATCGGACATACTCTGATCATGTATAGAGAATTCCGATCAGACAAAGTGCCACGCATGCTCAGATCAAATTCCTACATCAAAGCTATTGGCTACTAGCCTGAACATAGTCTCGTCGTAACGAAATAACGTCATCACGTTCTGAACGATCGGATTTTCCGACAACTTCGTCCGACCGCGTGTACACAACAGTTTGGGACAAAATCCGTTGGACAAAATCCGACGGACAAAATCCGACGGATTTGGTTGACGGAATCTCCGACAGTGTGTACAAGGGCTTAAACTTCAAAGGACAAGTGAATTTAAACTGGGATAGTTGGCAAGTATGAGGCAGCTACTTTGGGCCCCACAATAATGACAGGGCCCAGAGCAGCTGCCCCTTTTGCCCTGCCTTAAAGATGGCCCTGCATGGAATTTATTTCTTCAACAATATATAGCAGTTTATTGACTTCTATCAGTGTCTGGTTAAAACTTGTAGGAGGAATCTTCATACTGTCCTGGCTGTCCTACAGTATAAGGATGCAGGACCCCTGACCCTCTGTCTGGACAGTGCTGATTGGCCCTGTGTTGATCACATGCACCCTCCCAGGAAAAAAATAATAAAACTCTTGACATACACACCAAACTGAGCATGTGCCAACTGACTCCACTAATTCTGTCTTATGCGGACATGTATTGTGGACAATGCAAGAAGGGGAGGATCTGTGCATACAGGATCAAACAACCTTTTTACACAAAGCAGAGGATTAACCCTTTAGGTGCCACAGTCAGTATAACAAGCATGCTTTACTGCATATACAGACTGATTTTACTGTTGTGGGTTTAGTAACAATTTAAGTGACTGACTCACTTTTGAAATGGCAGCGTTGGTGTTTGCTGACAGTTGGCTCAGGCACCTAGTGTTGTCATATGGTAGAGAGGAGAGAGTCCTCAGCCCTGTGTAGGCTCATACCTCCCAACTTTTTGAGATGGAAACGAGGGACACCTATCAGCAAAAGTATTCAAGCATAGGACACACCCCTTGTCACGCCCACTTAAAGGAGAATTGCACAAAAAAACAAGTGCTTTTTTTACCACTATTACCACTACTATTCCTTTATATTGGCTTTTGGAATTTACAAATGCAGCAATTAAGAAATCAGATGAAAATTTTAGCGCTGGAAAACACTTTTTTGATAGATAAAAAGTGCATTTTATATACATCTATATGGATCAGACCAAAATGAGGGACAAATGAGTAGGAATGAGGGAGAGAGTGGCATTGCTCCAAATCAGGGGCAGTCCTTCGAAAACAGGGGCAGTTGGGAGCCATGTCAGCTCCAGCTCATACCGCTTCCTCTGTTCTTTCAGAGGTGAAACAGACAAGCAGACAAGTACACGTAGGGGGTAAATGCAGCTTGTGGGATCACCATTAAAGTGCATCATGTTACTTTTTTCTTTTTTTTTGGCATATGAAGCATCCCCTTACACCCTGAGGGTGGTTAGGGACCCCCTAAGAGGTTCAGTGAGCTAGCATTTCACCTCAGGGCAGAATCCTTACTCTTTATGGGGTGGAGGAAATTGGGTGACAGAAAGTTTAACAGTGTTTATTTTAGCAAATAAACTCAGAGAAGGAAGGATTAGGACACAGCATATCCAAAAAGATCGCACATGCAGACGCCAAATCCTGCTTACATTCAATAAAGATAAAGGAAACTTGCACTAAAGGAGCCAACAGACATTCTGCAATGCCCACCAGCAGTAGCGTCTTCCCAGTTTCCCCAGTACATTCTTCAGCAGACACCGCTGGTCTAGATCTCAGCTTCACTCATACTGGATATAACCTCCAGCAAGGCAGTGCAAGGAATAATTGGAGTTGGAGTCAGGGAACTTCAGACCGGAAGGTGTGATCTTTAGAGGGACTTAGCAAACCCTTGGGGGACCATTTAATAGTATTGAGAACTTGGACTTTACTGGAACGGATCAATGGAGGGTGCTTGCCATGAAAAAGAGAGCAGCTTGGAAAGAAGATAGAAAAGGAGAACTTTGTCATGTACTGTTATGCCACTATTAGGAACTGTTGTCATTATCCTGTGGCCTGATCAGTATCACATGTAAAGATATGTGTGTTTGGAACATGTAAGCAATAATCCTGTTTTAGCCCTTGTACACGCTATTGGACATTCCGACAACAAAATCCAGAATAAAAGTGGCGGTGGCTGGGGGACTGAGGGGCCCAATGGTGGGGTGGTCCAGGTGGTAGGATGCACAACAGAATCAAAGAAAATATGCATGTATATGCAAATGTGTGCAAACTAAATCTCTATTTTTAACACAAACTGTTAGACCAGAGAAATCGATTGGTTGCAGGCTGGCTGGTAAGATGAGCTGGGACTTTTCTTTGGCTTTGTATGACATACGTCGCCCTTCTATAGGCTCCTTGCTACGAAGGCCTGTTATAGGTGGGGGCAGTGGCCATTTGTTTGTACTGTTGGAATACAGGAGAGGAGACACACTGGACACCTTTGCTGCCATTGTGCTATATGCATAATAAATAAAATAATAAAATATTTACAAAAATGTGAGGGGTGTACTCACTTTTGTGAGATACTGTAGAAACAAGACTGCATGTATGCCATGCGCTCCCTAATTGAGTGGATCCCATCCAGACCTTTGGGCATACTCTACAGAGAACTGAGCATCAGTAGAGCTGGTAGGAGAACTAGTGTTCTACACTGTCTCTCCCAAATGGTCTCTGAGTTGGTGCTGGGACAAGGTGGATATTGGCAGGAAGAGAAGAATGATGATTTCCTTCCCCCGTCAGCCTGATGCGCGTGGCCAATGGTCACGACCTCCGTCGGCCACGCATGAGCGCCAGCACGAGGATTTGTATGCTGGTCTCAAAAATACCTTCTGTTCAAATGGAATATCATCCCTTTGGTTTAAAGCTCAATTCAATGCCAGCAGAGCATCATCATGCTGGGTGATGGTGTACAATGACGACACGTCAGCTATGACTAGAAGAACATCCTGTTTACCAGATCGATTTTTTTCAAAATTGTCGCTATTTTTTTGTTTATATCTCAAAAAATAAAAACCACAGAGGTGATCAAATAGCACCAAAAGACAGCTCTATTTGTGGGGAAAAAAGGATGCAAATTTGGTTTGGGTATAGCACTGCATGACTGCACAATTAGCAGTTAAATTGAAGCAGTGCCAAACTGTAAAATGCGCTCTGGTCAGGAAGGGGGTAAAACCTTCCGGGGCTAAAGTGGTTAAAACATGACAATGACCCAAAGCACACAATAAAAAATTACCACACAACGGTTGAAGGAGAAAATGTGAATGTCCTTGCATGGCTTACACAGAGCCCAGACTTAAACACCATTGAAAATCTGTGGAATGACTTGAAGACTGCAGTCCACAAACGGTGACATCAAATTTAACTGAACTTGAGCAGTTATGCAAAGAAGAGTGGGCAAATATTGCAAAGTCTGGATGTGTAAAGTTAGTAGAGATATATCCCAACAGACTAAAGCAGGGATATGCAATTAGAAGACCTCCAGCTGTTGCAAAACTACAAGTCCCATCATGCCTATGCCTCTGGGTGTCATGCTTGTGGCTGTCAGAGTCTTGCTATGCCTCATGGGACTTTTAGTTCTGCAACAGCTGGAGGTCCACTAATTGCATATCCCTGGACTAAAGGCTGTAATTAAAGCGGAAGGTGGTTCAACAAAATACTGAAACAATGGGGTGATCCCTTTTCCAACTCAGTGATTCTGATTTGATTTTTTTTGTCATGTTGGTGTTATATCTTTCACTTGGATGTCATAAGTTGCAATGACTGATACAATACAGCTGGATAAAACAAAAACTGTGTCTGTCTTCATTTCAGGCTGAAAAACAACAAAATGTGATTATTTTTATCCAATTCTATTTTTATTTTCAATTATTATAAAGCATTACATACAATTAAACAATATTCAAACATATGTATTAATTACATGCATAATAATCACATTTATTATTTTATTTCCTCTACCCTCCCTCCCCCTCCCTCCCCAGGAGGAAAAAAAAAAAAAAAAAAAAAAAAAAGAACACCAACAAAGATGAGGAAAGGGGGATATTGTATATCTAACCTCTCCCCCTCCCCCACTTCTCTCTCCTCCACGGACCCCTCCTTCCCCCCTCCCAGTTCCTTAATCTTTTACCAATTTCCTATGTTGTCTCCATGGAGTCCAAACCAAGAGGCACCTTTCATATGTATCTAATTCTTGTGCTAAGAGTATCTCCATTCTCTCTATATTATCCATTTCTAGAGCCCATTCATTTATCGTAGGCGACTGGATTGATCGCCAGTGCCGCGGTATCACAGTTCTTGCCGCCGTCAACCAGTATCCTAGTAGATTCTTTTTAATATTTTTATATGTTCTTGGTAACATAGAGAGGAGGGTGATTTGTGGTGTATTCGGGATTGCCTCCCCAGTGATTGTTGTAAATAATTGCATAAGCTTTTCCCAAAATCTAAAAATTAGGGGGCATTCCCACCATATGTGGAGCAATGTGCCCTTTTCTCTATGGCACCGCCAACATATATCCGATTTTTCTCGGTATATACGGTGAAGTGTCACTGGGCTCCAGTACCATCTTGAGAGCAGTTTGTAATTCGTCTCTTGTGCTTTAATCGACGGTGATAGACAGTGAGAAAAATTAAATGCCTTCTCCCATTCCCCAACCTCAATTTGAGCGTTGATCTCATTAACCCATTTACTTATGTATTCTGGGGGCTCCGGGTGATTTTTAATAATAAACATCTTATACAGTACTGATATAACATGATTTGGTTTTTGATCTTGTGTCAGGATAGTTTCAAGTTGTGTCAAATCTCTACCCAGAGATTTACTTGATCGTATTGTACACCAAAATGACCGCAACTGCCAAAACTCCAACATTTGCATAGGTGATGGTCGCTGAGTAGGGAATAGATTTAATAAAGACGGAATAGTCCCCTGACATAAAATATTACTCAGTCTATAATGGGATTCCCTATTCCATATAAGAAAACTTGTCCTATTTAATGCCGGTGGAAATAAAGGGTTGCCAAATAGAGATGTCATAGGTCCTACATAAGAAGAAAGTTCCAATTTTATAGCTGTTTTGCCCCATACATTCAACACATGAGATGTGAGAGAAGGCATAGATTCTAACAGCTCACGATTTAAATTGCTATCAGACAAGTCTAACCATGGCAATGCCTTTAGATCCAATTGATTCAACCCTTGTTCTATTTTTACCCATTGTTTGGTTTCCAAACAATAAAACCAATCCACCAGTCTAGTCAGAACAGCCGAAGCATAGTAGTAGTATAGATCAGGTGCACCCGCACCTCCTTTCGTTTTTGGTAATGATAATAATTTCTTTTGTAATCTTGGTTTTTTATGTCCCCAAATAAATTTTGTAAAAGCCGATTGTAAAGTGGAAAAAAAAGATCTGGGGACACCAATTGGGATAGTTTGAAAAAAATACAAAAACCGCGGTATTATATCCATTTTTAATATATTAATTCTCCCAAACCATGAATATTGCTTAACATCATATTTTTTTAGATCTTGTAGGGTACGTTGCAGGAGAGGAACATAGTTCATTGAGTATAAATGGTTTGAGTTTGGGGTGATTTTAACACCTAAATATTTTACAGCTGTAGAGCAAATCCTAAACTTAAAATTAGCTCTCAACATTTTAACCTGTTCGGGTATGAGCGACACATTAAGGATTTCTGATTTTGATATATTTACTTTGAAATTACTCAGTTTCCCAAACCGCTGGAATTCAGACAAAACAGAAGGAATTGCAATGTGTGGATTAGTGATATAAAGTAATAAATCATCAGCAAACAAAGCCATTTTTATTTCCCTCTGTTCTATCTGAACTCCAGAAATGGAAGAGTTCTGTCTAATAGCCGTCGCTAAATATTCCATTACTATAACATAGAGTAAAGGGGATAACGGGCATCCCTGACGAGTACCATTTTGTATATTAAAACTTGTTGTTAATGAACCATTAATTTTTATTCTAGCTACCGGTTTAGTATATAATGCCATGATCTTATGGAATATATTTGACCCCAGTCCTATTTGCATTAAAGAATGTTTTAGGAAGGGCCATCCCACCCGATCAAATGCCTTTTCTGCATCAACTGAGAGAAGGCATACTGGAATTTTAGCCCTTTGTGCATAGTTCATCAACAAAAAAGTTTTAATCGTGTTATCACGTGCTTCTCTACTTTGAATAAATCCTACCTGGTCTGTATGTATTAAGCTTGGAAGCAATGGTTGAAGACGGAGTGCAATCAGTTTAGCATATATCTTTAAATCTATCCCAATCAATGATATGGGTCGGAAACTAGAACAAAGTGTCAAATCCTTTTCTGGTTTGGGAATCAGAGTTATATGAGATTCCAGAGTCTGTGTTGAAAATTGGTTCGTAAAGGAAATAGAGTTAAACACTTGAAGCATAAACGGAGCTATATGTTCTTTAAACGTCTTATAGAATTTTGATGTAAACCCGTCAGGGCCTGGACTCTTATTTGTTGGAGTATTGGCAATTACTTCTAGTAGCTCTTCAAGTGTAAATGGAGAATCCAAAGATTCCCCAGTAGCACTATCTATTGTCGGAATAGCATTCTCCCTTACATATTCCCCCATAGTATTGTCTCCAACTCCCTCATCCTCCCCTAGTGATGATGGGGTCAAATTATAGAGGGCTGAGAAGTATTCCCTAAAAGTTTGTTGAAGCTCACATGGGTCAGATGTCAATTCCCCTGATGATTTTTTTATACTTGGTATAAAGGTCTGTGGTTGACGTGGGTGTAACATATCAGCCAACATTTTCCCACACTTATTCTCAGATCTATATCTTCCCACTGCACGTCTTTGTTGGTATGAGCTCTGAGATGATTTGAATAACTGTAGTAAAGATATCCTCGTAGAGAAAATATTGGCTGATATATCTGGAGAACAGTGGGTTTTATGTCGAGTTTCCAAAGAATGGAGCTTCAATAACGTATTTTCGATAATTTTTGATTTTTCTTTTTTAAGACGAGAACCATGTTGAATAAACACCCCTCGTATTACTGCCTTTAAAGCCTCCCATTTCAAGGGTAAGGCAGTTTCATCCTGTTCATGGTCGGAGATAAAATTATCAATCGCCTCTGTAATTGCTTTATGACAGATTTGATCTTGCATAAGTGTATCATTCAAACGCCACGACCAATTAGTACCCTGAGTCTGAGGGGGTACTATTGTTAAGAATACTGGTGAATGGTCGGACCAAATAAATGACCCGATTTCTACAGAGGGGTTCCATTCCAATAACTTAGGACCAGTTAAAAAAAAGTCTATTCTACTATATGTTTTATGCGCTGAAGAAAAATATGTATAGTTACGATCTTTAGGATTTAAAGTTCGCCAGAGATCCATCAACCCATGTTCAAAAAGTTTGTTTTTAAGTGCCCGCAAACGAGAATATGAAATATTTGATCGTTGAGCTGACGTATCTAGTGAAGGATCCAGTACTAAGTTAAAATCTCCTCCCACGATAACCGTACCTTCTGCAAAATCTGCTAGAAGGCCTAGATAACTCACAATTGCCTTAGTTTGATCACAATTTGGAATATAAAAATTTGCAATCGTGAAAATTTTATCCCACAGTCGGATTTTAAGAAACAGATATCTTCCATTTAAATCAGCTCTATATTCCAAATTCTGAACTGGTAAGCGCTTGTGAAAAGCAATAGAGACCCCTCTTGATTTTGAACTCAACATAGTGCTATGGAACCATTGCGAGTAGTGTTTACGAGAACACACAGGGATATTGTCACTTCGAAAGTGGGTCTCTTGAAAGAGTATAATATCTACCTTAGCTTTATGCAAACTATATAAAATCTGACCTCTTTTTGATTTATTATTAAGACCTTTAATATTGTAGGTACATAATTTTAGTGATACTGGCGAGGAAAAAATCGCTGCCATATCAAATTCTGAGTGGACTAAAGAAAGAAGGAAGAAGGATGGAAAAAGAAACAGGAGGGAAGAGTGAGTGGACTAAAGAAAGAAGGAAGAAGGATGGAAAAAGAAACAGGAGGGAAGAGAGAGAGATAAGAAAAGAGAAAAAGACCCCCACACCCCCGGCGCAAGAGTTACAGAGTTGTGCTCTCTAAAATTGGAGAAGCTCCTTCTCCCCGATCCCTAGGTTACCCAGGGGAACGTTAACTAAATTACCAAAAAAAAAAAAAAAAAAACCCCACCCAATATGGGATCTATCCCAAAAAAAACACCAAACCCTACCTGAGGGACGGTGATTCCTATAAGGGGAAAGAGCTATGGAGCACTTAGGGAGGCTCTGTACAGTAACAATGGGCATCCATAAACAAATATAATAATAATCCAAGAAAAGACAATTCTCAATTCATTGTTAGATTAAATAGCTATTACTCAAATAACACTTGAATTCGCCAGCTGTTTTACTCTGCCTAATTAGATTTTGGGTTTTCTGATTGATTGTTTCTATTGTCCTCCCGGGGTTCCGGTCTTCTAAACTGTGTATAAGTCTTGGGCCAAGTTATTAATGGAAGATCATGTAAACCCAAGGCAGTTTGTATATCGGGAATATCAGAGGGATCACGTAAATTTAGCCACCTGCCATCTTTCTTAATTTGTAGCTGAAAGGGGAAATTCCACCTATATACAATGTTACGATCTTGCAGCATTATTAATAGAGGCCTTAACGCCTTCCTCTTCTCCAAAGTAAATTGACATAGATCTTGTAACAATTGTATATTTGCTCCATTAACATTAATTCGTCCCCTCTCTCTTGCCCTTCTCATAATCTCCTCCTTATCCTTATAGAAATGTACTCGACATATTATGTCCCTTGGTTTATCTGGATCTAGTTTACGTGGTCCCACTGTCCGATGTACTCTATCAAGTTCCAAATTTGATTCCTCTGGTTTCCCCAGTAGTGAGGTAAAAATGTGGTTAACTGTTGTAGCAAGCTCTTCATTTCTAACTGATTCTGGCAGTCCCCTAATCCTAATATTATTTCTTCTACTACGATTGTCTTGGTCCTCCCATAATTGAAATAGTGTATGAATATGAGACTCCTGGGTATCTATACGCTGTTCATGAGATTGTACATGCTCCCCTAATTTGTCTACAGAACGTTCAACTTCTGTTATTTTCTCCCCAGTTGCCTGTAGCTCTTTATGTACAGATTGAATCTCCTTGTGGAAACCATGTTCTAGACGCTGGATAAAGGCTTCCATTTCATGGCGAGTGGGCAGTGCTCTTAAGTAGGTCCGAACATCCCCCACTTCTGATCCCAACTCATCACCCATTATGTCACCTTTTGGGTTCCCATCTATATTCTCGTTATTCACTATATTTACTGGAGTATATCCCCCTAACAACGGGGGGGATGGGGTTGAGTATTGAAGGCCATCCTCGAGTCCTCCCATATTCATATGCATATCTAATGCGCCTATACCTGAGGTGTTAGGCACTTTGTTTATAACTACCGATTCTACAAACTCAATCGGTTCTTGTGACTCCAAAGCCGATTCCCACATGTTTTTTATGGCATCCGCACTATCCTTTTTTGATATCTGTAGATTTTTTCCTGCCCCAGTACTTAAAGAGCCCAATGGCCCTACAGATGACACTGATGGTTTCATTATTGATACCACTGGTGTTAATATAGTATTTTCTGCTTGTAATAATTGTATATGTGTATCCTGCATAACAACAGAAGCTGACATTCCCCTGTTGCTATCTATTGTTGATGTGATTATTTTTAAGGGGGGTGGTTATTTTCTATACCCACTGTAGAGGAGAATTTACGTCTGGAATCTGGAGCAGCTATACGGGGTAACCAATCAGCTCCTAGCTTTCATTTCAGAAGCTTTACTGAACAAGCTGAAGATAGAAGCTGTTGCTTCTGCACAGCTGTTTTAGATTCTGTCTGCTTCAGGTTTAATAAATTGCCTCCATAGTTACTTGATATTAAAGTCGCAGAGAGTCGTATGCTTTCTCTTGGCAGCTCACACTCAGAAGTTTCCTCTCCTCTTCTATTCTAATGCGCTCATTCACCAATATAAAAAAATGATTAAAAAATGTAAAAAGTACAAGGTATAAACTATGGTTTGGTGCTGTCTTGTCTTGAGTCTGCTGGCTCACTAGTGCCCTATAGAAATATGGTTTATATGGCTCTATTATTGTTAGTAGGGTGATGCTAAAATTCTTCATGATGGTAGTAGCTGTATTCCACAGATAGCACTAAAAACCCCCATGAGAAATCATGATGTCTTCCAATGTTAACATTTTACTAAGCTACTATTAAATCCAAATCACTTTAACTTATTCCAGATGAATTACATTAACAGCCAGCTTCAGCCTACCGCATAATGGCATTTGCGAGGACGTCGCAGGCAGACAGCGCATAAGTGTAATTAATTGTGCTGTGATACTCCTGTGTCTTTGTTAGACAACAGTAAAAAGATGTCTTCAGCCTTGGGAAGTGAAATGTATGATTTCACAAAAATCACATTGCATTCCAGAATATGCCTGGCGTGTCAGGTTAAGAAATATTTTTATTTTCAATATTCAAAACACAATTGCTCATTTTTATGGCCTAGATCTAATTCTGCTCCATTGGTGCTTTGGGAATGTTTGAAAATGTTCTGTTTTCTGAGCAATTTTAGGGAGAATCGTTTTCAAACCTTATTGTGCACATTCACACTAATGCTGAGCAGCGAGCATTAGCATATGCACATTAAACACACTGTACAGGCCAGGGATGGGTCCTGGAAGGCAGATATGTGTCCCAATTATTTAGGTTGTTGTCTCTTTAAGGGGACAAAAAGAAAGAATTAGTTGGGAGTACTTAGGGATTCTCACCCATGCACCCATGAGGGCTTCTAGTGTGATCTGGAAAAAGGGGAAAACTGACTTTGAGCTTTCCCAGGATTATTTAGTCCTCTTATGTTACACATGCATTGTTGTTTGTTTGCCTTTAAAAAATGTTGTCCCTTCCTCAATCTGTAGCCAGACAATGTGTGCATAGCTCTACCACCCTCTTTTCAGTGTATCTTTAGTTTCTTTTCTGAGCACATGTAATTGCTGGAGCTAGACATATTATGATTTTTTGACCTATCTAATGTTCATCTGTAAAGACCTGCACAAGTATTCAAATAAAGCTTTCTACGATTGGCAAGATGTCATTTGGATCAAGACACTGTCTGCCAATGCTGCTGAGATTGTATGTTATAGCTATCTCACCACAACTGGATCAGTTATAGAACTCACACTTCCAATGTTTAGTTTCAGGAAGCAGAACAAACCCTCATATGAGATCCAGAATCCAGGGGCTCTGAGAGATTTTGGGTGGGAAAGTGCCTCCAACCCTAAATACAGGGACTTTAGTCCTGAAAGGGTTATCCTTCCAGTGGCAGATGGCTGAAAAGGCCAGGAAACAGTCAGCAGGTGTGGTGTGAAGTAGGACACACTTGGGAGGAAGAGTTATGTACTGCTGGTCACTGAGACATTGTTGAGCTTGTGCGGCTTTGCTGGACCCTCAAAGTAGACAGGGACTTTAAAACCCTGTTAAGGGACAACTTTTGCTGGCAGCGAGACAAAGGTTTGATTTATACCAGAAGTTGATGGGCTGTTTGACTGTGACAGCCAATCACTGTGGTCACATGACCATAAGCCCTGCCCCACCTCCCAGCATTCTAAACCCCTGAAAGGGCCAGCAGGCACCAGCTCCAAGGAGTTGAATAAATTGTTTGCCGGTTTTGCACAACATGTGGTCACTGTTCTCATCCATGAATGCGAATGCCGCCTGATCTGACATCCTTGGAATCAATGAAACCAGAAGTTGGTGTCCTGGTATTGGCATTGATGAATGTCTGGAGGTCTGTTACATGCCTGACTGATCTCTGTGGTGGAGATCTTTCATATTTGGTAAGATGCCAACCTTATTTGTGGTAAAGGGCATGAGTGTCTTGGTCGTCTCTTCAAGATACCTTCACAGAGTTGGTGGATAGTTGAATGTTTTCACGTGTTCCTGGGCTTTACTGTTTTTTTAGAAGATTTGCACATCACTGATGTTTGTGGACTTTTATTTGTGTGGATGCACAAAATACTGTGTTTATCAGAAATCAGGGGGAAATTGTGTGTGCGTGTTATACGCTGATCCCTGCTGCCTCAGAGTGGAAGGAAGGGACGAGCACGGCTGGATTACACACAACCACGATTTCCTGTGTATACGGCGCTCCATCACACACAGTCCCACCCCCCTGGCCTGGCATTGGAAAACTGTTCTGTCCATCATATGAGCTGGGCAGGACTGTGAGTGACTGAGCGCCGGATACACAGTCGATCACGCATCTGTTTCATTCAGCACTGGCGCGGCTGCAATCATCAGCAAAGACGAGTCTGCAGATGTGTACTAAACAGGCTGGTATGATGGGCATGCTAGAGGCTGCAGATGGGCACTAAACAGGTTGCAATAATGGGCACATTAGAGGCTGCAGATGGACATTAAACTGGATGCAATGATGGGCATGTTAGGGGCTGCAGATGGGCATGTTAGGGGCTGCAGATGGGCACTGAAAAGGCTGCAAAAATTGGCACATTAGAGGCTGCAGATGGGCATGTTAGAGGCTGTAGATGGGTACTAAACAGGCTGCAATAATGGGCATATTAGAAGCTGCAGATGGGCATAGATCAGGCTGCACTGATGGGCACTGGTGAGGCTGCACAGCACTGACCCTTATTTTAAAATTTAAGGATTTTTTCTGAAACTTCCCTCTTAAAGTTAAGGTTTGTGTTATACGCTAATAAATACGGTATTATTTGTGTATTTTTGCTTTAATGGGATTAACTGACTGCATTATCTGACCTGCCCTGTGCTGCATACCCAATGGAGCAACAGAAAGCAAATATAACCTAAGCGAGGATTTAATTCTTCTCCACGCCATCCAAAATATTTTGGATTAAAGTTTAAACAATAAAGCAGTATTGGATCATTATAGGTTATTAAAACAAAAAGTGTGGCTCTTAGGTGGCAACAAACCACATGAACCAGTAAGGCACTAATTCAAGCAAAGAAAATTACATACACTTCAAAAAAGAAAATATGTGTAAATTCCGTTATATATCAAGAGATCTTACTCCCAAGTGAAAGAGTGCATGAACCTCATGCACACAAAAGGTTAAAGTAAATAAAATTATTTAACATATATAGTCCATCAAGTGAACTTCTAACAGTCCTTGAAATGTGTAATATCAATCACAATTCCAAACTTGAGGTGACGTAAAAAAGGTGAAATTCAACTTCTGATGTGTAGAATAATACTACCACCACCGTGATAAAGAAGGGGAGAGGAGGCTTACCAAATGACGTGGACTCAGAGGAAGGCTTACGCCTCTGGAGTCATATGGGCCTGTAGGTTAGCAAACCAGATAATCATACATCTAGTGTGTAATCTCCCGCAAGTCTTCAGGTCATGAAATCATCCATAGCTATCCTCCTATAGTGCTCATCCCACGAAAATAGGGGGCTCAGGTATCAAAGACCATGGAAGTAGAAAACTAGCATAGCGTGATACCGTTTTAACATCCAATTTATTAAAAATAATAATAAAATTACACTCACATTTGGTTCAATCGTAATAACATAGTCAGAAAATAGGGATGTCTGTAAGGGGGTCCACCCGATGCATTTCAACTAAACAGTCGTCCTCTGGGGTGTGGACCCCCAAGTTAAATAATTTTATTTACTTTAACCTTTTGTGTGCATGAGGTTCATGCACTCTTTCACTTGGGAGTAAGATCTCTATATATATAACGGAATTTACACATATTTTCTTTTTTTGAAGTGTATGTAATTTTCTTTGCTTGAATTAGTGCCTTACTGGTTCATGTGGTTTGTTGCCACCTAAGCGTCACACTTTTTTGTTTAAATTTTTTGCATCTTACTGTGTAGTCTTCAGTAGTGTTGGCAGCTGGGTAGAGCACATTTTTTCACAGCGCAGTATTTTTTTACACTTTTATTCATTATAGGTTATTGCATGTTCAGTTTGGCTGCATACTACATATCGGTTTGTGCAGTATGGTCGCTAGCTCATTCATGACATACTGTTCTGCAGTAACACATTGACCCCAATCCAGCAAAAAATCACTCCTGCAGTATTTTTGGTTTAAACATATGTGGTATCACATGCTTATGTACAAAGAAAAAAGGACAAACGCAAAAACCAAATGCTTATGACATTCTTAACTGCAGTACACTAAATACGAACAGGCCCTTGCTGTGTCCCCAAAAAAATAAAATTTCAGGCATAGCATAAAAGCAACCAAAGAATTACTAGCACTATAAGTACTGCAAGAGTTGGTAAAAAAAAATCAGCCAACACATGGAAACAGTGAGTATCGAAGAAAAGATTCTGTGATGGCTGCTTCACTCCTTAACCCCCCTCACGGTATTCCCGAGTCTAGCTCGGGGGGGAATTTTTATACCAAAAGCGGTATCCCCGAGCCAGACTCGGGACTGCATCGCTGGATCCAGGAGGATATTTACTTACCTTCTCCCTCGGATCCAGCGTTGTCTCCCCGCTGTACGAGCGAGCCGTGTCTCGCTCGATCTATCACGGACCCGATCTCTGTTCCCTGCGAGCGTTGCGACGCACGGGGACGGAGATCGGCGCCAAATTCAAAAAGTGAAACACACAGTATATATACAGTATAATGTAATCTTACAGATTACATTGCTGTATGTAAATATTTCACCTCCCCTTTGTCCCTAGTGGTCTGCCCAGTGTCCTGCATGCAGTTTTATATTATAAAAACTGTTCTTTCTGCCTGGAAACTGGAGATTGTCCATAGCAACCAAAACTGTCCCTTTACATCAAAAATGGTTTTAGACCAGCTAGAAAACAGCGATAATAATTTAGAATCACTCGCAGAATTGAGCGATAGCGATTTGTGGGGAGATCCGTCATCAAATACTGAAAAGTAATGACAGTGACAATTCTGCAACTGAGCAAATTTCAGTGTTTTTGATTTGCTTACATTATTGAATAATTTTTATTATTGTTATATTATGTCACGTACCTTCTAGTAGCGAGCCCGGATTGCGGAGAGAGGCCTCCCTTACGACTCCCACTACCGGTTTTCTGGCAATGTAACAGGGAACACAGGAGTAAGGAGGGGTACAGGTGCCTGGCAGGATCAACAGATGGGTAGGATGGGTAGGTGAAGTTCAGTGGAGCAGGTAATCACAGTGAATGGATCAGCAGGTAGTTTATAGCAGATAACACAGTTCAATGGAGCGGGTAACTTGATGATAAGCAGTGCAGGGAAGTAGGCAACTTGTAGCAGATGAACAGTGCAATATACACAAGTACTTGCAGCAGATAAACAGTTCAATATGAGCAGGCACTTGCAGCAGGTGAACAGTTCAATAAGACAGGTGACTTGAAGCAGATGAACAGCGCAATATGACAAGTGGCTTGAAGCAGACAAACAGCGCAATATAAGCAGGTACTTGCAGCAGATAAGCAGTTCAGTATAAGCAGGTTCACCTTTAGCAGACGGATGGTCAAAGCAAGCCGGATCGAATATCAGACAGGAACGAAGTACAAGGGAACAGGCAGGAGAATCGTCACAACAAGCCGGGGTCGGGTGCAGGCGGATGGCAGATGGGTCACAGGCAGGCCGGGTCAAACAGGAACAAACAATACGGATCAGGTCTCACAGGTATAACGCTTTAAAGCAGACAGCAGAGACCATTAGCCAGAGGCTAGTTTAAATAGGCCGTTTGGCGCCAACACGGACGCACGCACGCGACCGTGCACCTGCGTACGAACGCATGCGCGTTCGTACGATCGTGCGTACCTGCGACGATCGTAAATCAGAAGACCTGGAGGTCAGTCTCTTCATGCGATTTTCATGACATATTATTATTTGGTACAATTATTTATAGTTATTTATTATATTATAATTTATGATTTCATTTTTCAAACTTTATCATACCCGGGATGTCTGCTAGACTCTGGTTTGGACAGATTTAAGAGAGTTATTCCTAAGAATTATAGGACTACAATATAAAACGCCACATTTTCATGCAAAATAATGGTACCGCTTTTAGCACCTAAAATCCGAAATAATCGTACCGCCAGGGAGGTTAAAGCTAAACTCCAGGCAAACTGCTAGATACGCAAAGAAAAAGTCTGAGCTCTGCTGTACAGGTGATTGCAAGATGGTGATACCAAGTCAAATGTAGGTACTTACACTTAAATGCACAGAGTTTCATTCATTTGTGTGTTTTATGTCGGTCTGGGGTTCAGCTTTATCCACTTGTCTTCCACATAGAACATATGTATGGGGGCAAAGAGGGTAGGCTTTAACATACTTGAGTCCATTGGCAGCAAAGGTTTCTGTGCTGAGAGTAGACAGATCCTGGTCTATAGTAAAGATCAGGAGGTAGATGGTGGTCGTGTGATCAAGCAGTTCTTCTTGCCCCCAGGCATAAATATCCCATTAAAGGGACGTCAGGGCTCAGTGGGGTAGGGTTAAAGTGGAACTAAACAAAATTTTAAAAAATGCTAGGGTTCTGCCTTCTGTTCCTGCTTAGTTCTGCACTACTTTTCTTCTTTTCTTATCCTGTCCCCTTCCCACCTTCTCCCCCCTGCTTAGTTCTGCACCTCTCTTTGTTTCATATCCTGTCTGTCTCCCGCCCTTTTCTCTCCCCACTTTTTCCACCTGCCTCCCCACCCCTCCCTATCCCCCCTTCCCCTTGGATTTTGTTTGACCCCCCTCCCCCTTTTGGCAATCCCACCCCCTTTGCCTCCCTATGTCTTGGACC
Organism: Lithobates pipiens; assembly: GCF_037356315.1. Lineage (NCBI taxonomy): Eukaryota > Metazoa > Chordata > Amphibia > Anura > Ranidae > Lithobates > Lithobates pipiens. The sequence continues at coordinate 288,921,654 of NW_027507785.1, forward strand.
TCCGAGCCCAGTTACTCATTGGGATTGATTTACTAAAACTGTAGAGTGCAAAATCTGGTGCAGCTGTGCATGATAGCAAATCAGCTTTTAACTTCAGCTTGTTCAATTAAGCTTTGACATAAAAAAAACCTGGAGGCTGATTGCTTTCTGTGCCGAACTGCACCAGATTTTGCATTCTCCAGTTTTAGTAAATCAACCCCATTGCCTATCACTTTCAATACTAGATGCCGGATGCTTCTACATTTCGCTTTAGAAATCTTTGAAAATGTGCTTCTTCTATATTTACATGTGCTTTACTGTTTTTCTCCCCTGCGTAGGACCCTTTGCTTTTTTTTGCTCAAGCCTGTATCTTGGTATTCTTTCGCTCAATAGAAACTATTGTACCAGGAAAAAAAAATGCTAGAAAGGATAACTTTTTGGTAGAAGAGTCTTTGTATGTCTCTTCTAAAAAAAATAAAAACTTCTCCTTCCCCTGCTCATAGTATGATCATAGTAAATTGTTTATATTATACATAACCTGTAGTACATGGGTAGTGTGGTGTACACTCCCAATCCACTCCAAATATCTGTAAGATGGTGAGAATGGAATTGAGTACTGAGATGACGTTACTCCAGCACAAATGCAAAGGAGTAACATCATGACTGGCTTCTTAATGGTCAAAGAGAGAAGACAATGGACATGAAAGAACTGGAAAAAAGATGGCAGTGATGGGGATAGCAGAGCAGGGGAAGTGCAAACCCAAAGGTAAGCCTGCCAAGATATGCAACTTCGGCCATGCTGCAGTTCTTTTTTGAAAGCAACCCTCTCAGGAAAAAAAATGTAATACAAATAAAGGTGCTTTGCAACAGAAGACACCTCTCCGATGGTCCATGTCTCATACTCCTGTCTGTACCATTGCAGCCTCTTCCAATGTCTTCTATGCCAATGTCTGATTCCTGTGTACCTCATTGTGCACCATGGTTCCTAACTCTGTCACCACAGAACCAGCAGTGACATCAGAGTCAAAGAATTAAACCATGGCATGCTGTTGGAGACATAGCCATCCAACACTCCCATTGGACATAGTCATCCAACACTCCCATTTCCAACCTATTACCAGGACAGAAAGTGATACAGTTATGACCTACACAGGAAAAGAGGGGACACCTTTCAATAAGAATACCGGTTCTGGTGACAACTGACACTTTTGAGAAATTCCTTCATACGTTCGGTTATGTTTCCAGGGCAAAAATTGAGAAGAAATCTAACCAATGCAACACACATAGAAAAACATTGACAAGGGTTCCAACCCTTCCCTACTATGTCCAAATCTAAAAAAAAAAAAGTCTTGTTTGTTGGTCTTTGATACACTTTAAGTTTTTAGAGGAATGCACAGCTGTTAAGTGCTAAATCAGAATAATTTGTTTATCTGTTTTTTATATTTTGTTCTGTCCTACCTATTTGTATTTTTCTGCTGTTGTTTTGAACTCTATGAGCTTATTATTGTTTGATGTATGGTGATATTTAGTGGCGGTTTTAGGCCACTACAGTTTGCTTATGTGATCTGGCATTTCCCTCCATCCTCCCCTCTTGTTTATTGCTAGCTAGCTAGACTGTAGCTGGACTCTCCTTGTTGCTTCCATGTTCCCTCTGTCAGTGTCAGTACTTCATAGAGACATGGGTTAGGAAAGGTATCGTCTTCTTAAGCTGGCCTTAGATGGTTCGAAGGGACCAGCCAAGACTCAAACCATCTATGGGCAGGCTGAATTTACCAATGTTGATCCTAAGATCTGGCCTTAGATGGTTCCAAAGGACCACCCAAGACTCAAAACATCTATGGGCAGGCTGAATGTACCAATGTTGATCCTTAGATCCACTTGCGTACAACCATCATGTTAGATTTTCTGAATGCGATTAATGCAAGTGGCTAGGACAGCTTCCTGTGCCACCCCACCGGGAGCTCTGCAGGAGGCATTCTCCCATCAACACTGTTTGTGTTGATGGGGGAATCAAGTGATTTTCTTTCCTGCAACCATGAACAGGACCTTGAATTGTCATTATTGCAGAATGGCATACAAAGAGGTATACATGCTCTCATTTGCAAATATCCTCAGCAAGAACCCATTCCCATCCTGGGGACTTCAACCCCATTGTAAATCCCTCTAATTGCATGTTAAGGTGTTTGATTAATTTAGCCACAGCACATTTCTCTATCATCTCCCTCTTGTGTAATGAGAGGAAGGCATGAATGTAGGTCTTGTGTTCATAAAAAGATAACAAAAATCCTTTGCAATTAAACAAATAGGTAATGAACGAAGAAAGAGTTTGAGAACAGTTTTGAAAGGTTCATGCCTAGAACACAGAAAAACAAAACCTTCAATTTGCTTGTGTATTTAGCAAAGGATATTCAAGGACAACGCGTGTAACATAGAAAGTCTAAACCCCTCGCAATATCTCTAAAGCAGGTTATGTGGTGTACTAAATATGCACAAAGAGAACAATTCTAAAGAAAGCAAACACTCTGTAAATTCCAAGCCCCTGGTTTCAAGTGTGAGAAACAAAGCCATTATCCCAGCCGTAAATTCCCTTGTTTCTTTCTCTTGTCGCCTTCTGAATTCACCTTGATCCTTGGATACACTTGTACTTTGTGTTTTTTTTTTTTCTATTTGTAAAATGGTGTTGTTCCTGGCAGTAAGAGGATCAGGTGATCAATGATCTCCCTCCCCTCAAGGTTTTCATTCGATACTTGCTTTGTTTCTTATACGTTTTTTTTTTTTCGGTTGGAGCCAATGAAGCAATTGGAAGAGCAGTCACCCCATCTTCTAAAAATGTTAATGGTGAAAAAATGGCAAAAATGAAAAGAGTAGATGTTACACAAATGTTGGCATATGGACAGAGAACTTTGTTAAGATTGATTATGTCATTTATCAAGGTTTCTGTCTTTGATAAGTAGAGTGTCTACCTTTTAGGCCTTTTTAAATTGTTATAAAGATTATTTTAAAGAGATTAGGGGCAGAGTTACTAGCCCAGTCCCTAAGCCCAATTATAATACCCATTGATGAAGTGACAGTTCTGCCGGCCAGAGAACCGTTGGAGGTAGAGGGGAAGCTGTCACCACTAAGGGACCATCCACCTTGTTACCAGGGACCACTGTGAGTAGCTGAAGCATGCACCACTAACTGGGGATTGTAAAGAATTGGGAAACTTCAGCATGTGTCAAGCCAGGGACCCAGCCAACGGAGGTGATGCTTGCAGAGCAGCCTTGTGTGTCAAGCTAGGGACCGAGCAGGCCAGTGGGGTGATGCTTGAGAAGTATCTTGGATGCCAAGCTAGGGACCCAGCAAGGAAGTGGGGATGACACTTGAGGAAGATACTCAGTGAAAGAATTGGAAGAGCTTGGGAGATCCAGTAGCAGTGGATCAGCAAGTCTAGTGAGAGAGAATTGGAACTCAGTTGAGTGAAGATCTACAATAGGAGATTGTGGAGAAGTGAAAAAGTTCATTGCAACCATTGTTGGTGGAAACTGTTCGAGATTGTTGCCATAGGAGACACGTAGATGTGGTGTCCGGCTGGGTGCTTTTCCCTGCATAGCTGTCTACCTATAGAAGTCTCAGAGTCTGCCAATTAACATTTCAACTACTAAAGGATGTCCTGGCTCCAAACCCTCTCTTCAATAGTTCTCTTTAACCACTTGTCTACCAGCCACCACAGGTGTACTGTGGCAGAATGGCACGGCTAGGCGAAACAACGTTATGTAACCTCGCTTCGCCCTGCGGCCACTAGGAGTGCGCGCTCAGCCCCTGCTCGTCCACGGAGCCAATATGAGTGCCCAGCGGTCGTGATCACCGCCGGGCTCCTGCATTCGCTCAGGGCACACGGAGAACCGGGATCTGTGTGTGTAAACACACAGTTTCCGGTTCTCTGGGAGGAGAAGTGTCTGATCGTCTGTTCATACAGAGTATAAGCAGCAATCTGTCATCTCCCCTACACAGTCCCCTCCCCCCTTCAGTTAGAACAAACACTAGAGAACACAATTAACCCCTTGATTGCCCCCTAATGTTGACCCCTTCCTTGATAGTGACATTTTTACAGTAATCAATGCATTTTTATAGCACTGATCATTGTAAAAAGGCCAATGGTCCCAAAAATGTGTCAACATTGTCCAACGTGTCTGCCATAATGTTGCAGTCCCGATAAAATTTGCAGATCGCCGTCATTACCATGTAAAAAAAACCATTACTAATACAATTACCATAAAACTATCCCCTATTTTGTAGACGCTATAGCTTTTGCACAAACCAATCAATATACCCTTATTACGATTCTTTTTACCAAAAGTATGTAGAAGAATACATATCAGCCTAAACTGAGGGAAAAAAAATATTTTTTATATATTTCTGGGGGATATTTATTATAGCAAAAAGTAAAAAATATTGCATTTTTTTTTCAAAATTGTCACTCTTTTTTTGTTTATAGAACAAAAATTAAAAACCCCAGAGGTGATCAAATACCACCAAAAGAAATCTCTATTTGTGGGGGATAAAGGATGTCAATTTTGTTTGGGTGCAACGTTGCATGACCGCGAAATTGTCAGTTAAATTGACGCAGTGCTGAAACCCAAAAAGTGCTCTGGTCAGGAAGGGGGTAAAATCTTCCGGGGCTGAAGCTGTTAACCTCCCAGGCGGTATGATTCATTCTGGTTTTAGGTGCTGAAAGCGGTACAATTATTTTGCATGGAAATTTGCCGTTTTATATTGTAGTCCTGTAATACCAGAGTCTAGCAGACATCCCTGGTATGATAAAGTTTATAATATAATAAAGAATAATACAAATTATTCAATAATGTAATCAAATCCTAAAACACTGAAAAAGGGACATTTTTTGGTTGCTATGGACAATCTCCAAATTTCAGGCAGAAAAAACAGTATTTTATAATATAAAAGTGCATGCAGGGCCCTGCACAGACCACTAGGGACAAAGGGGGTGTGTCATTTTTTTTAATACAGTACTGTAATCTGTAAGATTACAGTACTGTGTGTGTTTTGTGTCTTTTTACTTCTTTTGAATTTGGCACCGATCTCCGCTCCTGTGCACCGTAACGTCGCAGGGAACGGAGCTCGGCGGAATTCGGCACTGTGTGAATCGAGCGGAGGACGGCTCGATCACACAGCGCGGAGGACATCGCTGAATCCAGGGGACAAGGTAAGTAACTCTCCCTGTGTCCTCCCTGCATCCAGCGATGCGATCCCGAGTCTGGCTCGGGGTTACCGCTCGTGATAGTAAAATCCCAACCCGAGCCAGACTCAGGATTACCGCCAGGGAGGTTAAGAGACAATAAATCTCTTTGCATTCAAGAAGTGTTTGGTGCCCATGAATGTACCTTGCATCACACCCACCATGCCACGTAACCCACTCTACATAGAAGGATGTCACCTATCCCTAACTCTGGCGGTTCTCATTAGACCAAAGTGGACCCGGGACTTGGCTACAGGTGCAAAAGCCAATTTTGGAGACAGGCATCACCGCATAACAGAAAGTGGTTAGAACACATTGCCATGTATTCTTTTTTTTTTTTTTTTAAAAGCCAGATTTAAAAAGATTGAAAGTAAGTTTGGAAATTACATTTTCCCCCTACTCAGCTTCGGAACCCTATGCGAAAATGTGTAGCCACTAACTGCATTTACATATTACTCTGATCCTGGGTGAAGTGAGGAACAGCAAACATCTGTTCACTGATCCTCCCACATTTGTGAATCTGCAGGTGCTCTGCTCTGAGTACTTCTGAGTTCTTTATGCCGTGTACACACGTAGCCAACTATCCGGCGGACTTAGTCTGACGGACTTCCCGCCGGACTGTCCGCCAGACTTTCCGAACGAGCTACTTGCCCACACACGGCACTTTTTCAGCAGACTAATACGGCGTACTAAGTCTGCTGGACTAAACGCCGTACTTTTGAAATGAACGGACTCGCCCACACACACGGAGGAAAGTCCGCTCATTTTGAGCACGTCTCCAGGTAGCCGGGACCAGCGAAGGAGGCGTCGCTGGCCCTGTCACCTGGTATGGACTTAAAGGGGAACCCCTACGCTGAAAAATCGGCGTGGGGGGACCCCCTAGGTCCACATCAGACCCTTGTCCGAGCACGCTACCCGGCCGGCCAGGAAAGGGGGTGGGGACGAGTGAGCACCCCCCTCCTGAGCCATGCCAGGCCGTGTGCCCTCAACATGGGGGGTGCCTTGGGGAAGGCGCGGCCCCCCCACCCCAAAGCACCTTGTCCCCATGTTGATGAGGACAAGGGCCTCTTCCTGACAACCCTGGCCATTGGTTGTCTGGTTCTGTGGGCGGGGGGCTTATCGGAATCCGGCAGGGACGCGGCACGCGGCGACTTATATAGGGACATCACCGGATGATGTCCCCGCCTATTATGATGTCACAGTCCCAGCATCCTCTGGGACTGTGACACCATAATGGGCGGGGACATCATCCGCCGATGTCCCTATATAAGTCGCCGCATGCCGCATCCCCGTCATTGTGAGCAGAGACATCAATGAGGCATCTGAAGAGAAGAAGAGAAGAGAACAGAAGACGGCGACAGTGGCGACAGAAGACCGACAAGAAGAACCAAAGAGGGGGACAAGGCCCCCGAAGTCGGAAGAAGAGGGCGGCGGCGAAGAAAAAAGCCGGGCTCCTCCGCTAGTAAAAGAGCTAGCAGAAGATAGTGGAGGAGTCTGGCGAGAAGACCCCCGAAGACGGAAGACCCCCGGAGCTGTGCAATAAACTATTTTAACCCTTGTGTGTTATGTTTTTTTAACTTTTTTTTTTTTACAGGTGAATGGGTAGGGGTACATTGTACCCCATACTCATTCACATAGGGTGGGGGGCCGGTATCCGGGGGCCCCCTTATTAAAGGATTAAAGGATTCCGATAAGCCCCCCGCCCACAGACCCCGACAACCAACGGCCAGGGTTGTCGGGAAGAGGCCCTTGTCCTCATCAACATGGGGACAAGGTGCTTTGGGGTGGGGGGGCGCGCGGCCCCCCTTCCCCAAGGCACCCCCCATGTTGAGGGCACGCGGCCTGGCACGGCTCAGGAGGGGGGGCGCTCACTCGTTCCCACCCCCTTTCCTGGCCGTCCGGGTGGCGTGCTCGGACAAGGGTCTGATGTGGACCTAGGGGGGACCCCCACGCTGATTTTTCGGCGTAGAGGTTCCCCTTTAAGTTCATACCAGGTGACGGGGCCAGTGACGCCTCCTTCGCTGACTCCGGCTACCTGGAGACGCGCTCAAAATGAGCAGACTTTTCCCCGCACGGGAAAAGTCCGCTCATTTCAAAAGTCCAGCGGACTGGCACACACACGGCCATACAGTCCGCCGAAAAGCAAGTCCGGTGGACAGATTGGAGTGCAAAACTACTTTCTTAGTCCGCCAGACTTTTGGGTAAAAAAAGTCTGCCGGAGGCTACACACGGGCGGATTGTCTGGCGGACTTTTCCACCGGATTGTTTGATCGTGTGTTCGCACCATTAGACTGCCAGATTCTAGCTGGCAGCAGTGGTGAGAAATGTGAACAAACAAAGGACTCAACTTGTTCGAAAGAAGAGCAGTAGAGACATTAGGGATCTAACAGATACCTGTTAAAGAGAGCTTGCCATAAAAATTTGGGGTTTGTTAGTCTTCTCATCATAGTGAAGTTAGGTAAAAAAAAACTTTAATAATAAGTTAAAAATAATAAAAATAAAAATAAACCATTTTAAAAGACCCACCCACCCATACAAATGCTGGAATGAGAGGGGTAATTATAGGGCCATTATTTATAATTGACTCTAAATTCATACAATGTAACGTTTTTTAAAAGTATTACATAGTTCAATATCAAAATGTTTCACCGTTTTACAATTGTGTGCAATTTTAAGGTATGACATATATGGTATCTATTCATTTAACCTTTACATTTTGGGGGGAAACAAGTGAATTATATTTTTTGTGTGCACTAAAATGAATTTTAGTTGACTTTTTCTTTGAAATACAGTTTATTTTTATATTTTTACAGTGTATATTTTACAGTGTAAACATTTGCAACCATCATCACCTATTATTCTAAAGGTTCTCTACTTTCAATAAAGATATAATGTTGCGGGGTTGTAAAAAAATTGTATGTTATCATGCAGCGCAATTTAAAAAAAAAAAAAACCGGTATATTTTTCTTATTAGAGCGCATTTGAGATTTTTGCGATTGGGATTAGATCAACTTTAATCACATTTATGGTATCAGTCCTGGTAAAACAGGACATGTAAAAGATTTCCAGTTCCCGCTGTTTTCCTACACAAAAGAATGTGGAATTAGGGGGTACATTTCAGTTTTCCCTGACAAAACCCTTCTAAAAATAACAAGAACAGCTTCAGGATCTAAGATAAATCCTGAGACAATCCAGGGAACAAAGTGATGTCAACACTCATCCTGTGAGCTCTAATTTCACATATGTTCATTTGATCATTCACATTTCATTACCAATATAATTACGTATTCCCATGTCCACCTAGTTTCCATAGATGAATGTTCCAACATGAAAACACATTAGTGTGACATGCCCATAGTTATACTCCAATTAGGTCTATAGCTCCAGCACCATATTGAGTCTTTGAGTAGGACTTCACGTTTGACAGCACAGTGCTTAGTCTTGAACAGTGGACAAACTGGTGCTGTACAAACTAAAGCCACATCATGACTCTCTCCATTCAAAAGCACTAGGTAAATATTTAAATTTTGTGATGCCTCACTTGGTATATAAACATTGAATAGGGGTAGGTACCATCATCCTAATAGAATTTGAGAAGAGGGACGGGTTAGCTAGAGCTACTCCAAGTCTAATTGCCTAGAAAAGCCAGTAATGATGGGAGGACTATCTCGGTACCCAGTGATTGGAAGCGCATGAAGTTATATTAAAAAATATACATTTATTAGAGAAAATATATAAAGTGTATCTGTATTTTTATATATTTTCTCGAATAATTGTATACTTTTTAATATAACTTCATGCGCTTCCAATCATTGGGTACAGAGATAGTCCTCCCATCATTACTGGCATTACTATACAATTAGACTTGGAGTAGCTCTAGCTAACCCATCACTAGGCAAGTATTATTTAGTTAAATGTTTCTTCATAAATTGTACTAGTGTTCCAAAAATAACTTCTCATTCCTGCTCATTGAAAGCATGTACAGCAGGACTAGGTCATGTCTATGACCACATTGTAGAACTCTAACTCTTGTGAAGACCTCTCCATTCTTGGTTACTCTCCGTCGTATTCCCCTTTATATAAGTCCATGTACCCATGTTCACTGTGGTTTATCCATTTTATACTGAACCTTGTTGTTAGATCCAGGTCATACTATAAGATACTTGGACTGTCAGGAATGTATTTTGGTAGGCCCATATAACATAGTTTTCCTTTGATGTAGTCTGGTACCTGTACAACATCACTTTGTTTTGTTGTTCATAGCGTGAGCAACCCATCTACTGGCCAGCTTTGAATGGTTATGTAACATCACAGACAGATTTCCCTAGAAGAGGATTATACAAACTTGCATTATTTATTTATTTATTTCAGATTGATGTGTTTTGTCATCACGACTTTGTCAAAGGGCGCCTTGACGAGTGATGACGAAACTCATGAAAGCGTGACCTTACGGCGACTGGAAGTGACATTTTGCGTTCCACAGCTAGGAAGGGATAAACCGGAAGTAACCAGCAGCTGCTGTGCTTTCATGGTAAACATCCCACTGCTATTAAGAGCTGTTAGTAATGCTATTTAGTACACTCTTTTGAAGGTTTTATCTATTGGAAGATTTTGGAAACTGTTATTCTTTGAAGTTGGTGAAAATAAAGGGTTAACGGAATCACGCTATGTGGAATTTTTTCCAATCTATCCGAGTACTGCGGAGGTGATTGGCGGTTCTGATCCAATTTAAGATGTGGATGGCATACTTCTTAGCATAATAAAGGCTGTTTTTATGCTTAGATCTGGTGAGTGAGAACCCCTAAGGGGAGTGTGACACACGTTTTGGAGGATCTTGGTGTGAGGTGCTCTAATACTATCCTACATTAGGACCACATCCTATGTCTTTTGGACTTTTTTTCTCATCACCACCTGTCATCTATATTTTCTCATGTGTTTATAAGCATATGAAAGCTTGTCATACGGCGAAGTGACAATAGCGCTGCTTTAGTATATATACTAGTACTTATAGGAGTACCTGTGAACTTGATACTATTTGCTGATATATTTATTATTATTAATTTATTACGTTCCATTGGTTTAGATATGACATTTGTTATTTTGGATAATTTGTATTTGTTACATTCATTTAATTTCATAGTTCATTTAATAGTTAGTAATAGTTAAGTTATTATTAGTTAGTTATTTTTTCAGGTTTTCGGATTTATGAATTTTCACATTTCCAAATTTTCAAGTCGTCGAATTTAACCAATATTCGGAAAAATTTGTTAAACAAGTCTTCGTTAATTCGGATATTTCCAAATTAACTAATTTGTCGAAATTCATTAAAAAATTTATGTGGAATTAAATGAATTGCACATGTCTACTTGAAACACCTGCTTAGCAGTGCATTCCAGTTGTCTATGAATGTCAGGTTTTCCTATACCTTCATTCCTACTGTACAAGAGACGGGGTATCCATTACGGTATGCACATCATAAGAATTCTTTACCGCTATGCACAAATAACTACCTGTATGTTGTAGCCCTGGCTACTATAGTGTTCACTTTTCTGCTTTGGTGACCTCGCTATCTCCTAAGGGAATCAATGGATACAAATAGTGGATTATTGGAGATTGTCTGCTACTACACAAATGCTATTTTCTTTGTAATTTACCCACTTGATACTCTATTGAAGCTTCTCCATGCAGTGTGTTGTATGAAAGTGCTGTATATTTGAAAAATAGTTCAATAAAGATTGAAAAATAAATACTTTTTGTTATGTATTAACTAATACCATGCTGCAATAACATATAAATTGTATGCTTAGAATTCATCTTTAAATTCAAAAACAGAACTCCTACAGTTCCCAGTTTTGGGACATATACTGTAACTGTAGCAATGCACCATAGAAACAGACTCACTTAAAGGCAGGCTCTTCCTCCTTACACTGGAAGTCTTTAGTTTCCTTGTAAAAGCAATGTATGGGTTTTTGATGTGTTGCTGTACCTTTAACGTATTTTATCACAGTAACACAATAGACGAAAATTGTAATGTTTGGGGTTTTTCGAGATGCGCAAAGAAAGATCACACAAAGACTTGTAGGTAAAATCAAACTGTATATAATATTTAGCCTAAGTTCACAGATATGCAGTGCGGGACACGCAGCGATCCCTGCGTGTTTCCCACACCGCATCGCAATAGCACTGTGCTTGCGTTCCAATGCAGGTGCTAGTACAAACTTAATAACACCCCAAAAGGATTGCAAATGCAGTGTGTTTTGCCTGCACCGGATTGCATGGTGCAAAAACAACCATGCGATGAAATTGCGATGCAGTTCCAAAAAAAGATGCCTGGACTTTAGTGTGATTTGAGCCCATTCATTTTAAATGGCATGTAAATTGTACAAGAATCCAGTGTGGTTCCTGGGCGGTTCACATGTGGGTTATGGTGTGAACCGGGTTTTAATTAATTAGATAACAAATGTAAAAATATTGGAAAATGTAACAAGAATACTTCCCTATAGATGCCTTTTCATCAAGGAGTCCCCCGTCTCTTTGCAGCTTGGCAGGATGATCAAATTAGGAGCATGTATTAACCTTTTTCAAGTTTTGGCTGTAGTATATACAGGACTAGTGGATAAGTAACAACCAATCGTAAACATTGCATATCAGTATTTAAGGAAGATAGTACTTATTCCTGAAGGGGCTTGGTAATAATGACATTCCTATAGTATGAAGTTAGCTAAGGTAACCTGATGCACAAACAAGAATTGAAATTGTGGTGGTGCAAACGGATGGTACATTAGCCTCTACCCCCTGGGTAAATGTAAAGATACACTTGTGTAGCATAGGTAATTCATAAAAAGTTCATAAGAAGTTCATAAAAATCCCATAGGAAGGGTGTTGTAATTCAGTAGCTCCACATGAGACAGGAACAAATCTTTGAAATTACAAAAAAGGAACACAAGGGGGTGCCAGCTAAGTGCAGCATCAATGAGCTAATTATGATTAAACAGCCAAATGCAAACTCACATAAATTAAAAATCAAAGAGCTTATCTGCAGCCATGCCACATTGGATGAAAGCTGTCCACCAGAAGAGCCGCTGGTGACAGCAAACTGCATGTATTCAGAAAGGAAACCAAGTCCAATGTTCCAGGAGGTGAGGAGAGCCACTGTGGGACACAAGGCAGGATGTGATGTCACACCTGCAGTGGTTTCTCGAACCATTCATGGTTTGAGAAAGGAACCAATAGGAGTTCTGAAACGCATCACCATAGCAACCAGCCCACCCCAGGTGGGACATCACATCCTGACTTGTGTCCCACAGTGGCTCTTCTCACCTCCTGGAATGTTGGATTTGGTTTTCTCACTGACTGCACGCTGTTTGATGTCACCAGTGGCTCTTCTGATGGACAGCATCCATCCAATGTGGCATGGCTGCAGATAAGCTCTTCGATTTTATATTTGAGTTTATATTTGGCTTTTTAATCATAATAAATCCACTGATGATGCTTTTGGCTGGCGCCCCCTTGTGTTCCTTTTTTAAGGGAACCGGATATTGGTGAGCCAACAATAAAAAACAAATATGACATTTTCCTGTCGCTAGGGTTGTGGGGTGTTGCATCAGCAAAAATGGTGCAAATCCCAGGAATGGCAGGGAAAAAATGGCAAATGCTTTTCCAGGCAAAACTATATACATAAATGTATTTCGCCTATGTACCGTATTCAACTTTTTGCCTGGAGTTACACTTTAAACCTTTAGATTTAAATTGGTAATACACGCATGTATGTGTAAATGTTGTCTAAATTACCTGAAGCAATTATATCGATCAGGTTTTGGGACACCTAACATAAATACACTTGTTCCAGGTTACACTTGTGCCAAAACACAACACAAGGATAACTATGACCACCTTGGCACATGCACTTCCATAAACCATTCAGCAATGCAATCTCTTCCATTGCCATCCATCTAGATTCCACTTAACATCTCCATGCTTCATCCTGCAGCAGGACTAATTTGCATGCATAGTAGTGGAATTCCATAGTCTCTAATACATTGATGAAAGCATTAGAGGGTGCTACCAGCCGTGTCATAGACACTGACGGCAAATCGTTCCTGCTCTCAGAATTAAATAATACAAACGTGTTTTAAATGACGCATTGAGTTATTCGTAGAATAATTGGTCGGTAAAGATTAGTTTATCAGCAAATATGAGAGTAGATTGGATTCTTTTCCAGAGGTTAATGGTAATTACAGGCACTTAGACAAGTTGACATTTAATTGATAGAAGCTGATCTGGGGATTTTCTCTGTTGCTGACTTTGAGGTCAGAACAAATATGTGTTTACTAGGGGGATAATTACACTCAATGGATTTATATTGTGTTGCCTTGTTTTCCTCCTCTGTTAGGAAAAGTGTAATTGTGATTGTTTACACTTTTTTTTTATTTTTTTTTGCTTTTTTTTTTTATATAATGATTTGTTATGTTAATCCATATACAAGGCCACACAGGTGTTGGTAGTTTTCTTTAATGTATCCAAGGAAGAGGGCATGAAACATTTAATTAACACAATGGCCAGCATTTAAAAGCAACTGCATTGCTGGTTAACAATTAAAGTGGCTGTAAAGCCTCAAGGTTTTTCACGTTAAATGAGTTGTAAAGGTAGAAGGTTTTTTTTTTTTTATCTTAGAATGCATTAAGATAAAAAGCCTTCTGTGTGTAGCAGCCTCCCCTGCACCCCCTAATACTTAACTAAGCCCCATCTCTCTCCAGCGATGTCCACGAGTCCCACGAGGGTCGAACGGACATGGGTGCAGCTCGGCTCGGGTGCACCCATAGCAAAATGCTGCTTGCTGTGGGGGCACTCGATAGGAGGGAGGAGCCAGGAGCAGCAAAGAGGGACCCAAGAGGAGGAGGATCTGAGCTGCCCTGTGCAAAACCCTGCACAGAAGAGGTAATTATAGCATGTTTGTTATTTAAAAATTAGACTGTACAATCACTTTAATCATTTTATGCATTAAGGTGAAAACCCTTCTGTGCTGCAGCTCTCCCCTGATACCACGCCCCTCACTCCTTTTTCATACCTAAGCCCGATCTGATCCAGTGATGTGCACAAGCTCAGCGGCTCCAGCCGCTGTCTCTTTCCTCACTGGACAGATTGGCTCTTGCTGCTGTAAACAAATCCAGTGACACGGGAGCGGGGGGCCAGGCTGAGTCCCTCTGTCTGTGTCAAAGGACGCAGCAGCGGGACTCGGGAGCGAGTCCTCATGAGTGCCCCCATGGAGTTCCGTGAGGGCACCCAATGAAGAGGAGGAGCTTGGAGCGTCGGCGGGGGACACCCCAGAAGAGGATGATCAGGGCAGCTCTGTGCAGAACGAATGCACAGAGCAGATAAGTATAGGCATGTTTGTTAATTTTATGTTAACAAAAAAAACAAGGGTTTACAACCCCTTTAACTGTAATATTGGAGGGGTATTTTTCTTTAACTCTCAAATGAAGCGTCTGTATTTAATACTGTGACGCAGTCAGGCTACACATACAGTTATATATATGCTGCTCTTTCTGGGTTTTCTTTTAGTTCCTTATTGCTGCAGCAGGGGTTAAACCTGAACTCAAAAACCTGAAAACAAAAAATCTCTTCACTAAAAAGGGTTAAATGCTTGTTTATGTCTAGGGTAGCATTTCTAAACCTTTTTTCAATTGTTGCACCCTTTAACAGTATGCAAAATACCAAGGCATCCCAGTCTAAAGCACATCTCCCAAATTCCTGAGATGGGAATGAGGAACACCTATTAAAAGTATGTAGGCAGGGCCGGACTTAGGGTGGTGGGGGGCCCTGGGCTTGAGTCACTTTCGGGCCCTACCTTCCCTTCTATACATTACTGTATTTATTGGCATATAACACGCACACCAAGTTTAGGAGGGAATTTTAAGGAAAAAAACTTTTAGGAGGAAAGTTTAAGGAAAAAACTTACATTTAAATGCCTAACAATGCAGCCTTATCAGTGTCCATCTGCAGCCTTGTCCAGTGTCATTGCAGCCTTGTCAGTGTAATTTGCAGCCTTGTCAGTGTAGCCTTGTCATTGCAGACTTGAAGTTTAAAAATGACGCCACCGAGATACACAGGACTCTGTATCTCTGTCATTTTTAAACCGTTCTCGGGCCCTCTCGGTGGCTCTCGGGTCCTCTCTTTCCATCAACTCTTTCCATCAACACCAAAAACATGCCACCCGTCTTTACACTAGCCAAAAAATGAAGATGCAACCAGTCTGTCTAAACATATGCTTTAAATAAAAGACAATACATCCTCTAGTGTTAATTACTTGCCAGTGGCAGCATGATTTTGCATTGTTTCCCACAATAAGTTTCTTTCATTTTTAAGAGTTCCCTTTCTATTTTTGTCTATTTTTTCTAACAAAACATTACTTCTAAATGTAACATATTACGTCGTTAAAAAAAGTTTTTATTTTCAAACAGAAAAGCTAAAAAAAGATTATATTTAGAAGGGTATATGTAGAAGATCTGTTTTTTGCCCTTTGAACTTCGGCCTGCCTTCCACGGTGGCCTGAGATATAAGACCGACTTGACAGAAGAGGGCTACAGGTCAATCAGGAGTAAATTGGGGGCAGATATTTCAGGACATTCCTCATATTTTTAGAAGCTGCTCAGAGACAGTTTTGTAATGAAGACCAGGAAGACGACAGCTTATAGGACGCTCTATGCAATACGTAAATGGGGCCTCAGTCATTGAGAATTGGCAGGTGGTATAAAAGAATTAGATAAGACCTAAAAACAATATGCATATGCAATGGAAAACATTTATTTGTATGTATGTGATAGTTTCAAGCCTGTAAAGAAATTAGAACATATGACATTAGGGTAACTTTAAAATGCCCAACATACATAAAAGGAGAAAAAAATTGAACCCTAAGGCCAAGAATGGCTACATGCTTTTCCCAAAATGTGGGTTGGGATCCCCATGAAATAATTGGTACAGGACACCACATTATGCTAAATACCCATCCACAAATACAAATGTATATTGTATTAAATATAATTCAATACAAAAATGTTTTTGTATTGAAGAAATGTTTAATAAAAAATTTATTTTTTACATTTGGTTGGGTATTTATCTTAATGTGGTGTTCTGTACAATGTGTTTTTCCCCTTTATTACAAATTTTTATTATGCAATTATTATTTTCTGTATTAGTCACCAATGCCATCGTAGGCTGAAAGCAACTGAAAAGAGTTGGAGGAAAGACCTTTTAGATTGTAAGATCTCATTCATGGACAGGGCCCTTCTAATCCTCTTGCTTTGAATTGTATTGTAACTGTACTGTCTCCATTTACTTTGTGAAGTGGTATTCAAACTGTTGGTGCTATATAAGTCTTGATTCAATTATTATTATTAATAATAAAAATAATAATAATATACAGCAGTAGTACTTCTATAGGATTGCTGGATAGAAAGTAAACTGTTGGGTGAAAAATTTGATTTGACAAAAATGCAATTATGAAGTATTTCCAGTATTTTTTTTTTTACAAGTCAATTTGGTTGATTGACTAAACCTGGAGTGGGCAAAATCTAGTGCAGCTGTGCTTAGAAAGCAGTAAGCTTTTGTTTTAACAAAGCTTAATTGAACAAGCTGAATTTAGAAGCTGATTGGCTACCATGCACAGCTGCACCAGACTTTGCACTCTACAGTTTTTGTAAATCAACCCCAATATTTTTGTTTACTACTTGCCCACTGGGCACGTAACTTGTCAGGCCAATTTTCAGCTTTCAGCACTGTCACACTTTGAATGACAATTACTCATGTAGTCATGCAACACTGTATATATATGACATTTTGACCTTTTTTTCACACAAATAGAGCTTCTTTTTGGTGGTATTTAATCACCTCTGGGTTTGCCTATTTTTTTGCCCTATAAATAAAAAAAGACTGAAAATTGTGTAATTAAATGCATTATTCTTAATTTCTGTTATAAAATTAGCAATTTTTCATCATAAATTTTGGCCAAAAATTATACTGCTACATATCTTTGCTAAAAATCTGATGGGCATGGGTAGGGCACTCCTTGGCACTGCTGGGCTCTGATGGGGCACTCCTTGGCACTGCTGGGCTCTGATGGGCACTGATGGGGAACTCCTTGGCACTGCTGGGCTCTGATGGGCACTGATGGGGAACTCCTTGGCACTGCTGGGGCACTCCTGGGCACTGCTCCACACTCTACTCACTGCACTCCGCACTCAAGCAGCCTGAAGCTTCACCCTCCTCTCCTCACACGATCGGTGTGAGGAGGGAGAGAACCGGACATGACGCCGGGTTAGTTGACAGTGATTGCTCCCTATAATTGGATGGAGCAATCATGTGGTAAAGGGTCGCTAGTGTTGGCCCTTTACCCCGATCCATGACGTGCCGGGTCCCAAGAACCTGGCGGTCACGGACATTCCCAGCACGGGAAGCACAATTTTGGGAGGACGTCATTGTACACCCTTTCAGAATTAGCCAGCCGCGCTGTAGCCGTCATTCGGCTATGGCCTGGTCAGCAAGTGGTTAAAGTAGAACTAAAAGCAAAATGTTTTAATTTTGGATGGGGCAAAGAGGTGGTATAATCCCTGACAGGTTTTTTTTTCCTTATGTCCCCCATTGGGAATATTTTCATTCTCTCCTTGTTTCATAGCCAAAACAGGAAGTGAGAAGAAATTTCTCAAAAGTGAGGGAATCCCTGGTTGTCACCAGTGTCATCAAAAATATTGTCCCCATTGGAAGATTTCCCTTCTACTCATGGCATACATGAAAATGACAAACAACTGATGGGACAACTTTCTCCTCTGCTCCAGTCTATGCTTCTGGAGTGTTCTCCCGGCAATCACCTCATGTTTTACTATGGCTCTTCCCAACTACTTGACTATCAACATCCAATCAGGCAAAGACTCCTGCATTTTATCTCTTTATTGGGACTATTCATTTCCCAGCCATGTAGCCCCTTTGTTAATTTAATTCCTCCAGGTCTTAAAGTGATTGCAAAGTCTCAGTTTTTGTCTTTAAAAATAACAGACGTTATCCTTACCTGCCCTGTGGCGTGGTTTTGCACAGAGCAGCCCAGATCCATCCTCTCCTCTCAGGTCCCTCTTCAGTGATCCTGGCCCCTACCTCGTGTTAAATGCCCCCACAGCAAGCAGCTTGCTATGGGGCACCTGGGCCAAGCTGCAGCTCAGTGTGCCCATTCAGACACAGAACATCGGTTCAACCCCCGCCCCCTCTCTCTCCCATCAAGCTAATTGACTTTGACAGCAGCAGGAACCAATGGTGCCACTGCGGTGTCACAGCTAATCCGGATGGAGAGTCCCAAATGGCCAAGGCACTCATTTACATCGCTGGATAGAGATGGGGCTCAATTAAGTATTAGGGGGCTGCCAGACATAGAATTTCATAGAATGCTTTAAGATAAAAAAAACTTCTGCCTTTACAAGCACTTTAAGATTTGAAGGATGCAAAATTACTGCATGCTGGAATTAGTGGGGGATCTAGGCTGCTGAGTGAACTTCAGCTATTCACTTGTGAACTTTCTGAATATTTTTGAGTCTCCTGCTGGGGTTCAAATATTTGTGGACTATGTTCAGAATTTACAGCTTCCCTTAGGCCGCGTACACACGGGCGGACTGTTCGCCCAACTTTGTCCGCTGAACAGTGTTTCGGCGGACAGTCCGCTCGTGTGTGGGCTTCAGCGGACAGTTTCAGCAGACAGTCTGACGAACAAAGTTTTTCGGAATTTCCGTAAGACTGTCCGCTGAAACTTAGTTTGAGCGGACAGTCCGCCCGTGTGTAGGCTTGTTTGACAAACTAAGTCTCGTGCATGCTCAGAAAGAATTTACACGGCGAAGGTTGCATTGCAGTGTATTGGACGTCGTATTTTTCCTCCCGTCGTACGTGCCGTTCACGTCATCGCGCAAGTTTCAGCGGACTGTTCGTTCGTCGTGTGTGGTCAAGTCCATCCATGCTAATTTTGAGCGGACTGTCCGCTCAAACTGTTTGACGAACAAAGTTGGGCGAACAGTCCGCCCGTGTGTACGCGGCCTTACTGTCACGGTACTACTACAGTGAGCCCACAGGCGAGCAAGTGACATGGGATCCCCCAGGGTGTGGAGTCTAAGGGCCAGCCGGTATACTGCCCGGGGCCCCCTCACGAGAGTTTGGGCTTAGCTGCATGCTGACCCCAGGTCATGACCCCCGGGTTCACCCTGCTCGCTAGGGGAGTACTAGAAGACACAGTCAGACAAGGATGGATGGATGAAGCATAGGAGAGTCGGATAGCGAGCCAAGGTTAGGGCAGGCTGCAGACAACATAATCAGGACAAGCCAAGTCGGTACACAAGAGGTCAGTTCATGAGCAGTCAGGTTAAAGCAGGTTACACAAAGGGGGCTCAGAAAAAAGCGTTGCTCAAGCAACCAGAAGTTGATCTGGAAGGAATTTAAACAGAGAAGCACATGGGGGGCTGGACAGGAAGTAACAAGAAGGAATGATATAACTAAGCAACAGGTGGAGCCGGCAACACCCATAGCTGCAGAGTGCAGCAGAGCTGAACACAAGCTAGTGGAATAACAGGTGCCCGCTGACCCACAGCAGTAAAGGTAAGACACAGATCAGCTCTGCAGTTGATCTGTGACACTTACTACACATGTGACTGCAAAATCATTGAAGGTTGGAGAAGTATATGTAGAGGCAGCTTGTGTATTTCTTTCACTATAGGTTTGATTTGATACAGACCTTTCATACCCCTCTCTTGTATGGCATACAGTCATTCTGGTCATTCTGCTTTTTTTTTTTAAGCTCTCTGGTGACCCTCAACTAGTTTGCCCAGACCCAGTTCTATCTTCAAAAAGCCATCAACAATTTCAGGTTTCAGAGCCTCATTGAGTGCACACCAAACAGCTTGCAATGCTGCAACATAGCAAAAACAACAATGGAGGTCAAAGAAGGTGACCTTCCACAGCTTATCATATAGTGAGTACCAGGGGCGGACTGACAACTCATAGGGCCCCTGGGCAATAAGAGATTATGGGACCCCCGGGCAATAGGAGAAGATTATGGGGCCCCCGAGCAATAGGAGATTATGGGTCCCACGGGTAATAGGAGATTATGGGGTCCCCAGGCAATAGATTATGGGGTCACACAGTATACACACACACATACAGTATACACACACACAGACACACAATATACACACACAGTATAAACATACACACACTGAAAAGGTACTGGAGAGGCGGGGCAGTTATAATCTTGGGATTTTTAAAAAAACACCGATTTTTACATACTGTCCCTGGTTTTATTGAGGCTGGCAACCCTGATGGGGCCCCTTAGTGGCATCAGTGCGCGAGTGCCCGAATGGTCAGTCCGCCCCTGGTGAGTACAATCAAGTAGAGGAAGAATTAAATCCAACCACAAGAGGTCCAAAATTCAAAAACAAAGGCTTGTTTCTTATGATCGGCTCAGGCGCTCAAGGCTAAGCCCTACCACTAGAGTCCTACTTGTGCATAATCAGCTAGGTGCTTTAACCACTTCCCTACCGTTCTATTGTCATATGACGCCCGCAGGAACCCTTCGTCTCTCCGGGCGGGCATCATATGACATCCTGGGATTCACTGCATTGTGGAGAGCGCGTGCACGTCGCATCGCTCGGGACCTGATGCGCGTGTCCGGCGGCCGCGATGTCTGTCGGGCACCCGCGATTGCCTGTTAACCTAGCAGGATTTTGGCTCTGTGTGTGTAAACACACAGATCCATCTCCTGTCAGGTGAGGAGACTGATCCATGTTTTTCCATTACAGAAGAACACTGATCGGTCTCCTCCCCTTGTGAGTCCCCTCCCCTTACAGTTAGAATCACTCCTAGGACACACAGCTAATCCTTTGATCACCCCCTAGTGTTAACCCCTTCCCTGCCAGTGACATTTATACAGTAATCAATGCATTTTATAGCACGGATCGCTGTATAAATGTCACTGGTCCCAAAGTGTCCAATATGTTCTCTGCAATATCGCAGTCACAATAAAAATCACAGATCGTTGCCATTACTAGTAAAAAAAATAATAATAATAAAAATGCCATAATTCTATCCTCTATTTTGTAGATACTATAACTTTTGCGCAATCCAATAAATATACGCGTATTGCGATTTTTGCCAAAAATATGTAGAAGAATGCATATCGACCTAAACTGTTTTTTTTTTAAATTGGGATATTTATTATAGCAAAAAGTCATAAATATTGTTGTTGTTTTTTTTCAAAACTGTCGCTCTTTTTTTGTTTATAGTGCAAAAAAAAAAAAAACGCAGAGGTGATCAAATACCACCAAAAGAAAGCTCTATTTGTGGGGAAAAAAATGATCAAAATTAATTTGGGTACAACATCGCATGACCGCACAATTGTCATTCAAAGTGTGACAGCTCTGAAAAATGGCCTGGGCAGGAAGGGGGTCAATATGCCCTGTATGGAAGTGGTTAATACTTGGCTGGACATTTTATTGTTTACTATACTGTTTTTATTGATGTTGTCTATTACCTGTGCGAAGATAACAACATAAGCAATGGTATTAGGCATGCAGCTCATTGTAAGCCTGCTGCTGACCACCAGTTAGATCCTTAAGTTCCCAGACATTCACATGGGAGTGATTTCCTGCTCATTGGTGACCTGATGTGAACTCGCAGGACAGGGGTCCAGAGATCCGTTGTATCAACCTGATCATTAGCACACCAGACAAACACTTCCAGCTGTCTCACAGTTCGATCGTACTTTTCTTCCATGAGAAATATTCCTTCTTCGTTTGCACAAACAGATGAAAAGAGGGACACATATGTTGCTTTTGCAGTCACAAATGTTTTTGCTGCCTCCTGAAAACAGAGGATGTACAATACGTAAAAATCGTAGAGCTAAAGATAATAACACCCATGATAAAGTAGATTACTTAATTGGACAATAAAATGGTAAAGTATATGTAAACCCTGACATTGAATTCCTCTTATTTTTTCCCTCCTGGTCTGGTAAATACACAGTTGAAAGTGTTATATTTGATCAAGTGCAAAAACAACCTGCTGATCCTGCCAGAAATTGTGTTAGCTAATAATGTCCTGTGTTTTCTGCCTATAATGCAGAAGGAAGAGAAGAGGGGAATGTGTTTTGAAGTCCAAATGTATCTCCTGTCTTAAGCCTGTAAGGGCAGGTCAGGGTGACAAGTTGGTTGTCACGTCCTCTATGTTTTCGCTCCTTGCTGAACGCTATGGGTTACATGGGAGGCCTAACCCTGGGGTGGGTTCTTCTGGGCTACACTAGTACACATGGGGTACCTGTACTTTGTTTTATTTAATGCCATGGGACAAGGCTGAAGCTGCCATTGGGGAAAGACTCAACCTTAAATTGGGCCTCTACTCTCAGAGATGAACCTACACCATGCACACTTGCACCATAATTTTTCTCCAGTTAACTCTTGGGTCCCGTTCTAATGCACATCTTCCCAGTATTTTCATTTAGGAGGGATATGCTGTGCTCTGTCCACATCCTCCTGTCCAGTGTTTTTACCATTCTCCAGTAGCAGAGTGAGCCCCCGCCATGCCCCCCGTGCCTCACTTGCATTTGACTTAACGCTTGAACTTTCATAACTCTGTGCAAGATGAGGACCTCTGTGGCACAAATCCGCTCCTATTGCTGTAAAAGACAGACCGCTGGCAGAAGGAGTGCCACCAACATATCCCTAATGACTAGAGGCCATACCACCTATAATAGGTACATGCTACTGACAGGTTAAATGTCGGTTACCAGGGGCAACAACTTGTGTCTCTACACTACTCCACGCCACACCATACCTCAATGTGTTAAGACCCACTCCTTAGACTATGTGTGTGAATTATTTGCATTACACCCCTTTCAGTAACGGCAGATCAGGCAGGGACAATATTTCAGAAGGTTTACTTAGAAAATTGCAAAAGATAATTACAGAGCCCACCATTCACAGACATAATCCTTCCCTAATTCCCTAACTCTAACTACAGTACAGGCTGTCTACTGCCCCGGCATACCTGCAAAGGTAGTATTTGTGCAATACAAAGTCCATCAAAGGCATTACTCCAGGGCTGTTGTCATCGGGACAAACCCCAGGTTGTGAAAACTTTACATCCCAATGGTGACAACAAGAAACATCCATCTGTCATTCGCTGTCTCTCTCCCTTACAGGCATCAGTGTTAGCTTTTTACAAAGCCTTTGTCAGAAACATGCTGTTGGAACCAAAACACCAAACTGACCTTAGTCGGCTCCCTCAGGGGCTCTGGGCTCCACACTTTCAAGCTCTCTATAAAGGACCACTGTCCCAATTTATATCACAGGATTAGTGGGCCGGACCCAGAGAAGAACCCAACAAAAAAAAGACCAAAGAACCGGGAAAGGCATTAACTCCTACCCTCCCATTCAAGAGAGCACCCACCTACCTGGCTATGTCAGCCTGTTTACAAGATGGCCATAGATGGATCTAGACTAGTTCAGAAGGGACTGACCGAGATTTAATTTATTAATGGGCAGGTCGGTTGTGCTGAACTCGATCCATCAATCAATTTGGGTGCAATCAGCCTGTCAGATTTTTTTTACATGTAATTATTGTTGGCAGCTATTACCTCTAGCAATAATCATCATGTTCTGCCAGCCGAAAAGGCTTCCCACCAGCAGAACACAATAGCACAGCAGGAGGGACTCCCCAATCAACACTGACTGCGTTGATGGAGGAATTGAATGATTTTCTTTCCACCCTTGGTGGAAGGAAAGAAAATCGCATAATCTATGGGCTGCTTTAAGGTTACATTGCTGCTTTTCCAAGGTGTCTCTGATGCTCTTCCATTCATTAAGAGTACTGGCACCCTAGAAGCTGTGTTACTGTCAGGATCACCAGATAAAAACAACTGGAAAAAAGGGGGGAAAAGCCACATCTAACGATTGGTAAGCTGAAAAATATTACACTTTTGGTTCTGGGTTTAATACCGCTTTAAGTCTAGGTTCACATCTCTGCGGCTGCACTGGATGAGTTTTTCAGGCATGTTTTGCAGTGCATTTTGCATTTTTAAACCAGCGGTTTTTATTTGTTTTTGCATTCAGTTTTCATGCATTTTGCGTTTTACCACCCCAAAGCACCTTGCCCTCATGTTGATGAGGACAAGGGTCTCTTCCTGATAACCCTGGCTGGTAGTTGTTGGGGTCTGCGAGCGGAGGGGGGCTTATCGGAATCTGGAAGCCCTCCTTTAAGCAGGAGGCCCCTAGATCCCAGCACTGCCCCCTATGTGAATGGGTATCGGGTACATCATACCCCTACCCATTCACCTGAAAAGCAGTGAAATGTCGAAAAAAAACAACAAAACGTTTTTTTCCTTCATTAGTTAAATAGCTCTGAGCTGTCTTCTCCCTGTGCCGTCTCTCCCGGTGCCATTGTCTTCTTCCGACGCTGTCCCCCCCCCCCCCCCCCCCCCCGAGCTGTCATCTCCTGGTGTCGTCTTCTTCCTCGTCACAAGGGCCAGGCTCTCTGGGCGACATCATTGGATGGCCACGCCCCATGCCTATATAAGATGTGCCAGACAGCAGGAACATCACAACGGTGAAAGACAGCTTCACGAGAAGAGCAGATTTTATTTGTTTTTTGGTGGGTTAACCGGAGGCGATGAAGAAGACATCAATGGCGAGGAATTATAAGACCGGGAGAAGACAGCTCAGAGCTATTTTACTAATTAAGGACTTAAAAAATGTTTTGTTGTTTTTTTACATTTCACAGCTTTGTTAGGTGAATGGGTAGGGGTACGATGTGCCCGATACCCATTTACAT
Source organism: Lithobates pipiens (assembly GCF_037356315.1). NCBI lineage: Eukaryota > Metazoa > Chordata > Amphibia > Anura > Ranidae > Lithobates > Lithobates pipiens. The sequence continues at coordinate 288,946,714 of NW_027507785.1, forward strand.
GGGAGGGTATAATCTGGGGGCCCTTTCTTAAATCTTTTCCAGATTCTGATAAGCCCCCCACCACAGACTATGACAGCCACCGGCCAGGGTTGTCGGGAAGAGGCCCTTGTCCTCATCAACATGGGGGCAAGGTGCTTTGGGGTGGGGGCACAGAGCCCCCCTGCACCAAAGCACCCCCCCATGTTGAGGGCATTCGGCCTGGTATGGTTCAGGAGGGAGGTGAGTGCTCGCTCGTCCCCTCCCTTTCCTGACCTGCCAGGCGGCATGCTTGGATAAGGGTCTGGTATGGATTTTGGGGGGGACCCCACACCGCTTTAAAAAAAAGTTGCCAGGGGGTCCCCTCCGAATCCATACTAGACCCAAAGGGGGGGAACCAGACCATTTTTCTTTTTACATTCAGCTGTCAGCGGGGAACCCACTGACAGGTGATTACTTATTGGTTGGCCCCCTGCTTAGCAAACAGCTATACACAGTGTTAAAATTAATAATGCAAAACACATAAAAAATTACATCACATACCCAACACTTGCATTTCTGGTGTGGTTCTATTGAAGTCTACTACCCGCAAATCGGGAAAAAAGTCCCCGACCCTTTCCAAAAAAGCACCAGCTACAAAACACATAGATGTGATCTTGTACCATAGGAAACCATGTTAAATGAACTGTAGTGCATTTATGCAAACTGAAAAACGCACTAAAAAAGGCATAGATGTGAACCTAGGGTAAGGGAATTCTAGGGAACAATTCAACTATATAAATTGCAAAAACTTTGGCAAACCATGTTGTAGATCTGTACTTACTATTTTCTCTTTTTTGGACTATTCCCTGTAAACCCGAGAGATGGTTGTGTCTGAAAATCCTAGTAGATCAGCAGTTTTATTAAATACTCAGAGATCAAAGTCACTTAAATCCCCTTTCTTCCCCATTCTGATGCTCAGTTTGAACTTCAGCACATCTAAATGCCTATATGCATTGAGTTTCTGCCATGTAATTGGCTGATTAGCAATTTTTGCTACCAAGCAATTGAACAGGTATACCTAAAAAAAAAAAAGTCGTCGATGAGTGTAGTACTCAGAGCATTGTCAACAAGTCTGCATCAACTGTCTTTGGGTCTATGTTGATGGTATCGGTTTGACATTGGTTTGAGTTGCTTTTGAGGTTATTCAGAATTTATTGACAGGTACATGTTGCCCAAAGTTGACCTCCTTCTGATCTGCTGTCTGATGTGAACAAAAGCTGTCCACGCAGGCCCCAAGGACCTTGCTGGGGACACCATACTTCATAAAGCATGCTTTTTGCAAATTGACCTCAAACTCTGCCTTAAAAGTCAAAACGGAGGTTCACCATGCAGAGGATAAACAGGCTGCATTTATTCTACAAACAAAATATATTGTCTTTGTAACAGTTATGGATAGATATTCATGGGTGACAGATGTTAGAGAGGGTTAGCTTATGACTTTACAATGGAATACTGGAATATGGACATGAAAGGAATCAATTTACGGGGCTTCAGGGAGGGTGTTAAGATTTTTCGATGTATTGCATTCATGTAGCCTGTTTAACATGTTGTGGTACTGACAAGGATACTTTAACAAACAACACACATAACAGAGGCATAACTAGAATCTTCAGGACCCCGATGTAAGAAACTATGAAGGGCCTCCACCAGGGGCGTTGCTAGGTCTACAAAAGATCTCAGGCTAGAGCTCATAGCAGCGAAGTAAAGAAAGTCATATACTTGGGCGGGCATACACATGTATATAATATACATATGTGTATATATGTATATATATATATAAAATATTGTTAGATAGTGCAGATCCCCCCCTTACGTCAGGGTCCCCAGAGAGCCTCCCCTAACATCGGGATCCTCAGAGAGCCTCCCTACTTACATTAGGATTCCCAGAGATTCCCCCCTTACATTAGGGTCCCCAGAGGGCCCCCCCCTGTACATCAGGGTCCTCAGAGAGCTCCCTCTTACATCAGGGTCCCCAGAGAGCTCCCCCTTACACCAGGGTTCTCAGAGAGCTCCCCCTTACATCAGGGTCCTAAGAGAGCTCCCCCTTACATCAGGGTCCCCAGAGTGCCTGCCTTTGCATTAGTGTCCCCAGAGAGCCCCCCCTCTTACATCAGGGTCCCCAGAGAGCCCCTTCTTTACATCAGGGTCTCCAAAGAGCCCCTCCTTACATCAGGGTCTCTAGAGAGCCCCTTCCTTACATCAGGGTCCCCAGAGAGCCTCCCTTACATCAGGGTCCCCAGAGACCCCCCCTTACATCAAGGTCCCCACAGATCCTCCCTTTATCAGGGTTCCCAGAGACCCTCCCTTACATCAGGGTCCCCAGAGAGCCCCCTTACATAAGGGTCTCCAGAGAGCCCCTTCTTTACATCAGGGTCTCCAAAGAGCCCCTCCTTACATCAGGGTCTCTAGAGAGCCCCTATCTTACATCAGGGTCCCCAGAGAGCCTCCCTTACATCAGGGTCCCCAGAGACCCCCCCTTACATCAAGGTCCCCACAGATCCCCCCTTATATCAGGGTTCCCAGAGACCCTCCCTTACATCAGGGTCCCCAGAGAGCCCCCTTACATAAGGGTCTCCAGACAGTCACCCTCTTCCCCTTCCAGAGGTTCCCCTGTACCTGGCTGGTCTCCACTGTGCACCTTGGACCCACAGCAAATCTCTGAGATGGGAGGCAGTGATGGGCAGCTCTATAATGTCCACGGGTGGTGAGATCTCCCTGGGGCTTGTAGTTCTCCCTCTGACTGTATCCACTGGAGAGGGGAGGAGCCTCTGACCCAGACATGTATCATCAAGAATGTAGAAGCAGAGCGACTCACTGAAGAGTGAAGCTGATACATGCGCAGGTCTGAGGCCCCTCCCCTCTCCACTGTATACATTCAGAGAGAGAACTACAAACCTCAGGATGATCCCGCGGCTTGCGGCACCATACAGCTGCCGATCACCGCCTCTCACCTCCCCCCTGCATGTTAAATGGACAGCTAGGGGTGCAGTGGAGATGCAGGGTCTTGGGGCCCTGCCACAGTGGCAGAACGACAGGGCCCAATCGCAAGTGTGACTGCAGCGACCCCTATAGTTGCACCACTGACACATAGCGGTCTGCATTGGTATGCCTTTGGTGAACAATAGGTTTAAACAATCAAGGTCACTGATAAAAAAAAGTATGTGAACTTTTTATTACGCACTAAAGGATGTATGAAGTTGTGTTTATGCTTGTTGTTTGAGATATTACACAATAGCAGATAACCTTGTACTATTTTTCTTCAACTCAATGCCGTTGTATTTCTATGATGTGCACAATACTTTTGTTATTGTGAAAAACTTTAAAGAAGGAATTTAAAAAAATAATAATAATTACAGTATATAATCGAGTATAACCGAGTTTTTCAGCACTTTTTTTTTTTTGTGCTGAAAGCCCCCTCTGCTTATACTCAAGTCTCCCTGCCTCACTGTGCCCATCTGCAGCCTGATGCACTTGATCTCCCGGCACTGTGACATGCAGTCTAGTCGGCGGCCGTCCAGTGTAACAAAGCCCTACCTTCTCCTCGTCCTCGTCCGTGATAGGCGGAACACTGATTCACTGCTGGTAATGCGGGGTTTTGTTACACTGGACGGCTGCCGAATAGACTGCATGTCACAGCACTGGTGTTCTGGAGATCAGGTACATGAGGCATGCCGATTGACACAGTGAGGCATGCAGATGGGCATTGTTGACCCTCTTTTCCACTTACAGTAGCTTTTCTCACCCTAGGTTTATACTCGAGTCAATACATTTTTCCAGTTTTTTGTGGTAAAATTAGGTGCCCGGCTTATATTCGGGTCGCTTATACTCGAGTATACTCGAGTATACTACTTGCTATACATCAGTTACTCCAAATAAGAACTTTGGGCTTTGGATCTCTGCCTTTCTTTGCCCCATTGTTCCCACCTCTTCTCACAAAAGCCTTAAAGAAATGTGTATACTTACCTTTTTAAAGGTGTCCTTGGCTAGGTCCAATGATGGCTTCTCAGCACTTTGCAGCATTTTTCTGTGAGTTTACACTCTAGGCTCAAAGAAAGTCTGTGGAGGACAGCATTGGAGATTAGGTGGGTATCGAAGCTGGAGCTGTTTTTCTTTTTTAGCAACTATGGGGGATACACAAATGTATTTTTGCCCAGGACAAAAATGTTTTTTAACAATTTAGATGCTCCAGTCAATGCAGGTATGGGCTTGGCTTGTCATACTATATAAGAAATCATATGCCATATAGCCAAAAGTTTGTAGATACCTGACAATTTTCTAAGGTGTTTCACAATATTTTGGAGTGTGTTTATGGTAATTTGCCTATTTAACCAAAAGAACATTTGTGAAGTCAGGTACTACTGATAAGAGAATTTGGCTCACAGTTAGTATGCCAATTCACCCCAAGAGTTGTGAAGGGTAAAGTCAGGGTTTTGTGAACATCACTTGGATTCCTCTACATCAAACTCATCAAACTATGTATTTATGGAGCTGGCCTTGTGCATGGGTCCACAGTCATGCTGAAACAGGCAAAGAGCCTTCCCCACACCATTATCACAAGGTTAAAAGTGTGCAGTTCTATATAATGTCTGTATCTGCTATAATATTAACAGTACCCTTCACTGGAAACACCTGAACTCATTTGTAAGGGTATCAACATACTTTGACCACATAATAAATGTGATGGTTAGTTGTCCACTCACGTTTGGTCATATAGTGTATTTTGTGGTAGAGCAGGGCTCTGCAGTCACCAACAAATTAAAAAAATGGGTGGAGCTTAGTAGGAAAAAGCAGGGCCTGTAAAACTTTGGCTCAGAACATTTTCAAAATATCACTTGATAGATCAACATGCAAAATGATAAATACACAGTTATATATGTGGGATTGCTCAACACTTAAGAGGGGGTATTTTGGAGAGTTCCACATTAGGATCTTCATCTACCGATGACCATAGTTCACATTTAATGAATAGCCCAACTAAGTATTACTTGCATCTTAAACTGCACCTACAGTATAGTCATGTTGAAGATATAAAATTGGCAATAGCAGACACTCATAATCGAAGGTGCTATAGAATGGAAAAATCCCACCCAGCCAAAACTTTTAGTTCACTTTGGATAGAGCATGGAAGACTTCATCTGTCATGTTTTTATGACTCTCTGGGTTCCCTTTGAGAAATTTTTTCCCCTCGGTTAGGGCAGGAAGTGATGGAAAATCTTCCGAAAATACTCAAAGATGTTTTCAGTTGAGTGGGGGTTGGGTTAGAACCTCTGAGAATATTTTTGTTTCTGCCTGTGCTTTTCTGTTCCCATGAAAACTACACCCTTTCATGTATAGACAGGAAGAAATTGAAAAAAAATTCCAATTGGGTCACAGAAAAAATGGCAAAAAATTTAACTCTTTCTCACATTAAAAAACAAACAAACAAAAATAAAAGGATATAGCTTTAATGAGGCTTTAATAAGGCTTTAAAACAAACCTTGCAGTAAAACGCAAGGTCTGCTTGTTAGGTGTAGGTGTCCTCTCCCTGTAAAAATTGCTGCATTATAGTACTTAATTATTGCATGGAATGCAAAGAAAAGACTTAGGTTTTATACTTACCTCTGTCTTGCGTCTGCGGTGCCTAGGTGAAGCTGACATCAAGCTCCTTTTTTGGGGAATGCAGAGCAGCCCAAATCTCATGAGAAGGCATTTTTACTATGGGCTAGAGTGTCTTCTTGCGATATTTGTTCTGCTCTGCATTCCCCCGGGAATCTAACTGGAAGGTTAGTGACTTCAGAACCTGCAATACAGAAGATGGGAGTAAGGTAAGTATGCTATCTAACTTTTTTCCTTACAAGTACATTTTAGAAGTACTGCCATGTAGTGATTTTCACAGGAGTGGGGGACTCGGACCTGATGGTGGATCTTTCCTCTTAATTTCAAGGTCCGTTTTAAGATAGGAAGTGGACAGTCACCATTACTTAATATATCTGATATTGCACCAAATATCCAACTATAAATCCCAAACACCACATTCCTTTCCAAGAGGCTTTATTGAAAATCAGGGAAATGCATAATAAAAAAATATGGTCTGCTAATGCATTTCAGCTGACCCGCCGCAATAGCACTATACCATTATTATATACTAATGCTACAATACGATTATTATTGGATCGATGGACAGATGGAGGTCCTTCCATGCTCCCCCCTTTGTGGTTTATTTGACGATTGATTTATGTCCCAAATTCTTTTTGCTTTTGTGTAGCAGCAGCCAGGCAAACAGCAACCTTCACTCCTCTGGCTCAGTAAAAAAGTCTAGGGGTTGCCTTTCTTCAAACTTATTTCTGAGTAACTTGGGTGGGCTTAGGGAAGGTGCAGGGTACTCCAGAACCATAACAGGAATGTGATGACATTATTTCCTTTGCAATTGCTTCTCAGAACAGTCCCTTAGGCAGTGGGACATGTAGTGGACAGCAATGGGACACTCACAGATCCATACTCACAGTGTCCCTAGGGCTTGGATTTCTTCCTCCAGTCTCAGGAAAACTTCAGTGAGTCTCCAGCAGTATTGCCAAAAAGTAGATATTTGCCAGCACACCATGGATCGACACAAAGTAACGTCCAAATGGATAGCTGATTGCATGATCACAACACAAGGAGAGTGCAACGTTTCAGAGTTACGCAGGACCCCTTCGTCAGGCATGTGATGTGATTTAGTATTTCCAGCAGTTGCCAACCCCTCAAAGTGAAATTTACTGGCAGGACAACAAAATTTACAAACGGCACCAATTTTTACTGGCAAACATCACTGGATTTATTGACAGAGCCACATTTTTTACTGACACTGCAAAAAAGAACCTAAAATGGCAGTTTTCAGTGCTAACCAGTGCAAATATCAACATTTAAACTATAAACATTGCTATTAGCAATGTGTTTAAGTAAAAAAAAAAAGAGTAAAAAAAACAAAATATTTCTCCATTTACATGAAGGACAAGCTAATATAACCCAGCCACCACAGAGCCCCCCCCCCCCCCCATATATCAGAGGGTGCAAGAGCCCCCCCTTACAGAGCAAGGGAACTCAGACATAAAAGGAGAATGCTGCAGATCATGATTTAAGAGGGAACTCAGATGTGGGAGGGACTCTGGTGACCAGAGACCACTTTCTGCAGAGCAAATTCATTAAGGCAATGGGGGGGGGGGGGGGGGGTTCTCTGCTTTAAGGGAGAACATTTATATCAGTGCCCTCTTACATTATTGTATTCACTCCCCCCATACATCTGTGACCCCCCCCCCCTCCAGACTGGCCTGGAGGCGCTATCACTGACCTCCTCTCAGGTACTCCATGCAGGGCTCAGTTTCCTCTCCATAGTCCACATACGTCTGACTCCTCCTGTGACCCTCTATCCAGGTGGCACTCCCACTCTTGACTTCTCTTCAGACACCCTGAGAGACTGCAGACATGATAAAAAACAAGAGCTAGTCAGAGATTATGGACATGATGCAAGAGATGGTTAGAGGCTACAGACATGATACAGGACGTAGTCAGAGGCTGAGGACATAATACAGGAGGTGGTCAGAGGCTCCTGACATGGTACAGGAGGGGGTCAGAGGCTGCGGACATGGTAAAGGGGCTGGTCAGAGGCTGCGGACATGGTACAGGAGGTGGTCAGAGGTTGCAGACATGGTACAGGAGGTGGTTAGAGGCTGCGTGGACATGGTACAGAAGATACCGTAGTTAGAGGCTACGGACATGGTACAAGAGGTAGTCAGAGGATGCATACATGGTACAGGAGATGGTCAGAGGCTGTGGACATGGTACAGGAGGTGGTCATAGGATGCGGACATGGTACAGAAGGTGGTCAGAGGATGCGGCCATGGTACAAGAGATGGTTAGAGGCTACAGACAGTCATATTTTTACAGGCCATTGGCAACACTGCACCACACAGTATTATCCTCCTCTGCCTCCTTCCTTCACCTTCCCCCCACAGCAGAGTCTTCCTCTGCCCACCTTCATATATCCCCCACAGCCCTGTCCTCCTCTGCTCCTTTCAGCCCCCACCACACTGTCCTCCTCTACCCCCTTTGGCCCCCACAGTAATGTCCTTCTCTGCCCACTTTGGTCCTCACAGCATTGTCCTTCTCTGCCCACCCCCAGAGTAATGCCCTTCTCTGCCCCCTTTGGCCCCCACAGCACTTTCCATCTCTGCCCCCTTTGGCCCCCAAAGTAATGTCCTTCTCTGGCTCCTTCAGCCCCCACAGTAATGTCATCCTCTGCCCCCTTTGGCCCCCACAGTAATGTCATCCTTTTCCCCCTTTGGCCACCACAGCACTGTCCTTCTCTGGCCCCTTCGGCCTCCACAGCACTGTCCTCCCCTGCCCCCTTCTCACTTGAGTGCTTTCCTCTACCCTCTGTGGCCATGGCACTACCGAGATCTAATGTCTTCTATTTAAAAATGGCGTAGAGTGGCGCCAGTATGTCACTGCACATGCGCCCAGCCAAAAACGGCGAGCGTTCTTACAAGCTTTTCCGATCCCGGCAGGCTTCAGATCAGTGCATGTGCAGTTGCATGTCGGCCAGCCGCCATCTTTTTTATGGGCGCCACTGCCAGTAATGGGCATTTATAGGCAGCCGAAAATGGGCTGAAATTTACGGGCTGCCTGTAAATTAACGACGGTTGGCAACACTGGTCTCCAGACTTTTAGATCTCTCTAAACCTACAATAGAATAGCCCCACCTCCCCCCCAGCTATGCACAGGTGGGACCTCCATGAGACAGCCAGAATCTTCAGCTGGACTGGCAGCCCTTTTGGTTAGGAACCTCTCCTCTTGGGAGATAAACCCAGGCTTCACACTATTTATGCACTCCCCAACCACCATCTGGGCACACCTCCCCAGGGATTGGCTGGAGCTACATAAATATTCAGGTTGCTCATTTAAATCTCCCACCTACTATGTTCAGGAAACCTCCAGAAGAGAGGGGGAAGAAATCAAACTTGCATCCTGCAGAGCCCAGAATAGCTTAAAGCAATCACATGCTGCTCTGCTGTTTACAGGAGAGCCACAGAACTAAATGTGCCAGTGAAAATTACCCAGGTTCTTTTCCCAGTAGATTTCCCCGCAGCCAGGCACACGTTCACAATCACTCTTTTCCCCAATAACAAATCTAAAGGTGTTTTTGCTGTTTTTATTTTTGGAGTAACTGGGATAGAGTTGAGGGAATTGTGTGGGATATTCCAAAAACAGAACTATGTACAGGTTGAGGACTGTAAACGCCTTTCTGTGAAGCTGAAGCAAAAGTCCTTGCAATAGCAAACTGTGGACATGGCTTTATAGTAGAAGCAGTTCGAACCAGGCTTCAGCACCAAGATCAGAGTCCTTTCACATGGAACTAGATAGACTGAGCTCTTCAGGACACCAGCCTATAACCCTTTAGAGTAACACACAGCTGACTAGTGATGGCCGAACGGTTCGCCCGGCGGTCGTTTCGCGGCGAATTTCCGACTTTCGCCGTCCGCGGGTTCGAACGCCTTTTTCCGTCGTTCGCCCCGGCGGACTTACGTGTTTAATGTATACAAGAACTTTAACCTTTCGTGACACGTTTATCATGTGTTACAGGACAACCAATTGAGACATGACAGCTCATGGACACTTGGACATTCCCCCTAACCTATAAATACACCCGATCCGGTGGCCATTTTACATTCTTTCTTCTGTCACTGTAGGGAAAGGATCCTGTGTGGAGTAGGGACAGAGAAAACGCTAGCTATTTGGTACACAAAAGTTCTTTTCAGGACTGGTATAGGTGTTAGGTCAGCAGCCTGAGTTTCTTTTGTCAGTTTAGATAAAGGGACAGAGCGCTGTATGCTGCTATTTTAGGGACAGCTCAGCCAGATTAGTCTTTCTTCATCATCATCATCATCATCATCATTAGCTGTTACTATCAGGTCCACAAAAGAGCTGTTCCAGCTAATCGTTCCAGCCTACTCTTTTTTGCCAATTTGTATAGGGACAGGCAGGAAGCAGTGTGTCAGGCAGTGAGGATAATTTTAAAGACTTGCTGTTACTATTAGTTCCACAAAGGTTCTTTTCAGGACTGGTATCAGTGGTACGGTAATAGGCTTGTACACGTATAATATTCTTTCTTCCAAATATAGAAAGAATATTATACTTGACTGCTGCCCTTCTGCTGCAGTCTGCTAATCATTCACAACTCACTTGTTCCACAAAGCTCTTTATCAGGACTGGTAACTTGGTCTGTCTAGGGTGCTACGGTACATAGGCTTGGGTGCGGTACAGTCTGCTGTTCTGTAAGGACCGCTATCGGTCCACAATACATAGGGTTGCCGTGCACTACTGCTGACCGCTGCCCTATACTGCAGCAGTCCTTCAGCGGTATAGGGACTGACGCACAGTCTGCTAAACACTAATACACAACCTGCTTGGTCCACAAAAGTTCTTATAAGGACTGGTAACTTGGTATAGGGTGCTACGGTACATAGGCCTGAGTGCAGTACAGTCTGCTGTTCTGTAAGGACCGCTATCGGTCCACAATACATAGGGTTGCCGTGCACTACTGCTGACCGCTGCCCTATACTGCAGCAGTCCTTCATTGGTATAGGGACTGACGTACAGTCTGCTAATCACTAACACACAACCTGCTTGGTCCACAAAAGTTCTTATAAGGACTGGTAACTTGGTATAGGGTGCTACGGTACATAGGCCTGAGTGCGTTACAGTCTGCTGTTCTGTAAGGACCGCTATCGGTCCACAATACATAGGGTTGCCGTGCACTACTGCTGACCGCTGCCCTATACTGCAGCAGTCCTTCATTGGTATAGGGACTGACGTACAGTCTGCTAATCACTAACACACAACCTGCTTGGTCCACAAAAGTTCTTATAAGGACTGGTAACTTGGTATAGGGTGCTACGGTACATAGGCCTGAGTGCAGTACAGTCTGCTGTTCTGTAAGGACCGCTATCGGTCCACAATACATAGGGTTGCCGTGCACTACTGCTGACCGCTGCCCTATACTGCAGCAGTCCTTCATTGGTATAGGGACTGACGTACAGTCTGCTAATCACTAACACACAACCTGCTTGGTCCACAAAAGTTCTTATAAGGACTGGTAACTTGGTATAGGGTGCTACGGTACATAGGCCTGAGTGCGTTACAGTCTGCTGTTCTGTAAGGACCGCTATCGGTCCACAATAGATAGGGTTGACGTGCACCACTGCTGACCGCTCACCTATACTGCAGCAGTCCTTCAGCGGTATAGGGACTGACGTACAGTCTGCTAATCACTAACACACAACCTGCTTGTTCCACAAAAGTTCTTATAAGGACTGGTAACTTGGTATAGGGTGCTACGGTACATAGGCCTGAGTGCAGTACAGTCTGCTGTTCTGTAAGGACCGCTATCGGTCCACAATACATAGGGTTGCCGTGCACTACTGCTGACCGCTGCCCTATACTGCAGCAGTCCTTCATTGGTATAGGGACTGACGTACAGTCTGCTAATCACTAACACACAACCTGCTTGGTCCACAAAAGTTCTTATAAGGACTGGTAACTTGGTATAGGGTGCTACGGTACATAGGCCTGAGTGCGTTACAGTCTGCTGTTCTGTAAGGACCGCTATCGGTCCACAATAGATAGGGTTGACGTGCACCACTGCTGACCGCTCACCTATACTGCAGCAGTCCTTCAGCGGTATAGGGACTGACGTACAGTCTGCTAATCACTAACACACAACCTGCTTGTTCCACAAAAGTTCTTATAAGGACTGGTAACTTGGTATAGGGTGCTACGGTACATAGGCCTGAGTGCAGTACAGTCTGCTGTTCTGTAAGGACCGCTATCGGTCCACAATACATAGGGTTGCCGTGCACTACTGCTGACCGCTGCCCTATACTGCAGCAGTCCTTCATTGGTATAGGGACTGACGTACAGTCTGCTAATCACTAACACACAACCTGCTTGGTCCACAAAAGTTCTTATAAGGACTGGTAACTTGGTATAGGGTGCTACGGTACATAGGCCTGAGTGCGTTACAGTCTGCTGTTCTGTAAGGACCGCTATCGGTCCACAATACATAGGGTTGCCGTGCACTACTGCTGACCGCTGCCCTATACTGCAGCAGTCCTTCAGCGGTATAGGGACTGACGTACAGTCTGCTAAACACTAATACACAACCTGCTTGGTCCACAAAAGTTTTTATAAGGACTGGTAACTTGGTATAGGGTGCTACGGTACATAGGCCTGAGTGCAGTACAGTCTGCTGTTCTGTAAGGACCGCTATCGGTCCACAATACATAGGGTTGCCGTGCACTACTGCTGACCGCTGCCCTATACTGCAGCAGTCCTTCATTGGTATAGGGACTGACGTACAGTCTGCTAATCACTAACACACAACCTGCTTGGTCCACAAAAGTTCTTATAAGGACTGGTAACTTGGTATAGGGTGCTACGGTACATAGGCCTGAGTGCGTTACAGTCTGCTGTTCTGTAAGGACCGCTATCGGTCCACAATACATAGGGTTGCCGTGCACTACTGCTGACCGCTGCCCTATACTGCAGCAGTCCTTCAGCGGTATAGGGACTGACGTACAGTCTGCTAAACACTAATACACAACCTGCTTGGTCCACAAAAGTTTTTATAAGGACTGGTAACTTGGTATAGGGTGCTACGGTACATAGGCCTGAGTGCGTTACAGTCTGCTGTTCTGTAAGGACCGCTATCGGTCCACAATACATAGGGTTGCCGTGCACTACTGCTGACCGCTGCCCTATACTGCAGCAGTCCTTCAGCGGTATAGGGACTGACGTACAGTCTGCTAAACACTAATACACAACCTGCTTGGTCCACAAAAGTTCTTATAAGGACTGGTAACTTGGTATAGGGTGCTACGGTACATAGGCTTGAGTGCGGTACAGTCTGCTGTTCTGTAAGGACCGCTATCGGTCCACAATACATAGGGTTGCCGTGCACTACTGCTGACCGCTGCCCTATACTGCAGCAGTCCTTCATTGGTATAGGGACTGACGTACAGTCTGCTAATCACTAACACACAACCTGCTTGGTCCACAAAAGTTCTTATAAGGACTGGTAACTTGGTATAGGGTGCTACGGTACATAGGCTTGAGTGCGGTACAGTCTGCTGTTCTGTAAGGACCGCTATAGGTCCACAATAGATAGGGTTGACGTGCACCACTGCTGACCGCTCACCTATACTGCAGCAGTCCTTCAGCGGTATAGGGACTAAGAGTTTTGTCACAGGGTCATTTAAAAAATGACATGCAGAGGAAGAGGCAGGCCCTTCCGCAGGGGTGGTAGGGGTAGGGCAGGAGCAACAGGCTTGAGCCAAAGTGGGAAGTTGCAGAAGGTGCGTTCAATTACTTTAAAGGATGCACCAGACTTGGTTGAGTGGCTCGCTCAGCCTTACTCTTCTGCACCCTCCTCATCCTCTCGATCTGCACCCTCTTCTTCACTCTCTGCTATGTGCACCCCCAAAGACACTACCACCAACAACACGACCACCACCACCACCACCACATACCTTCCGCTTGAGTCACTGGAATTATTTTCCGATCCATATCAAGAGGACATTTCTGATGCGCAGCCACTCTTGGTATTGGATCAGGAAGAGGAGGTAGCAACAAGCGCTACTCAGCAGTCTGACGCCAGTACCCAGATCAGCCCAAGGAGGAGGTTGGTCCCCGGTGTTGCTGCCTACTCTACTTATAGCGGTGGGGAAGGTGACGTTGATGATGACGTGTCTAGTGATGTCACGTGGGTGCCCACAAGAGAGGAAGAGGAGGGGAGTTCAGAGGGAGATATGGACCAGCAGATAGGGAGGAGAAGCAGCAATGACTTACATTGCACAGCAGGGACAAAGCAGACTGCAAATGTATCAGGAGCGAGTCATCGACCATGTACGGTCACATCTGGCGCTCCCAGGACACCGGCACATGGCTCCGCAGTGTGGGCTTTTTTTAACGTGTCCGCTGCTGACAATAGCGTTGCCATCTGCAATCTTTGCAGTCAACGCGTTAGTCGCGGTAAGCCCAATACTCACCTAGGGACGACCGCCTTAAGAAGGCACATGAGCAGCCATCACCGAGCCCAGTGGGAGCAACGGAACACACAAAGCCACACTGCAGGCTCTCACCGTCCAGCCTCGTCTTCTACTTCTCCTTCTCCTCTCTCCTCACAATTGTCCTCCACTCCACCTTCCATCACGCCAAGCTCACATTTTTCTGCAAAAAGGCAGGCTTCCGTGGGCCTAATGTTTGAGCGTAAAAAAATGATGACGCCGGATAACCCTCTTGCCCAACGGTTGGCGGCTGGCTTGTCAGAACTCATAGCCCGCCAACTACTGCCATATAAACTGGTGGACTCGGAGGCCTTTCGCAAATTTGTGGCCATTGGAACACCACAATGGAAGGTCCCAGGAAGGAAGTATTTCTCAGAGAAGGGCATCCCAGAGCTATATGGCCATGTTCAGCGGCAAGTGAATGTATCTCTGGCACACAGTGTCGGTGCCAAGATACATCTGACCACAGACACGTGGTCTAGCAAACACGGGCAGGGAAGGTATATCAGTTTTACTGCCCACTGGGTGAACCTTCTGACGGCCGTCAAGCATGTAACCCGTGGCACCCGTGTAGATTTGGTTTTACCGCCACGGATTGCATGCAGGCCTGACTCTTCTTCTCCTCCTCCTACTCCATCCTCCTCCCTCTCCTCCTCAGCTGCCTCCTCCTTTTCCGCTGCTAGCGTCTCTTCCACTGCACCGCCCAAGCTCCCCAGAACCTATTCCACATGCCAGGTGAGACGTTGCCATGCCGTGCTGCGTCTGTTGTGCCTGGAAGCAAAGAGCCACACTGGCCCGGCACTCCTTTCAGCTTTGCGTTCACAGGCAGATGAGTGGCTAACACCGCTCAATTTGACAGTTGGTAAAGTGGTGTGTGACAACGGTGCCAATCTGCTTAGCGCATTGAAACAGGGCAAAATCACGCACGTGCCGTGCATGGCACACGTCTTAAACTTGGTCGTGCAGCGATTCCTTGTCAAATACCCTGGGGTCCAGGACATCTTGCGGCAGGCAAGGAAAATCTCGGCCCATTTCAGAAGATCTTACACGGCCATGGCTCGCCTTGCTGACATTCAGCGGCGACACCATCTGCCGGTCAGACGTCTTATTTGCGATTGCCCGACGCGATGGAACTCAACCTTCTATATGCTTGATAGGCTGCTCCAGCAGAAACGTGCAGTTAACGTCTACCTGTATGAACTCTGCGAAAGAAACGGTTCTGGGGAGCTGGGTTTTTTTTCACCGCGCCAGTGGCTGCTCATGCGCGACACATGCAGACTTCTGCGGCCATTTGAGGAGATCACCAAACTGGTCAGTCGCAGCCATGGCGCCATCAGTGACATGGTACCTTATGCCTTCTTTCTGGAGCGTGCATTGCGTCGTGTCATTGATCAGGCTGTGGAGGAGCAGGAGCGGGAAGATGAGGAAGTCGCAATGCTGGATGAATTCCCAGGGGGGGCTACTCTATCTGAGACAAGTCAACAACAGGAGTCTGATGAGGAGTCAGAGGAGGATGGTGCCGGGGCGGATGAGCAGGAGCAAGAAGAGCATGCTTTAAACCTTTCTGGGATCCCTGTTGTGCGAGGATGGGGAGAGGAGAATGAAGAGGACGACATTATCCTGGATGATGAGCAGGAGCCAGGCCACCACACCGCTTCCACTTTAGTGCAAATGGGGGCCTTCATGCTCCAGTGTTTTAATAGGGACCCCCGTATAAAAAGCATGAGGGTCAAGGACCAGTACTGGGTGGCAACGTACTTAGACCCCCGGTACAAACACAAAATGGCGGAAATGTTACCGCCGTCGCAGAGGGCTGTCAGAATGCAGCACTTCCAGGCCTTGCTTCGAGAAATGCTGCATTCTGCTTTTGCGTGCGCTGGCAGAGGAGCAATTCCCACTCCCAGAGAAGGATTTGCGGGTACCAATCCAACAGCGCCTGCAAGAAGAGGCCGGTTTGAAGATGTGTTGGTGACTTCGGATATGAGGTCATTCTTTCAGCCGACCCATCGACAGGTGTCATCCGGATCCAGCATCAGGGAACGCCTAGACCGTCAGGTGTCCGACTACATTGGGTTAACGGCCGATGTGGACGCTCTGAGGAGTGATGAACCCCTAGACTACTGGGTGGGCAGGCTTGACCTCTGGCCAGAGCTTGCCCAATTTGCAATCGAACTGTTGGCTTGCCCCTCATCCAGTGTCCTGTCCGAAAGGACGTTCAGCGCAGCAGGGGGGATTGTGACCGATAAGCGTACTCGCCTAGCTCACCACAGTGTTAACTACCTCACATTTCTAAAAATGAATGAGGCATGGATCTCGGAGGAATTCAACACATGTGATCAGTAGACCATGTATATGTCTATAAACAATTTTTGGAATCAAGCACACAGACCTTCTTAATTCATTTGGCTCACTTCCCTGACCCAAAAAAGCACACCGTACTATATGCCCCTACCCTCCTCTTTGAAGAGGTTGAGCGGTGTCATATTTCTACTGGGGCTGCTTATTATGAGGGGTTCCCACCATCCCTGTGCTGTGCTGACTTCCTCCTGGGTGTTCTTATTATGAGGGGATCACACCATCCCTGTGCTGTGCTGACTTCCTCCTGGGGGTTCTTATTATGAGGGGATCACACCATCCCTGTGCTGTGCTGACTTCCTCCTGGGGCTGCTTACGGTGCTGCTGTCAGCGCTGTATGTCACGGAGCTGCTGTCAGCGCTGTATGTCACGGAGCTGCTGTCAGCGCTGTATGTCACGGAGCTGCTGTCAGCGCTGTATGTCACGGAGCTGCTGTCAGCGCTGTATGTCACGGAGCTGCTGTCAGCGCTGTATGTCACGGAGCTGCTGTCAGCGCTGTATGTCACGGAGCTGCTGTCAGCGCTGTATGTCACGGAGCTGCTGTCAGCGCTGTATGTCACGGAGCTGCTGTCAGCGCTGTATGTCACGGAGCTGCTGTCAGCGCTGTATGTCACGGAGCTGCTGTCAGCGCTGTATGTCACGGTGCTGCTGTCAGCGCTGTATGTCACGGAGCTGCTGTCAGCGCTGTATGTCACGGAGCTGCTGTCAGTGCTGTATGTCACGGAGCTGCTGTCAGCGCTGTATGTCACGGAGCTGCTGTCAGCGCTGTATGTCACGGAGCTGCTGTCAGCGCTGTATGTCACGGAGCTGCTGTCAGCGCTGTATGTCACGGTGCTGATGTCAGTGCTCTGTATTACGGTGCTGCTGTCAGTGCTCTGTATCTCCTGCACCCTCTTGTTTGCCTACCCTGGTCCCTGACCTTCCCTCTCCTCCATTGCCTTCATTAGCTCCATAGTCCTGAATTGTCAGAACAATTTCCCAAATAAAAAAAAAATGCTTGTAGTTATCGATCCCAAATTCACCTCATACATGTATTATGCTATTGTCCAGGTGGTGGGACTACGTGCTACCCCCTAATAATTACCCCGTGGCCGCAAATTCGACCTAAAGGTTTGCGAAATTCGCCTCCCATTGAAGTCAATGGAGCCCGCGGCGAACGGTCGTTTTCGCGAACGTTTGTGCCCGTTCGCGTTTCGCGTTCGCGAAACGTCCCGTCGGAAGTTCGTCCATCACTACAGCTGACTCTAGCACAAGAGTGGGGGCAAAAACCAAAAAGTCTCTAAGATCTCTTAAAGTAGTCTGTACGCACAAAATATCCAGCAAAAGTTGGTTGTCTCCTTCCAATATCCATGCAACACCTTTATGCAGTGATACCAGACTAGATCTTCAGATGACAGCCCTTCAGTCAGCTCTCTGTAGCTTCAGCATCCAGGCCCCCAGGTCACTCACCTGAGGCTTCACGAGCAGCAAGCATATGGCAGTGTTGCCCTGGAGGGCACAAAGCCCTCCAGGTTGGACGTTCCCTCTGCAGGCAAAGACACAGCAGCTCAGTGTCTCCGAGTATTTATACAGACTCCCAGCAGCCTTCAGATCCATCCTCCTTGGGATTGGACAGAGCTGTATAAATATTCATGCTGTTTTTTTGCATTGCTTCACATCTATGTTCCAGATAGTTCTTTAGTTCTCTGGAAAGCAGAGAAAGCAGGCAAACCAGCAGCAGCTGAAACACTGAGCAGACCTAACTAATCACATGCAGCTGCACTGATCACAGTAAGCACAGCTAAATTTACCTAACGCAACAATTACAGCCACACTGGTTACAGTGAGACAGGCTAAATTTACCTAGCAAACAAAAATATGGCTCCACTAAACACAGTGCACCAGTACTAAAGCCAGGGCTTTTTTCTTAGAGAATAGAGTAACTCCCCCCTTTTGAATCACCCTTTGTTCCTGTCCCCTACCCATCACCGTGTACCTTCCCTTGGTTCCACCCCCTACCCACCTCCCAGGACTGCCCCTTTTAGAGACTACAGAACCAAGTATCATTCTGTGGTGCTAAGCAATTTGTATAGAATTTCTTAATGATGATCAGAAAAGCAGCAAAATAGATCCCCTGCAGCCAGCAACAATAGACAATCGAGCAACAATAGATCCCCCTTACAACAATAACCCCTCAAACAGAAATCCACCCCAGCAACAATAGACCCCCAGCAGCAACAACAGATCTCCCAGCAGCCAGCATCAATAGACCCTCCAGCAGCCAGAAACAATAGACCTGTCTTTCAACAGTTGACCCCTTCCAACAACAACTGCCCCCCCACCCCCGGATATATAAGACCCCTCCCAGCAACAATACATCTTTCGCCAGCAACAGTAGACCTCTCCAGCAACAATAGACCTCTGCAGCAACGATAGACCCCCACAAGAAATAGATACCCTCCAACGACAATAGATCCCCACGAAAGTAGCATCAATAAATTCCTTTAGCATTCAATGCCATTACATACATTCAGTGCTGGAGGTGCTGGAACTGAGTTCCCCCACGTTCCCACTGAAAAAAGCTCTGACTAAATCAAACTAATCCTAGAATCTAGAAGGGTGCTACACACTGGGACTGTAAGAACATCTCCCCAATAGGGTGACAAACAGAAAAATTGTCAGAAATGTTAGTTCTGTTTGGAGTTTGGCTTCAACAGACTGGTTAGCGTTCTCCTTTACTGTACTGTAATGTAGGAGTGCTATCATAAAACACAGCCTGGGCCATATGTAAATCAGACAGCCTATTATTTTTATCTTTCCCAAAACTCTTGCCTCACCAGGTGCAGGTTGAAGGTGGCAGTTTTTCTCTTAAGAGGCCTTTGTCCTTAAACTGAAAGAACAGGACCCAGGAGGTTAAACGTTCTCAGCCTACTACAGTTGTGCAGATTAGCGGGGCCTGCAGCTTTAACTACAACCTTGTAATTATTAAAAACAAATGAAAGTCTTTATAACACTTGGGTTAAAATCCAGACACCGTTCCATAATTAGAAAATCATTTGCACCTTTGTTTAACGTGCAGGGAAACTCTGCTTACTTTATTGCATAAGCATGGAAAAGTTTATTTAATCGCAAAGCAAGAAATCACATTGGAAGGAAATGTCGTAAAGAATAAAAAGTAATCTTCTGGAGGAAAAATAAATTATCCACACTGTAACCAAGAAAAAGAGACTTTTCTCAATCACCGCTCTCCCATGTTGGTATTGGCGAGCCGCATAATCCTCTCAAGCAAACTGTAATTTCCAAATTAGATTATACATTATGTCATATTAGGTTTATATTCGAAAAGCAAATGAATGTAACTCTTGCTCTGCCAAATGCGTCAGAAAACTGG
Organism: Lithobates pipiens; assembly: GCF_037356315.1. Classification (NCBI taxonomy): domain Eukaryota; kingdom Metazoa; phylum Chordata; class Amphibia; order Anura; family Ranidae; genus Lithobates; species Lithobates pipiens. The sequence goes on from NW_027507785.1 coordinate 288,966,535, forward strand.
CGATCACAAAAGGGTTATAATGTTTGAAATTCAGGTAGACCATTCAATAACAAGTCTGCACAAACACATTTCTGACAAAAAAAATCCATTCTTTATCATAAAAAGAAGTCCTTGGGCTCCAGTCCAATGAATTTTTGTCAGGCTGAGATGATGTCATTATTCTGCTGCAGGCAGGAGTAAGTGTTTCCTCAGTCTCTCTCCCCCCAGGGATGCCTTTCTGAAGGGGAAAAGCAGAAGAAGACGCTGTCATGGGAAAATAATTTAAACTCTGTGAGAGGCAAGGGCGTTGCTAGGGGGTGGCTATTGGGGCTATAGCACCGAATCTGGGGAGGTAACATATATCTGCAAGTGTTGCACTAAACATGCACAGGGGGTGTGCCTGAGCACACTCTAATCCCCCTGTACGGTGCAGATTTCACCAAAGCCCCCCACAAAAAACTACTGACCCTTAAAACTGCTTTACTTGGTCTAGTCCTGGCTGACAGATTCTCACACAGTACTTACTCACATCTTTGTTGTGGGCCGATTACTTATTGCCCGTAAATGGAACCATTAAACAAGGGAGTTGTGGAAATGAAGCAAATGAAATGTTATGCGCAAGCCCAATATTACAAATGTGCATATGGGGCAGATAACTGTATGACCCCCATATAAACATACGTGAACTAGGGACGATGCCTAGGAGGACCCTGGGTCATGACTGCATGGACGCACACCACAAAGCTAATCCAAAGGAGGGCATTGCGAAGAAGGCGTCCTGCAGACACCACCCACCGATGCAAAAAGCGGTCTGTGGAGCGGGCAGAGTTCCAGGCACCATTAATTAGGGCTTTAGACACATATGCCTGCACCCGAGGCCCAAATAAGACCGCCGGGATTAGGGGAGGCCTCCATGCACTGGGCGGGATGAGAAAAGATCCACCAAAGATAGTGTCACCGACGTCCACGGCAAGCGCCACCAGTCCAAGCAGAAACCCCCACAATCAAACAAGGAAATGGAAAGATCAAACTGTGACCATATGCAGATAACCTCAAACAAATACCTATATATACATCAGATCACATCAGACAAATTTTTATGCAATTACTATGCTGTATGTCCTATATTTGAAGCAACTAGTTTAAATTACTATAATTACTATTTACTGTTACTTATTATTGTATTTGATCTTTATTGTACAATGTCATCCCTTCCTGACAAATGCCCCGTTTTCTGTCCTGAAACGCGTTCGGCCATTTGGATTCACATGTTTTAATTGGTTTAAATCCATATTTGTATATATGTACACTTTGTTTAATAAACTATATTGTATTGTGTTTGTATTTCGTTGTGGTTAAAGTCCCAGTTATTGGGGGGTAACTCCTTTTCTATCTAAACTATAATCAAAATACACAGATATTAGGTATCGCTACCTCATGTCTGTGTATTTTGGTTATAGTTTCACTGATTTGGTATAGTATAAATGTATGTTTGAGAAGCCACCCACCTTTAAAGTCCCCTGTCTTTGAGCTGGGGTTCACTTGGAAATTAAAAAGTTGTATGAATGAAGTAAGGATGGATGATTAAAAGGTCTGCCCATCATCCATTCATAGAATGCGTTTCATTCATAGAAGCTATAGTACAGCTTTGACGAGGAGAGTAAAAATCTGGCACCAGGACATCTTGGCATTACAAATTGATATATTTATTTAATCAACCAAATCATAAAAATAAATAATTTCCTAAAAATGTATGAGTTTCAACCTCCTACATAGGCCTTAGTCATATTAATTAACATTATTATGACTAATGCCGCATACACACGATCGGAAATTTTGGTCGGAAAAAGCTCTGATGGTTTTCCCGTCGGAATTCTGGCAGTGGCTGCTGGTGATAACCTTTTTGGGGGGGGGCGGCAAACAAACCTGCAGGTCCGCACTTAGCCCCTCCATGGTCCCTTGCACTCATCCTCCACGGTCCGCCCCTCCACAGCTTCCTCGGCTTCTTTGGCTTCTCCTCCCAGCCAACCCAATCTGCCTTCTGTCCTGATTGGCTGGGAGGAGAATCCAGAAGACAATAGCAAATAATGATTCACTGGAGCCACAAGTGGCCAACCTTTTTCGAGCCAATTTGAGCCTCAGGCTTTAATCATGTGGCTTGAAAAAAAAAAGCTCCTATCAAGCTACGAGTCTGGCGCCCTGCATGCATCCCCACATGCAAACTAGGGGGGCTGTGCCCCTGTGCCCTTAATGGGCCGACTGCTCTTGTTTGATGGATTAAAGATATAGATTTTTCCATTTTTTAATGCCAGGATGTCCTGGTGCCGGATTTTTACTCTCTTCATTAGATTTTGGATGTTCAGTACTTTGTGAGTCCAGGCACAGATGTCTTGATCTCATCCTACTTTGTTTCTCTAGAAATAACTTCTATGAATGGAGAAAGCAGGCAGGATGGGTGGGCATAATTGAGCACACTTGACTGCGGGTCATATTTTTTTCCACTCGATTACCCTCGCAGCCCTGGCGGGGAATAAGAGGAGGAGGATTTCAACTAAAGGAGAAGACAGCAGCACAAGTGACACATGACATTGTTTGTAAGTAATGTCCCTTGTTCTGAATTGTTTAGGGTTGTGTTTTTGTTTTGTTTTTTTAATTTGGGCTTAATAGTAAATCTGTCTGCAAAATGTCCCCCAAGTATCTCAAAAGTATCTAAACAGGAATTGCATCTGGATCGCCTCTGAGTCTAAAGCCCATCTACAGAAGCCCTTAGGCTTTAATTCTTAAACAGAAAACAAGAAAAGGAAATAATATAATGTAAAAACAAAGAGCTTACAGTGTTCTTTTTCCTTCAGGCCATTATTGTTGTCCTAAGTACACATACCACATCACATTCTTCTTCGAAATTCATTTCTTATTTATTCCTATTTTCCATCAATTAAAGCAATTTCTAAATCCCACTCCGCAGTTCTGGGCAGACGTCAGTTGTGGTCTGTTTTATGAAATCCAGTTTTATTATTATTTAAAAAAACATGTTTATTTAAACCCTTTTTTAATGCCAGTCAACTAAATGGCCCACCTCTTTTCTTGGCCTACGGCGAGCCGCAGAGTAGGCGATCCAAGGCTTTTTTCTGCTTAGCAACTGCAGCTTAAAGATATATATTTGTTTAGCATTAACACCAAGAAAATTAAGCTGCATTAACTGTGGAGTGGAAGGGAAGTATTACAGCAGGCTCGCCTTAACAATTCATCTTATAAACAGTGCCAGACCGAGATGGGGGGGGGGCGGGGGCTGAGCGATTGACGGGGAGAAAGCAGCGTCAAGCTGTAGGCTTTAGAGCAAGATGGAAACACGCACTCCTTTTCCTGGCTGTCCGTGATCTTGATTTTTTTTTTATTTTTATTAATAATATAATACTGTAATTTACCAAGGAAAAAGTATAACTCAAACTGAAAATAGTCTGGGAAGGATATGACATAAGGCGCAACACTATATTAACTGCAAACTGAGAAACTGATGTATTTTAGGAAAATCTAACACACTCTAGACTCATAAACATTTTACAATATTATTACACATGTTCGGCTCGCTTTGTGCAAATAAGCGCTCCCTTCACATCTAATAAGTCTGCTTAACACATATCTGGCCCTATAAAAACACTTAAAAGAGGCTTGTTTTTGGATGTATTGATTAACAGATTTTTTTTTCTTTTTCATAAGTGTGGTTGTAAAAGTGGGAGGGTTAGATATTAGAAGATTTGTGTGTATAATGAAGAAAATCATCAGGTTGTTGTAGAAAAGATATGCAATTTGTGCTTTCTAAGTCTTATTCAATAAGGCAAGCGGTGAAGGACAATGTAGAGAGGTCCAAGTCAGAATTTATTGATGAAGACTGTTTAGAGGCTTTGGATTACTGGACCTTACACGTTGTTCTTGAGTATGGACAAGCAGAATTGAGAGTTTCCAGTTCCCCAAAATGTCATTGAAAAGAATGTGGACGAGTTAGAAGCCCAGTTAGTACAATGCTCTCTGTGCCCCTATTATGGAAATACGAAAATGTGTTTGTCTTAGTAACCATTGTTGTCAATACAGAAAGCAATGGAAATCCAGAATCTGACAGCTGTCATCAGAACAAACAAAAAGAAAATCAACTCTATGGTACAATATTTTTTTATTGAATTTTACAGAAATAGAAAATCAAGGATTATAAATATATACCAGATAAATGTAGACTTTCCCCATGTCAGATAGTATAGTGAGTTTGTCACATCCCTGTATATATATATAGAAAGATAGTTTGTACCCCTCCCCCCCCAAATAAAAAACGGGACTTTAAATTGGCAAAGACACTAGAAATTGATTAAAAATCTGAATTTATTATAAAAATAACATGTAGATTCTATTTAAAAAAATCATCAGTACATGATGATTGTGGAAACAAACATTGGCAAAGACATTATCATTATGAAAGTAAGAGAAAAAAAAACAGAGTTGTGTATTGTCTTGCAATAAATTGTATGGTACATATATATATATAGTAGATATCATTCCATTTTCCGTTAGTCCTTTTCGGTGTCTGACATCCGAGATAAGTTCTAACGGTTCCCAATGTGTTTCAGGTTTTAAAATACATTCATCAGGGATAATTTATATAGGAGGATTTGTAATCAAAAGTGGGGCGAGTGACATCACATTCAAGCAAAAGTGGTAATATTGAAGCAAGAATGACTGATGGCACTGTCAGAGGATGCCTGTGTCATGACGGATGGTGTGTCTCAATATGAATGAATAGAGGATTTTGTCTTGAATCCAGAATCTATTGATACTGCGAAATCTATTGTTCATGACTGGAAGTCTAATAGCTATACTCACTCAAAACCACTATTTGGAGAGTTTAGGACTATATATCCACCCTGTGGGGGGATTAATATTTGAACCATCCAGGTTTAATCCAAACCTTTTCTGGGACCACCATCAGTCATTCTTGCTGTAATATGGCCACCTTTGCTTGAATGTGATGCCACTCACCCCACTTTTGAATACAAATCCCTCTATATAAATTACTCCTGATGAAAGAATTTGAAAACCTGAAACGTGTTGGGTACCACTAGAACTTATCGCGGATGTCGGGCACCGGAAAGTACTAAAGGACAATGGAGTGATATCTACTAAATATATATGTGTGTAACATACAATTTATTGCAAGACAATACACAATTCTGTGTTTCTTACTTTCATAATAATCATGTCTTTGTTAATGTTTGTTTCCACAATCATCATGCACTGATGATTTTTTTTATAGAATCTACATGTTATTTGTATAATAAATTCAGATTTTTAGTCAATTTCTAGTGTCTTTGCCAATTTAAAGTCCTATTTTTCTTTTGGGGGGTACAAACTACCTAAACTAAATATATACCAGAGCATCTATAATCATTGTGTATAAGAATACGAAAGTTATAAGGCATTCAATGTAACAGGAAATATCACTTATTATCACCAGTAATAATATTAGCTATAATAATGAGCAAGTAATATTAAAAATTGTAAGATAAGATATGTAGGAAAATGGAATTATTACTATTACGTTTAAATTCAATTTGAAGAGTATAGAAATTGGGTACGATAAAGAATATAGAGTACAAGGAAAGTGTAGATTGGAGGAAAAGGGAAAATGATAGATCCATGTGGGTATAAGTCACATGTGAAATATTATATTTAGATGTCATATCTTGTTAGGGAGATAGAAGGGAATGGTCAATGTTCAAGTGACCAATATAATGTAGCCATGGACCCCAAGTCTATATGTTATGGGTTTCATTCAAAATGGATGAAAATGTTTCATGTACCATAATGCCTAGAAGACGTTGTTTAACTTCTGTATAAGGTATTATTGGTTGCTTGCAGGTTTTGGCTAGAGTTTGGCTTGCTGCTAAAAAATATATGTCCTACTAGTATTCGATGAAATGTATTTAAATATGGATTGGATTTGTGTAAAAGAGCTTCCCAAGGATTCAATGTGATATTGGTGTGTAGAATCGAGTGTAGCAAGTTATAGATTTTGGTCCAGAAACTAAAGGATATAGGACATCACCATATGTATAATAAGCCTTTGATACAGAAGGGGTAATTTTAGATAATCGGTCTGGGGTCATGTACCAACGGAACATCATTTTATAAGCATTTTATAAGCATTTTCTTGAGCTAGGGTATTTATTAAACATTTGGAGACAAATCCCATTCCCATTTCGGCATATAAGAAAGTTTGTAATATAATATATTATATAATTATATTATATATTATTTATTATAATAAAATAACTCTATGCAAAGCAAAAAAAAAGTTTTAGCTTTTCATTAATTTAAGGGAGATTTTGATTTTTTGGGGGTATAGTGGACTTTTAAATAGCTTCTGAGGGCTATGGAAGCTTATTTCAACCATACTTGAATGCCAAAAAATGGCCAAATATTAGCTTATATATTAGCCTAATATTTTTAAAGATTTATTTTTTCCCCAGAAACAACAAAAAAACCTGTAAAAAAATAAATAAATAAATGAAATAATGAGCAAATACTCACAAAAAGGGTAAATGTGCAAATACAAAGAACACTATGAGGTTGATTTGCCAAAACAAGAAAGAGCAAAATCTGGTGCAGCTGCGCATGGTAGCCAATCAGCTTTCAACTTCAGCTTGTTCAATTGTTCAATTAAGCTTTGACAAAAAGAAAAAAAACTGGAAGCTGAATTGTAGAGCTGCACCAGATGTTCCACTCTCCAGTTTTAGTAAATCATCACCTAAGGTATCTATTTATTATTTTTTTCACCCAAGATTCAGACAGTTTTCACCCAAAGTTCACACCTTTTCCCAAAGGATTCCATTGAAAAAATGTATGAATCTTGGGTGAAAGTTGGGTAAATTTTGGGTAAAAACATTGATAAATAGACCTCCTAAATTAAATAAAAAATACTTTTTTTTAAGCAAATTTTGTCTAAGCAGCTTGTTGAACAAAATAGAGAGTTTTTGCTTTGATGAAAGTTTACCGAAGGTGAAATTTTGTGAAAAGGTAAATAATCTGGAGAACCAGCGTCTATCCATGAAGTGGCATTTTTAATTTTTTATTTTAAAACTACTTGGCATTGATTTTGATTTACTAAAACTGGAGAGTGCAGCTCTACATACACTGAGCAAAATTATAAATGCAACACTTTTGTGTTTTCCCCATTTATCATGAGCTGAACTATGTACACAAAAGGCCTATTTGTCTCAAAAATTGTTCACAAATCTGTCTTAACCCCCCTGGCTCGGGGTGGAAGTTTTGTACCAAAAGTGGTAACCCCGAGCCAGACTCGGGACCGCATCGCTGAATGCAGGAGGAGATTACTTACCTTCTCCCCTGGATCCAGCGATGTCCCCCCACTGTACGAGCGGCTCGTCCTCCGCCGGATCTATCACGGAGCCGATCTCCGTTCCCTTCGAGCGTTGCGACGCACGGGGACGGAGATTGGCGCCAAATTCAAAAAGTAAAACACACAGTATACATACAGTATAATGTAATCTTACAGATTACATTGCTGTATGTAATAATTTCACATCCCCTTTGTCCCTAGTGGTCTGCCCAGTGTCCTGCATGCAGTTTTATATTATAAAAACTGTTCTTTATGCCTGGAAACTGGAGATTGTCCATAGCAACCAAAACTGTCCCTTTACATCAAAAATGATTTTAGACCAGCTAGAAAACAGCGATAATAAATTGGAATCATTCGCAGAATTGAGCGATAGTGATTTGTGGGGAGATCCGTCAACAAATATTGAAAAGTAATGATAGCGACAATTCTGCAACTGAGCAAATTTCAGTGTTTTTGATTTGATTACATTATTGAATAATTGTTATTATTGTTATATTATTATTTGGTATAATTATTTATAGTTATTTATTATATTATAATTTATGATTTAATTTTTCAAACTTTATCATACCCGGGATGCCTGCTAGACTCTGGTTTGAACAGATTTAAGAGAGTTATTCCTAAGAATTGCAGGCCTACAATATAAAACGCCAAATTTTCAGGCAAAATAACTGTACCGCTTTTAGCACCTAAAATCTGAAATAATCATACCGCCAGGGAGGTTAATCTGTGTTATATCAAGATCCCTATTAGACAGCATGATTATTGCACAGGTGTGCCTTAGGCTGACCACAATAAAAGGCCACTCTAAAATGTGCAGTTTTATCACACAGCACAATGCCATAGATGTTGCAAGTTTTGAGGGAGCGGGCAATTGGCATGCTGACTGCAGGAATGTCCACCAGAGCTGTTGCCCTTGAATTGAATGTTTATTTCTCTACCATAAGCCATCTCCAAAGGTGTATCAGAGAATTTGGCAGTACATCCAACCGGCCTCACAACTGCAGACCACGTGTAACCACACCAGCCCAGGACCTCCATATTCAGCAACTTCACATCCAAGATCGTCTGAGACCAGTCACCTGGACAGCTATTGCAACAATCGGTTGCAACAACCAAATAATTTCTGCACAAACTGTCAGAAACCATCTCAGGGAAGCTCCTCTGCATGCTCGTCATCGTCATCAGGATCTCGGCCTGACTGCAGCTCGTCATCGTAACCGATTTGAGTGGGCAAATGCTCACATTTGATGGCGTCTGACACTTTGGGGAGGTATTCTCTTCATGGTTGAATCCTGGATTTCACTGTAAAGGGCAAATGGCAGACAACGTGTATGGCATCGTGTGGGTAAGCAGTTTGCTGCTCACCCACATGTCAACATTGTGGATCAAGTGGCCCATGGTGGCAGTGGGGTTATTGTATGGGCAGGCGTATGCTATGGACAACAAACACAGGTGTATTTTATTGATGACATTTTGAATGCACAGAGGTACCATGACGAGATCCTGAGGTCCATTGTTGTGCCATTCATCCACAACCATCACCTCATGTTGCAGCATGATAATGCACGGCCCCATGTTGCAAGGATCTTTACAGAATTCCTGGGAGCTGAAAACATCCAAGTTCTTGCATGGCCAGCATACTCACTGGACATGTCACCCATTCAGCATGTTTGGTATGCTCTGGATCAGCGTATACGACAGCTTGTTCCAATTCCTGACAAAGTTCAGCAACTTCACACAGCCATTGAAGAGGAATGGACCAACATTCCACAGGCCACAATTATTAACCTGATCAACTCTATGCAAAGGAGATGTGCTGCACTGTGTGAGGCAAATGGTGATCACACCAGATACTGACGAGTTTTCGGACCCCCTTGACCCCCCGATACAGTAAAACTGCACATTTTAGAGTGGCCTTTCATTGTGGCCAGCCTAAGGCACACCTGTGCAATAATCATGCTGTCTAATCAGCATCTTAGAAACATAAATGATCCAAGGCCTGGTGTTACCCCCAACATCATCTCCATACCTAATTCAATACATATATACAAGGGGTCCGCCCTGGGACTTTGAATGAGGTGAATATGGTTAGTCAAGAAACATGTCATGGAAGTAAAATAATGTAGAATTATTACGGTTGTTGTGCATCTGAAACACAACCGCAATAACTAAAGGCCAATAAAATATGCATATAGTGTGAACATTTAACAAGCCACATACATGGTAAAACAATATATGCTAATATACAAACATCAAAGAAATTTGCAAGCATGAGGAGTAGTACCCGACGACGCTCTTCAGGGGTAAATGCTTTCCCAGATCTGTAATACAAGTAGTAAATCAAATGAATGAGTGTATGTTGCATCAAATAGGCAGGAAGGTGAGTAATCATCGGGGTCAGCTAGGGATCCCAAACTCACTAATGGGCTGGACCAGGCCATCAGTCACTGATTCCACCGGCGGCAGCAGCAAAAAACATCCAGTATGGGAGCTGAGGAAGCGGAGTGAAAAGTAACCCCAAGGGGGAACAACCGGAGCACCAACATGGCCTTGGTAGATACAAATATAAGTGTCCCTAGAAGTGGAATTATGGTATGGGCAGGCATATGCTATGGACAACAAACACAGGTATATTTTATTGATGCCATTTTGAATGCACAGAGGTACCATGATGAGATCCTGAGGTTCATTGTTGTGCCATTCATCCACAACCATCACCTCATGTTGCAGCATGATAATGCACGGCCCCATGTTGCAAGGATTTTTACATAATTCCTGGAAGCTGAAAACATCCCAGTTCTTGCATGGCCAGCATACTCACCGGACATGTCACCCATTCAGCATGTTTGGGATGCTCTGGATCAGCGTATACGACAGCATGTTCCAATTCCTGACAATGTTCAGCAACTTCACACAGCCATTGAAGAGGAATGGACCAACATTCCACAGGCCACAATCAACAACCTGATCAACTCTATGCAAAGGAGATGTGCTGCACTGCATGAGACAAATGGTGATCACACCAGATACTGACTAGTTTTCGGACCCCCTGGACCCCCCGATACAGTAAAACTGCACATTTTAGAGTGGCCTTTTATTGTGACCAGCCTAAGGCAGTGCAATAATCATGCTGTCTAATCAGCATCTTAGAAACTTTACTTAACTTACTTTCAGGCGTTTTGCAGGTGCTTCCCATTGTATTCACCACTTCAAAAGCGCTGCAAAGATGCTGCTTGCAGGACTTTTTTTGATGCCCTGCCAGTGCAGCGCCTCAGTGTGAAAGCACTCGGGCTTTCACATTGGGATTGCAGTTGCGGCTTCTTTCAGGTGCTTTATAGGCACTTTTTTTAACACTAAATCGCCTGAAAAACGCCTGAAAAATGCCCCAGTGTGAAGGGGTCTTATAAAGCGAAGGTTCATGACCATTCTTTTTTTTTTTTTCAGACATTTAGACACTTTCATATTGACAATGTAGCACTCACTGTTTAGGTGTAACATCTCCCCCGATGTCTGGATTCGCATTAAAAAAGATGTTATAAAAATTGAGGATGCCTGGCTCCATCTTGCTTGTGGGCATGTGAAACCCACAAGCATTAATTTCCTGGATGCGGTGAATGCTGAGCTACCAGCTTTCACCGCCCGTTCCCACACATGCCCAGTGTTAACGGCGCAGAGCGCTGTAAACTTTCAGGTTGCCATTACAACGGGTGGCATCGTCGGGAATTCCCGCCCCGTTGTGATGGCAACAAAAACAGTACCGTTTTGAGATCTCACGAGATTTTGCGGCGGCAATCCTCACTGACTCCTGGGAATGCTGACGCTTAGGACCCAGGAGACAGTGAGCCCCCTGGGAAGAATAAGATACACATCTACTCCAGCGGTGGTCAGAGACAGGAAGTACCCCTATAAAGACTGCTAGCAAGGTAAACAAACAAAAAAATATTTATTTTTTTCATTTGAACATCTGGTCAGAGCAAAGAAGGGATTAAGATGAATTTATTCATTTTTGTGGACCTCCGCTTTAAGTCCAGCTCATGATAAATAGGTGTTGCGTCTATAATTTTGCTCAGTGTAGAAAGCTGGTGCAGCTCTACATAGAAACCAGTGAGCTTCCAGGTTTTATTGTCAATGCTTAACTGAACAAGCTGAAGTAAGAAGCTGATTGGCTACCATGAACAGCTGCAACAGTTTTAATATATAAACCCCCTATTGTGTTTTTAAAACCAAACTAGATTAAAGCTCCAATACACTGCACAGCAGTAGTCAGACTAGGAGAGGGAGGGTAAGCACAGAAAGCATAATCAAATGTTTCACGGTGTTGTCAGCCTAATGCTAGGAATATGCCTACAGAAGGCAAGAGAATAGGGATGACAACCTCATGAGAGGGCTTTTGCTCCTTCATTGTCCAATCCGCAGGCTTAGGGTGGGTCCTTGACAAAGCGATGCTGCTTAACTTCAGCAGAGAGAGGTGAGCTCACCAATCTAGCTATGTTTCTAGCATGGGTGCCTGGATCAAAAGACTAACCGACAAGAATAATTAAAAAAAATCCACCTAATATTGAGTAGATCTTCCTTTGCTGCCAAAACAGCCTTTTTTGTCAACAAAACAGACCTGGCCCATCGAGGCATGGATGCTACTAGACATTGAAGGTATGCTGTGGTATCTGGCACCAAGCTGTCAGTAGCAGTTGTGGCCTTCATGGATCAGACTTGTTTTTACAGCACACCCAACAAATGCTTCAATAGACTGAGATCTAGAGAATTTGGAGGCCAAGTTAACATCTCAAACTCATTGTGTTCCTAACCATTCTTGGACCATTTTTGCAGTATGGCAGGGTGCTGAAAGAGGCCACTGCTATCAGGGAACATTGTTTCCATGAAGGGTTGTACTTGGTCAGCAACAATGTTTAGGTAGGTTGTATGTGTCAACTAATATCTACATGAATGGCAGGACCCAAGGTTTCCCAGCAGAACATTGCCCAAAGCATCATACCGCTTTCACATGCCTTCTTCCCATGCTGCATCCTGATGCCATCTCTTCCCCAAGTAAGTGGCACGCTTACACCTGGCCATCCATATGATGTAAAAGAAATATCAGACCAGGCACCTTCTTCCATTGCTCCGTGGTCTAGTTCTGATGCTTGCATGCCCAATGTAGGCACTTTTGGCTGCTGACACGGGTCAGCTTGGTCTAGCCACCACAATTTGGGCCTTGTCAAAGTTGTTCAAATTCTTACGGTTGCCCATTTTTTGCTTTCAACACATCAGCTTTAGTGACAACATGTTCAATTACTCCCTAACATATCCCACCCATTTTGAGGATGGACCACCCTGTTAGGAAATGTATTTATTCAGTAGCAATGTGAAGGGACAGAGATTTGCCCCAGTTGAAGACCTTCTAGTGTCGGGCTAGCATTTACTGTACCCCACATTGCTTTTTATACTTTTATATTTTTGTGATCACTTTTATTGTGTCATTGTTGATATATGACATATCCCAATAAACCTTTTGGTTTGACCTGCACTCTTTCTTTTTCAAACATGCCTTTTGGAGTCTATGGCCGCGTACACATGGGCGGACTGTTCGCCCAACTTTGTCCGCTGAACAGTGTTTCAGCGGACAGTCCGCTCGTGTGTGGGCTTCAGCGGACTGTTTCAGCGGACAGTCTGACGAACAAAGTTTTTCGGAATTTCCGTAAGACAGTCCGCCCAAACTTGGTTTCAGCGGACAGTCCGCTCGTGTGTAGGCTTGTTCGACAAACTAAGTTTCGCGCATGCTCAGAAAGGATTTACACGGCGAAGGTTGCATTGCAGTGTATTGGACGTCGAATTTCTCGTCCCGTCGTACGTGCCGTTCACGTCATCGCGCACGCTTTCAGCGGACTGTTCGTTCATCGTGTGTGCTCAAGTCCGTTCATGCAAATTTTGAGCGGACTGTTTGTCGGATTGTTTGACGAACTAAGTTGGGCGAACAGTCCGCCCGTGTGTACGCGGCCTAAGAGGAGTTGTTCGGGGGGACATCCATTTTGACTTTATAGTGTTTGTGGAGCCTTGGGATTGAGAGTGTCGGATCTGCTCGACCACCTCTCGTGTACAGCGCCTGATCCAGACCTTACAGGATCTTGAGCCTTTTTGACCCACTTTCGTACGACATGTGTGTCCATCTCACTTCGTAAGAGTATTTATTTACTTACCTTCGAAGTGTGGCTTAGAGTGACTACAGACAATCTGTTTCCTGTCCCCATTGGTTTGGTGTCACTTCAACAGGAAGAGTCCTTTCTTCATATTTCTGTGGACTTCAAGCACATTTATTATTGTTTTTCACACATATTTTGCTTTATATATATATATGCATATTGCATTCAGGCACATGTATAGTTTTACTTTATTGCATACACTAGCGCTACACTGTTGTTTCACTAATCAGTGTTATTCACTTTACCTCTCAGTGATCTTAATGTTAAGGCTGATTGTTGTATGTATTTTAATAATCTATTTAATGGTTTGTCTGGAATATTTTAACCACTGTAAAAAAAAACAAAAAAAACATTGTGACAGCCTCTTGTCTTCTTTGCATTATTTACACATGCCATTACTGGTATTAGTTTTACCTTGCTTTGTAAGTCTTCTGAATTACTAGTGGTAATTGCTTAGGGTTTAAGTTATTAAAGTGTCTCTAAGTCCTGTCCACAATACCCACCAATAGCCAGTTGGCTTGTTTTAAATCTACACTCAGTATACAGTTAAAGAGTAAAAAAATGATTATGATTGGATGCTGTGGGGAATTTCAAATAGTTCTCTTTGCAGACACCCTTGCAGGCCGGTGCTGATGTAGTAAGAGTAAATCTTACTCAAGACATTATTGCTCGGTTTAATGTGTATTAAATCCTTTGGGGAAAATAGGCATAAGGGTTAATAGAGCTCTCTAAATCATATCCGTAACAAGATAGACATGCCTCATTTGGCAAAAACACTTCACATCTCTTCGAAAATCACTGGTGTTCAGGCCACACAAAAGTTTATTTTAATTGGGTCCGAAAGGTTAGATCCATTACTAGTAAATGTTGGTGCCTGCAATTTATTTCAATAACAGGGAAAGTAAAAGGGCCAGCTTGGGAAGCTGCCTTTAATCTTACCAAATGAGGATTCCAGACATGCAAATGTAATACACACAACATTATACAAGGGACTTGCTGATTAGCGCTTTGTGACTCACTTCATGCCTGAAAGGAAAGACTGCACTGCAATCTGCAGAGAGGAGATAATTGAATGGATTGGCGCACATTGGATGTTCGAGAGGGGTCATTGCAATCTTAATTTGTAGAACATTCAATGCTTACTGAAGGCAAAATGCATAAATAAACTTGTCAGACAATAGAGATGTGTTTTAAAAAATATTATTATTATTATTATAATTTTTTAACAACAGTGACAATAACTATAATAATAATTATAATAATAATCAATAATATATTCAAAAATATATATATATATATATTTTATGTATATAGTGCTATTGCATTCCTTGGTGATTTATAGTTGTTTGTAGAAGACATGCTCTTTTTAATGCATAAATAAACTTGTCACACATTATTATTATTATTATTATTATTATTATTATTATTATTATTATTAATAATAATAATAATAATAATAATAACTATAATATATTACAAAAATTAACAATAGTAATTATTTTTAATGTATTTACAGTAGTTTGTAGAAGACATGCTCTTTTTCATGCATAAATAAACTTATCACACAATAGAGATTAATTATAAAAAAATATTATTATTGTGTTATAAAAAGTATTATTATTATTATTATTATTATTATTATTATTATTATTATTATTATTATTATTAATAATAATAACAACATTGACAATAATAATAAAAATAATAATAATACTTTACTAATAATAATAACAATAATTCTAAATATCAACAATAATTCATATTTTAATGTATATAGTGCTATTGCATTCCTTGGTAAATTTATAGTTGTTTATAGAAGACATGCCCTTTTCAATGAATATATATACTTGTCACACAATATTTTTATTATTATTATTATTATTATTAATAATAATAATAATAATAATAATAATAATAAAAATAATGATAATAATAACAATAATATATTACAAAATTAACAATAATAATTATTTTTACTGTATGTACAGTAGTTTGTGGAAGACATGCTCTTTTTAATGCACAAATAAATGTATCACACGATAGAGATGCCTTACAACAATTATTATTAATATTATTATTGATCATAATAATATTTGTAATAAAACATTAATATATTCTAAATAATAGCAATAATGAATAACCTTAATGTATATAGTACCATTTCAATGCATGGTGATATAGAGAAGACATGCTCTTTTTAATGCATAAATAAACTTCTTACACAATAGAGGTGCATTATAAAAATTATTATTAATAATATTATTGTTAATAATAATAATAATAATAATATTATTATTATTATTATTAATAATAATAATAATAATAATAATAATAATAATAATAATAACAATAAATAATATTTTAAATGTATATAGCACCATTGCATTCCATGGTGATAGTTGTTCGTAGACATGGTCTTTTTAATGTTTTGCTTCAAGGTTCAAAGTCTGGTCAGGGCTATGCTTAACCACTTCAGCTCTGGAAAGGCCTGACCATGGCCGGGCCATTTGTTTGCGATACAGCATTGCATTACATTAATTGACAATTGCACTGTCGTGCAACACTGTACCCAAATAACAGTTTTGTCCTTTTTTTCCCACAAATAGAGATTTCTTTTGGTGGTATTTGATCATCTCTGCGGTTCTTATTTTCTGCACTATAAACAAAAAAGACCGACAATTTTGAAAAATACAAAAAAACAATGTATTTGACTTTCTGCTATAAAACATACCCAATAACATTTTGGGAAAAATCGAATTTCTTCATAAATTTACTCCAATATGCATTTGGCTACATATTTTTGATTAAAAGAAAAACCAATAATTGTAAATAGATTGGTTTGCGCAAAAGTTATAGTGTCTACAAAATATGTTTTTTTTTTAAATTACATTTTCCTATTTTTTCCTATTTTTTTTACAAGTAATGGCAGCGATTAACGGCTTATAGCAGGACTGCAATATTGTGGTAGACAAATTGGATACCAAACTGACACTTTTGACACTTTTTGGGGACCAGTGACACTAATATAGTAATCAGTGCTAACAAATATGCATTTTCACTGTACTAATGACACTGGCTGGGAATGAGTTAACATTAGGGGCGATCAAAGGGTTAACTATGTGTCTAGGTTGTGCTTGCACAAGTGCTTTGACTAGGGAAAAGCAAAGATCCTTGTTCCTGCTTTGCAGAAACACAGGATCCGTGCCTTCCCTTCTGACAGAACGGGTGTCTGCCTTGTTTACATAGGCAGATTGTCAGTCAGTGAGTGCCAACGTGCATCGAGTCCGCGGGACCCACTGAGCAGGTTGCCGGCAGCACACGTGCACATCACATACCTGGACGTGTCAGATCACATACTAGGTACTTGATCTGACACTGAGTGGCCATCCTGCCACAGTAAGTGTACGGTCAGCGGTCAGCAAGTGGTTAATCTCCTGTATATTGAAGTAGAGCTATAGGGAAAAAAAATGTTTTCATTTTGGATAAAGCAAAGGAGGGTTATAACCCCTGTCATATTTTTTTTGCCATCTGTTTCCCATTGCTGAGATTTCCGTTCACTTCCTGGCTCATAGCCAAACAGGAAGTGAGAAGAAATCTCTGCACATTAAGGGAATTCCATGGAGACCCCCAGGTCACCAGGAATAGTTTCCCAATTGGAAGATTTCCACTGTGTTCTGATGTCAACCCAAAATTTGGGATTTTCTTTTACTTTTACTTTAAACGATAATGGTAAAGGGGACAAGTAGAGAAAGGAAATCTTCCTACAGGGGGTACAGATGGCAATAAAAGCTGATGGGTGTTCTAATCCTTCTCCACTCTATCCAAAATAAAAAGCCTCGATATTTAGCTCCCTAGGCCAGGAGAACATTATTTAATGTTCTACCTGAGAACTAGAAGCATGCATAGGCGTACATCTTGCTCTATGATAGCGCTGTCACAGACAGCTGCAGGTCTCCAGGAACCTATCAGTGTGGGTCCCAATCATGTGATCACTGGGACAACTTATCATAGTGATCACAGAAGTTTCTTTGCAAAAAAAACCTTCTCCTGGTTGCCGATGGACCTGGGCTTCTGTTTCTGTGCAGTCCTGAAAAAACATCTAGGTTAGGTTCACACTAGCCCGTTCTCTGGAATTTATAGTGGATTGCTTTTCAGACTACTGTCAGGAGTTCAGGAGGCAATACTGCTGCCTCTTGAATGCCTGCTTTATTTTTTTTTTCATTTTGTCAAATAGCAATTTATAATGGGATTAAGGCTCCTCAACCATGAACCAAATACTTGACTTGCTGGTTCGGCATTCAAGTTTTATTGACTTGAATGGCATGCCACATTAAATTTGCTGCAGCTGTGATACAAGCAAAGCAAGGCATGTGAACAGCTACCTTTGGCTGTATTTGGACATTAGGTGAGCGGTCAACTAGGTGCACTAAGATCACGCTCAACCACCTTCTCTACCCTCCCAGGGGCTCCCTATGTCAAAAAGGCCTTAAGATGTGTGTAAAATAAAATGTCCAGGGACAATAGGACCCTGTTGGGAATATAGAATGCTATTATGAAATTATTATTATCACTCGCTAAATCGTGCTGCCTTAACCTCCGTAACATCTCCAGAATTCACCCCTTCCTGACTAACGACACCACAAAACAGCTTATTCACTCCTTAGTTATTTCCCGTCTAGACTACTGCAACTCTCTTCTTAATGTCTATCCCCCCTTCAGTCTATTATGAATGTTGATGCTAGATTAATACACCTCACTAACCGATCCATGACTGCTGCCCCTCTCTGCCAATCTCTTCACTGGCCTCCCCTACCCCACCGTATAAAATTCAAAATACTAACCAAAACAACCAAGACCTTCCACAACATCACCCCCAGCTACCTCACCAACCTCTTCTGCAGATATTGCCCAAATCGTCCCCTCCGCTCCTCCCAGGACCTCCTGCTCTCTAGCTCCCTTGTTACCTCCTCCCACGCTCGCCTATAGGACTGCACTAGAGCCTCTCCCATCATCTGGAACTCCCTGCCCCAGTATTTCCAATCAGCCCCTACCCTGTCCATCTTTAGGAGATCCCTGAAAACTCATCTATTCAGGGAAGCCTATCCCACGCCCACCTAAGAACTGTACCCATGCCACCCCCATAAAATCATCCCCCGCAGTTATTACCTTTTGTGCCACCTCCCCCTCTCTTTAGAATGTAAGCTCCATGAGCAGGGCCCTCCTGTCCCTTCTGTTTTGAACTGTACTCTAATTGTGCCATCCCCCTCTACATTGTAAAGGTGCTGCATAAACTGTTGGTGCTATATAGATCGTGTATAAGAATAATTATACAGGGTTTATATGGTTTGTGCAGCACTTTACAAACTGGAGTGAGTCAGTACATTTATAATACAATTCAATACAATAGAGACCAAAGGGCCCTGCTTGTTAGAGCTTACAATCTAAAAAGGAGGGTCAAGTGATACGAAGGTAGAAATACATTTTTTCCCATATTGCACCACCCAGTCCAGGTGGACCACCGTTGCTTCATTATGGCAAATGCAGCCGTGGTGCCAGTGTAGCATTCACTGCAATCACAGCTGTGAGCCTTCCATAGATCACAAACTTCCAACCTCAAGAAGTGAAAAACATTGAAGCAACAGAAACAAGAAGCTCTCCCCCCATTTTGTGTCTGTTTGCCCATGTTGGCATTGTGTCCATCGGAGCATTTGCATTGGCAGAGCAGAGTAGGACTGGCTATAAGAGGGATTACCTTGACACAGTTGGCCAACTTAAACATGTATTTCAATATGTGTGAACTAAAAATCCCTGTTTTTCATTGCAAAGTTTCCTAGACGGGTATATAGCAGTGTGCAGAGGTTTATCAATCATCTTAAACTTTAAAGCAAGTCACAATGGGTTTGATTTACTAAAACTGGAGAGTGTAAAAGCTGGTGCAGCTCCACATAGAAACCAATCAGCTTCCAGATTTTTTATTTGTCAAAGTCAAGTAACCACTTCAGCTTCCGGAAAGGTTCACCCCCTCTTCCTGACCAGGCAATTTTTTACGATGCAGCACTGCGTTGCTTTAACTGACAATTGTGCAGTCGTGCAACGCTGTAACCAAATAAAATTGATGTCTTTTTTTTTCCAGAAAAAGAGCTTTCCTTTGGTGCCATTTGATCACCTCTGCGGTTTTTATTTTCTGCGCTATAAACAAAAAAAATACAAAAATAAAAAATATTTCTTACTTTCTGCTATAAAACATATCCAATAAAAAATATGTAAAATATCAAATTTCTTCATCATTTTAGGCCAATATGTATTCTGCTACATGTTTTTAGTAAAAAACTGAATAAGCTTATGTTTATTTCTTTTATAGTGTCTGCAAACTATGGGATAGATTTTTAGATTTTAGATTTTTTAAATTTCTTTTCCACTAGTAATGGCGGCGATCAGCGATTTTTAGCGTGACTGTGACATTGCGGCAAACACTTTTTGGGAACCAGTGACACCAATACAGTGATCAGCGCAAAAAAATAATTCACTGTACTAATGACACTGGCAGGGAAGAGGTTAACATCAGGGATGATCAAAGGGTTAAATGTGTTCCCTGGGAGGGCTTTCTTACTGTGTGAGGGATGGTTTAAATGTAGGAAGGCAGAGAGCTGTGTTCCAGCTTAGCAGAAACACAAGGGGGTTGATTTACTAAAGGCAAACAGACTGCATGTTGCAAAGTGCAGCTGCACTCTGAAAGAGCAGTTGCTCCAGAGCTTAGTAAATGAGCAGAAGCTCTGCTGACTTCCATCATTCAATCACGTGCAAGCAAAAATGCTGTTTTTTTTATTTTCCTTACACACTATTGGGTATTATTTGCAAAGGGAAGCCTTACCACATTTACTAAGCTCTGGAGCAACTCCACTTGCAGAGTTCAACTGCACTTTTCAAAGTGTACAGTATTTTTGCCAGAACAGTGATCTGCCTCGTTTACATAGGCAGGTCGCTGTTCTGTCTCTTTTGGAACGATCGCTGGCTGCCTAGAGGATATCTGGTCCGCTCACTGACTCCTGCTTCATCCAATCTTTTTTTTTTTTTTTTCATTGGGGAAACTTCCCTTTACTTTTTGTCCCATAGACAAAACAGGAAGTTATGGAAAATACCTCCAAAGTGAAGAAATCCCTCAGACAGCAATACAAATCTAACAGGTGCTCTAATCCTTCTCCACTCTAACAATCTAAAACAAAAAAAAAAAAGTTTTGCCTTTAGTTAAACTTTAAATATGGCTTAGATAGAAAATGTGAAAAAAGTCCTTGAACCATTGTTTCCACACATCCTTCTATGTTAAGGTATTTAGTATACAGAAAATCAACTGTGCTAATTAGACCTAGACAGACATGTAAATGTGCGTCTTCTGATCAGAACACCCTCGCCCCCGTCCGTCTCACCTTTCCTGCCTATGTTGGTTTAAGCAGATGACTTTGGAAAGTGTGCCCTTAAAAATCGCCCTGTAATGTATGCCATCGCCCACCCTGCGATGTTTGCAATCAGACGGCATAATATTATACAAAATATTCATCCGCCAGGCTGTAATTTGTATTTGATTAAAGGAAACCAACCAGATGCCAGGAAAACACGTTTCACTTTGAATTGATTTTCTGGGGAAAGTCTGGCAGAAGGTTACCTTTATTCTTTGTGTGTGTTTTTCTCTTTTTTTTTTATTTTGTGTCTGTGCAATGGAAAAAATTCCAGCAATGAGCAATAGCAATGTAATTACCTGCTTAGGGGCTGATTTGCCAAAGATTTGCAAGTCGGGTAAACCTGTCTGCATTGCTAAAGGGTAACTCCATATCTAATGCTAAACTATTTAGAGCACAACTCTGGGAAATCTGAAAATTTCTCAGAGTTTAGAGGTTAACTGCTTATTTTTTCTACGGTAGGGTAAAATCATTCTACTTCCTTGATTCTCCACTCCACCAGCAGACAGCGCTCCCCTATGCTTCGGTGGTGGACTGTCCCTCAGAGTCATCATGTGCATTGGTCTTAAAGTGGTTGTTAAGCCACTCTAACCTGTATACACCATCAGCACTGCCGCCTATTGTAGTATCCCCCTCTGTGTGTGATTTATAAAAATAAATGCTGCAAATACCTAATTTCACTGCCGAGATTGTGATCACATGACTGGCCTTTTCTCCTCTGAGAGATGCAATGGGCGGGGCTGAGATTCCTCTGCTGATGCCAGTCTGAAGGGGAGGAGGAGAGAGCTGGCTGGTCATGTGATCGCAATCTCGGCTCTTAAATTAGGTATTTACAGCATTTATATTTATAAATCATTCACAGGGGGGGGGCACTGCAATGGGAGGAAGTACTGATGGTGTATACAGGGAAGTGTTATGAGAGCAGCAGGAGGGGGAAGAGGTGGCTCACACACAGACAGAGGGGAGGGGGGTAGGAGGACACAGGCGCAGAGAGGAGAGCAGATAGTAGGCTTCTGATGACAGAGGCACATAAACTGACCAAGGTGTCTGATCTCAGCAGCCTTGATACACTGTGGTCAGTTTACAGAGGGGTGGGCAGAAACAGTCAGGATCAGCCAGGTTTTTTAGGTGTTACAGAGGGCCAAATGGCACAGGACAAGGACTGTGTCATATAACATGCTTTAAAGAAGCAGGATCGATTTTTTTTGGGGGGGAGGGGCATTAACAAATGCTTTAATGACATCAGAACCTTAGATCACTAGAGCACGGGAGAGAATGCACTATAGGGACCGGTCTATGACTATGGAGGAGCAGAGGATCGGGTAAATAAATTTCCTTTTCTATATTCCCTAGACAGTTAATTGTTGCAGTGCAGGTGCAGTCCTAATGCTAAATAGAATTTTCAAGTTTCCTGGAGTTCAACCTAAAAAGCACTTACCGACCCGGCTTTTTCTGGCACTTTTTGTTTAAATCAATATTTTTGGCTAGAAAGTTACTTAGAACGGCAAAACATTATACATTTTTTTAGCAGGGAATAAAATGGCGATCGTTACAATTCTTTATGTCACGTGGTATTTGTGCAGCGGTTTTGCAAACACAATTTTTTGGGGAAAAATACACTTTAATAAATTAAAAAAAAAAAACACAATATTTACCCCAATTTTTTTGTAAAATGTGAAGGATGATGTTACGCTGAGTAAATAGATAACTAACATGTTACGCTTTAAAATTGTGCTCGCTTGTGAAATGGCGACAAACTACAGTACTCAAAAAATTCCATAGGTAATGCTTTAAACACCTTGAAAGGTTACCTTTAGAGTTACAGAGAAGGTCTTGCAGTAGAATTATTGCTCTTGCTCTAACATTCGCAGCAATGCCTCACATGTGTGGTGGGAACACCGTTTACATATGCGTACGTGGCTTAAGTATGCGTTGGCTTCTGCATGTGAGAACGGAGGGATGGGGGCGCTTTATTTTTTTACTTTTTATTTTTACCCTGTCCCTTTATTCTTTTATTTTTTTCTTTTATCACTTCTATTCCTATTACAAGGAACGTAAACATCCCTTGCAATATAAATAAAGAAGACAGGTCCTTTTTATGGAGAGATCTGGGGTCAATAAAACCCCAAATCTTTTCTTTACCTTTAAAAACAAAAGGGAAAAAATGTTTTTTTTTGATCTTTTGCTATAAAAAAAAAGATTTACTTTCAGCTTGGACCTTAAGTGACATCATGACGTCGCTCTGGTCCTCCAAGGCCAAAGAGTCTATGAAAGAGGATCTACTCTTTCAACTCTTATGGGAGCAGCCAGCTGTACCACCTTGGACAAACCGGCAGAAACGGTAAGTCCAAGAAACATCGGCAAGCGACGGGAGGGGGGAGGGGCGCTCAAAATGCTTTTTGATAAAGTCAGCTGCCAGCTGTAAAAAACAGTCTTTGGGTTATGGTTGAAATCTTCAGCCATAATCCCCGTAAACCACTTGCAAACCACAATAAATATATACGTATTGCAGTCGGCAAGTGGTGAACCTACATGTAACCCTAACTGGATGACTGCTAAAATACTATTATCATTGTTTTTTATCTATTTAATCTGCCTTTTTTTTTTTCTCACGCTGTCAGCATGAAGAGAAGAAGAAAGCCATTAATAGGCTTCTGTTAGAGGGACATCAGTCCCCTTAGTGCCCATCAGTGCTGCTAATTAGTGCCCTCCAGTGCTGCTTATCAGTGCCCACCAGTAGTGTATTTAGGTTTTGTGCTGCCCTAAGTCTCACTAAACTCGCGCGAACCCCTAATTTAAATATGACCCACCCCTTCCTGTCAAGGCCACACCCCTTTCTGTTTAAGAATCGCCCTTAAATGTTCAAGAGGGTACACTAGTTCTGAGGTCCTGAGGGGGGCAATGGATTCCCTTACAATAGAAAAAAGGGGGTTAAGGTGCGCTATGGACCCTAAATTGTTACTACAAAATCAAAAAAAAAACGCACAAAAAGTGAAGACCAATAATGTGAAAATGTATAAACAAAGAACTTAGTGATAAGAGGAGGGGCCACTACCTTACATATTCAACCTGAGAGGTTGAAAAGACGAAGCATTTATAATGGATTCCCTTAATTTGCATAGATTTCCTCTCACTTCCTGTTTGGCTATGGGGCAGGAAGTGAAGGGAAATCTCTGCAATGGGACAGGAATGGTAAAAAATAAACTGACGGGGCTATAGCCCTCCCTTATTCTATCCAAAATGCCCTTAGTTCTACTTTAAGCACAAATTTCTGATAATTTTATGGAGAGGACTAAGCAGATATAACCATGCCAATGGTTCAGCAGAAGGAGGGCGTGGCTTAGCAGCGAATGTAGAAGGACGCATGTTTCTGAAGTTCCGCCGGCCATCCGTGCAATTATCCTTCCCAGGCTTCCACCGGACAGCGGTACACCCCAGGTTTGCTCCACCGGGCACCGGGAGACGAGCGGGCTCTGCCACTACCTGCCGAAAGACCACGAACATGTCTAAAAGACATAACAGGAGCAAGGCACTGACGGACCCCCCTGACCAAGATGGCACGCGGCGGGCGGCGAAAGATTACTACAAGGAGGCCGCACAGAAACTCCTATATGGGGGAAAATCGTACAAGGACGCCCTGGCTGGCCAGCCTGCTACCCCTGGAGGGTCCCCAGACGCTGATGATACTGTCCCTTGGAGGATGCAGATGGATTGCCAACAGTGTGGCACACAGTGAGTACCCCCAATGACGATATACCTGGGTCACAAATTCACTCCCCTAATGCTGATGTGACAGAACCCATTATGTTTTCCAATGACGGCAACCGTTAAATACCTCTCCTGGAATGTTAGGGGGCTGAGTAATCCTGTGAAACGTTTGGTGGTCCTGAGATATTTGAAAGCCATGGGTGCAGGAATTGTTTGTCTACAGGAAACTAAATTTGCCCCAGACACTGTACCTAGCCTTAGCCCCAGGGTATACACCACCCAATATCACTCTACGTTCTCTGCATTTGCTAGAGGAGTGAGTGTCCTGATTCGTCAGGATGCTCGCTTCTCCTGCTCACAAAAACTCATTGACCCGGGGGAGGTATATTCCTACTAGGTAAAATAGCTCACCAGGTGTGCATTGTAGCTAACATCTATATACCACTCCCTTACTCAGCTGAGGCTCTTAGGTGTCTGGCCAGGTTCATGGCCCCGTATACCAATGTCCCCTTGTTAGCGTTAGGTGACTTTAATAATTACCTGAACTACAGATGGGACAAGATACCTGTCCCCACCCCCCTATGCCTACCCGCCCTAATGGTGCTACCCCCTTTGCAGATTTACTTGCTGAACTTGGCTTGACGGATGTGTGCCGCACTGCTCATCCCCTGGTCAGACGGTACTCGTGCTGCTCCTCAGCTAACGGGAGCCTGACGAGAATTGATCTGGGGCTGGGGAATGCCGCCTTGCTTCCTCTGGTTATGAACTCTGAACTCTACGGGGATAGACACATTTATGATCGCTCATCTTTTTGGGTTGAACTCACATTGTCCATTAGTATCAAACCTAGAGAGTGGAAGTTAAACCCTTTCTGGCTTGTGCTATTTCCATTACCCGATCCCATAAGTGATAACCTTAAACTTTTTCTGCAGTACAATCTAGACTCTGCTCCATTGGGAACGGTCTGGGACACGGCAAAATACTTTTTAAGGGGGCAGTTCATAACAACAATTAATGCTATCAAAACGAACACGAAGGCCTTGGAAAGGGAGGTGCGTAGGACACTTAGGGAGTCGGAAGACCAATATGTCAATCACCCCTCAGACACCACTAGGAAGGCCTGGCTGGGAGCTCAGGCTATGTCTAGCCAATTGCTCTCCAGCTGGTGGAAAACAAGAGATTTTTTTTGCAGCAAACACACTTTGAGGAGGGCGAGTCCACTGGACACATGCTGGCGATGCTGGCACGGGCCCATGGCTCCGCCCCTATGGTTTCTTCCCTGTGTGATACGCAGGGGACAACCCATACGGACACCTCTACCATATTGCAAATCTTTTGTTCATTTTACAAGGATTTGTACACCTCCAAGTTTCACCCCAGCGCTGATGACATAGATGCTTTTCTCGGGAAGAGTGAGCTGCCTCGCTTGTCTGCTACAGACGCATGTATGTTGGATGCTCCAATTGAAGTAAGTGAACTTGCTCTAGCATTGGAACAAGCCCACAATAATAAATCTCTGGGAGCAGACGGACTTCCGACTGAAGTATACAAGCGATATGCAGCTACTTTGCTGCCTACTCTTTTAAAGGTCTTTAATAATGCTCTAGAAACTGGTACACTCCCAGACTCCATGAATGAAGCAGTTATAATTGTTATATTGAAGACGGGTAAAGAGGCCACGTCCCCCGATTCTTATCGACCCATTTCTCTACTCACGACAGATGTCAAACTGTTAGCTAGAGTCCTGGCAACTAGACTGTCTCGGGTTATTCAGAGTCTGATTCATAGGAACCAGTCGGGCTTCATACCCACGAGATCCACGGCGCAAAACATAAGACATCTTTACTTGAATGTTCAAGTCCCAGTATTGAATCCCGGTAAACAGGCCATCCTCTCACTGGACGCGGCTAAGGCCTTCGACAGTGTCGAGTGGCCTTACCTATGGAAAGTTCTGGAGAGAATGGGTCTGGGCGAGAAAATGGGTCAAATTACTCTATGCTAAACCTTTAGCCAAGATTCGGGTCAATTCTGAAAACTGAGTCGTTTCCACTGTCTCGGGGCACTAGGCAGGGCTGCCCATTGTCTCCCCTGCTGTTTGCCCTAGCACTGGAGCTTCTTGCAGCCAGGATAAGAGGGGATGACAAAATCGTGGGCTTTCACCGGTCTACGGGGGTGGACGTGGTGTCGCTATACGCGGATGACACTTTACTGTACCTAGGTGACACGCAAGGATCTCTGACGGTGACTATGAACCTAATTGATGACTTTGGGGCGCTGTCTGTTTTTTCTATAAACTGGAACAAATCGGTATTACTGCCCCTGGATCCCTTACCGGCTCCCCTACCTGACTGTGCAGCTATGATTCAGATAGTGTCCACTTTTAGATATTTGGGGGTACAGGTCTCCCGGGAGGTCTCCCAATATATCCCCCTTAACCTGGTGCCTCTGCTAGCTAAATTTAGGGAGAAGTGTAAAGCTTGGTGCAAACTACCACTATCTGTAGTGGGACGAGCTAATCTTATAAAAAAGGTGTGGGCACCCCAGCTGCTATACGTCTGTCATAATTCCCCGGTGTGGATCCCTAAGCGATGGTTTGACAAAATAGACTCCCAATACAGGGAATTAATTTGGCGCTAAAAGACTGCCAGAATTGGTTTAAGGACACTGAATTTTAATAAGGAGGAGGGGGGCCTGGCAGTCCCACATGCCAGGGCCTACTTTTTGGCCTCACAATTGCAGCATCTTGGTGGCTGGGGTCTGGAGGATTTACTGGACCCCATCCGGAGATTGCTGGACTCCCCAGTTCACCACCGCATAGCATTCTCAAACTTGGAAGCAGGTTTTACTCACCTACATAGAGGCGCCCCAACCGTAGCCATGCTGAACACACTTTGGGCATACGTTAAACGGCTGTTGAAGGTGAGGGGTTTTCTCTCTCTTACTCCAATTTGGGATAACGCTAACTACCACCAGCTAGTGAAGCTCAAGGGTTTTGACAGCTGGAAAGTAAAGGGCATTGAATATTTGTCTCAGCTATACAATGGTCAGGTTCTCAAGTCCTTCTTATGCCGCGTACACACGAGCGGACTTTTCAACATCCAAAGTCCGACGGAATGATTCCGTCAGACTATTCGATCGTGTGTGGGCTGCAACAGACTTTTGATTCGCAAAAGTCTGACGGACTTTAGAAAATGGAACATGCTTCAAATTTTTCCGACGGAACTCCGCCGGACCCAGTTCCTACCGAAAAAATTTGCTTGTGTGTATGCTATTCCGACGGACTAAAACTGACGCTAGGGCAGCTATTGGCTACTGGCTATGAACTTCCTTATTCGAGTCCAGTCGTACGTCATCACGTTCGAATCCGTCGGAGTTTGGTGTGATTGTGTGTGGCCAAGTCCGCTCAGTCGGAAAGTCCATCAGAACTCTGTCGGAACTCCGGCAGAACTCCGGCAGAACTCCTTCGGAAGTCTGTCGGACATACAGTGGTGTGAAAAAGTGTTTGCCCCCTTCCTCATTTCCTGTTTCTTTGCATGTTTGTCACACTTAAGTGTTTCGGAACATCAAACCAATTTAAACAATAGTCAAGGGCAACACAAGTAAACACAAAATGCAATTTGTAAATGAAGGTGTTTATTATTAAAGGTGAAAAAAAAATCCAAACTATCATGGCCCTGTGTGAAAAAGTGATTGCCCCCCTTGTTAAAACATACTATAACTGTGGTTGTCCACACCTGAGTTCAATTTCTCTAGCCACACCCAGGCCTGATTATTGCCACACCTGTTCACAATCAAGGCATCACTTAAATAGGGGCTGCTTGACACAGTAAGGTCCACCAGAAGATCCTTAAAAGCTACACATCATGCCGAGACCCAAAGAAATTCAGGAACAATTGAGAAAGAAAGTAATTGAGATCTATCAGTCTGGAAAGGGTTATAAAGCCATTTCCAAAGCTTTGGGAATCCAGTGAACCACAGTGAGAGCCATTATCCACAAATGGCGAAGACATGGAACAGTGGTGAACCTTCCCAGGAGTGGCCGGCCGCCCAAAATTACCCCAAGAGCGCAGCGACGACTCATCCAAGAGGTCACAAAAGACCCCACAACAACGTCCAAGGAAGTGCAGGCCTCACTTGCCTCAGTTAAGGTCAGCGTTCATGCCTCCACCATCAGGAAAAGACTGGGCAAAAATGGCCTGCATGGCAGAGTTCCAAGGAGAAAACCACTGCTGAGCAAAAAGAACATCAAAGCTCGTCTCAATTTCTCCACAGCACATCTTGATGATCCCCAAGACTTTTGGGACAACATTCTGTGGACTGATGAGACAAAAGTGGAACTCTTTGGAAGGTGTGTGTCCAAGTATATCTGGCGTAGAAGGAACACTGCATTTCATAAAAAGAACATTATACCAACAGTAAAATATGGTGGTGGTAGTGTGATGGTCTTGGGCTGTTTTGCTGCTTCAGGACCTGGAAGACTTGCCATGATAAAAGGAACTATGAATTCTGCTGTCTACCAAGAGATCCTGAAGGAGAATGTCCGACCATCTGTTCGTGTACTCAAGCTGAAACGAACTTGGGTTCTGCAGCAGGACAATGATCCTAAACACACCAGCAAGTCCACCACCGAATGGCTGAAGAAAAACAAAATGAAGACTTTGGAGTGGCCTAGCCAAAGTCCTGACCTGAATCCTATTGAGATGTTGTGGTATGACCTTAAAAAGGCCGTTCGTGCTCGAAAACCCTCTAATGTAACTGAATTAGGACAATTCTGCAAAGATGAGTGGGCCAAAATTCCTCCAGGACACTGTAAAAGCCTCATTGCACGTTATCGCAAACGCTTGGTTGCAGTTGTTGCTGCTAAGGGTGGCCCAACCAGTTATTAGGTTTAGGGGGCAATCACTTTTTCACACAGGGCCATGATGGTTTGGATTTTTTTTCACCTTTAATAATAAACACCTTCATTTGCAAATTGCATTTTGTGTTTACTTGTGTTGTCCTTGACTATTGTTTAAATTGGTTTGATGTTCCGAAACACTTATGTGTGACAAACATGCAAAGGAACAGGAAATGAGGAAGGGGGCAAACACTTTTTCACACCACTGTAAGTCCTCTCGTGTGTACGGGGCTTTAGAGTTACAGGAGGATTTTGAAATACCACGTAATGGTACCTTCAATTAAGGCACGCTCTACAGGTACAATCCAGAACCACACCGTTTTGCCTGACCGATCATACATTCGTGCAATCGATAATAATGGAAGATGGTAAGAAGGGTATGATCTCAAAAGGGTACGGCATTGTTCTTGGTGTACTTTAGGATTCAGCCATGTTGCCAAGTAGGCGCAAATGGGAGGAAGATCTAGGACCGATGGATGGGGAGATGTGGAATCTTTGCCTCGCCTCTGCCCCCTTGGTCTCAGTGTCAGCCTCCCAAAAAACGATTGCATCTTTATTTGCTACATAGAGCTTACAGAACGCCGGCCAGGCTCTATGGTTGGGGCCTGCGTGACTCACCCCTGTGTCCTAAATGCAAGAGGGACCATGGGGACCTTCTCCTTATGTTCTGGAGGTGCCCCAAACTGGTCCGGTACTGGACTGGGATTCTGGAGACTATTACTCAGGTATTCAGGGTTGTCATTCCAAAAAATCCTGTGATGTGCCTGCTGGGGGCTCTGGACGAGGAAACCCTAGCTCCGGCCGCACACACGGCAATACTCTGGCTGCTCTATGTGGCCCGAAAATTGATAGCGCAATTGTGGATCACGCCCAGGGTCCCCGGCAGACAACAATGGATTGACCAGGTGAACAAAATGCTGATACGAGAGAAGCTGATATACCAACACAGAAATGCTTCCCAGAAATTTTATAATCTCTGGCAGGTTTGGCTTGAAGTCCCGGGCCTAGCGCCGCACCAATTGATTCAACATAGGCTGTTACTAGGTTGACCCAACCCTAACCAACCTTATGGTATGTAAGTTACCTATTTAGAGTTTGTGCTCACTATTATTTGGGGTGTGGCGACGGTCACTACTACAGTGTTAGCTCCAAGAGCGCTTTTATCTCTGCACTCTACAACTCTCAGGGGTTTCTGAATCTTTTTACTTTTTTTTGTTATTATTATCTTTCTTTCTGTTAGGTTTTCCTGTTTGGATAGCTATTTTTTCTGTTACCACTGCACTTGCTTTACTTTGTCACGATAAATGGACCCCTCGGTTATGTTATTGCTGTGGAGACTCTGTATAGTATACAGGTTCAATGCTATGTATTTTATTGCACTGAATTTTCAGTGTTACTGGTGACTTGTAACATTCTGTTTTTTAATAAAAACTTTTCTGATTTAAAAAAAAAAATGGTTCAGCAGAAAACATATAGTATAGTGAGGAAGGTTTGTGGTCCAGGATGATAGGACAGTCAAAATTAGAAGCGGCGCACCCCCCCACCACACACACACACACACACACACACACACACACACACACACACAAACACACACTAGCAGTGCGACTGCTTTATGGGGGGCGGTAGACTAATTTGCCTCTCAGCCCAGTGCGCCCCATAAGACTGGCACTACACTAACAGTGTAGCGCAAGCTGGCAGGGACTCTTTCCATGCTGCCCCCTGCAAAGTGCTGCCCTAGTCCTGGGCCTTGTCAGCCTAGGCCAGGATACAGCATTGGTACCCACCAGTGCCACCTACCTATGCACATCAGGGCCTCCTATCAGTGCCTCCTATCAGTGCCCATCAGTGCCACCTACTTATAGAACAAACGAACATATGGGGCGTTCGCTGTAAGTCTGCCCACCGTGGAGCCCTCCATAATGCACCACTAGATTGCAGTGCATTGATGGCTGCTGATTGGATATAGTGCAGTCTGTATAGTATATTTAATACAGCGCAGAGTATATAGTGCAGTCCGTATAGTATATACAGTATAACATAGTGTAGAGTATATAGTGCAGTCCGTATAGTATACATAATACTGTTCAGAGTATATAGTGCAGTCCGTATAGTATATGTGTGTATATATATTTAATACAGTTCAGAGTATATAGTGCAGTCTGTATAGTATATATAATACAGTTCAGAGTATATAGCGCCATTAGTGTAGTATATATAATGCATTGCAGAGTATATAGTTCAGTCAATGTAGCATATATAATACAGTGGAGAATATACAGTGCAGTCAATGTAGTATATATATAATACAGTGCAGGGTATATAGTTCAGTGCAGAGTATAAAATACAGTGTATTGAAGTGGTTAAGGGGAACCCTATGACAGAAGCAAGGAAAAAATATGGCGTGGAGTCCCCTCCAAAATCCATACCCTTTGGGTCTGGTATAGATTTTAAGGGGAACTCCACGCCAATTTTTTTTAAAAACGGTGTGCCCCCCCCCCCCCAAAATCCATACCAGGGCCTTTGGGTCTGGCATAGATTTTAAGGGGAACTCCATGGCAAAATGTAAAAAAAATTTGGCGTGTGAGGTCCCCCCCAAAATCCATACCAGACCTTTATCCGAGCAAACAGCTGGGCAGGCCAGGAAAGGGGGGGGGGGAAGTGAGTGCACCCCCTCCTGAACCATACAAGACCACTTGCCCTCAACATGGGGAGGGTGCTTTGGGGTGCTCCCAAAGCACCTTGTCTCCATGTTGATGGGTACAAGAGTCTCTTCCCAACAACCCTGGCCAGTGGTTGTCGGGGTCTGCGGACGGGGGGCTTATCAGAATCTGGAAGCTCCCTTTAACAAGGTGGCCCCAAGATCCCGCCCTCCCCATGTGACCCCTACCCTTTTACCAAAAAAGTGTCAAAAAGTAAAAACCACAACAGATGGTTTTTGACAATTTCTTTATTAAAAAATAAAATAAAAAGTGTCCTGTGATGTCCATCCATCGTCAGTCACGCCACCTGACAGACCCAAAAAATAGAAAAAAATCTAAGAAGCTCTGCCTTGATGGGAGGCCTCCTGCTGTCTCTTGGCTTTGACAGCTGTTATATAGGCAAGGGTGGGGCCACCCATTGACGTAACCAAGTGACCATGCCCCCTTCTGACATCATCTTACATCAGAGGGGATGGGGTCATTTGGTTACGTCAGTGGGTGGACACGCCCTTGCCTATATAACAGCTGTCAAAGGGAAAAGACAGCAGTCACTGAAAGGCCCCGTCCATCGGGTGGCGTGAAGATGGATGGCCATCACAGGATTTTTTTTTTTTAAATAAAGGAATTGTCAAAAACTGTCTTGTGGTTTTTACTTTTTGAGACTTTTTTTGGTGAAGGGGTTCGGGTACAATGTACCTGATACCCATTCACATGGGGGGGGGCAGGATTTGTGGGTCCCCTTGTTAAAGGGGGCTTCCAGATTCTGATAAGCACCCGCCCACAGCCCCCAAGAACCAATCGCCAGGGTTGTCAGGAAGAGTCTCTTATCCCCATCAACATGGGGACAAGGTGTTTTGGGGGGCACCGCAACGTACCCTCTCCATGTTGAAGGCAAGTGGCCTTGTATAATCCAGGAGGGAGGGGGGGCGCTCCCTTGCCCTCGCCCTCCAGGCTGCATGTTCGGATAATGGACTGGGGAGGGAACCCTACGCTGTTTTTTTCCTTGATTTTTCATCTATATTGCCGGGAGCCAGCAATACATTACAGCCTCGAGCAAGTTTAAATTAAATTTTTTCCTGTCATTATTGCTGAGGCACTGTTCTACACATTGCACCGATGTGGCACTTTACAGGCAGACTAAGGGGACCCCCCAGGCATGATATTTAAAGGAATATTTCATTTTTATTGTTGATTTACTTTAAGCATTATTACAATCACTGTTCCTGAAAAAAACATGTCCCCTGGGGCAGTACCCAGGCCCCCATACATTTTTGTGACAATAACTTGCATATAAGCCTTTAAAATTAAGACTTTTGATTTTTCATGTTTGTGTCCCATAGATTTTAATAGGGTTCACATGTTCGCTAGAACTTTTTGCCTGTTTGAGGTGTTCTGGTGCGAACCGAACTGGGGGGGGTGTTCAGCCAATCCCTACCTATCAGTGGCAATCAGTCCTGCCAATCAGTGCCACCTATAAGTGCCCATCAATGCTGCCAATCAATGCCCATCAGTGCATCATCATCAGTGTCACTTATGAGTGAAATATCTTTAGAAATAAGTCGTGAAAGATCTTTATAAATAATGTGGGGTCTCCCCCTGAGGTGAGCAGGCAATTCACCTAGAGGTGACGGTGGTGGAGAACATATCACTGGATTTTTGCTGCATGACACCTATTGGAACAAGTTTTACCCACGTAGTGGATCCTTGCTGCGTTTATTAAAATGTGTTTGGGACTTTTTTCACATTTTTCTTTTCATTTTATTGTTACATTTTTAGCATGCTAGTGAGGTTTATACCTCACTACACGATTTGTATAGAGTTATTCATTAGCACTAGGTACCCTGGCCATTGACGCCAGTTAGTAGTGTGTTATCTAAAATATTTTTCTTGCACAGGTATATGTTCCACAGGTTGAATTTTGCACAGCATTATTTTACTTTTATATTAACAGTACCCACCAGTACCGCCTCATCAGTGCCCATCAGTGCTACCTATCAGTGCCCATCAGTGCAGACTATCAGTGCCCATCAGTGCAGCCTATCAGTGCCCATCAGTGCAGCCTATCAGTGCCCATCAGTGCCGTCTATCAGTGCTCATTAGTGCAGCCTATCAGTGCCCATCAGCGAAGGAGAAAAATTACTTGTTTGCACAATTTTATAACAAAATATGAAAAACTTTTTGTTTGTTTTTTTTTTCCAAAAATTTGGTCTTTTTTGTTTGTTTAGCAAAAAACCCAGTGGTGATAAATTACCACCAAAATAAAGTTCTATTTGTATGAAAAAATGATAAAAATGTAATATGAGTACGTTGTTGCATGCCCGCGCAATTGTCATTCAAAGTGTGAGAGCGCTGAAAGCTGAAAATTGGCTTAGGCAGGAAGGGGGTATAAGTGCCCAGTAAGTATGTGGTTATGTTTTACTTCAGCTGGTGATAGGATCACTTTATGATGGTTCATATAAATCTAAATAACATTTATGAGCGCATAGTCAATATGTATAATTTTTTTTTTTTTTTGTGAGAAGTTAGAGTTTGACTTTAAACCCACAGTCGCACGCCACTTAGGCCAAAATCATGTTAAACAAATATATTTTTGGACTTGGCTGTGTGTGGCTGCACCTCTGAGAAGAGCTGTTTCCACACACAGCTGTGACAAATATTTAGGAAACTCGATACCTCCGTCTAAAAATTATTCATTTGCAGGCCTCGCTGACTTTGATGGTCAACTGTTTTATTTGCCATTTTCTGACGTTTTACTTCTTTTCCTGCCCGGCCTGTGAATGTGGAAGGGCTGTAAACACATGCAGGCCAGCTATCAGCCTCGGGCCCCGGCAGTTGACAAAGCTCCAGCTATATAGGATGCTGGTGGGTTCTTCTAAAGCTCTCTGACTCTCTGGAAATGCCTAAGCACAGATTATTTGTTTGTTTTCTTTTCATCTGGCTTTGAATCGGGCCAGAGCAAAGTTCCCCCCTCGGGGAAAAGCAAACTTTTCGGAATAAATGCTTCAAGATTGTGCAAACGCCTCAGTAGTCGTAAGATCTGTGTGTTCTGGGTCAAAGCAGGAAGAATATACATGTCAATCAAACGGAAGGTGCAGGAGGATGCGTGAAGAAGCCAACTGCAACATTAAAGAACAGCTCTGAAGTTTCCACAGTTAAAAAGTTGAACTTGGAAAACCACAGATAAACTATATAGCCAAAAGTATGTGAACACCTGTCTAAAGAATTGGGTTCATGTGTTTCCATTGAAGGTTTCTGGTAATGCTACAGCATATAAAGACATCAAAGACAATTGAGCACTTCCAACCTTTTGACAATAGTTTGTGGAAAGTCAATTTCTGTTCTAGCAGGACTATATGGTTGATTTACTAAAGACGAATAGACAGTGCACTTTGCAAAGTTGCAGTTGTTGCAGAACTTAGTAAATGAGGCAAAGTTTCACTATGCATAGAGTATCCAATCACATGCAAGCACAATTTAACCTCCCTGGCGGTATGATTATTTCGGATTTTAGGTGCTAAAAGAGGTACAATTATTTTTCATGGAAATTTGGCATTTTATATTGTGGGCCTGTATTTCTTAGGAATAACTCACTTAAATCTGTCCAACCAGAGTCTAGCAGACATCCCGGGTATGATAAAGTTTGAAAAATGAAATCATAAATTATAATATAATAAATAAGTATAAATAATTATACCAAATAATAATATAATAATAATAAAAATTATTCAATAATGTAATCAAATCAAAAACACTGAAATTTGCTCAGTTTCAGAATTGTCACTGTCATTACTTTTCAGTATTTGATGACGGATCTCCCCACAAATCGCTGTCGCTTAATTCTGCGAGTGATTCTAATTTATTATCGCTGTTTTCTAGCTGGTCTAAAAGCATTTTTGATGTAAAGGGACAGTTTTGGTTGCTATGGACAATCTCCAGTTTCCAGGCATAAAGAACAATTTTTATTATATAAAAGTGCATGCAGGACACTGGGCAGACCACTAGGGATAAAGGGGATGTGAAATAATTACATACAGCAATGTAATCTGTAAGATTACATTATACTGTATGTAATGTGTGTGTTTCACTTTTTGAATTTGGTGCCGTTCTCCGTCCCCGTATGCCGCAATGCTCGCAGGGAACAGAGCTCGGCTCCGTGATGAATCGAGCGGAGGACGAGCCGCTCGCACAGCGGGGGAACATCACTGGTTTCAAGGAAGAAGGTAAGTAGCCTCCTCCTGCATACAGCAATGCGGTCCCGTGTCTGGCTCGGGATTACTGCTTTTGGTGTAAAACTTCCACCCCGAGCCAGACTCGGGAATACCGCCAGGGGGGGTTAAAAAGCAGCATTTTTTTTCTTGCACATGAATAGATGATGGAAGTCGGCAGAGCTTCCCCTCATTGACTAAGCACTGGCGCAACTGCACTTGCAGAGAGCAACTGTTTGCCTTTAGTAAATCAGCCGCTGTGCACAAAACCAGCTCCATATAGACATTGCAGGGTTGATTTACTAAAACTGGAGAGTGCAAAATCTGATGCAGCTGTGCATGACAGCCAATCAGCTTCTAACATCAGCTTGTTCAGTTAGGCTTTGACAAAAAAGAAAAGCTGGAACCTGATTGGGTTCTATGCAGAGCTGCACCAAATGTTGCACCCTTCAGTTTTAGTAAATCGCCCCCCGGTTTGATGAGTTTGGTGTGGAGGAACTCAACTTGCCTGCACAGAGGCCTGACCCCAACCCTACTGAATACCTTTTGGGTGAATTGGAAATCTTATTGTGAGCCAGGTAAAATCAGTATCTGAATTTACTAATGCCCCTCTTTTTTTATAATCTTTATTTATGTATAACAACTGTGTACAATAACAAGGTGGTCAATGACATGTTTTCCACTGGTCCATGGAAATGAGAGGAACAGTAAAGATGTCTCATGTTGTGTCGCCTCGAAGCATGACAAAAATAAGCAATAACAAAGCACAGTATAAATTTTTTTTTTTTAAATGTAAAAAAACTGTTGTTACCAAAATCACGGCAATTACTGTATCGGATCCATTTCTGTCAGAAAGACCTTCTATATGTGTAGGAGAGCAGGAGGGGAAATAAGCCTTCTCGCCTTGAACGCAATACACTATGTTGCATAAATCCTACTAAAAATATGATCCTAACACATCTAGGCCACTGAAAACTTCGTCCTCCAGCCTAATACTAATGTCCTTTTAGCAAAATAGGCACAAATTACCACAGACACAATCCAAAATTTACACACTTACAACTTACAACTATGGAGCCGACTTCAAGTTAAGGCCCACGGGTTTGAAATGGGATTTTCAACAAGCTTGGCCATTAAGTTTAAAAAAACAAAAAAACAAATAGACAATATTGTATGGTTTCTTAGATAGCACGATGAGTCAAACCTAACCCTGGTTTGATGAGTTTGGTTTGGAAGAATTAGAATGGCCCTCACAGAGCTCTGACTTCAACCCAACTGAAGACACTTGGGATTATTTGGAATGCCAACTGCAAGCCAGATCTTGTCATCCAACATCAGCCTCTGACCTCACAGATATTCTTTTGGCTAAATGGGCACACATCCCCTTAGACACACTCTCATAGCTACAAGGAGAGACTAATTCAATACTAATGCCCATGGTTTGGGAATGGGGTTTTCCAACACACTTATATAGGGGTGATGATCAAGTGTCCACAAACCTTTGACCACACAGAGTATTACCAATGACCTATTGTAAAGTTATAATGAAGATAACTATAGGCAAAACCTTTTTTTTTTCATTTTGGATAGAGCAAAATTCTATCCAAAATGGGTTTATAACCCCAGCCAGATTTTTTATTTTTTTTGTCACCTGTGTCCCATTGCAGAGATTTTCCTTCACTTCCTGTCCCATAGCCAAAGAGGAAGTGAGAGAAAATCCCTGCAAATTAACCTCCCTAGCGGTGATCCCGAGTCTGGCTCGGGCTGCAATTTCAGTACCACGAGCGGTAACCCCGGCCAGACTCGGGATCGCATCGCTGGACACAGAGAGGATACAGGGAGAAGTTACTTACCTTGTCCCCTGGATCCAGTGATGTCCTCCGCGCTGCATGATGGAGCTGTCCTCCGCTCGATTAACACAGTGCCCGAGTGCCACCGAGCTCCGTTCCCTGCGATGTTACGGCCTACGGGAGCGGAGATCGGTGCCAAATTCAAAAAAGTAACAACACACAAAACACACACAGTACTGTAATCTTACAGATTACAGTATTGTATAAAAAAAAATCACACCCCCCCCTTTGTCCCTAGTGGTCTGTCCAGTGTCCTGCATGCACTTTTATATTATAAATACTGTTTTTTTCTGCCTGGAATTTGGAGATGGTCCATAGCAACCAAAAAGTGTCCCTTTATGTCAAAAGTGATTTTAGACCAACTAGAAAACAGTGATAATAAATTATAATCACTTGCAGAATTGAGCGATAGCGATTTGTGGGGAAATTCGTCATCAAACACTAAATCTAATGACAGCGACAATTCTGCAAATGAGCAAATTTCAGTGTTTTTGGATTTGATTACATTATTTAATAATTTTTATTATTATTTATTATCATTATTTATTATATTATAAACTTTATCATACCCGGGATGTCTGCTAGACTCTGGTTTAAACAGATTTAAGAGAGTTATTCCTAAGAATTGCAGGCCTACAATATAAAACGCCAAATTTCCATGCAAAATAATTGTACCGCTTTCAGCACCTAAAACCAGAACTAATCATAACGCCAGGGAGGTTAAGAGAATTCCTTGCCCTCTATTACTTTTCTAAGGACAACCCAAAATTTGGAATTTTCTTTTACTTTTACTTTCACTTTCAATCATAATGGTAAACAGGACACATCAAGAAGGTGAATCTCCTTAACGGGAACACAGAGTGCAATACAAACTGACAAGGGTTCTAATCCATCTCCACTTTATCCAAAACTTTAAAAAAAATTGTGGTTTTAGTTATGTTTTAAGGATTAGAGATTGACAAATTGATCTGTCACACTCATGATTTACATACACCATGAGGTTGATTTACTAAAACTGGAGAGTGCAAAATCTGGTGCAATTGTCAATTAAGCTTTGACCCAAAAAAATGGAATCTGATTTATTTTTGTGGAGAGCTCCACCAGATTTTGATTTCCTCAAAATGAACCCCTATATTATCATCCTAAGGTTGAGCTTTAACTAATACATTTGATGATTTTAAGTCATTCCTTGTATTCCATGTCATGTAAGGTTTTGGTGCTGTATGCAGCCTTTTGTTTTCCCTGAAAGGTCAGCTTTGTCTCCTTTATCCACAGAACATTGTTCTTGTAGGGCTGTGGTACATACTGGCTGTCTTATTTATTGGTTGATTAATTTATTTTGGAAAAAGAGTGGTTTCTGCTATGGCAAACTCCCAGGACTTTTCTTTGTTCAATCTGTCAATGTCCTGATTCAAGTTTCAATGTGATACTAAACCATATACAGTGAGAATTTTGTTGAAAAATTGACATTTGTGGTTTCCATTTGGTAAAATTGTACTTAATGTAATATGCATGTGCTAGGTAAAGTTTGATCTGGAAGTAGAGCTTTTGTCGTCTGTCGTGAACATTCGTCCGTTTAATATATGGTATTTGGTAGGGTTACATACATAATCATTACATCAGATACAAAAGAAGGTCCCAGAAGCGCACTCTTGGCATCACCCATTCGTATTTGTTTAATTCATAGTGTTTTTAAAGTGGTTTTAAACCCTAACAGACCAATTTTGCCTACAGGTAAGCCTAGATTAAGGCTTACCTGTAGGTGCAAGAAATATCTCCTAAACCTACATGGTTTAGGAGATATTTGCAAAAGACAGGCACCAATGTCAACGGCGCGCAGACGCACTGAGCGCGCCGTTTCTAACGGTGATGGTGCCATTGGTGTTGGCTCCTGCACGCATGTGTGGGAGTGACGTCGTTGCTACCCAGAAGTCACTTTGGGAGATATGACGCCGACGGAGGAGGGGAACAAGGACTTCTGTGGGGGCTTCGGTCTCAAGTAAGTAATTTATAATGCTGTTGTGGGGGCTTCGGTCTCAAGTAAGTAATTTATAATGCTGTTTATTGCCACATATAGGGTAAAGAAGAATGGGTGAAGCTGGGAGTATCCTTGTGATCTTCTTTTCTATCGTATGGATGAACCGAGAGCATTGAGACCCTGTTCAAAGATTTATGCGTTGGTATCTACTATGTCAACCGCTTTTGAGACACAGCTTCCAACCCCCTTGGTATATATATACACACACAGATATATATATATATATATATATATATATATATATATATATATATATATATATATACACACATGTATAATTTTTATACAGTAAGTGCCATATAGGAAACTGTTGAACCACTGATGATACAATCGTATTCTCTGATAAATATTTTGTTTTCGGTGTATGAGCGTGTGTTAGGTTGAAAAGTTCCACATATATAAATATGCATCATAATTAGTAGTCAAAATAAATGAATATGTAGATCTATAAATACATAATATAAACATAAAATCATGCACACAACACGTAGCGCATTAATATACGCTTGATCAATATCCCCTTAGTAATAAATAATAAAAAATAAAAACACGCTTGTTTATTAATGCATTTTTCTACTGTAAAGTATGTGGAATGTTTTGTCCTTCCCTTGGATTTTTTTTTTTTGGACATTGTTGCCGTAGAATACATTACAGTACTAATGTACAGTTATAAAGCGTGTATGTATGTAGTTATGATTTTTTTTCTTTCTCCTCCATTGCATTTTGAAATTCTAAAGGATTTGTCCTTCCCTTGGATTTTTTTTTTTTTTTTTTTTAGATATTGTGGTCCTTATCTATATTAAAGTATGTAATGTACATTTATAGAACATATGTATCCAGGATTTTCTTTATTCTCTGTTCGATTTGGAAGTGCTGAAGGTTTTGTCCTTCCCTTGGAAGTTTTTTGGTCCTAATCTATAGGGTAGTACATGATGTACAGTGCCTTGCAAAGGTATTCACCCCCCGCTTGGCTTTTTACC
Organism: Lithobates pipiens; assembly: GCF_037356315.1. NCBI lineage: Eukaryota > Metazoa > Chordata > Amphibia > Anura > Ranidae > Lithobates > Lithobates pipiens. Next base: position 289,007,953 of record NW_027507785.1, read on the forward strand.
TATTTTGTTACGTTACAGCCTTTAGTTCAACATTCAATGTTTTTTTAATCTGAATTATATGTGATGGATCAGAACATAATAGTCTAAGTTGGTGAAGTAAAATTAGAAAAATATATACATAAAAATATTTTTCAGAAATAAAAAAATGCTAATTGGCATATGCGTATGTATTCACCCCCTTTGTTATGAAGCCTATGAAAAGCTCTGGTGCAACCAATGACCTTCAGCAGTCACATTTGTGAAATGATGTCCACCTGTGTGCAATCTAAGTGTCACATGATCTGACATTATCTATACACACCTTTTTGAAAGGCCCCAGAGGCTGCAACACCTAAGCAAGAGGCACCACTAACCAAACGCTGCCATGAAGACCAAGGAACTCTCCAAACAAGTAAGGGACAATGTTGTTGAGAAGTACAAGTCAGGGGTAGGTTATAAAAAAATATCCAAATCGTTGATGATCCCTAGGAGCACCATCAAATCTCTCATCACCAAATGAAAAGAACATGGCACAACAGCTAACCTGCCAAGAGACAGCCTCATACCAAAACGCATGGACCGGGCAAGGAGGGGATTAATCAGAGAAGCAGCACAGAGACCTAAGGTAACCCTGGAGGAGCTGCAGAGTTCCACAGCAGAGACTGGAGTATCTGTACATAGGACGACAATAAGACGTACGCTCCATAGAGTTTATGGCAGAGTGGCCAGAAGAAAGCTATTACTTTCAGCAAAAAACAAAATGGCACATTTTTAGTTTGGAAAAAGGCATGTGGGAGACTCCCAAAATGTATGGAGGAAGGTGCTCTGGTCTGATGAGACTAAAATGTTACTTTTTAGCAATCAAAGAAAATGCTATGTCTGGCGCAAACCCAACACATCACATCACCCAAAGAACACCATACCCACAGTGAAACATGGTGGTGGCAGCATCATGCTGTGGGGATGTTTTCCAGCAGTTGGGACTGGGAAACTGGTCAGAGTTGAGGGAAAGATGGATGGTGCTAAATACAGGGATATTCTTGAGCAAAACCTGTAGCACTCTGTGTGTGATTTGAGGCTAGGACGGAGGTTCACCTTCCAGCAGGACAATGACCCAAACACACTGCTAAAGCGACACTTGAGTGGTTTAAGGGGAAAAAGGTAAAGGTGTTGGAATAGCCTAGTCAAAGCCCAGACCTCAATCCAATAGAAAATATGTGGTCAGACTTAAAGATTGCTGTTCACAAGCACAACCCATCCAACTTGAAGGAGCTGAAGCAGTTTTGCAAGGAGGAATGGGCAAAAATTCCAGTGGTAAGATGTGGCAAGCTCATAGAGACTTATCCAAAGTGACTTGGAGCTGTGATAGCCACAAAAGGTGGCTCTACAAAGTATTGACTTTGGGGGGGGGGGAAATAGTTATGCACATTGACTTTTTCTGTTATTTAACCCAGTTTGTTGTTTGCTTCACAATAATAAAAAAAAATCTTCAAAGTTGTGGGCATGTTCTGTAAATTAAATAATGCAAATCCTCAAACAATCCATGTTAATTCCAGGTTGTGAGGCAACAGAACATTAAAAATGCCAAAGGGGGGGGGGGGGGGGACTTTTGCAAGGCACTGTATCATTATATGGTATGAATGTATGTATCCATGATTTTATTGATCCTCTGTTCCATTTTGAAACACTGAAAGTTTTGCCCTTCCCTTGGAAGCTTTTCGTTTGTGGTTTGGTGGTCCTAATCTATATTACAATATTTAATGTACAGTTATAAAGTATGTATTTTTTTTATGTATGTATGTAATAATGCATCTATGATTTTCTTTATTCTTCGTTCCATTTTGAAATGTTCAATGTTTTGTCCTTTCCCTGGAAGGTTTGGGGTATGGTGGTCCTAATCTAGATTGCAGATGGGAACGTTGATGTGACATCAGTAGCTCTGTAATGAATCTACCATTCCCCAAGCCAATATTGCGCAGTAAAAAAAACGTGTATCTTGCGGTATAAGACAGAGAATTGTCCTTTTGTAGTTATTACTATGATGTGTTATAGAGAAGCCCACTCCTCCATTCCACCATTCTACAGATGTCTGCTGCCTTTGCATAAGTACTCCTTTCTTTAAAACATGTATTTCCAGATCTGTTAGCCACGCTTTTGAAGTTTCGTAATACTGTGCGTATTAATATCAGATTCTGGATTTATTTGCCATGAAAATGTTTATAATTTAATGTGTGAGGCTTGTTTTTGTCTAAGTAGGAAATTAAAAGGTTTAATATATATACCGGTTGGAGCTAGTAAAAGGAAAGCCAGCAGGCAAAATGATTCACGTCTGGATATAAATCCAAATCGAGAGATAATATCGCAATCACAGTTTTTAAATAAAATTCAGCCAAAAATAATAAAACCGTTAACATTTCCATATAAATTCACTAAGCAATTGAAGATGTACACACCGAATCGTGCTACTGCGTAGAAAATTTTCTCCATGGCGGCTGCATCTACTTTAAAGCTGAACTTCTGTCAAGTACAAAAGACATGCATTAATGCAGCTCTGTAATCATTAATACATTACTAAATGTCATTTTTAATTACAAGCAGTGTAAGTACCTGAATTTGACCTGGAATCAGCCTCCAGTCCCTGTAAAGTAGGGCTGGAGTGCGAGAGGAAGAAGCAATACAAGGAGACAATCGTTTCATGTATTGATGAAAAGCATGCTAATGGGAGGAGAGAGCAGTGTGACAGAGATGAGCCCATTACTGTGATGCTTCTCCTTTCGCTGTCCAACAACTAGCTGGGATGGGTCCAGAATGACCTGGGCTCAGGGGAAGTGGGTTAAATGATGCTGGCCTTCAGTCTAGAGGACATCTAGTGGCAGAAACAAATACTGCACAGGAAAATCTCTGGATTGAAGCCAAATATTGCGTAAAGAGTTGGTGTTGTTTTTTCTTTTAATGAGCAGTTCTTTTTTTACTATACTAGTTGTCAGAAGTTCTGCTTTAAAGAATAATACTACTGGCAGAAATGTGCAGGCTTCTGTTTACGACCTTCTTCTGAGGATACTATTTCCCAGGTCATTTCTGAGTCCCTGACTTGGGAAAAGCATGCAGACTAAAAAGAATGAAATGATCACTTCTGATGTGCATTTTTTTTCTCAAATCAGAAAACTGTAAGTTGAGGAAAAGTGGATCCATGTTCCTGCTTTGCAGGAACACAGGATCAATATCTTCCCTACTGACATAACGGCAGATCACCATTCTGCCTGTGTACTCTACAGTCGGTGGATGTCAATGGACATTGAGTCCGTGGTACCCACCGCTGGGCACCTGTTGTGTGCGATCACAGTGGGAGTGGGTTGGTGGTAGTGCGTGTGCATGCCCCAGACCCGGAAGTGATGGATCACATACTAGGTAAGTGATCTGGCACAGAGCGGCCACCCGACCACAGCATATCTGCAGTGGGCAGTCGGGAAATGGTAAAACCAATATATTTTATTAGTAACCTGATAGTAAAAAATGCATGTGAAGTAATGCGTGAATAAAATCATACATATAGATGTAGAAGTACAAAGGTTCCATATAACAGCTAATAATATTGTAAGCTAGCATGTAAACAAGTCCTTGTGCATCACCACGTTTCGGTTGTCTACTTCCTCAGGACACACAAGAGGCCCAACAAAACTCACATGAATAAAAAAAATACAAATTACATTTTGTATACATCAATAAATATATGACAAATATTATACAGTTACATAAACCTCCATAAAGAATGTGCATTTCCACGTTGCCTAGATAGGCGAGCGTGCATAAAGGGATGCTCTCTGAGCAAAGGAGACCGACGACCCGATCAGCCCACAGCTATTAACATATGCTACAATAACAACTAACCAAAAAGTAGGCAATAATAAGTATGGCCTCAAAATATGCACAAAGAAAACAGAAATATCAGACATCAGGCAAAACAATTCTTACAACTTCACACATTCTCTTTGTGTATGTCAGAAATGTAAAGGCTACGTTCACCTTTGCAACCAGTTACATGTTCAACCCGTATTTAGGTATTTGAAGTTTCAATGGACTGTGGGGGTGCTGATGAGTGCTTTGAGAGTCCACTGGCGTCCCCCAGCTTTCAATAAAAAAAATCCTGTACAGAGGTACAGGTTGAAAGCCGGAGGACATGTCTGCAGGAGCCTACATTGCACCCGTGATCTACTGATGCTTGGTGCAATGCTTTCCAGGCTCCTGCAAAAAAAAATATTAAATGCACATTTTTGTCTACAAAAAGTATGCGCACTTATTTTTTCTGTAAAGGTGAATGTATCCTTTAAATAACAGGCATCAAGGCTGCGGATTTTTCCACTGATATTTTTATTTTATTTTTTACTAACAAAAGATGCATGGAAGGAAAAAGCCAAGTGACATCTACAATGTTTTTATAATGTTGTACAATACCTTGATCTTACATAAATGTGTTTTTATCCTTTGATGTTCTTTTGCTGTGTAAGGTGTGCCAGCTCTTCGAAGAAAAGTGTCTGTTGATTTACAAGCACAATGTTAAGTCTCAGATGATGCACATGGTGGCTGGTTGTTGAGCAGAGATGTCGCTGTCCCTGAAGAAATTAGGTGAGAACTTGTAGGCTGCACAGGTGTGTTCCATTACTTCCCGGCTGACCCAAAACACTGGAGTGGTTGAGCAAGGAAACCCAGAAATTCTGAATGTAAACAGTTATCCAGTGGTGGCCCGTCCATTAGGGGTGCCAGAATGCTGCCCCCTATATCCAAGTTCCAGAACTTGTTTGAGCTGCAGGCATTTTGGGGCTTCTGGCTTCAGGCGTTTTGGAGTGGAGATGTGAACCATCTCCAGAGAGAATAATAGATTTTTTTCCACTCCAGTGTTTGTAACTTCAGGCTTCAAGCTACAAAACACTTGAATGGGCTTCAAAATAGGATGGGCTCCATTGCGCCAGGAGCCCACCCAGGTGTTACAACAGTGAATGAATATTCGCTATTGAAACACTGATGCTCAGTGCACAGAAGCAGGTCTGAGACCCGTTTTCCAACGGAGAAGAGTCCTAATTGGCCACCGAAGAGGGAGGAGAGCAGGGGAAGGGAAAGCCATCGCCGCCACTGCCGCCAAGCAAGGGAAGCCGCCGGTGAAGCCCGGGAGAAGCGCTGCCCACCATAGATGGGGTAAGTACACCAGAGCCACACTACTGAGCGCTGACCAACCGAACAAGGGGTGGTTTGGTACTGTCTGTCCCCCCCCCAAAAAAAATTACCACTGGCCACCTCTGCAGGCATCCTATAAAATGCTTGAAGAAGTGACAAGTGTTTGCCATCTGCTGTCATGATCCCACAGCAGATCAAACATGGGTGCAGAGATCCAGTAGCTTCACTTTTCAGTGGAATGTAATTATCTCAGATTCCTGTAGTGAACCACATGAAAGTCATACAACCTTACCATGTATAAGCGAATCAAGGACAACCAGCCTGAGGACTTTATATAGGGCTACTGAGATGAATATCTACCCCATCTAAAGACTGGTACACATGGGCCGAACATCATCCGGTATCTGGTCAACAGAAACATTCGGCCTATGTGTACAACAGCCTGTCCGATAAAAGCCAAGCAGGTGAATGTCCGTCTTCTGTTGAACAGGCATGCTGGAAAAACAGCCGATCTGCATCCGATCAGAACTGGTGTGTTTTGGTGGAGGGGGGCAGCCCCCCTGTTAGGACACAATAGCTCAGTAGGGACAACGCATAGCTAGTACAGCAAGCACCTCCGTTTTTTTCCTTTAGCCCGCAGAGTTGAATAAAGAAAGACTGCCTGTGTGCACCAGGCTTTAAGGATTGATGGACCTGCACTGTGTTTGGCCAGACATATCTAGGACATTGTTGTCTGTCTGTTATCTGAAGCATCCCTTGCTACTTCTTCCTAAAAGGATTTAAGTCATTTGCAAAGGCTATTGTTCCCTATTTTGGATTCCAAACTTTTAGCTACACTATTGCACTTTGCCTTTTGTTTCAGGACTGGGTTGAAAAGCCCAATGTACTTTGATGAGATCTAGTAATTACCAGCTCTGGTTGGGTTTGTATATGCCTATAATGAAATATACACATAGTTAAATTGGTTGTAAAAGCTCAAGGTTTTTTACCTATGTGCATTCTATGCACAAAGATAAAAAAAACCTTCTCTGTGCAGCAGCCCCCACAGCTCCCCCTAATACTCTTGTGATCACAATCATATTTCAATGTTGTTTGGCTTAAATGATTAGCAATGCATGGACTCTGGGGTTTTCATCTGTTTCTAGCTGTCTGTGTGGATTTCACATTAGTGGGTTGTCTATTTTGAATAAGGTGATTCATCTTTTTGGGTTTTCAATAATATTTTTGTATATAGAAATTACAATGTTTGGCAATTTACAATATGTATAGTCTGTAATGGCAGAAGCACTTATCCTTCTTGATTATAGGTGCTCTTTCACCGGTTGCTGTCCTGTTCTCCGGATGTTTGTTTTTCTGGAGACCAGAAGCAATGAGTTGATGACGCAAGTGGAAGTGACGTGGTTGTGTCGGTTTGACGCGCATTACATCACTTCCTCATATACATACTTAGTACAAAAGGCGCAGGAGCAGAAGTGGTGATACTTTACTTCCTCCTGCACATGCTCAATATATTAGGGACGCCATCGTCATCCCTCAGCGACATTCCTCTTGTTTTCACCGATGTGGAGCCTTGCTGTCTCCTTTTCTCTGATTGCCAGCCCTTAGGAACTTCACTTCATGCTATATTTGACATTCAGATACGGGATATCCTGGACCAATGCACATTTGGCTTAAGATATTTTTCTTTTACAAAAGTTTTTATTATTGTCAAACAAGTTTACATTCCAATACAATAGGTTTTCATACAAATTACAGTTCAGGTGGGTTACAGTGTAATATTAAGTAAAGCAGGCTGTTGCCCAAGCGATGCCCACATTTTCCGTGTCCGGGTGGACCCGGGTTTTCACAGGACGGCAACAGAAGCTTGTCGTACAATACATTAACAGCCCAGCGTAATCATCAACTGTAAATTGGTATGACAAAAGAAAGAAGGAGAGAGGAAGATGTACTAAGAGTCAAGAGTTGATTAAAAGAGGTCGTAGAATGGAAAGGAGGAGAGGAGCAGAGAGGGTCAAAAAAGAAAAGGAAGAGGGGACGAGGGAGAGAGAGGGGAGGGAGGGGAGAGAAGGAAGAGAATGGGCTCACAGGGTGTGCACAACCGGTCCTTACATTGACAATATAGCAACATCGAATCTAGGAGAATAATGATATGCGATCCAGGGTTGCCAGACACGTAGGAACTTGGCGCGCGTGTCAGAAAGAACAGAAGACAATTTTTCATTGACCATAACATTATTCAGTCGGTTCTTGACTGCCTCAAAACTCAGGGTTGGGGTTCTCCATGCTCTGGCTATTGTCAACTTAGTTGCAGTAAAGAGATGTTGTGCCAATTGGCGCTCTGGACGCAATAGCGCAATGATTGGTTTGCCAAGGAGTGCCTCAAACGAATCTCTTTTAAGATTTACTCGAAGGAGGCTACGGAGCAATGCATACACCCTGACCCATAGTCTGCACACACGCGGGCACTTCCACCAAATATGGGCCATAGTACCCTCTTGGGCACATTCCCTGAAACAAAGAGGGGAACAGGTAGAAACAAAGCGTACCAGGCGCGTCGGGGTATAATACCACCGATATAACACCTTATATGCATTTTCTAGAATCACTACATTGCGCGAGCAATTGGATACGGCTAGGGTCATTGCCCGCCAATCCTCCGGATCCAACCGCCTCCCCAACTCTCTCTCCCACTGCAGATGATAAGACCTCACTGGAGGTCTCCTCTTAGAGATCAGAGCTGAGTATATCATAGATATCAGACCAGGCGAGTGGGGCCTGGATCTACAGATGCTCTCAAACGGTGTCAACCTGTATGGGGCGTCTTGAGACTGAATGAGACTCTGGAGAAAATGACGGATCTGTAGATACCTGAAATATTCTCGTAGAGGTATGTCATGTGACGAGCGTAAAACATCGTATGTTAAGATCCTAGTGGGAGTAAATAAGGAGTGTACGTTGCCGAATCCATTCATGGTCCACCACCTGAATTGCGCTGGGTTGTCCAGGCCCGGTGGGAAAAGTGGGCAACGTAAAAGTCGCAACAGCGGGAGATGGGGAGAAGCCAGCCCCGCCTAGTATTTCACCGAGTCCCAAATTCGTAGCGTATGAAGCATACAAAGCCCTGTAATCTTAGGGCGGTTTATAGGCGGGAGCCATGGTAATGAAGAGATTGGGACGGGGTCAGTCTCAAGCAGATCAATAGTCGCCCATAATGGGAGTTGATATGTCTCGTGGAGGTGAGAGAGCGGAGCAATGTCAGCAGCTACGTAGTAATCTCTTATATTCGGGACCGAGAGGCCCCCATTACTTCTGTTGGCGAACATGATTTGTTTATTAATACGGGGGCGAGATGATCCCCAGATAAATTGCAGGATCCTATGCTGATGGGTATTGAGGACATGGGAGGGAATTGGGATAGGGAGAACCCTAAAGTAGTAAAGTAGCTTTGGGAGATACGTCATTCTGATGGCTGCTATTCTCCCGAACCATGAGAGGGGTAAGGAGGACCACGCCGACAACATATCCGTTAATTTTTTGAATAATGGAGGATAATTCGCCTGATATAAAGCCTGATATGTCGATGTGAGTCGGATTCCCAAATAAGGCAAAGAGGAGACCCACTGGTAAGGAAAGGCCGACTGCAAGTCCCTCAGCAACTCCACAGAGAGGTTAGTTGACAATGCCTTCGACTTTGATGAGTTAATCTGGAGTCCTGAGAGAAATGCAAAGGTTTGCAACAGTGTGTGTAGGTTTGGCAGGGAAGTTCTAGGAGAGGTGACAGAGAGAAGAATGTCATCAGCGAATAAAGAAATCTTATGGGGGCAACCTGCTATTTCAATGCCCTTGATATCCGGGTGTGCTGTTATTGCCTCCGCCAGGGGTTCCAGTGCCAACACAAAAAGAAGGGTTGACAGCGGACACCCCTGTCGGGTTCCCCTGCGGATATAAAAAATGGGGGATTCGAATCCGTAATACTTAATTTTGGCCTGGGGGGAATCATACAGGGTGGACATCCAAGTCATAAAAGAAGTCCCGAATCCATAATGTCGCAGGACAGACATGAGATAGGGCCAAGATAAGGAGTCAAAGGCCTTATTTATATCGAGGGAGAGAAGCATGGATTCCAGGGAGCGAGCCTGGGCTATATGTTGGAGTTGAACTATACGTCGAATTGCATCTCCCACCTGTCTCTGTGGTACGAAGCCAACCTGGTCTTTTTTTATTATACGAGGGAGAAAAGAGTTTAGTCGAGTCGCCAAGATTTTTGTCAGGAGTTTCATATCTACATTAATGAGCGAAATTGGCCTGAAATTGGCCCAAGATAGGCTTAGGAATCATCACTACATTCGCCGTCAGAAGATCCGGGGTGAGAGGGTAGCCATTTTTCACCGAATTGTACATTGCCACCAGGTGGGGAGCTACTACCGATGCCAGCTTCCTATAATAAAGCGCGGTGAACCCGTCAGGCCCAGGACGCTTTCCCACCTTAAGTTCTTTTATTGCTTGTAGAACTTCGGAGAGCTGAATGTCCCTATCCATGAGGGTAACATGAGCCCCCGTTAAGAATGGGAGCGAAAGGCCTTCCAGGAAATTTGCGGTGCTCTGAGCCGCATTTCCCTCTGGCGCCGCGTATAGCTTCGCAAGGCGATACCCAAATTCCTCCAGGACATGCTTTGGGTTCCCTGATAGGACATTGTTTCGATCTCGGAGAGTGATCGGGTTCAATTTAGGGGCAAAGGTTCGGAGTCTGTTAGCTAACATACGGTTCGGCTTATTTGCTCTCATATACCACCTCTGGCGGGACCAGCGCAGTACACGCTCAGCACCCCCAGTGAGAGACAGATCGAGCTCCGATCTGGCTAATTCCAGCAACTTACGGTTGCCTGGGGTGGGAGATTGTTTAAATTTCTCAGATAGCGACTCCAATCGGGACTCAAGCTCTTTTTGTTTTGCCTCTCTAGCCCTCTTACGGGCCGAAGCCAGACCAATTATCCGGCCCCGTAACACCGCTTTATAAGCCTCCCAAAGGACCACCGGAGACTGCACCGAGCCCAAGTTTTCACGAAAGTAGTCCTCCGAAGCCTTAATAATATCCGCCGACACCCCTGCATGTGAGAAGAAGGAATCATTCATCACCCAGGGAGAAAATCTAGGTCTATCTAGGATAGAGTGACAGACGACTAGCACTGGATCGTGATCCGACCAAGGAACAGCCAAGATTGAGGCCAATACCACTAACGGAAGGTGACGTCTAAGCATAAACATATGGTCTATCCTTGAGTGAACGTGATGGGGGTGAGAGTAATGGGTGTAGTCTGGCTTAAGATATTTTTCAAGTAAGTAATTTCCATTATTTACTGGGCCAGCCTTTTGCAGAATAACATCCCAGGCCGAACCAACATCACCTGGAATTGAGACTAATTTTCTCCCTGGGTATTTATCATCATTTATTGTCTTGCTCTTTTCCTCCACAGTGCAAAGTTTTCCAGTACCATCTAGGGCAGTTTACACCAGGCAACCAATGCATGTTGACACTTCGGTATCCTCTTGAGGGGAGGTCTTTAATGGCCGATGTATGGTATCTTTGCCATTTGGAGGAGTGCTTCTGCTAAACACATTTTTTGTAAGTGCATGTGGACAATTTACATGTATATTTTCACACAATCATGTACCAATATTTTACTAATTTAAGCTGTTTTTTCAGAAGTGGTATTACTCCCTGAAGAAGATTTATAACAGTACATTTTGAAACGTGTTGAATATGCCCTTCTGCTGTATTCCTTGGCACAATCAATGACAAAGGAAACAGCAAGTAGATGGGGACTACCACTTTATGGCTAACAGTTAAATGTGCAATGTTAATGACATTATTGATGTAATGTTTTGCATTTTTAATATGAATTTTTTTTATGTAATTCTTCTATAATAAATAACAATGGTCTATACATGGTTTATTCTATGTATTACCAAGGGATGGGGGCAATATACATGTTTGGTCCGGTGAATCACTCAATTCCCCAGGGCCCCTCCTAATACTTACCTGAGCTCAATCTTCCTCCAGCGATGTGCACAAGAGCCTTGGCTCCCCGAGGACTCTCCCTCCTCATTGGATGAGACAGCAGAGGGAGCCATTTGCTCCTGCTGCTGTCAATAACAGCCAGTGAGACAATGGGGAGAGAGAAGGGGCGGGGCTGAGCTGTGGCCCTGTGTGTGAATGGACGCGCAGAGCCGTGGCTTGTGAATGAGCCTGTTCTGGTACCTCGGCAGGAGGAAGGGGCCAAGAGCACTGTTGAGGGACCTGAAAAGAGGAGGATTGGGGCTGCTTTGTGCACAACCACTGCACAGAGAAGGTAAGTATAACATGTTTGTTATTTAAAAATGCAATAAGCATTAAATATGACTTTAAGTTGTAACCGCTGAGGCTCTTTACTGAACAGATCTGTGCCAGTGGGGCTATACACTGCTTAAATGTTGGCTGAACCAGCAGGAATCAGCAGAAATTTGATCACTGTATAGTCAGCTAAGTCAGTTTTAGAACCCCAGGCTTACAGCATAGGCCAACATGCCTCACTATAGCTCCTGTTAGTGCACCTGACTACTGAGAAGCATAGTCAAAATGTACATAGTTACATAGTTAGTCTGACAAAAAGACACTAGTTCGCTAATTCAACCAATAACTTAACTCAGCGTGTACCACCAAAATGACTTTGCCTAAATAACAAGACAAACTACTGAGTGTTGGAATGGGAAAGGCAACAGCTTTCATTGGGAAAACAATATATCTTTATCAAAGAACTTATAATCAATAAAACCTGTACTAGTCAACAAAATAGCCTACTGCCTGCCTATAGTGTATATATATATATATATATATATATATATATATATATATATATATATATATATATATATATATGTGTGTATATATATATATATATATATATATATATATATATATATATATATATATATAGTCAGATATAACATGTGTCCCCATAGCCATAGTGTGTTTGTCCTATACTTGGGCTGTGTTTTCACCTTTTGCTTCTTGGGTGATAGACAACCAGCATGTTCTATCTGACTATATATCTATATATATATATATATATATATATATATATATATATATATATATATATAAATATATATATATATATATATATATATATATATATATATATATATATATATATATATATATACATGTTTTTAGATATGTATGCTTGTGAGACTCATTATTGATTTTCTACCCATGTAGAATACATGCCTAGGATCCTGAAGAAGCGGTCTCACGCGTAACATGTAGAGCTGAGCTACAGCACACCTTCAATCACTTAACACCAAGTCTGTTGTAACATTATCAATCATCAATCATGTCTATCAGAATACAATAGACAGCTTACCAATGTTGGTGTATTAGGTGGTGTGATACCGAATCACGTGCAAGGAAAATAAAAAAGAAAAAACTGTATTTTTTGCCTGCACATGATGGAAGTCAGCAGAGCTTCTGCTCATTTACTAAGCTCTGGAGCAACTGTACTTGCAGAGTAAAACTGCAAATTTCTCAGTGCACAGTCTATTTGCCTTTAGTAAATCAAACCTTAAATGCCCAAGAGTCCCTTACACATATATGAATACAACTCTAAATAGTTGATTTACTAAAGGCAAATATACACTTTGTAAAGTGCAGTTGCACTCTCAAAGTAGAGTTGCTCTGAATTTAGTAAATGAGGAAAGCTTCACTTTGAAAAGAATACCTAATCATGTCCAAGTAAAAAAAAAAAAAATTTTTTTGCTTGCACATGATTGGATGATGGAAGTCAGTAGAGCTTCTGCTCATTTACTAGGCTCTGGAGCAACCGCTCTTGCAGAGTGCAACTGAACAGTCTATTTGCCTTTAATAAATCAACCCCTAAGAGTCCATTCACACGGGGGCAACTTTGGATCCAACTTGAAGTTGCCGCAAGTCGCCCCTAGTCGCCTCAAGTCAGTCGACATGATAAAATCAATGTGAGTGAATGAGAGCTGTCTTAATGCACACTACTGAAGTTGCTCTGACTTCAGAAAAGGTTCCTGTACTACTTCAATCTGACTTCTAGGTGACTTGTACCCATTGATTTAAATGGAAGTTGCCTCCAAGTCGGATCCCCGTCTTAACTGAAGAAACTTTCCAGGAAGTAAAAATTGTTTTCTAGGCAAAAACCTCCCTCCCACAGAGCTGATTATTATGTGATTGGCCACTGGCAAAGTCCCCTGTCCTGGAGGCAACTTCAGGTTATGTTGTAAGCTGCCCCAAGTCGTGCTGTGATTCATTCTAAAGTTGTGTCCATGTTGCCTCCCAAAGTCATGCTGGAAGTCGTGTTGCCCCTGTGTGCATGGATGGACTCTAAGTGCCGGTTCACACTACAGCGACAATGGAAGTTGGAACGACTTTGCAGGCAACTTCGAGGCAACGTCAAGGCAACTTTGAGGCAAATTCAAGGCAACTTCGAGGCAACTTCAAGGCAACTTCAAGGCAACTTCAAAGCAACTTCAGGGAATTCCTGGGTAATCTTCCTGTAATGTCGGATCCAAATCACACCAATTAAGATAAGGATTCGACTTGGAGGCAACTTCCATTGAAATCTATGGGTACAAGTTGGCTAGAAGTCGCCTTGAAGTAGTACAGGAACCTTTTCTGAAGTTGAAGAGACTTCAGACAGCTCTGATTCACTTCAATGGAATTTCTTATGTCAAGCAACTTGGGGCGACTTGAGGTTTGACAAGTCGGATCCCAAGTCGCTGTAGTGTGAACCGGCAAGAACCCCTTACATAGGTATGAATAACCCTCTAATGGACAAATAGCCCCTCACACTTGTATGGCTAACATCCTGAATGTCAAAGAGCCCCTGTACGGATAGCCTTCTAAATGTTCAAGAGCCCTCTACACATGCATGGATAAAATGTCAAAGAGATACTTACATATGTATGGATAACCTTCTAAAGGCCAAATAACATAACTAAACATAAATACGTATAATGCTTTAAAAATGTCCAAGAGCCCCCGATACATACAGAATATGTATAATGCTTTATCATGGATCTCCTTACACATGTATGGATAATGCTCTAAATGTGAAAGAGTCTGATATACATGCATGTACAGCGCTGTCAATGTTAACAAATATGTATGTTATTTTTTGTTGGTGCAATGCTTTAGAAAAATATGTGTTTTCTCTGAATGTGTTCTTAACCTTTAACCTTTTTTTTTTTCAGCCAGATCATTGAGCCATTCTACTTGCTACTACTCTCCAGTTTTTCTTTCCCATCACAAATCAAATAAAAATAGTGATGCTACACATGCATCATAAGAGCCCATCTAAAGGCCCTGACGCTAGAATTATTTACATTGAGGGAAGGCAAAGACTGCCTCACACCTGGAGCAGTGCAATCACATACTGCAATTCTGGAATTAATTACTCCCCCCTGCTTTATCTCTGTGTGCATCACATTATTCCATTTCAAAGAATTCACAGTGAAACTCATACTTTATCCTTAAACAGCAAGCAAAAACACAGCTGAAGCTAATTACGGGCTGACCATATGCGCCGGGTTAGGTAATAAAATATGGGAGCACTGATATATGTAATGCTTTATTAAGCTATCTTTGATACAACAGCATGCATGGCAATTATGCCTGCAGGCTACTGAAGGCTACCCCACATTTATCTAAGACCACCCAATGAGTAAAACATGAGGGTCTCTGTACAGAGCGGAGCTCTGGTTTAACACAGCCAGGGAACGTCGAGATTCTTCGGCTAAACTCACAGACCTCGGAAATCTGAACTGTCTTTGTGTTGCAGGAAAAAAAAAAGATCTTTACGTTAGAAAAAAAAAAAAAATCTAATAAACATTTGTTCAAAAAGCCTCTGTGGGTTTTATTTCCCAAAACATTTATTTTATTAAGGTTTTATAAGAAAAATTACAGAATTAATGAAAGAACATATTTCTCCAGGATGTCAAAAGAATCAGTCATATTTTCCCATCTGACCACTAGGCTGTGAAAAACAGATCAAGCACACTGCCAATGGAAGTCATGGAAAGGGGGACATTTTAGAAAGAACATTTCTTTAGTGCAAACTGTCTTGTTCCATAACGATCTATAGAGAATCTGTCTCATTCCATGCTGATCTGAGGAACGACATGATTGGAACCTCTTTACCTACCTAATATAATACCTTTTATATCACTAAGTGCATACTACATGATTTGACTATTAACCTCCCTGGTGTTATGATTATTTCTGATTTTAGGTGCTGAAAGCGGTACAATTATTTTGCATGGAAATTTGGCGTTTTATATTGTAGGCCTGCAATTCTTAGGAATAACTCTCTTAAATCTGTTCAAACCCGAGTCTAGTAGACATCCTGGGTATGATAAAGTTTATAATATAATAAATAACTATAAATAATTATAACAAATAATAATAAAAAATATTCAATAATGTAATCAAATCCAAAAACACAGAAATTTGCTTATTTGCAGAATTGTCACTGTCATTAGATTTAGTGTTTGATGATGAATTTCCCCACAAATTGCTATCGCTCAATTGTCGCTCAAGTGATTCTAATTTATTATCGCTGTTTTCTAGCTGGTCTAAAATCACTTTTGACGTAAAGGGACACTTTTTAGTTGACAATCTCCAAATTCCAGGCAGAAAAAACAGTATTTATAATATAAAATTGCATGCAGGGCACTGGACAGACCACTAGGGACAAAGGGGGTGTGTATTTTTTTTATACAGTACTGTAATCTTACAGATTACAGTACTGTGTGTGTTTTGTGTTTTTACTTTTTTGAATTTGGCGACGTTCTCTGCTCCCGTGCGTCTTAACTTTGCAGGGAACGGAGCTCAGCGGCACTCGGGCATTGTGTCGAGCGGAGGACAGCTCGCACACACAGCGGGGGGACATTGCTGGATCCAGGGGACAAGGTAAGTAACTCTCCCTGTAGCGGTGTGATCCCGAGTCTGGCTCGGGGTTACCGCTTATGGTACTGAAATTCCACCCCGAGCCAGACTCGGGAATACCGCCAGGCAGGTTAATACCTAGTTCCAATTCCATAGGATCTAACGACTATCATTGAAAACAAGGAGGACCGTTCTGTGACATTATATGGGTGACAATGACCATTTGTAGGAGGACCATTCAATGTGTTTCTATTGTGATGTTTTTTTGTTTTTTCCAATTAAAGTTTTTATTGAGTACACCAGACAGGGCAGAACAGGACCAACAACAACATTATGTACAGGAAGAACCGGCTAATGCCGTGTACACACGGTCAGACATTTCCGGCAGAAAAAGTCCAATGGAATCTTTGCATCGGATATTCCGATCATGTGTAGGCCTCATCTGACTTTTTTTTTTTTATTCTGACGGACCCAGAAATAGAATATGTTTTAAATCTTTTGGACGGAATCAATTCCTATTGGGAAAACCGTTCGTCTGTATGCTGTTCCAACGGACCAAAAACGACGCATGAGCAGCTATTGGCTACTGGCTATTGAACTTCCTTTTCTAGTCCCGTCGTACGTGTTGTACGTCACCGCGTTCTAGATGATTGGACTTTGGTGTGATCATGTGTAGGCAAGACCGTTTCAGCAGAACTCTGTCGGAACTCCGTCAGAAAAACCGTCAGAGTTTATTCTGATGGAAAAAACGGTTGTGTGTACGCGGCATTATACATAAACCAAAAACAAAGCAGCAACATCCAATATGGAAATAGAAAATCGGTTGGTGTCAACATAGCGCCACTTCACCTAAATTAAATATAAGGTACAACGATGTAAAACATTATTATCACTCCTAGTCAGGTGCACCCTAACAGGTTTTCCACAAAGAAGACTTAGCTTTTTGGAAATCATAGGACAGGGAAGAAAGCATGAATATAAAGAGAACCAAAGCAGGTTCAATAGAAATTGAGGGAGAATGAAGGTAAGGGCTTAGGGGGGGGGGGTAGTTAGAAGAGAGAGAGAAAGGGGGGGTGTTGGATGTAAAAGCAATTGGTTAGGGAAACATGCACAGTTAAGATAGCTCTATCGAGGGGGTCCCAAAGGTGTTATAATCTTGAGAGAATCGGAAATCGTGCCAGTAAAACCATGTTTTGTTGAATTTTTCCTCCTTTCGGTTTAATGCTGTCGTCAATTGTTCCATCAGGTGAATTTCGTTCACCTATTGTGATGTTTTTGACTATTAACCGTGAGTTTTCTTGCTGAAACTTTTCCTGAAGAAGCGGGCTATCTCCTGCAAAACACAAACTGCGTCGAAATTACAGCAACTCACTATGCTCCACCATAGCGGAGCCACCAAGAACCTGTATTCAAGTACTAGATGGTTTTGGTTGTTTTATGTGCAGTTTTTGTGTGTTTTGTATGTTTTTTGATATGTATGCATGTGCAATTTTTATCATATAATAAATATTTTTTGATACTTTTTACAAAAATTGAGTACCGTTATAGTCCTTACATTTAGTTTGTTAGGGTCCATTATTTGTAGATCTATAGAGATGTGTTGGAGGAGGGCTGGATCGGGATTGTGGAAAATATTTGGATCTGTTATTTAAAGAGGAGTTCCACCCAAAATTAAACTTCTGCTTTTCGGAATCTTCCCCCCCCCCTCCTATATCTATGCCATATCCTGTTCCCCTTGATGTCTTTTGGGAGACACCCGGGTCGCAGAAGACAGCAGGGACCAGTGGGATCGCCCAGCACGACTCGTGCATGCGCAGTAGGGAACCAGGCTGTGAAGCCGCAAGGCTTCACTTCCTGATTTTCTTACCGAAGATGGCGGTTCCCAAGAGCCAAGGGACAGATCGGCTTCGGGGTGCCGACGTCGCGGGCGCCCTGGACATGTAAGTGTCCATATTTTAAAAGTCAGCAGCTGTAGTATTTGTAGCTGATGACTTTAAAAATAATAATAATAATTTGGTGCAACTCTGCTTTAAGAGCCAAGCTTCTAGGATTTGATGGGTCTGATGAAGAGTTTGGTGTTTAAGGCTTGGTTCAATAGTGTAAAAACTACTGTGCTAAGGTCTTGCAAGATAGCAGCCAGCACTACAATCTAACAGACAAGGCTGATTTCACACTGTTGCGATGTCGGACATCACGTTATTCTCACCGCATTGCTATGCAGATCACATGTGATGTCTGTGCGATGGGAATTCAGCCAAAAGTTCAAAAATTGTATGGCTGAAGTCACACCGCATTTGGACCAAAATGGTGCAGGACCCTTTTGATACACACTGGAATCTAATTGTATTGGGTTTTAACACCCATGCAATCTGATTCCTGCACCATTTCACAGTTTGCACTGCGATCTGCGAGACTGATCTGGGGGTGTCATTAACTTTGTATTGACACTTACAGCAGTTTGCATAGGGCGGTTTAACTGCCTGCAAAAGACATGCGATGCAAGGAATCCACACAGGAATTGTGCTGGTTCCTGCATAGCATATGTGTTAACCTAGGCTGAGAGTGTAGTTCAATCTTTATCAATTGTAAGAGTACAAACAAAGGCCAACACATTTCAGGAGCTTTGTCAGAGCCACAAACAACACTTAAAAAAAAATCTTCAGAATTGTGCATACTATATAGCCAATGCAATATAATTGTGGTACAGTGTACAGTATAAAGGAAAATAATATACATGGTTTACTATAAAGACATGAAAAGTTAATAAGTTGCTTATATAAATATGTAAATACTATGTAAATACAATAAAAATTGGTAAAAACTTATGTTCCAGGAAACATATGAGATATGACAGTAAAGATATAAAAGCAGCATATAAGTACAGAAAAAATCAAAAATTGTAAAAAAAAAAAATATATATATATATAAAGATCTTCCATTGGGGATATATATATATATATATGTATATATATATATATATATATATATATATATATATATATATATAGATAGATATGTATATAGATATAGATAGATAGAGATAGATAGATAGATAGATAGATAGATAGATAGATAGATAGATAGATAGATAGATAGATAGATAGATAGATACTGTATATATATATATATATATATATATATATATATATATATATATATACATATATATATATAGATATATAGATAGATAGATAGATAGATAGATAGATATATACTGTATATATATATATATATATATATATATATATATATATATATATATATGTATATATATATATATATATATACAGTGGGGGTTATTTACGAAAGGCAACTCCACTTTGCACTGCAAGTGCACTTGGACGTGCAGTCGGTCTAAATCTAAGAGGAAGATCTGAAATTCTGAAATGAGGGGAAGCTCTGCTGATTTTATTATCCAATCATGTGCAAGCTAAAATGCTGTTTTTTATTTTCCTTGCATTACCCCCTCGGATCTACAGTGACTTTACTTCCAAGTGCACTTTCAAGAGCATTTGCAGTGATATATATATATATATATATATATATATATTTTTTTTTTTTTTACAATGTATGCATAATTCTGATGGGGAGATGTATATGTTATTTGCAATCCTAATAAAGGGGATCAGTTAAGACCCCTAAAATCAGCTTTGCTCTTACAGGTAAATTACAGGACTAAGACTGGGATGCCATTAAAGCTCATGTTCGTGTAAAGGCAGGCGTCCCAATATTTTTGGTAATATGGTGTATCTTCCTTCTCCTCTAACCCACATCTTTTTCTCTTCCCTTGTTTTATTCTCCCTCTTTTAATCCCACATCTTTCCTGACCTTATAGAAGAATACTTATATATACAGAAGGGATCATTGTGCACTCTTAGTTTCCTCTTAGTCTTTTATGACCTATGTAATAGGCACATATGGCACGAAACACGCATACACTGATATAATACCTTTATTGGCATATTTCTGCAATGATGATGGTGTATTATTTTTTTTCTTTTGTTTTATTGGCAACTATAACTATACATACATTTTAACCATCGTACATATTTTTCTGTATATTTACAAGTTGTCATATCAATAATTGTGTTTTCTTGCAAAACGTATTAAAAACATTATGTTTTGCAAGGACACACACACCCACACAGGTTGAACTGGATGGACTAGTGTCTTCATTGAACCTTACTAACTATGTAACTATGTAACATTGAAACAGAAAATTACCTATTTTTATATTTTTTTACATCTCAATGCTATTAATCTCCTTCAGCCTCTTACCCACACATTGTCAGCCCATAACAGCAAATGCAACAAGAACCTTCATGGCAGGCTTGTGAAGGCTTTATTATTGTAATGAAAGTTTTTTTTAAAACGAAAAATTACTTTCGAAGTTACATTAACATAATAAAGAGTTTTTGTAATTAGGTTTACCTCTACTGTTCTTTAACCACTTGCCAACCGCTGCACGCCGATATACGTCAGCACAATGGCAGCGGTAGGCAAATGGGTGTGCCTGTACGTCCCCTTTAAGAGGTGAGGATAGCAGCAGGCACGTGCCTCATACAGCGTGACCGCGCCTGCGAGACGGGCGGCCTCGATATCCGCCGGTCTCCCGGCGATCGTGTCACGGAGCCGCAGAACGCGGAAGTGCCTATGTAAACAAGGCATTTCCCCATTCTGCCTTTTGACATGACAGAGGACTACTGCTCTCTGTCATCGGGAGCAATGATCACTGTCATGTGACTTAAAGCCCATCCCCCCGCAGTTAGAATCACTCTAGGACACACTTAACCCCTTCATTGCCCCGTAGTGGTTAACCCCTTCCCTGCCAGTGTCATTTACACAGTAATAGGTGCATTTTTATAGCACTGATCGCTGTAAAAATGACAGTGGTCCCAAAATAGTGTCAAAAGCATCTGATGTGTCCGCCATAATGTCGCAGTGCCGATAAAAATCGCAGATCGCCGCCATTACTAATAAAAAAAAAATCAAAATAAAAATGCCATAAAACTATCCCTATTTTGTTGACGCTATAACTTTTGCGAAACCAATCAATATACGCTTATTGTGATTTTTTTTTGATTTTTTTTTTAACAAAAATATGTATACATATCGGCCTAAACTGAGGAAAAAAATGTTTTTTTTTATTATATAATCCTCGTTATGGCGATTCACCCTCTCCAGTTGTCCTGGTTAGCTTTATCTTCAAAAGTAAAAGAAAATCCTACATTTTGGGTTCCATAAAGCAATAATAGAGAGGAAATCTTCCAGTGGGGACACAAGTTCTGGTGAAGTGGGGGTCCAATGGATTCCCTTTCATTTGCAGGGATTTGCTTTCTCTTCCTGCTTTGGGCTATGGGACAGGAAGTGAAGGGAAATCTCCCCAAGGGGACCCTCTTTAAAGCCCCGTGCACATGGGCCGATCAGCTGGTTAAAAACAAAAAATGGCCGACATTCGACCCGTGGGAATGCCACCCTATCCGACAAAAGCCAGATTATGTCAGACGAGCATGCTGGAAAACTAGCAGCCGACTGACTCCCGATTAGTCCTCTCAGCCAAGTGAGAGAGCGCTGATCGGGGAGTTCGCTGTTCTAACTTGTGTATAAATGGTGCGTTTTTTCAAAATAGTGTAAAAACCTATTGCTACTAGACCATATATTGACAAATATTTAATAATATTATAATAAAAATTGGTAAATATAAGAAAATACATAAATCACTTTCATTACAATAAAAAATTATTGCACTCACATTATCAACATATATACAGAGCATATTGAGCAAGATGAAACTTGGCTGATTGCCTGCTCACCACCTTCCGGGTAGGGTAGACACCGGAAGTGACGTCATTGGTCCTGCCTGATGCGTTGCGTCACTTGTCATGTGACTTCTTCAGGGATAAGAAATACATAAAAGCTAAACTGGAGTCGTGAGGAGTGGATCCAAATTATCCCATTAGGGGGATTTCTGACAAGACGGATTGAATTAGATGGAAGGATACATAACCTGAAGATATTTATATATAAAGCTATTTGGCTGGTTGGTCATATCTTAAGGTGAGCGGCCACTTATAAGTAACAGGTAATGGTCACCATTACTTTCAACTGACACAGTTTACTAAAGGCAAATCCACTTTGCACTACAAGTGCACTTGGAAGTGCAGTCGCTGTAGATCAGAGGGGGACATGCAAGGAAAATAAAAAGCAGCATTTTAGCTTGCACATGATTGGATGATAAAATCAGCAGAGCTTCCCCTCATTTCAGATCTACCCCTTAGATTTAGAGAGACTGCACTTCCAAGTGCACTTTCAGTGCAAAGTGGATTTGCCTTTCCTAAATAACCCTCAATCTCTTTACTAGTAAGGTTGCCACATCATACCTCTAATCCAGGACACATATGAATTACACAGGTTCTGAGGCTGATTTAATGCAGATAAGGCACCAAGTAAGTTTAATCATCTCCTTAATCAGCCACAGAACCTGTGTAATTACAAATGTTACAATGGCAAATGTTACATAGTTACATAGTTAGTCAGGTTGAAAAAAGAATCAAGTTCAACCATGAAAAAAAATATATATATATATAAGAAGGCTAGTATGGTGGCCTAAATTTATGGGAGGAGCCCGGAGGGGTATTTAATCAGCACGTTCAGCTGTGTTCCTTGTCAGTTCCTGTGTGCGATACCCACCCTCCCATCCCCTTTTTAGGGCATTTCTCAAGGCATCATACTCCTCACAGAGTACTCATTTCACTTCATTTCATGTTCACTTCATTTAATCCTAATTTCTTATCTAGGGTATGCCCCCTTATTTTGGTATACCGTACGTTAGACCAAGGCACACTTTCAGGTCCATTTCAAGTGGTAAGTTTGTGTTAACCCTGTTTGTCATCCTTATCCGTACCGGCCATAGGGCTCTGAACCATATATATATATATATATATATATATATATATACGGTATATATCATACAATTCTATATACTCAATCCTATGTGGGTATAGCTGATCCAGAGGAAGGCAAAGAAAACACCAGCAAAGCATGATCCAATTTGCTGAAGCAGGGGAAAAAATTCCTTCCTGATCCCGGAGAGGCAATCCGATTTTCCCCGGATCAACTTTACCTATAAAGTGTATTATGTACACTTAGGAAATAATCCAGGCCTTAGGCTGAGTTCACACCGCTGCGGCTGGGAGACCCGGATGTGATTCGCGCCGCACTGCAGTGCAAATCACATGCGATCTCTGTGCGATACGAGTTCAGCCATACAGATAGTATGGCTGAATTCGCATCGCACCCGCCGCAAACTCGCACAGCACCCTTTTTTTGGTCCGCAGCAGAATCGGATCGCATGGGTGTTCACACCATGCGATCCGATTCCTGTCCGAGTTTGCAGATCGCACTGCGATATGCGAACTGATCTGGGGATGTCATTAACATTTCACTGACACTCCCAGCAGTCCGCATAGGGCAGTGTGAACTGCCGGCGGGAGGCATGTGATGCGGAAAAACGCCACGGATTTGCGGCAATCCCGCATCGCTCCAGTGTGAACCCAGCCTTAAAGCAATCTACTGAGCTGGCTAGAACCACCTCTGGAGGGAGTCTATTCCACATTTTCACAGCTCTTACTGTGAAGAAACCTTTCCGTATTTGGAGATGAAATCTCTTTTCCTCTAGACATAAAGAATGCCTCCTTGTCCTCTGTGTTGACCGTATAGTGAATAACTCGACACCAAGTTCACTATATGGATCCCTTATATATTTATACATGGTGAGCATATCCCCCCTTATTCTCCTCTTCTCAAGAGCGAATAAATTCAGTTCCTCTAATCTTTCCTCATAGCTGAGTTCCTCCACGCCTCTTATCAGTTTTGTTGCCCTTCTCTGCACTTTCTCCAGTTCCCTGATATCCTTCTTGTGAACTGGTGCCCAAAACTGAACTGCATATTCCAGATGAGGTCTTACTAATGATTATTACAGGGGCAAAATTATCTCTCTCTCTCGCTCTCTTATTCTCTCTCTCTCTCTCTCTCTCTCTCTCTCTCTCTCTCTCTCGAGTGCATAACTCTCTTAAAACAAGAAAGGACTTTGCTCGCTTTGGAAACTGCAGCTTTGCATGCTATTATTGAGCTTAGGATCTATCAAAACCCCCAGATCCTTCTGCACTATGGATCCCCCCAGTTGTACTCCCCCTAGTATGTATGATGCATATTCTTAGCCCCCAAGTGCTTCATAATGTATGCTTCATAAACTTTCAATAAACTCTGATTGTGAAAAAAAATAAAACTAATGTTTCATTGGGAAATAAAATGAACAGCTATGAACCTGTTAATGTAATCAGGAGTACAGGTGAGCCAGGGAAATGCAATGTCATAAAAGTACAACTGCTACTTGTAACCTGTGACACAAAGCAACAGTTTTTTCTTCTTTGTGTACAAGTTCAAAGGTTTCAAAGAATTCTAAAAACATTGCACTTTCATTGCATGCTGTATAATAATAATCCAGTTGAAGCTGAAGCAGTAGACAGTGTTTGATCAATATGATAAAATGCACATTTCAGTAAGTCAGCATGAAAAAATTCCTGAAATGTCAGAAATTCCTAATACTGCAACACTATCAGTTTTCATACAAGTTACATCTATAATCATTAACCCCTTGCTGCTGCCTCCCTGTGGCCCTTGAGGTGGATCTTGCCATTGGGAGTTGGAGGTGGAGTTCCTGAAGGTACAACCATAGTCCCACCAACTCCTGGTTATATATGATGTCTGGATGCTGCCAGTGACAGCAGCAATGCCCCCTAGATGCACATACACTATATTATGAAAAGTATTGGGATGCCTGCCTTCACACACATGTGAACTTTAATGACATCCCAGTCTTAGTCCATAGGGTTCAATATTGAGTTGGCCCACCCTTTGCAGCTATAACAGCTTCAACTCTTCTGCAAAGGCTTTCCATAAGGTTTAGGAGTGTGCCTATGTTTGACCATTCTTCCAGAAGTACATTTGTGAGGTCAGGCTCTGATGTTGGAGGAGAAGGCCTGGCTCGCATTCTCTGCTCTAATTCATCCCAAAGATGTTCTATTGGGTTTCGGTCAGAACCTTGCTTTGTGCACTGGTCCAAATCATTTGGTGGAGGGGGAATTATGATGTGGGGTAGTTTTTCAGGGGTTGGGCTTGGCCCCTTAGTTCCAGTGAAGGGAAATCTTAAGGCGTCAACATACCGAGACATTTTGGACAATTTCATTCTCCCAACTTTGTGGGAACAGTTTGGGCATGACCCCTTCCTGTTCCAACATGACTGCGCACCAGTGCACAAAGCAAGGTCCATAAAGACATGGATGAGCGAGTTTGGGGTAGAGGAACTTGACTGGCCTGCACAGAGTCTTGACCTCAACCTGATAGAACACCTTTGTAGAAGTTCTCCGCTCCAGAATGCTTACCTCTCCCAAGATCAGCTGTCTCCACAATTAAGCTGGGTGCTGGCTCTGTTTGCAACAGAGATGACGTGAAAAAAAGAACACCTTTGGGGTGCATTAGAGCGGAGACTGCGAGCCAGGCCTTCGCGTCCAACATCAGTGCTTGACCTTCCCAGAAGAGTTGAAGCTGTTATATCAACAAAGGGGGGTCCGACTCAATATTGAACCCTTCAAACTAAGACTGGGATGCCATTAAAGTTCATGTGCGTGTAAAGGCAGACGTCAAAATACTTTTGGTAATATAGTGTATATGTCAGTCATGAAGTAAGACCCACCTGCCATGCTACTGCATATATTCATTGGGCCAGCAGGAAAACGCTAAAACTGAGTCTTTGAGCTCTAGTCCAGTGACTTTGCCTAAGCTGAGATGATGTCATCAGTGTTTTGCAGGCAGGAAGAAGTGTATCCTCGGTCAGCCTCCTCTCCACCAGTGATAAGTATGCAATATTGTAACTTTGTAGAAAGTCAAAAGATGAAAGTCTGCAGCAGGGATGGATCTGTGTCAAACATTTATGATCACCGCTAAGTACTGCAAAGGCACCAGGATTCGCATAATCGTATCATCTCTGAGCTGGCAGCTCAGTCCACAAAGTAGACACTGGCCCTAGGTGAAACACGAACAATGATAGGTCTGTCCTTCTGGAGAGGAAAGGCATTGTCAAGGGGACTACTGTGATCTACGTGAGAAAAAAGATCTTGAAATGTTACACTTAAGTAACATTCATGAAATATTATATCTAAGGCAGGTCAACAGGGCAGGGATAAGTTCAATACAATAAAAGATATTCACCTATTTGTTCGGAAAAATACTCTAGGTTACTTACATGTGAGAAGGGATGAAAAAAAATTAAAAAATCCATAATGATCCATGAAGTCCAGGAAATAAAGTGCTTTAGCGCAAAAAAGTTCATATAAATATTTGAGTGTTAACAAAATCCCACTGATTGAAAGAGTGAAAGAACGTCCCTTTCGCTTGCCTTTGTGTTTTATGTGTTGTGGTGTTTGTGTTTCTGTGTTGGCGTTTTTTGGGGTCCTTGATGGTGGTATAATTTGGTTCACTGGGTAAACAGTGGGGAACCATCTCAGGTATGGTATCCTCGAGTGGGAATGGTTCACTGTGTAGTGACCGGGTAGCGTTAAGAACCCTGGGTGGGTTTTAGGCCCTGAGTCAATAGGACACGGCTGGGGTGGCAACTCAGCTAGCTGGTGCCTCTGACACAATTAATGGTATAGGTGTATCGGTACCGTTAAGGATCTCAAAATTATTATATCTGGTTTTTGAGCAGTTAAATATTATGTTGGTTATTTAATTAAAGCTGTTGTTAATAAAAGGTTGTTTCAGCCATTTTACCCCACCTCAGTTGTTGAGTGGTTTTTCATTATAAGTAAAAGGAGGTCTAGGGGTTAGATGGATAAAGTGATGTGATAAGTGGATGGTTAGCTCTTAGCTACCCTAGTCATGTGCCTTATCCCAATTCCCCTGCGGAATAGATGGATACCGGGAGCCAAGGCTCCAAAATGGACAGACCAAGCAATCAGGACGATGCGCAATCAATTGCTGAGACCCAAAGGTGGAAGTGTAACTGCACCTAAACTTAATATCCATATGGGATGGATGTACCCAAGAGCCAGGATTGCAAGATGGATAGACTATGCAGTCAAAATGGTCCAACAGTGCACTCACTCTCTGCGCCCATAGGACTTGTAGTAGATCCTGGCCTCCCATGCCTCCTTCCAGTAGATCCCAGTCCGGAGGGTCTTCCACACAAAGTCCTGGCTCGGAGCCGTATTCCAGGTTTGGGGGGTGGGTCTGGGGCAGGGCCATCTTTAATATTTATTGGACCCTGGGCAAAAGTTTTCCTTGCCCCCCCCCCCATGCATTTTCGCTCTCCGCCTTCTCTGAGACATACAATAAATAGCAGCTAGACTCAAAATCTGTTTACCGAATCAGATCAGGCAGCTATTGTGATTGGTTGCCAGAGGTTACAGTGTATCATTACAGCTCACTGACTAGTTGCTAGAGGTTACAGAACACATTACAGCTCACTGATTAGTTGCTAGAGGTTACAGCACATGATTTCTGCTTGTTGATTGGTTGCTAGAGATTACTGTGGATATGACCTCAGAGGGGCATGATATACATATCGATGCAGCCAGCCGCTGCTAGTTACATATGAATGCCGGTAATTTACATGTAAACACAGGGTCTGCAGGTGAGTCATCTGTACACAACAATAGGGCAGAGCTGGGCAGCATTAGTAGCAGCATTTCACACTGAGATATTAGGATACAGCACAGGACTAAAACCTCAAGGGACGAGGGAATTTAAATCAGGATAGTTGGCAAGTATGAGGTAGCTGCTTTGGGCCCCACAACAATGACAGGGCCTGGGGCAGCTGCCCCTTTTGCCCTGCCTTAAAAACGGCCCTAGTCTGGGGATCAGGAGCCAGGTGCCGTGCCTCTTCATAGCACACAATGGTGCCCAGATGGAGAAGATCGGCCAGCAGAAGAGAGGAGAGCTGTCAGTGGATTTTCCTGATGGCTTGGTCTGTCTATTTTGGAAACTTGGCTTCTGGCATCCATCATCCCATAGGGATATTGGAATAAGGCACAGCCTGTCCTTCATTTTGGGGTCTTAATAGCTGGCAAGCGGTTAGTGAATGGGATGTGCACTTTCTGGGTGTAAAGAATCCTTCATTCACGTTTGGAGCACTGGATTTTGTTAACACTCACATGTTTATATGACCTTTTTTGCACAAAAGC
Source organism: Lithobates pipiens (assembly GCF_037356315.1). Lineage (NCBI taxonomy): Eukaryota > Metazoa > Chordata > Amphibia > Anura > Ranidae > Lithobates > Lithobates pipiens. The sequence continues at coordinate 289,036,291 of NW_027507785.1, forward strand.
ACTTTATTCCCTGGACTTCATAGATCATTTACGGATTTTTCAATTACTTGCATACATGTTTTAAACCACATACGTTTTTTTTTTTTGATAATTACAATGATCTTGTGCACTTTTAATGGTAGCACAAAACACGATTTTTGTAAATATGGAAAAATGTTTGATAAGATCATGAAAAACAGAGAATGGTATGAGGAAATACTGAGTTGGTTTGTTTTTGAATATCAGAAAGTTATGTGCTGAATTATCGATTTCACAGCCGAGAAACAAGTCACTGAAAAGCAGATTACTTGCTTCTTAATGCCCCGTACACGCGATCGGACGTTCCGACAACAAAACCATGGAATTTTGTCCAAAGGGCGTTGTCTCAAACCTGTCTTGCATACACACATTCACACAAATGTTGGCCAACAATTACAGACGTAGTGACGTACTACGTGTTTTTTCAGCTCTTTAGCGCCACCCTTTGGGCTCCTTCTGCTAATTTCATGTTAGTAGACGTTTGGTAAGTGTCGATTCGCACTTTTCATTTCGCACTTTTCATTTCGCACTTTTTATTTCGCACTTTTCATTTCGTACTGTTCATTTTGCACTTTTCAGTTGCTTTCTGAACGGCCGTTCATCAACCAGACATGTTGCGGAATTTAGAGGAGATAAAGTATTATTTATTATTAGCCTTGGAGTTCTTGCTTTGACATAATTTTTTTGGTTGAATAATGATTTGATTTGTTATATTTTCTATATTTTTGGATGCATAGAATGCACTTTTTGTTTAAGTTCTATTGGCAGATAGCACGTCTAATTGTATTTGTTTTATTTATTTTTTAATGCACAATAAAAAAATTGTGGAGAATAATACTTGGCTATGTGTTTTACTTCAAATGACAGTTTGGGAGTAGGCAGCTACATTTATAAAATACAATGTAAAATTGACAAGGGACACCAACATAGTTGTATATTTGATCTTAAAAACTGCGGGATAATGACGTTGTGGTAACTTGCCCAAATAAAAAAAAAAAAAAAAGCATAATAATATGATTCTTGATATCACTAGAAAAAAAAAGCCCTTGAAAATTTGTTTGCAATAGTTACATAGTTAGTCAGGTTGAAAAAAGACACAAGTCCATCCAATTCAACCACAAAAAAAAACTCCATCAGTATCACCAGCAAAGCATCTTCATTATTATCCCACTAAAGAAGAAGAGAATTGTGCGCTGCATTTCAACATTTCACAATTTACCACTTCATGAATGTTAATTCTCCATCATGACCGCTAGTTTACAAGACTGACCGCTTCTGGCTCGTCCTTGCTTCCGAGCATGCGTGTTTGTACTTTAGACTTTTGTCCGATGGACTTGTGTACACACGCTCGGAAAATCCGACAACAGCCATTTTAGAGCAGAGTTCAATGCAAGAAACATAACAGACATTTGTTGGCAGAAAATTTGAAGACATGCTAGTCAACATTTGTTCGCGGAAAATCCAGCAACAATTGTCCAATGGAGAATACACACAGTCAGATTTTCCGCCAACAGTCTGACATCGAACATTTCCTGTCGGAAAATCTGATGGTGTGTACGGGGGCTTTAAAAGTAACCAAAGGTTTTTTTTTTTAGACAGGTTGCACATGATCTACATGTATGGATGGGGACTGTAGCAATTTTTTGAACAATGGAGAAAGGTTATGTAATGTTCCAGCATCTGAGGATTTTCCCAGAAAATAGCTATTAAAAGTGAACTAACCCTTTAAAGCGGTAGTAAACCCGCACATTTTTTTTTTTTTTTTTAAACCTGCAAAGCAAAAGGCATAATGAGCTAGTATGCACCGCATACTAGCTCATTATGAAATACTTACCTTAGAACGAGGCCCCGACATCTGGCCCGATCCATCCGTGTATCGCGGCTCCGGCGATGTGAGTGGCCGGAGCCGCGATATCGTCACTCCCGCGCATGCGCGCGGGAGATTTCAGTCCGCTCGGACTGCCGGATTTTGACGGCGAGAAACCCCTTGTGCGCATGCGCCGCTGCAGTCAGCGGCGCATACCGAGGGGAATATCTCCTAAACCGTACAGGTTTAGGAGATATTTTTTTTACCTACAGGTAAGCCTTATTATAGGCTTTTCTGTAGGTAAAAGTTAAAAATGTGGGTATACAACCACTTTAAGCCATGCACAGGCCCAAAATGATAGAACATGTTGTTACCGCTTCCAACAATAACACTAGTCACAAGTGAATAGCTTTTATACTATTTTATAACTGTATTATGTTTCTCACATTTTTTATAACCATATTATGTTTCTTGCATTGAGCTCTGCTCTAAAATGGCGGCCAATGTGTCATAGCAGAACATGCCACCCAGTGTACTGCATGGTTAAGTAAATTGTTTTCTGCAGTAATTATGTGTCTGAGTGGAACAAACATTGGCAAGACTTCCTTCACAGCATGTGAAACCAAATTTTAATGATGAGTTGACATAATATCCCAAACAACGCAGGGAGGATTGTGTTTATACGTGTTTATATACAAGTGTCCTGTCCAATCACAGTCCACAGGCGCTGTGACAATTACCTCCAATAAACAAGCGCTGTGGTAAATGATTAGCCTCATAAAAGCAGTATCTATCATTTTACAACCTTTTTCACATTTCAGGGGCAGTGAGTGTGACCTTGGATGTTTAGAGCAGAGCGGAGCACTTTGTGTGTGGCTTTGGGCGGCTTACTATATGCTGGTGAGGCAGAATAATCATGAACGTTATTGCTGAGGTGGGCCCAAAGGAAACAAAAGGTCCTCTACTATTTTTTTTTTTTATATATTTTGCACATTTTTACAGATGATAGTAAAGACATTTTGATTGATTTGATTGTGAAAAAGACAAATTGTTTTCTGTTTTAATCAAGGAGATCTATAGTCAGGGTATACACTGTCATTTTTTTTTCAAACCTATGCCCTGTACACACAATAGGATTTTCCGACAACAAATGTTGGATGTGAGCTTGTTGTCGGTTCGTGTGTATGCTCCATAGAACATTTGTTGTCTGAATTTCCCAGAGTGTGTACACAATTCTGACGCACAAAAGTCCACGCATGCTCTGAATCAAGCAGAAGAGCCGCACTGGCTATTGAACTTCATTTTTCTCGGCTTGTCGTACAACACGTACATCACCGCGTTCTTGACATTCGGGATTTCCGACAATATTTGTGTGACCGTGTGTATGTAAGACAAGTTTGAGCCAGCATGCTTCAGAAAAAAATCCACGGTTTTGTTGTCGGAATGTCCGATCGTGTGTACGGGGCATAAGTCTTTACTGTACATTTTCCTAGATACAAAGTACAAAGCTTAACAGTGGCTTGTCAAGTATACAATCCACGAGAGAACATTATAGCATAACAATGTATGAAGTACATAGTTCTTGAAAGTATGATAAAGTATGTTTGAGACGGGTTTAGCAAGTATAAACATTCTTAATCGGTAGACCATAAGTTGAGAGAGTATTGTTGGGTAGGTAATAGAAGTTGGGGGTGGGGGGGGGTATTAACTATGGGGAAGGAGTTAAAGCAACACTTATGCCGCGTACACACGAGAGGACTGTATGGCATACTTAGTTCGTCATACAATCCGACGGACAGTCCGTCGTACTTTCCACTGAACGGACTTGACCACACACGGATACACAAACAGTCCGTCGAAAGCTTGCGCGATGACGTGTACAGCACGTACGACGGGACTAGAAATAGGAAGTCCAAGACACAGCAAAGCACCCTTCCGCCGTGTAAATCCTTTCTGGGCATGCGCCATTCTTAGTCCGTCAAACTAGCATACTGACGACCGTATTGTCCGCTGAAACCAAAGTACGACGGACAGAATTTTGAAAAAAACGAAATACTTAGTACTCTGGACTGCACGCTGAAAAAGTCCGCTGAAGCCCACACACGAGCGGATTGTCCGCTGAAATGTGTTTCGACGGACTAAGTACGCCATACAATCCGCCCGTGTGTACGCAGCATTACATATCGGATCTGGAATACTGCAAGGTTATTGCATAAGGGGGTGAGCAGATTGCGTATGGATAGGACACAGAGGCCTTCAAAGATCTAGTGATTCATTTGTGGGAGAATCAGGCATTTAGGGTGTTTAAGCCAGAGTTACCAATGTTTTTGGAATGTTGGGATTTAGAGGTGAGCTTTGCCGTACACATATTCCATAAAGCAGTGTCTGTTCAAGATGGAGATCATTTCTAAAATGGAGGGAGGGAGGGGGGCTTTCCAGTTTCTGGCAATAGCTAGATAGTTGGCTATGAATACATGAGAAATGACTGTATGGGAGAATCGGGGTCAAGTTTCCATACCCAGACCAAATAGTACCATCTGAGGTGAAAGGGAAAAAGGGGTTGGCAAAAAAAGAAAGAGGAATTTAGCAAGCGTAGACCAAAATCTAATGAGTGTTCGACAGTTCCACCAGATATATAGTGAAGTCCCTGGATTACCACAATTCCTCCAACATAGATTAGTGGAAGAGGGGTAAATGCTATCAAGTTTAGCTGGGGTAAGATACCAGTCATGAAATAACATACACATTCATTTTTTAAAGCGGTTGTATACCCCCAAACTTTTTTTTTTTCCTACACCTGTAAGGCAAAAGGCATAATGAGTTAGTATGCACTGCATATTAGCTCATTATGAAATATTTACTTTAGAACAAGGCGTTGGTAACTCACCTAGTCCACGCCGAGGGAGCTGACATATTGCCTCTGCATGTCTTCCAGGTATCGTGGCTCCAGCACTGTGAGTGGCCGGAGCCACGATATCGTCACTCCCATGCATGCGCGTGGGAGACCTCTTTCCGCAAAGTCCGGCATCTGCCGGGCTTTCAGCCGAGAATCCCCTGTGCGCATGCACCGCTAAAGTCAGCAGCTCATTGCAGGGGGAGTATCTCCTGAACCGTACAGGTTGAGGAGATATTCTTTTTACCTACAGGTAAGCCTTATTATATACAATTGACTATACAACCGCTTTAACACCAGCATTGTAATAGCAGTGCAAACAATCAATATTTTTGGCAATCCAATATAGGTTTACTTGACAAATCTCCTTTCATGTATTAAGTTCTGCCTATCAGCTAGCCATCTCTTTCCACAACTTCCTGGACTCCCTGCATGCTTTGCAGCTTCTCCTCTGCTGTTTACTTTCCATATTTAAGGACTACATATCCCATGGTACCTGGCTGCCTGAAAGTGAAAGTGATTGCTGTACTCACTCTGCCTCCTAAAACTCCTCCTCCAATTACCTCTGTGGTTCAGAAGATAGACACTGTGAAATGTGTGACACAGTAGTGCCTATGAACAGGACATAATGACCACAGAATTCAAGGAAGTAAATGTATGAGGGGCTTCACAAAGTAGCTTTACAAACTTCAGGTTGCCACTTCCACAAGCAGCAAGCCTTTCCCTGTTGACTGTGCCTCTACCAATATGGCTACCTCCACACAGAGATACAGTGTGAAGTGAGGCATGGTCAGTCAGTAATGGGGAAATATTAGATGCAAGGAGCCCATAGGCAATACTGGTTACTATTCTTTTGCCATCTCAGCTCACTTGCTGACCGTCTAACTGTAAATGGACATCATTACTTTGATGTTGCCACAACTCCGGTATCTTTATTTACAACAGGCTTTCATATAAAAGCGTTCTCAGCGGCAGCACCCCCCGCTGCTTACTGCTTGTCTTCGAGCTTACCGGAGTCGTTGCTTCTGATGCCTGGGCAGGAAGATGAGTGAGGGCAAGATAACCACCACTCGGCTCTATGCCCTTGGAGGTCCGGAGCGAAGTCTGGCTTCACTTCCATCTCTTGGGCTTTAACCACTTCAATACAGGGCACTTATACACCCTTTCTGCCCAGGCCAATTTTCAGCTTTTAGCACTCTCGCACTTTGAATGCCAATTACTCAGTCATGCAACACTGTACCCAAACAAAAATTTTATAATTTTTTAACACAAATAGTGCTTTCTTTTGGTGGTATTTAATCACCACTGGGTTTTTTATTTTTGTGACATAAGTGAAAAAAGAGCAAACATTTTGAAAAAAAAAAACACTTTTTTTTTAGTTTCTATGAAAACATTTTGCAGTCATTTTTGTTCATAAATTTGGGCCACCATTTACACTGCTACATATCTTTCGTAAAATGAACCCAAATAAGTGTATATTATTTGGTCTGTGTGAAAGTTATAGAGTCTACAAGCTATGAAAATTAATCAAACTTGGTGTATTGGTGGCCTTTGTCATGTCATGTACAAAAGCCCCTCAAATGGCCCATTTTTGAACAGTAGACATTCCAAGGTATTTAGTAAGAGGCATGGTGAGTTTTTTGAAGTTGGTATTGTTCCCCACAATTCCTTGGAAAATGAAGAAAGTATTATTATTTATTTATTTATTTTTACACAAAATTATCATAATAACAAGCCTCACACACAGCATATTCATACTTCCAATTACACCCCAAAACACATTCTGCTACTCATCTCGAGTATGGTAATACCACGTGTGAGACTTTTTCACAGCCTGGCTATATAGAGAGCTCCATCATGCAGGGAGCACCATCAGGTGTTCTAGGAGCATAAATTACACATGTGATTTCCTAACAACCTATCACACTTTTGAAGGCCCTGGACAATGGAATTAACCAAAAGATGACCCCATTTTTGAAAGCAAACATCGTATAATCTATGAGGCATAATGAGTCTTTTGAACAGTTCATTTTTTTCCAAAAGTGTTAGAAAAACGTGGAAAGAAAATGAAAACCTATTTTTTTTATTTATTTTTTACACAAAGTTGTCAATTTATATGCGCATGTACATAGCAAAAATTACACCCCAAAAAGTATTCTGCTACTCCTCCTGAGTATGGTGAAATCACATACAGGGAGCACCATTAGGCGTTCTAGGAGCATAAATTACACATTTAGTTTCCTGACTACCTATCACACTTTTAAAGGTCCTGGAGCACCAGGGCAATGGAATTACCCACAAAATGACCCCATTTTGAAAAGAAAACACCCAAACTAGTGACAAGTACTCGGGTACTCTGGTGAGCTGGTGACAGGTGCTCTGGTACTCTGGTGGGCTGGTGACAGGTACTTGGGTACTCTGATGAGCTGGGGACAGGTACTCAGGTACTCTGATGAGCTGGTGACAGGTACTCAGGTACTCTGATGAGCTGGTGACAGGTACTCAGGTGGGCTGTGATGGGTACTCTGGGGCTGGTGACAGGTACTCAGATGCTGGTGACAGCGCCTAGAGGCGATTCAGTTCGCATTGTGCGCTATACAAGTATTTCATTCATTCATACTCTGGGGCTGGTGATGGGTACTCTGTGGCTGGTGGCAGATACTCTGGGGCTGGTGATGGGTACTCTGATGCTGGTGACGGGTACTCTGATGCTGGTGAAAGGTACTCTGATGCTGGTGAAAGGTACTCTGATGCTGGTGAAAGGTACTCTGGTGCTGGTGACAGGTACTCAGATGCTGGTGACAGGTACTCTGGGGCTGGTGATGGGTACTCAGATGCTGGTGACTGTTACTCTGGGGCGGGTGACGGGTACTCTGGGTCTGGTAACAGGTACTCTTGGGCTGGTGATGGGTACTCGGATGCTGGTGACAGTTACTCTGGGGCTGGTGACAGGTGCTCTGATGCTGGTGACGGGTACTCTGGGGCTGGTGACAGGTACTCTGATGCTGGTGACAGGTACTCTGATGCTGGTGACAGATACTCAGATGCTGGTGACAGGTACTCCTGATGGGTCCTCTTTATTTGGGGAGGGCAATCGGGCACATTACTAAACTTTTTTAGCAGGGTCTCCTCCTCACACACTATGGAGGAGAACCCAGAAACGGCTCTACAGCCGTTTGTTGACATTTGTGACTGGCTGTGATTGAACACAGCCGGTCAGGTGGTAAAGAGCCAACTTAATTGGCTCTTTACCCTGATCGGGGATGGGCTGTATCTGAGGGACATGCCTCATGCCCGATCGCCATGCTGCGCACCCCCGGGGGGCCCACAAGCGGCGATCACGAGCACAATGCATGTGCCCGGCTGTGACCGGCGAGGGGCTGTGTCTGGAGGGACACGTCTGGTTCCCAATAGCTGGGAGCCTGCAGTAGCGGCGAGGACCTGAGGCCTTCATATGATGTCCACCCGGAGGTCTGGCCTGGTAAGGAAGTGGTTAAAGGGATTTTTTTTATTTCTTCTTAAAGTCAAGTTTTTGGGGGTTTTTTTATTTTTTTGCTTTTAAAGGTAAATGAGAGATCTTGGGTCTTTTTGTCGTGCTTATTTCTATCATGTTAAATTTACGTTCCTTGTAATAGGAATAAAAGTGATCTTTTTTTTTTAAAGGAACAGTGTAAAAATAAAAAATAAAAAGTAAAATAATTAACAAAAATGTTTTAAAGCGTAAAGCGTAATATAATGTAATCCCTCCAAGCATGCAGAAGCAAACACATACATAAGTTGCGCCCGCATATGTAAACAGTGTTCAAACCACACATATGAGGTATTACCGCGATCGTTATAGTGAGAGCAAAAATTCTAGCATAAGACCTCCTCTCTAAACAGGTAACCTGTTAAAAATTTTAATGCGTCGTCTATAGAGATTTTTAAGTACTGTAGTTTACCACCATTCCATAAGCGTGTGCAGTTTTAAAGCATGACATGTTAGATATCTGCTTACTCAGCGTAACATCATCTTTCACATTATACTAAAAAATTGGGCTAACTTTACTGCTTTTTTTTTTTTTTAATTCATTAAAATGTACTTTATCCCAAAAAATTGCATTTGAAAGATCACTGTGCAAATACATTGTGACATAAGATATTGCAACAACCGCCATTTTATTCTCTAGGATCTCTGCTAAAAAAAAAATATATATATATATATATATATATATATATATATATATACAGTGCCTTGCGAAAGTATTCGGCCCCCTTGAACTTTTCAACCTTTTGCCACATTTCAGGCGTCAAACATAAAGATATAAAATTTAAATTTTTTGTGAAGAATCACCAACAAGTGGGACACAATTGTGAAGTGGAACGAAATCTATTGGATATTTTAAACTTTTTTAGCAAATAAAGAACTGAAAAGTGGTGCGTGCAAAATTATTCGGCCCCTTTACTTTCAGTGCAGCAAACTCACTCCAGAAGTTCAGCGAGGATCTCTGAATGATCCAATGTTGTCCTAAATGACTGATGGTGATAAATAGAATCCACCTGTGTGTAATCAAGTCTCTGTATAAATGCACCTGCTCTGTGATAGTCTCAGGGTTCTGTTGAAAGACCAAGGAACACACCAGGCAGGTCCATAATACTGTTGTGGAGAAGTTTAAAGCCGGATTTGGATACAAAAAGATTTCCCAAGCTTTAAACATCCCAAGGAGCACTGTGCAAGCGATCATTTTGAAATGGAAGGAGTATCAGACCACTGCAAATCTACCAAGACCTGGCCAGCCCTCTAAACTTTCAGCTCAGACAAGGAGAAGACTGATCAGAGATGCAGCCAAGAGGCCCATGATCACTCTGGATGAAATGCAGAGAACTACAGCTGAGGTGGGAGAGTCTGTCCATAGGACAACAATCAGTCGTACACTGCACAAATCTGGCCTTTATGGAAGAGTGGCAAGAAGAAAGCCATTTCTCAAAGATATCCATAAAAAGTCTCGTCTAAAGTTTGCCACAAGCCACCTGGGAGACACACCAAACATGTGGAAGAAGGTGCTCTGGTCAGATGAAACCAAAATCCAACTTTTTCCCCACAATGCAAAACGATATGTTTGGCATAAAAGCAAAACAGCTCATCACCCTTAACACACCATCCCCACTGTCAAACATGGTGGTGGCAGCATCATGGTTTGGGCCTGCTTTTCTTCAGCAGGGACACGGAAGATGGTTAAAATTGAGGGGAAGATGGATGCAGCCAAATACAGGACCATTCTGGATGAAAACCTGTTGGAGTCTGCAAAAGACCTGAAACTGGGACGGAGATTTATCTTCCAACGAGACAATGATCCCAAACATACAGCAAAATCTACAAAGGAATGGTTCACAAATAAACGTATCCAGGTGTTAGAATGGCCAAGTCAAAGTCCAGACCTGAATCCAATCGAGAATCTGTGGAAAGAGCTGAAAACTGCTGTTCACAAACGCTCTCCATCCAACCTCACTGAGCTCAAGCTGTTTTGCAAGGAAGAATGGGCAAGAATTTCAGTCTCTCGATGTGCAAAACTGATAGAGACATACCCCAAGCGACTTGCAGCTGTAATCGCAGCAAAAGGTGGCTCTACAAAGTATTAACGCAAGGGGGCCGAATAATTTTGCACGCCCCACTTTTCATTTTTTTATTAGTTAAAAAAGTTTCAAAAATCCAATAGATTTCGTTCCACTTCACAATTGTGTCCCACTTGTTGGTGATTATTCACAAAAAATTTAAATTTTATATCTTTATGTTTGAAGCCTGAAATGTGGCAAAAGGTTGAAAAGTTCAAGGGGGCCGAATACTTTCGCAAGGCACTGTATATATACATATATAATGTTTGGGGGTTCTTGCAAAAAATACTGATTTTAACTTGTAAGCAACAAATGTCAGATAAAGGCCTGGTCTTGAAATGGTTAATATCCAGGCTAAAGCCTAAAGATTGTGAAAAAATCATTCCAACTCTGAGGGTAGCCATGGACATAAAAAGACACTTGGAGGGCTTTGTCCGATCACCATTGCACATTTTAGTTAGATGGTTGGAGGGCAGTAAAACCAAACTGTCTGTATAAACAAAGCCAAAAAGAAATTTCGTTGCATCCATTGGTGACCTTGTTGTTTTACTAAGCCTCTGGCTTTGAAGCCATGGGGCTGATTTACTAAAACTGGAGCGTGCAAAATCTGGTACAGCTGTGCATGGTAGCCAATCAGCTTCTAACTTCAACTTGGTCAAGTTTTTACAAAAAAAACTTGAAAGCTGACTCCCTTTGGAATCATTGTCCAGAAATCAGCTTATATTTTAGGAAACTTACCTGCCCACTTGGTCTAAGACAGAGATCACCAAACTTTCTAAACAAGAGCCAGTTTGCTGTCTGTGTGAGTGAAAAATGCCCCATCATTGGTATTAAACAGAAAGACAGAATCGCGATCCTACTGAAACACACTGTAATATTCATTAATACAAAAAAAAAAAAAGCACACTTACATCAGAGGCTTCCATAGATCGTCAGAGACAAGGATAATAAACAGTGGGAGCTGCACAGGACCCTATAGCCAGCACAGGTACCCGCACATAGACAAGTAAAAACCTCCAATGGCCGCGGCATACCCCGTCACCATGGAGCCTTGTGACATGGACAACGTGGGGGTAAAAGGTTTCGGTATTGCGTTTCAGAGTAAAAACTCCTTTTTACTTGTTTACTTGTTTTACTTCTTTACTTGTTTACTTGTTTTCTAAACATCTCATGGATCTCCCAGGATCTGAATGGGAAACTGTAGACCTTTCGTAAAAACATGTTTATTGTATTTACATGTTCCTTTGTCTTTGGACTGGTGCCCCTAATCAAGTATACATATTGGACTCTGTGAAGCTGGGACTTGTTGTGTGTTGTTCAGTAGCATGACCAAGCAACTAGCATGTGCAGAATGAGAAATAAGCGATGGCAGCCTCTATGTTTTTTTACCAGTAAAGGTGTCCTTTAACTTCTTTCCAGCCGCCCACCGTCAAATGACGGCGGGGCGGCTCTCATTCTGGGACGTTCTCATATGACAGCGTCCCAGAATGGCCGCTCTCGCACGCCCACTAGGAAACAGCGCAACCCTGATCTCTGTAAAGTGCCGTGTCCACGGCTCTTTAACCATGTAATCGTCCAATCACAGCCGGTCACATGTAAACACGAAGATGCCAGTAATCAGCTCTCCTCGCCTCACACTGACAGAGTGTATGGCAAGGAGAGCTGATCAGCGGCATCTCCATGCAGGGGGACATGTAGGAATGTGAATCTGATTACAATATAGCAATACAGTGTCACCAATCAGTGCCCACTATTACCCACCAATGCCAGCAATCAGTGCCCACCAGTTTCACCAATCAGTGTCCACAAGTGCCACCAATCAGTGTCCATTGACATTTTATGTGATAGACCAACACAAAGTGGTACATAATCGTGAAGTGGCAGGAAAATGATAAATGATTTTCAATTTTTTTTACAAATAAATATGTGAAAAGTGTGGCGTGGAACCAATTGCCTTCAGAAGTCACCTTATTGGTAAATAGAGTTCACCTGTGTGTAATTTATTCTGAGTATAAATACAGCTGTTCTGTGATGCCCTCAGAGGTTTGTTAGAGAACTTTAGTAGACAAACAGCATAATGAAGGCCAAGGAACACACCAGACAGGCCAGGGATAAAGTTGTGGAGAAGTTTAAAGCAGGGTTAGGTTATAAAAAATATCTCAAGCTTTGAAAATCTCACAGAGCACTGTTCAATCCATCATTGGAAAAAGGAAAGAGAATCACACCACTGCAAACATATGAAAACATGGCCATCTACCTAAACTGACAGGCCGGGCAAGGAGAGCATTAATCAGAGAAGCAGCCAAGAGGCCCATGGTAACTATGGAGGAGCTGCAGAGATCCACAGCTCAGGTGGGAGAATCTGTCCACAGGACAACTATCAGTCATGCACTCCACAAACCTGACCTTTATGGAAGAGTGACAAAAAGAAAGCTGAAAGAAAGCCCTAAGAAGTCCCATTTGCAGTTTGCAAGAAGCCATGTGGGAGACACAGCAAACATGTGGAAGAAGGTGCTCTGGTCACATGAGACCAAAATTGAACTTTTTGGCCTAAAAGTAAAACGCTATGTGTGGCCGAAAACTAACACTGCACATCACCCTGAATACACCATCCCCACCGTGAAACATGGTGGTGACAGCATCATGTTGTGGGGATGCTTTTCTTCAGCAGGGACAGGGAAGCTGGTCAGAGTTGATGGGAAGCTGAATGGAGCCAAATACAGAGCAATCTTAGAAGAAAACCTGTTAGAGTCTGCAAAAGACTTGAGACTAGGGTGGAGGTTCACCTTACAGCAGGACACATGTTCATGTGTTAGAATTGCCCAGTCAAAGTCCAGACCTAAATCCAATTGAGAATATGTGGCAAGACTGGAAAATTGCTGTTCACAGATGCTTTCTATTCAATCTGACAGTGCTTGAGCTATTTTGCAAAGAAGAATGGGCAAAAATGTCACTCTCTAGATATGCAAAGCTGGTAGAGACATCCCCAAAAGACTTGCAGCTGTAAATCGACCACATGGGTCTCTCGAACAACTCCGGAAGCCCGAACACGTGACCCACACCTGCTTAAGTACCCCCTCCCAGACTGCTCAGCGGGCCCGGCATTCCCGCTGATTGGCTCTGAGAGGGTCATACCCAAACATCCAACCAGCACTGGTTCTAGCCTGTCATGTGCACCTCACCGTTCACATGACCAGGTAGAACTTCAAACATGGCCTGGCCAGACTGGTGTTAAGGCTTACCTACTCAATTAACCCTCAGTACCGTACGGTCCTGAGGCAAAAATGAAATTTACAATGCGTATGACATTTGATCCCAAATTTTATACGCTACATTTACATATTTGTAAAAAAAATGAAAACCATTTATCATTTTCCTTCGTCTTCACAATTATGTGCCACTTTGTGTTGGTCTACCACATAAAATCCCAATAAAATACATTTACATTTTTGGTTGTGACATGACAAAATGTGGACAATTTCAAGGGATATGAATACTTTTTCAAGGCACTGTAACTACTGTGGAGGAGGACTTCTGTGCCTTGCAGTCCATCAGAGGTACTGGGGATCCGGAGATTAGCCAGCACCTGGAGGATGCCATTATGGACTTGTAGAGGTATGCCTGGGCAGCTAATCATTCGTAACTAAAGTCAGGATATTGACATTGTTCATGTTGGACTGTTTTGGCAGAAACGCTGAGTAAAAGTTCCATCAACATTCCTAACCCTGGTTTGACATTATTTTTTAAAGGGGTGCTTGTACGTTCTGGCATATCAAAAGAACCAGGGTCAGGAAGGCACATGTGGGGTATGAAGCAAATATGCAACAATTGGTTCAGTTGTCAAGGCAAGCAAAAGGAATAATGAAGTTGCTATGGGCAACCAAACACCAGAACAAGTCACAAAGCAAATAGTCGTAAAGCATGGTTAGGTGATGGGTCCTCCAGTACTGAAGAGGTCGATATACTGGCTCCCTTCCCAGATGTCGATTTCCAGTAGCAACAGGAATTGAGCCCTCACTACTGAGATCTAGGACCTGGTCATATGGGTGCGTAAGTGAAGAATTTCACAAGTGTACGCATGAGAACTGTGCTTTGTGTGAGGTAACAGAGGTACACTGGACTGGTGGAGAGAGCAGGGGCTCTGAAACATCCCTAATAAATGTAAACATACATCAAGTTAAGGTGTGTAGTGACACAGGAAAGAAGCACTTTTCAGAAGAACTAGAAAATTATCGGCTGAAAATAGGGTTATCTGCGTTTTGCCGATAGAGAATAGGGTACTAATAAAGGCGTGGAAAACCTGCACAATTTTGCCTTGATTTTATGATGATTTTACTTCTTATGGTGTGTTTTTTATAGGTAATTTCACTCAAAAACCACATCAAAAATGTAGTACGCTATTGATGCTTTTCTTGCATCAATCAAGAAAGCAATGCTTTTCAATGCAGCAAGCAAAATTTTTAACACTGCAATGGAAGCGCAATGGACCAGTGTGAAGACATACATAGAATTTAAAGGGATGCATTTTTCTTGAGCTTTTTTTGGGTTAAAGGTGCCGATAATGGCCAAAAATAAGTTCATAATTATTTAAATACATGATATTAATTAAAAAGTCAAAAATATAAATTATATATAATATTCAGTTTCAGTTTCGGCCAAGTGCATCCTGAATTTTCAGCACCAAAATTTTCATTTCGGTGCACCTCTAAGCCCCCATACACACGGTCAGACATTCCGACAACAAAATCCATCAGAATTTTTATGACGGATCTTGTCCGAAACTGGAGTTGCATACACACAGTCGGACAAAGTTGTCGGAAAATCCAATCGTTCGGAACACGATGATGTTCGTTCGTTGCGATGGGACTACGTTGCGGCTAGTAGCCAATAGCTTTGGTCTCTTAATTTGATCTGAGCATGTGTGGCACTTTGTCCAATCGGAATTCTATGCAAACGATCGGAAAAAGTATGATCGGATTTTGTTGTCAGAAAATTTGAGGTCCTGCTCTCAAATTTTTTTCGTTGGAAATTCCAATGGAAAAAGTCCGATAGAGTCCACACACGATTGGATTTTCTGACAATATAATCCGATCGGACCTTTTCCATCGGAATTTCCGACCGTGTATACAGGGCATAAGAGGAAATCTTATTACCACACATCGGGGAATTGCCTTGAGGTTACCTTGTCATGACTGCAGTGAGCGTGTTCAGTGAAAGGTACCCCTTTGTGCAGAATGAGTTGCCCCTGCCCATAAGTTGTAAACTGCAAGTTCTTGGATAAGAATTTTAGCAAATAGTTTACTGGGGGATGTTTATTTTCTTGTGTTAAACTGAAAAAATGCTGGGGGTTTAGTACTGCTTTAACAGACATATGGTGCCAACATGGGAGTCTGGTTCAAGTGCTGCATTGTGGGATGAGGCAACATGCTCCTTTGTACCAAGAAGCTCCAAGTATTCAACAATGGCTTCAATGAGCCATGCAGCGGCAAGGGTGGGTGGAGAAGGTGAGTAGAAGTAAGTAAAAGTAAGTAAAAGTAACAGATACATATACAGTAGAATTAGAGTGCCTTGAAAAAGTATTCATACTCCTTGAAATTTTTACATTTTGTCATGTTACAACCAAAAAGATAAATGTATTTTATTGGGAATTTATGTGCTAGAGAGCAACACAAAGTGACACATAATTGTCAACTGGAAGGAAAATGATGAATGGCTTTCAGCATTTTTTACAAAAAAATATATGAAAAGTGTGGTGTGCATTTTGTATTCAGCCCCTGATTCAATACTTTGTAGACCCGCCTTTCGCTGAAATTACAGCTGCAAGTCTTTTGGGGATGTCTCTACCAACTTAGCACATCTAGAGAGTGATATTTTTGCCCATTCTTCTTTTCAAAATAGCTTAAAGAGGAAGTAAACCCTGATGGGTTTACTTCCTCTTTCATTCCCTGCAAAGGCAAAGCATAATGGACTACTATGCATCGCATAGTAGCCCATTATGTGTCACTTACCTGACACAGGAGCCAGCGATGTCACCGCTGTCCCCTGTAGTCCGGCGCATCCATCTTCTCGGTGGGGTCTCGCAGCTCCGCCGCTGTCATTCGGCGGAGCCGCGATGACGTCACTCCCGCGCATGCGCACGGGAGCCGACACGCGCGGCAGCTCCATTGTTGGAAATGCCGCGCTCAGTGCGCCTGTGCGCCGCTGTCTACGGCGCACAGGCGCCGTAGACAGCGGTGCCTGTCTTCGGGCAAATATCTCCTAAACCGTATAGGTTTAGGAGATATTTCTTGGACCTACAGGTAAGCCTTAATCTAGGCTTACCTGTAGGTCAAAGTGGTTTGTAAGGGTTTACAACCACTTTAAGCTCTGTCAGAATGGATGGAGAGTGTCTGTGAACAGCAATTTTCAAGTCTTGCCATAGATTCTCAATTGGATTTCGGTCTTGGTCTGGACTTTGGCTGGACCATTCTAACACATGAATATGCTTTGATATAAACCATTCCATTGTAGTTCTGGCTGTATGTTTAGGGTTGTTGTCCTGCTGGAAAGTGAACCTCCACCCCAGTCTGAAGTCTTTTGCAGACTCTAACAGGTTTTCTTCTAAAGCCGCGTACACACGTAGCCGTCTGTCCGACGTACTTAGTCTGGCGGACGTCCGCCAAACTGTCCGTCGGAATTTTCGAACGGGCTATTTGCCCACACACGGCACTTTTTCAGCGGACTAATACGGCGTACTAAGTCCGCCGTACTAAGTCCGCCGTACTAAGTCCGCCGTACTTTCGAAATGAACAGACTCGCCCACACACGCGGAGGAAAGTCCGCTCATTTCGAGCGCGTCTCCAGGTAGGCGGGGCCCGCGAAGGAGACGTCGCTGGCCCCGCCGCCTGGTATGGACTTAAAGGGGAACCCCCAACGCCGAAAAAAATCGACGTGGGGGTCCCCCCCAAGTCCACAACAGACCCTTGTCCGAGCACGCTACCCGGCCGGCCAGGAAAGGGGGGCGAGCGAGCGCCCCCCCCTCCTGAGCCGTACCAGGCCGCATGCCCGCGACAGAATACCGGGCCACCGCCTGTAAAAGAGCTATAAGAAGGCGCGGTGGCCCGGCAGAAGAACCGAAGAGGGGGACAAGACCCCCAAAGTCGGAAGAAGAGGCCGGCGGCGAGGAAGAAAGCCGGACTCCTCCGCTAGCAAAAGAGCTACAAGAAGATAGCGGAGGAGTCCGGCGAGAAGACCCCCAAAGACGGAAGACCCCCGGAGCTGTGCAATAAAGTATTTTATCTCGTGTGTTGTGGTTTTTTTTGTACTTTTATTTTACAGGTGAATGGGTAGGGGTACATTGTACCCCATACTCATTCACATAGGGTGGGGGGGCGGTATCCGGGGGCCCCCTTATTAAAGGGGTCTCCCGGATTCCGATAAGCCCCCCGCCCGCAGACCCCGACAACCAACGGCCAGGGTTGTCGGGAAGAGGCCCTTGTCCTCATCAACATGGGGACAAGGTGCTTTGGGGTGGGGGGCCGCGCGGCCAGCGACGTCTCCTTCGCGGGCCCCGCCTACCTGGAGACCCGCTCGAAATGAGCGGACTTTTCTCCGGGCGGGAAAAGTCCGCTCATTTCAAAAGTACGGCGGACTGGCATACACACGGCCGGATTGTCCGCCGAAATGCGAGTAAGGCGGGCAGATTGATGTGCAACACGAAATTCTAAGTCCGCCGTACTGTCGGGTCAAAAAAGTATGCCGGAGGCTACACACGGGGGGATTGTTTGGCGGACTTGAGTTTGCCGGACTTTTCCACCGGATTGTTTGATCGTGTGTACGCGGCATAAGATTGCCCTGTATTTGGCTCCATCCATCTTCCCATCAACTTTTACCAGCTTCCCTGTCCCTGCTTAAGAAAAGCATCCCCACAACATGATACTGCCACCACCATGTTTCACGGTAGGGATGGTGTGTTCAGGATGATGTGCAGTGTTAGTTTTCTGCCACATATAGCATTTTGCTTTTAGGCCAAAAAGTTAAATTTTGGTCTCATCTGACCAGAGTACCGTGTTCCACATGTTTGCTGTGTCCCACACATGGCTTCTCGCAAACTGCAAATGGGACATCTTTTGGCTCTCTTTCAACAATGGTTTTCTTCTTGCCACTTTTCCATAAAGGCCAGATTTGTGGCATGTACGACTGATAGTTGTCCTGTGGACAGATTCTCCCACCTGACCTGTGGATCTCTTCAGTTCCTCCAGAGTTACCATGGGCCTGTTGGCTGCTTCTTTAATGAATGCTCTCCTTGCCTGGCCTGTAAATTTATTTGGACGGCCATGTCTTGGTAGGTTTGCAGTTGTGCCATACTCTTTCCCTTTTCAGATGATGGATTGAACAGCGCTTTGTGAGATGTTCAAAGCTTGGGATATTTTTTATACCCTAACCTTGCTTTAAACTTCTCTACAACTTTATCCCTGACTTGTCTGGTGTGTTCCTTGACCTTCATGATGGTGTTTGTTCATTAAGGTTCTCTAACAAACCTCTGAGGGCTTCATAGAATACCTGTATTTATACTGAGAATAAATTACACACAGGTGAACTCTATTTACTAATTAGGTGACATCTGAAGGCAACTGGTTCCACTAGATTTTAGTTAGGAGTATCAGAGTAAAGGGGGCTGGATACAAATTCACGCCACGCACAATATATACTTGGGGGTTGTGCCTCCTTCTAATATTCCCCCCTGGTTATAAAACTACTTTGACTAAATATGTGCCAAACTCATTTGTAATCACTCTATTATCTTAATACATTGTGAACACCCAAAATAGCCCCCAAATATACAAAAAAAAACACTGTTTATAACATCAAACATAAATGTAAATTTATGTCTCATTAAAGCATAGTCCTTAATAAGCAATGTTTTTTTCAATCATATCCAACTGTGTCATCTCAATCCCCGTTCATCTTCTGATGAGTATTCCACACGTGTCACCAAAGGAAAACCAAAATCATGCCACCACCACCTTATAGAATGGCCACTCACCAGACTTCACCATACAGTAAGCCTTCGGTTCATTTAACGGATAACCAATCTTCAATTTACTTTTCCCTTTAGCAATTCCTCAATAACCGTGTGTTCATACAAAGGTAAATAGAACCAACATAGTGTAAAACCGTTTCACCTTTAATTAGGAAATTCTTTTAAAATATATTGCACTCACATTTCAGTGTGTCTATTAGCCGACACCAAGCTTATCCAGCCATAAGAAAACAGCATGGAATCGGGCAAGCCAATGATGTTCCGCAGGTGGTACTCTCCTCCCTCCTCTCAGCCGATCTGTTCCTGGCTATTCCTTAAAGAAAGTATGTCTCCCACAGCTTCTCCCAAAAATTGAAAACCATTTATCATTTTCCTTCTACTTCACAATTATGTGCCACTGATACTTGTGTTGGTCTATCATATAATACCCTACTAAAATACATTTACGTTTTTGGTTGTAACATGACAAAATGTGGAAAATGTCAAGGGTTATGAACACTTTTTAAAGGCAGTGTAGCTTTAAGTATTTAATTCAATGCTGTCATAGAAGGATGACTCTAATATGATATCACATATTTAGTTTACAGTTGGCCACAGTTAAAAACCAAGATTTATTTTTTTCTAGGGACATAAGTGTCCGGGAACAAACCCCCAAAACATGAGATTATCCCTGAAAATTAAGGACAGTTGGCAGATATACGTAAAGCTACGTTCTCAAACATGTGGTGACCATCAGTACTTCCAGCTTGTAACATTGTAGCCCGCAGGCTATGAGTGTCTAAAAAAACATGTGTAATAGGGATGACCTTGATCCGAAATAAAACCCGACAGACAATGACTCCATTTACATTTTAAGTCTCTGCTGACATGTGCTTGTTATGTGAGCGAACTTTTGCAAGGAACACAAAATTAGCACCTGTTTGGTCAACTTAACCTTCAGTTTAACAGGACAAACATTCTAAGGATTTATAGCGCCAATGACAGTGCCATAAAGCAAGCAGACAGAATGTCTTGCCTGGTGATGATCACTTTACAGGCAGATGCAGAAAATGGACCCTATCCTGAGCCTCACGTAGAGAGTTAATCTGCTTTATGGCCCCTTTTTTGCAATTCTTTACCACAATTCAAAGGAGAAGACAATGTACATTAACGAGTAGAAAAAAAGTTCAACTCAAATAAATGTTTACAGAGTACTGGTGTGAAACATTAAAACAATGATATATACATACAAGGTTTATGTGAGTCAGTATGGAGAGAGAAGGAGTTTTTTTTAGAGAAGTTACTGGTAATCAATCCCATCTTGAAACTCTTGCTAAACAAGTTATTATACATAAATAAATGACAATTGCACCCCCATTGCCTCCTCATCCTCCCTTTCAATTGATCTTGGAAAAGTTAGTGGCTGCTACAAGCAGTTTGTGATCTCCAATGACTACACAAGTGCATTGGAGCATATAAACCATAATTTAGGGCTCCTGTAGATAAAGACAATCAAAGAGCCATGTGGAGCAGATACCTTCTTTCTCACACTTTATAGTTATAGTGTACAAACAAAAATGTGGCGCTAAAATCTGTGTACATTAAAAAAATTAACATATACATGCCAAAACTCACAAGTGCATACAAATTAACAGTAAATAAAACGTTGCAACAAAAACTGAATAAATGTTGTAAATAAATAAGAGGGGTAATTGCATCAATGTGCAACTACTCCCAAGGTTGAATAAAGTGTCCCATAAAGTGCCAAATATTCAATGGGTGTCTATAGGAGTCTCTATGTAGTCAAACGCTGACACTCAACCAGACTTGGCAGAAGTAACCTCAAAGTGGACTTTACAGATGGTGTCACAGTAGAAAAATTTTAGGTACTCTTACCAAAACCGTTGGACACATCCACCCTACAGCGGTGTGTCATACAGGCTTTCAGCGCTCAACCTCCTGCGCTAAGGTAAGACAAACTCCAAGACCGGAACCAGACGGTAAGGATGATGATGACCCCCGTGTAGATCAATGGACATCAGGACTGGAGACTGACGGTACCATCGATAGAAATCAATGTATAAGGAAAAGAGATACAGAAAAAAATGGAAAAACTCAGATGGTGCAGGTCAAACTTAAAAATTGTTTATTCACATCAAACACAAGATGTGACAATAAAAAGAGATCTCAATATATATAAAAAAGGCAATGTAAAAAGCACAAGATAGGCTGGCCCAGCCTCTGTCAATAATTTAGAGATCTTCTTATGAGGAGTAGCATATATTCATGTGCCCAATTACGGTGGTGATATCTGGGAATGTCTGATCTCAAATTTTAAAGTTGAAGAATACTTGGGTTACAGATTCACAGTTAAAAGTGTATGGAAAGAGGAAAATTCACAGAATCACTGTTTGGTTTGTATGGACTTCCAATGGACTATTGTACCTGATCGGGACAGCACAGTGGTGGCATGGTGGTTAGCACTTCCACTTTGCAGCACTTATGTATTGAGTATTGTATATTTATGTGATTTATGTATGGAACTTTTTTTTATACATTGTCAGTTTATTTTACAAAGCGTTCCATGAACTGAGTTTGTATATAGTGCAGGCCGATGACAGGTCAATGAGTGAAAGTTTACACTGGCTTGATGCTGTGATGTAGTGATGGCCGAACGGTTCGCCCGGCGGTCGTTTCGCGGCGAATTTCCGACTTTCGCCGTCCGCGGGTTCGAACGCCTTTTTCCGTCGTTCGCCCCGGCGGACTTACGTGTTTAATGTATACAAGAACTTTAACCTTTCGTGACACGTTTATCATGTGTTACAGGACAACCAATTGAGACATGACAGCTCATGGACACTTGGACATTCCCCCTAACCTATAAATACACCCGATCCGGTGGCCATTTTACATTCTTTCTTCTGTCACTGTAGGGAAAGGATCCTGTGTGGAGTAGGGACAGAGAAAACGCTAGCTATTTGGTACACAAAAGTTCTTTTCAGGACTGGTATAGGTGTTAGGTCAGCAGCCTGAGTTTCTTTTGTCAGTTTAGATAAAGGGACAGAGCGCTGTATGCTGCTATTTTAGGGACAGCTCAGCCAGATTAGTCTTTCTTCATCATCATCATCATCATCATCATTAGCTGTTACTATCAGGTCCACAAAAGAGCTGTTCCAGCTAATCGTTCCAGCCTACTCTTTTTTGCCAATTTGTATAGGGACAGGCAGGAAGCAGTGTGTCAGGCAGTGAGGATAATTTTAAAGACTTGCTGTTACTATTAGTTCCACAAAGGTTCTTTTCAGGACTGGTATCAGTGGTACGGTAATAGGCTTGTACACGTATAATATTCTTTCTTCCAAATATAGAAAGAATATTATACTTGACTGCTGCCCTTCTGCTGCAGTCTGCTAATCATTCACAACTCACTTGTTCCACAAAGCTCTTTATCAGGACTGGTAACTTGGTCTGTCTAGGGTGCTACGGTACATAGGCTTGGGTGCGGTACAGTCTGCTGTTCTGTAAGGACCGCTATCGGTCCACAATACATAGGGTTGCCGTGCACTACTGCTGACCGCTGCCCTATACTGCAGCAGTCCTTCATTGGTATAGGGACTGACGTACAGTCTGCTAATCACTAACACACAACCTGCTTGGTCCACAAAAGTTCTTATAAGGACTGGTAACTTGGTATAGGGTGCTACGGTACATAGGCCTGAGTGCGTTACAGTCTGCTGTTCTGTAAGGACCGCTATCGGTCCACAATACATAGGGTTGCCGTGCACTACTGCTGACCGCTGCCCTATACTGCAGCAGTCCTTCAGCGGTATAGGGACTGACGCACAGTCTGCTAAACACTAACACACAACCTGCTTGGTCCACAAAAGTTTTTATAAGGACTGGTAACTTGGTATAGGGTGCTACGGTACATAGGCCTGAGTGCAGTACAGTCTGCTGTTCTGTAAGGACCGCTATCGGTCCACAATACATAGGGTTGCCGTGCACTACTGCTGACCGCTGCCCTATACTGCAGCAGTCCTTCATTGGTATAGGGACTGACGTACAGTCTGCTAATCACTAACACACAACCTGCTTGGTCCACAAAAGTTCTTATAAGGACTGGTAACTTGGTATAGGGTGCTACGGTACATAGGCCTGAGTGCGTTACAGTCTGCTGTTCTGTAAGGACCGCTATCGGTCCACAATACATAGGGTTGACGTGCACCACTGCTGACCGCTGCCCTATACTGCAGCAGTCCTTCAGCGGTATAGGGACTGACGTACAGTCTGCTAAACACTAATACACAACCTGCTTGGTCCACAAAAGTTCTTATAAGGACTGGTAACTTGGTATAGGGTGCTACGGTACATAGGCTTGAGTGCGGTACAGTCTGCTGTTCTGTAAGGACCGCTATCGGTCCACAATAGATAGGGTTGACGTGCACCACTGCTGACCGCTGCCCTATACTGCAGCAGTCCTTCAGCGGTATAGGGACTGACGCACAGTCTGCTAAACACTAACACACAACCTGCTTGGTCCACAAAAGTTTTTATAAGGACTGGTAACTTGGTATAGGGTGCTACGGTACATAGGCCTGAGTGCGTTACAGTCTGCTGTTCTGTAAGGACCGCTATCGGTCCACAATACATAGGGTTGCCGTGCACTACTGCTGACCGCTGCCCTATACTGCAGCAGTCCTTCATTGGTATAGGGACTGACGTACAGTCTGCTAATCACTAACACACAACCTGCTTGGTCCACAAAAGTTCTTATAAGGACTGGTAACTTGGTATAGGGTGCTACGGTACATAGGCCTGAGTGCGTTACAGTCTGCTGTTCTGTAAGGACCGCTATCGGTCCACAATACATAGGGTTGACGTGCACCACTGCTGACCGCTGCCCTATACTGCAGCAGTCCTTCAGCGGTATAGGGACTGACGTACAGTCTGCTAAACACTAATACACAACCTGCTTGGTCCACAAAAGTTCTTATAAGGACTGGTAACTTGGTATAGGGTGCTACGGTACATAGGCTTGAGTGCGGTACAGTCTGCTGTTCTGTAAGGACCGCTATCGGTCCACAATACATAGGGTTGCCGTGCACTACTGCTGACCGCTGCCCTATACTGCAGCAGTCCTTCATTGGTATAGGGACTGACGTACAGTCTGCTAATCACTAACACACAACCTGCTTGGTCCACAAAAGTTCTTATAAGGACTGGTAACTTGGTATAGGGTGCTACGGTACATAGGCCTGAGTGCGTTACAGTCTGCTGTTCTGTAAGGACCGCTATCGGTCCACAATACATAGGGTTGCCGTGCACTACTGCTGACCGCTGCCCTATACTGCAGCAGTCCTTCATTGGTATAGGGACTGACGTACAGTCTGCTAATCACTAACACACAACCTGCTTGGTCCACAAAAGTTCTTATAAGGACTGGTAACTTGGTATAGGGTGCTACGGTACATAGGCCTGAGTGCGTTACAGTCTGCTGTTCTGTAAGGACCGCTATCGGTCCACAATACATAGGGTTGACGTGCACCACTGCTGACCGCTGCCCTATACTGCAGCAGTCCTTCAGCGGTATAGGGACTGACGTACAGTCTGCTAAACACTAATACACAACCTGCTTGGTCCACAAAAGTTCTTATAAGGACTGGTAACTTGGTATAGGGTGCTACGGTACATAGGCTTGAGTGCGGTACAGTCTGCTGTTCTGTAAGGACCGCTATCGGTCCACAATACATAGGGTTGCCGTGCACTACTGCTGACCGCTGCCCTATACTGCAGCAGTCCTTCATTGGTATAGGGACTGACGTACAGTCTGCTAATCACTAACACACAACCTGCTTGTTCCACAAAAGTTCTTATAAGGACTGGTAACTTGGTATAGGGTGCTACGGTACATAGGCTTGAGTGCGGTACAGTCTGCTGTTCTGTAAGGACCGCTATCGGTCCACAATAGATAGGGTTGACGTGCACCACTGCTGACCGCTGCCCTATACTGCAGCAGTCCTTCAGCGGTATAGGGACTGACGTACAGTCTGCTAAACACTAATACACAACCTGCTTGGTCCACAAAAGTTCTTATAAGGACTGGTAACTTGGTATAGGGTGCTACGGTACATAGGCTTGAGTGCGGTACAGTCTGCTGTTCTGTAAGGACCGCTATCGGTCCACAATAGATAGGGTTGACGTGCACCACTGCTGACCGCTGCCCTATACTGCAGCAGTCCTTCAGCGGTATAGGGACTGACGTACAGTCTGCTAAACACTAATACACAACCTGCTTGGTCCACAAAAGTTCTTATAAGGACTGGTAACTTGGTATAGGGTGCTACGGTACATAGGCTTGAGTGCGGTACAGTCTGCTGTTCTGTAAGGACCGCTATAGGTCCACAATAGATAGGGTTGACGTGCACCACTGCTGACCGCTCACCTATACTGCAGCAGTCCTTCAGCGGTATAGGGACTAAGAGTTTTGTCACAGGGTCATTTAAAAAATGACATGCAGAGGAAGAGGCAGGCCCTTCCGCAGGGGTGGTAGGGGTAGGGCAGGAGCAACAGGCTTGAGCCAAAGTGGGAAGTTGCAGAAGGTGCGTTCAATTACTTTAAAGGATGCACCAGACTTGGTTGAGTGGCTCGCTCAGCCTTACTCTTCTGCACCCTCCTCATCCTCTCGATCTGCACCCTCTTCTTCACTCTCTGCTATGTGCACCCCCAAAGACACTACCACCAACAACACGACCACCACCACCACCACCACATACCTTCCGCTTGAGTCACTGGAATTATTTTCCGATCCATATCAAGAGGACATTTCTGATGCGCAGCCACTCTTGGTATTGGATCAGGAAGAGGAGGTAGCAACAAGCGCTACTCAGCAGTCTGACGCCAGTACCCAGATCAGCCCAAGGAGGAGGTTGGTCCCCGGTGTTGCTGCCTACTCTACTTATAGCGGTGGGGAAGGTGACGTTGATGATGACGTGTCTAGTGATGTCACGTGGGTGCCCACAAGAGAGGAAGAGGAGGGGAGTTCAGAGGGAGATATGGACCAGCAGATAGGGAGGAGAAGCAGCAATGACTTACATTGCACAGCAGGGACAAAGCAGACTGCAAATGTATCAGGAGCGAGTCATCGACCATGTACGGTCACATCTGGCGCTCCCAGGACACCGGCACATGGCTCCGCAGTGTGGGCTTTTTTTAACGTGTCCGCTGCTGACAATAGCGTTGCCATCTGCAATCTTTGCAGTCAACGCGTTAGTCGCGGTAAGCCCAATACTCACCTAGGGACGACCGCCTTAAGAAGGCACATGAGCAGCCATCACCGAGCCCAGTGGGAGCAACGGAACACACAAAGCCACACTGCAGGCTCTCACCGTCCAGCCTCGTCTTCTACTTCTCCTTCTCCTCTCTCCTCACAATTGTCCTCCACTCCACCTTCCATCACGCCAAGCTCACATTTTTCTGCAAAAAGGCAGGCTTCCGTGGGCCTAATGTTTGAGCGTAAAAAAATGATGACGCCGGATAACCCTCTTGCCCAACGGTTGGCGGCTGGCTTGTCAGAACTCATAGCCCGCCAACTACTGCCATATAAACTGGTGGACTCGGAGGCCTTTCGCAAATTTGTGGCCATTGGAACACCACAATGGAAGGTCCCAGGAAGGAAGTATTTCTCAGAGAAGGGCATCCCAGAGCTATATGGCCATGTTCAGCGGCAAGTGAATGTATCTCTGGCACACAGTGTCGGTGCCAAGATACATCTGACCACAGACACGTGGTCTAGCAAACACGGGCAGGGAAGGTATATCAGTTTTACTGCCCACTGGGTGAACCTTCTGACGGCCGTCAAGCATGTAACCCGTGGCACCCGTGTAGATTTGGTTTTACCGCCACGGATTGCATGCAGGCCTGACTCTTCTTCTCCTCCTCCTACTCCATCCTCCTCCCTCTCCTCCTCAGCTGCCTCCTCCTTTTCCGCTGCTAGCGTCTCTTCCACTGCACCGCCCAAGCTCCCCAGAACCTATTCCACATGCCAGGTGAGACGTTGCCATGCCGTGCTGCGTCTGTTGTGCCTGGAAGCAAAGAGCCACACTGGCCCGGCACTCCTTTCAGCTTTGCGTTCACAGGCAGATGAGTGGCTAACACCGCTCAATTTGACAGTTGGTAAAGTGGTGTGTGACAACGGTGCCAATCTGCTTAGCGCATTGAAACAGGGCAAAATCACGCACGTGCCGTGCATGGCACACGTCTTAAACTTGGTCGTGCAGCGATTCCTTGTCAAATACCCTGGGGTCCAGGACATCTTGCGGCAGGCAAGGAAAATCTCGGCCCATTTCAGAAGATCTTACACGGCCATGGCTCGCCTTGCTGACATTCAGCGGCGACACCATCTGCCGGTCAGACGTCTTATTTGCGATTGCCCGACGCGATGGAACTCAACCTTCTATATGCTTGATAGGCTGCTCCAGCAGAAACGTGCAGTTAACGTCTACCTGTATGAACTCTGCGAAAGAAACGGTTCTGGGGAGCTGGGTTTTTTTTCACCGCGCCAGTGGCTGCTCATGCGCGACACATGCAGACTTCTGCGGCCATTTGAGGAGATCACCAAACTGGTCAGTCGCAGCCATGGCGCCATCAGTGACATGGTACCTTATGCCTTCTTTCTGGAGCGTGCATTGCGTCGTGTCATTGATCAGGCTGTGGAGGAGCAGGAGCGGGAAGATGAGGAAGTCGCAATGCTGGATGAATTCCCAGGGGGGGCTACTCTATCTGAGACAAGTCAACAACAGGAGTCTGATGAGGAGTCAGAGGAGGATGGTGCCGGGGCGGATGAGCAGGAGCAAGAAGAGCATGCTTTAAACCTTTCTGGGATCCCTGTTGTGCGAGGATGGGGAGAGGAGAATGAAGAGGACGACATTATCCTGGATGATGAGCAGGAGCCAGGCCACCACACCGCTTCCACTTTAGTGCAAATGGGGGCCTTCATGCTCCAGTGTTTTAATAGGGACCCCCGTATAAAAAGCATGAGGGTCAAGGACCAGTACTGGGTGGCAACGTACTTAGACCCCCGGTACAAACACAAAATGGCGGAAATGTTACCGCCGTCGCAGAGGGCTGTCAGAATGCAGCACTTCCAGGCCTTGCTTCGAGAAATGCTGCATTCTGCTTTTGCGTGCGCTGGCAGAGGAGCAATTCCCACTCCCAGAGAAGGATTTGCGGGTACCAATCCAACAGCGCCTGCAAGAAGAGGCCGGTTTGAAGATGTGTTGGTGACTTCGGATATGAGGTCATTCTTTCAGCCGACCCATCGACAGGTGTCATCCGGATCCAGCATCAGGGAACGCCTAGACCGTCAGGTGTCCGACTACATTGGGTTAACGGCCGATGTGGACGCTCTGAGGAGTGATGAACCCCTAGACTACTGGGTGGGCAGGCTTGACCTCTGGCCAGAGCTTGCCCAATTTGCAATCGAACTGTTGGCTTGCCCCTCATCCAGTGTCCTGTCCGAAAGGACGTTCAGCGCAGCAGGGGGGATTGTGACCGATAAGCGTACTCGCCTAGCTCACCACAGTGTTAACTACCTCACATTTCTAAAAATGAATGAGGCATGGATCTCGGAGGAATTCAACACATGTGATCAGTAGACCATGTATATGTCTATAAACAATTTTTGGAATCAAGCACACAGACCTTCTTAATTCATTTGGCTCACTTCCCTGACCCAAAAAAGCACACCGTACTATATGCCCCTACCCTCCTCTTTGAAGAGGTTGAGCGGTGTCATATTTCTACTGGGGCTGCTTATTATGAGGGGTTCCCACCATCCCTGTGCTGTGCTGACTTCCTCCTGGGTGTTCTTATTATGAGGGGCTCCCACCATCCCTGTGCTGTGCTGACTTCCTCCTGGGGGTTCTTATTATGAGGGGATCACACCATCCCTGTGCTGTGCTGACTTCCTCCTGGGGCTGCTTACGGTGCTGCTGTCAGCGCTGTATGTCACGGAGCTGCTGTCAGCGCTGTATGTCACGGAGCTGCTGTCAGCGCTGTATGTCACGGAGCTGCTGTCAGCGCTGTATGTCACGGAGCTGCTGTCAGCGCTGTATGTCACGGAGCTGCTGTCAGCGCTGTATGTCACGGAGCTGCTGTCAGCGCTGTATGTCACGGAGCTGCTGTCAGCGCTGTATGTCACGGAGCTGCTGTCAGCGCTGTATGTCACGGAGCTGCTGTCAGCGCTGTATGTCACGGAGCTGCTGTCAGCGCTGTATGTCACGGAGCTGCTGTCAGCGCTGTATGTCACGGAGCTGCTGTCAGCGCTGTATGTCACGGTGCTGCTGTCAGCGCTGTATGTCACGGAGCTGCTGTCAGCGCTGTATGTCACGGAGCTGCTGTCAGTGCTGTATGTCACGGAGCTGCTGTCAGCGCTGTATGTCACGGAGCTGCTGTCAGCGCTGTATGTCACGGAGCTGCTGTCAGCGCTGTATGTCACGGTGCTGCTGTCAGCGCTGTATGTCACGGAGCTGCTGTCAGCGCTGTATGTCACGGAGCTGCTGTCAGCGCTGTATGTCACGGAGCTGCTGTCAGCGCTGTATGTCACGGAGCTGCTGTCAGCGCTGTATGTCACGGAGCTGCTGTCAGCGCTGTATGTCACGGTGCTGCTGTCAGCGCTGTATGTCACGGAGCTGCTGTCAGCGCTGTATGTCACGGAGCTGCTGTCAGTGCTGTATGTCACGGAGCTGCTGTCAGCGCTGTATGTCACGGAGCTGCTGTCAGCGCTGTATGTCACGGAGCTGCTGTCAGCGCTGTATGTCACGGTGCTGCTGTCAGCGCTGTATGTCACGGAGCTGCTGTCAGCGCTGTATGTCACGGAGCTGCTGTCAGCGCTGTATGTCACGGAGCTGCTGTCAGCGCTGTATGTCACGGAGCTGCTGTCAGCGCTGTATGTCACGGAGCTGCTGTCAGCGCTGTATGTCACGGTGCTGATGTCAGTGCTCTGTATTACGGTGCTGCTGTCAGTGCTCTGTATCTCCTGCACCCTCTTGTTTGCCTACCCTGGTCCCTGACCTTCCCTCTCCTCCATTGCCTTCATTAGCTCCATAGTCCTGAATTGTCAGAACAATTTCCCAAATAAAAAAAAAATGCTTGTAGTTATCGATCCCAAATTCACCTCATACATGTATTATGCTATTGTCCAGGTGGTGGGACTACGTGCTACCCCCTAATAATTACCCCGTGGCCGCAAATTCGACCTAAAGGTTTGCGAAATTCGCCTCCCATTGAAGTCAATGGAGCCCGCGGCGAACGGTCGTTTTCGCGAACGTTTGTGTCCGTTCGCGTTTCGCGTTCGCGAAACGTCCCGTCGGAAGTTCGTCCATCACTACTGTGATGGCATCTCTTGAAGCAAAGGGAAGGGGAGGGATAATAGCTTATATTTACAAAGATGCTTGGAATCCCTGGATATATTTAAATGTGTTTCAAAAGTACAGTTAGGTTGATGTCACATTTGCAACTATCATTCTGGCCAGAACTTAGGATTGTTCTGGGGGGGACATAGCAGGGAGGGAAACCCTCTCCTGCTTGCATATGTCCCCCCTTCCCCAGCTAGATGGTGACTTACTTTCTCCAGTGTTTTAGGCAGCAATAGATCAACACCAGCTTGGGAGTGACACATACAAGCAGCTGAGAACTCTTCCAATATCACATCCCAGATAGCAAGTGATTGTGCTGCAAGTGTGAAAATTACTTGCTAAGTTATTGCTAGACTTGCCAGGCTTCACAAGTTTGTTGCACAATTGCAGCAAGTCTGCATTGCATGACCCCAGATCAAGTTTTTTTGCAGAAATTCTGCAAGTCTGCTGTAAGTTCTGATTCAATTATGTTGTGCAATAGTCATCCCACCACAGGGGGTCACTGTGGCCGAATTTTCATGCTGTAGGCTTGCAGAGCTCTTGCTGTAGACTCACCACTGCAACTTTGCTCTTGCTAGAGACTTGCCACGCAAATTTGCTACAAATTGGAAGTGCCAACTAGAACTTGTGCTACAAGTGCTCTGCAAGTTGCCAGTGAAAATGTGCAGCAAGTTAACAGACTTACAATTTGACACTACCACAAATTTGTAGCAAGTTATCCTTGCTATCTTGGATGGGCCTAATGCTTAAAGTATAACTAAAAGCACATTTAGTTTTGGATAGAGTGGAGAAAGTTTAGGACAAATATCAGTTTGTATTGCTGTCTGTGCTCCCATTAAGGAGATTCCACCTCTCCATTTGTCCTGTTTACCATTATCATCGAAAGTGAAAGTAAAAGAAAATCCCAAAATGTTGGGTTGTAACCAGAAAAGTAATAGAGGGGAAATCTTCCAATGGGGATACTAGTCCTGGTGATCCCCAAGGAATTCCCTTAATTTGCAGGAATTTCTTCTCATGTCCCTTATTGGCTATGGAACAGGAAGTGAAGCAAAATCTTCCACATGACCTTCATCCCATAAGGCCTTTAGAGCTCTGTATTCCATAGGACTCATTTGTCCCAAAGCCATCAGTTGGGCCATGTAGTGGGGCCTCATCCCTTCTCACATGTAAGTAACCTAGAGTATTTTTCCGAACAAATAGGTGAATTTCTTTTATTGTATTGAACTTATCCCTGCCCTATTGACCTGCCTTAGAGATAATTGTTTGGCAATAGGACAGGAAGTGAAGGGAAATCTCTGCAATAGGACACAGATGGCAAAAAAAAAAAAGACAGGGGCTACTTCCCGACCCTTGCTCTATCCAAAAAAAATGTTTAAATTGCCTATAGTTCTACTTTAAAAATGGCTTAGGTTCCACCTCAATCCATAAGATTAATAATATGATATAACTTAAAGTGGTTCTAAACATCTGAAATTAAAAATGAACAAAGCAAACCCCTTTATAGTGTGTACTTGCTTCAATACAAAACACCAAGTGTGGTTCCTATCTGCTCTTTCCTCCCTCTGCTATCTGCATGAGTCACCTGTAACAGTGCATGTCGACACCATAGACTGCCTGAGGATAACCCCACCCCAGCACATAGAAGGTGATTGACAGCCTAACGCCCCTTTCATACTTGTGTGACTTCAAAGTCGTGCGATTTTACAAAAATTTTGCGGCTGCAATTTTGCCGCGATTTTGCCACAATTTGGTCTTTGTACGACTTTGCCACAACTTTGGCATTAACCATTGTGAGGCAATTCCTTTTCCTGCCATAGTTGTTTCCAGTTCCTGTTTACTTCCTGGTTGTTGTGGTGTGGTGTTGCTGCTGCAGCAGTAGCAGTGCATGAGGAAGAAGAGGAGGAGAAGTGGAAGAGTAGAAGATGTCGATATTGGATACAGGATTGGGTAAAGGATTGGGTGGGGCAAGGGTCAAAAAGCTGCTTGTGCTTACAGCTTGTGCTTACAAAGTCGTACTGAAATTGTGTCTATATTATCCAGGTACGATTTGCATGCTACTTGAGGGTTTAACATTGAGGTCTATGAACATCAACTCACATGGAAGTTGGACCAAAGTAGCGCAGGGACTACTTTGAAGTCAGCACTTAGAGTCGTGCCAATATGAATGGTAATCATTGAAAATCATAGAGAATAACTAGTCATGTGATTTTGCAGTACAAAATTGTGGGACAAGTTGTATAAGTGTGAAGGGGGTCTTAGTTGTGTATTTGTTCCTTTGTAGAAGGGCTGTGTCCTTTTCCCCCACTCTCTTCTCAGATTACACTCAGCTCCCTGCTCTTCGGTGTATAACATCAGATCCCCACCTCCTACCTCCTAGAGCTCAGAAAAGCTGTGTAAAATTAGTGTTTTAGGAGGCTGTAGAGGGAAGATAGCTGCAGGTAAACAGGTACAACTCATGTAGGAGGATTCGTTTTATCCTTGTTTGTTGGGGATATGATAGATATGTGCAATATATTTAGTTCTGAATTTGTTTTTTTTAAATTTTTTAACAAATTCGTTAATTGCGAAATCTCAGAATTTCCAAATTTTTCAATTTCCGAAACTTCGCATTTCCATTTGAATTTTGAAATTTGGGAAAGTCGGAATTTCGGATTTATGTAAATTTCAGAAATTCTGAGATACGACATTTCGGGAATTGGAAAATTAGAAATTTTGGTAATTACGAATTTCGATTTTTTTGAAGTTTGAATTTCCAAAACTTCTAATTTCTGAATTTCAAATTTCCAAAATTTCGAATTTCCAAATTTTTGAAGATTCAAAATTTCGGAATTTCGAAATTTTGGAAATAAATAAATAATAAATATTAAATTATAGGTATTGGAATTTCCTTTCAAATTTGGCTGTTAGTGAACGTAACAAGTATGAATTTATCCTAAGTTCCAAATTATTTGAAATAACGAATGCTGTATCTAAACGAACATAGCGATCTAATAATAATAAATAACAATAATAATAAAAAATTGTATAATTATTATTATTTATTAATTTGTTCCATTCCCTTTGTTTAGATGCGGCATTCATTATTTCGGATAATTCGTAACTTCAGATAAATTTGTATTCATTACATTCACAAATAGCCAAATTTGAAAGGAAATTACAATACCTATAATTTAATAGTTAGATATTATGTCGAATTTTACAGATTTTCTTTCTTTTTTTCAGATTTTTAAATTTTCGAATTTTTGAATTTCCGAATTCTGAAAATTCAGAAATTCATAATTTGGAATTTCAAAATTTGCAAATTTGAAAATTTGGAAATTCAGGAATTCGAAAATTCTGAAATTTGAAGTTCGGAAATTCGGAAAATTCGAAAATTTGAAAATGCAGAAATCTGAAAACTCAAAATTAAAAATCCAGAAATTCGGAAATTCTGAAATTTGAAGTTCGAAATTGGGAAATTCAGACAATTCGGAAATTTGAAAATTTGAAAATTTGAAATTCAGAAATTCGGAAATGTGAAAATCTGAATTTTCGGATTTCCGAGTTTTCAGATTTCCTAATTTCCAAAAAAAAACGAAACGAAAACGAACACATTTTTTGTCAATGCACATATCTAGTATATGAAATAGTTTACCACCACTTTTGCCAGACAACGTAGGTTGGGAGAGACCGACATGACCGGGTCAGATACAAAGCTGCTGGTAACAGTAATAATTGTCCATGGTATATATTTAATGTCACCATGCAGTTTACAACCTATAGCAATATAGTTGCTTCTGCATGTTTTATTGTTTGAAATCTACATGGTATAACAGTTCCCCTCTTAATGTTTACTGTCTGATTATTTTCTTTTCATCGTTATATAAATTCTCTTCTAAAAGAACATTTCCTTTCTGGTTTTCATTGCCCAGGGCCAAGTGTTTTAATGTTCTTTCCATTACACTACAATAACATGAACAGAACAAAGTATGACAATATAGTCTGTCTTACCTATATGGTTGTTTCTACATGGTGGGAAGAAAAACATTTTTCCAACGTAATCCCTTACTGCAGAAGCGGGAAGGTGACACTTCTCTGCAGCTCCTACAAGTAGCCTCCAGGATATAAGTCAAGATCATTTGCATCGGAATAAAAGCTAGTATTTTCTTTACTCTGGCAGAATGGCCCATGTGGTGGTATTTCCTATGGGAAGATGAGTGCCTGGTTTCTACATTCATCCACATGGGTTGCCTTTGATGAAAAACCAAGTGCTGAGAGATTAACAAGACTGTCAAGGAAGGCAATGAGGGAACTAATAGATCAAAGATGTACATACAATGAAATCCATTCATTCATTACAGTACAAAAACCTATCAATCCACAACTGTCTCCTTTGGGGATCTGGGCTTGCTGGCCTCCACAGTTGAGAAACGTAGGTTAGGACCCATAACCTAACTTTTATTAATTATGTATTGACAGTTTGTGCTCGACAAGACTAAGGCAGGAACAATAACAGATTGATGAAATGAAGAACTTCTGCAATAATTCAGCAAGATCAGTTCTCTGGGGGTGAAGTGGCAAACTTTATTTAATTGAAGGTCTAATTGATATCTCACACCTTT
Organism: Lithobates pipiens; assembly: GCF_037356315.1. Taxonomy (NCBI): domain Eukaryota; kingdom Metazoa; phylum Chordata; class Amphibia; order Anura; family Ranidae; genus Lithobates; species Lithobates pipiens. The sequence goes on from NW_027507785.1 coordinate 289,071,614, forward strand.
TTTTATCTCTTTATAGTATTGCACCAACACATGTTATGATTTGTCACTTGAAAACGTCCTAAAGCTGATATAAAAGACATAAAAGCTCTGTTCCAGTTTTCCTCTGGTGCTGCTTACATAACACAAAGCATAGGCGATGAGTCAAGAACGGGAGGTTCAAAATGGCAGATTTTCTCTTTCAGCAAGAATGATGTGATCTATACTTTCAGTTAGGTGAAGGGAACATGGAGGAGCAGGAAGGGGACATACTCCAAATTTTCTGTTACTCCATTCACTTGAAAACCAAGCTTTTTCTGGCACTTTTTGTTTATAAATTATACATCATTAAATGAGATCAACATTTTGTAGTCTACAGAACAATCTGTACAGCAGAACTTAGAGATGTGGAGGGAGAAACAGAACAAGGAGCCATCAAGGTGCGTATAGTATTTATAGAGAGTTAAAACAACCAATGTGCTATTTCTAGACATGTGCAGAGTGAAATATTTCGTTTTGGAATTTAGTTTTCCTCCGAAAAATAAATGTATTTAGTTACTCCCAAAATTCGTTTTTATTTATTTCGTTTTTCGTTCAAAAATTGCATTCGTCCAAAAATCCACATGAATTACGGTCAAATCTGTCTTTAAAGGCTTATGGTGTCTGTCAAATGTATAAAGAAGATTCAACAGAGCTGCTAAACTCTATATAGCCTATAGGTGGAGCATTTGACTTCGGAAATGTACGATTGCAGCGTCGTACAGTTTCGATGCTCCGTCGAATGTTATTATAAATGTGTGTGTTTTTGGTTGCTTTGTCGAATCTCCGTCGTTCATGTTAAATGAATGGTTTAAGTCTCACAGTGTCAGGTGTAATCTTTTCTCTCTGTCAAATCTTTTCTCTATATAATCTTGGACTAATAGAGGTAAGGTTTGGCACATTCGACCACAGGTTCAATAGACACAGATTGTTATTGTCAGAGTCACGTCGAATCTCCTTTTCTATATCGAACTGTTGTAACAACGAAAACGAAAATAAAGCATTTATTTATGTTGGATCTTTCGTTTTTTCGGATTCTGCTCTTTCGTTATCGTTTGTCAAAATGAAAATGAAAATACCTGAAATTCGGACGAAAATGCATTCAGACAAAAACAAATGCACATGTCTAGCTATTTCTTCTTTCACTGTCCATTCACAAGATGGTGAAGGAACCTGTCACTGAAAGTGAAACTGCAGCAGAGAAAGATCAGGTTCCCCTGCTAGACTTAAGCTAGGAACTTAATATGTACAGTTTGGAGGAAAGAAGGGGAAGGGGAAGGGGAAGGGGAGACATGATTGAAACCCTTAAATGCATTGAGGGGTAAATGAAGTTCAGGAGGGCCGTTTTTTCAGTACGAAACCAAAATCAAAGTCACAGGAACATGACCTCAAACCGACTGGAGGAAAGTTCAAAACTAATCTTAGTAAGTCTAATTTTACTGAAAGGGTAGTTGATGCTTGGAATAAACGAACAGCAGAGGTAGTGAGACAGTCAACAGTAAATGGCTTCAAACATGCTTGGGACAAAACACAGATCTATACAAAAAGGTTAATGAAAAAAAAAACCCAAAGCTAAACAAAAATAAGGGCAGACTTGAAGGACTACTCAGTCTTTTTCTGCTGTCAACTTTGAAACAGCTCCCTTATTTGTATTTCATCTCTGTATTTAGCTGTTTGCCTGCAATTCAGTTTTAAAGAATATGTTACCTAACATTTTATTTTTATGTGCCTGTTGTACCATGTACTTGTGTTTAAAAAAAGTATCCTGGTCTCTTTGTATTGCTTCCTTTTTGTGAAATTCCTAGTGTGTTCCTGCCATTCCCCCTGATTTAATATTTCAAATTGATCAAGCTAGGCATGAGAGCACATCCTTCCCAGCATGGTCAGGCTTCTGGCTGTTCTGGGAGCCCAGCCTGCTTGTACTCCAATGGTCGGATTTGTGTGTACACACCCACTTGCATAGCCATTCACTGGGAAGACTAGTGTGCTGCACTTTTTCCATCCCCAGCTCTATATGTTCTTTTTTATGTAGCTGAGAACAGAGGTTATGTGACTTGTAAAAAATAAAAATAAAAAATAGAGTATTGTATCTATAGACCCCCACGCAATTATTTTTTTTACATTTTGGTTCGGGGTTCCCCTTAATATTATACCAGGCTCAAAGGGCCTGGTAATGAACTGGGGGGGGGGGGGGTATGCTCATTTTTTCAATGAGTTTTATCTATATATATATATATATATATATATATATATATATATATATATATATTGCCGAGACCCAACAATTCATTACAGCCGCAATCAGTTTTAAATTACAATTTTTCCTTTAGAAATGCCATTTTGCTGTGGTACTGAGAGACCCTCCAGGCATGACATTTAAAGGAATATTTCATTTTTATTGTTTCACTTTAAGCATTAAAAAAAAATCACTGCTCCCGAAAAAACAGCCATTTAAAAAAAAATTTTTTTATTGATATATGTCCCCTGGGGTAGGACCCAGGTCCTCAAACACTTATTGTTCGGTGTTCGCAGAACATCCGAACAACCAAAGTTTGCCACTCAGCAGTGCCCATCATTGCAGCCTGTTCAGTGCCCATCTCCATCCTTGCCATTGCCCATTGCAGCCTTGTCATTTCCCATCTGCAGCCTTGTTATTGCCCATCATTGCAGCCTGCTCAGTGCCCATCTGCAGCCTCATCAGTGCCTGTGAATGTAGCCAGTGCAGCTGTAGACAGAGCCAGATCTCCTGTGTATTTGGCTCAGCTCGACACTCGTCTTGCAATCCGGGACATGTGACATGCTAGAAGCCGTCCAGGAGGTGGGACAGGGTGGGACTGCAAGCCAAGAAACCGAGTACACAGAAGATCCTGGCTCTGTCTAATCTGGTGGCGCTCATCCCCTCCTTCCCCTCCAAGGCAGCACTATGTCGGCTTATAACACGCACGCACAATTTCCCCCCTATTTTCAAGGGGAAAAAGTGCATGTTATACGCCGATAAATACGGTAATAATATTATCACTTGATAGAATGGTATAAAGTGATGCCCATACAAGGGATAAAATTAATGATTCTAACGTGTTTCAGGGGTTTTCCTATTCATCAGAGCCTTGGAGAACCAAATCTGGTCTGGGTGTTAAAATATGTATATATAGAGACGACTGGATGAGTGGTATAGAACTAGATAAGTGGAATAACCTTACTGGTAGATTCTCCTTCGCTGTAGGGATTTTTCCTTCTGCATCACAGCGCTCTAAGCACCGTAGGGGGATATATACAGATGGAGTCGTCTGTTTTTTGTTGTTGTTGGTGTTGAAGATCCAATGGTTGATTCTGGTGTTGCAGCCTATGATCCGTGACTGGATGTCAAAGTCGTTACTGGGCTATCCTATAGTGAGGCTGCGCAGTATCCACTGCTTTGTTGTAGCCAGCTGCAACATAGCAGTGGCTGCAACATAGCAGTAGATAATGCAAAACGCTGTGATGCAGAAGGAAAAATCCCTGCGGCGAAGGAGAATCCGCCAGTAAGGTTATACCACTTATCTAGTGCTATACCATTCATCCAGTCGTCTCTCTCTCTCTCGCTTTCTCTCTCTCTCTATACATATATATATATATATATATATACATATATATATATATATATATATATATATAGAGAGAGAGAGAGAGAGAGAGAGAGAGATATTTGGTTCTCTAAGGCTCTGGTGAAGAGGAAAACCCTCAAAATTCATTTGCCAATTATTCATGTTATCCCTTGTATGGGCATCACTTTATACCATTCTATCAAGTGATAATATTGTTATTAATCCATATTTACAAATAAGTACATACGTAGTGTTTATCTTTGTATATACCAACCTCTTTATGGAGAGATCTGGGGCCAAAAAGACCCCAAATCTCTTCTTTACGTCTTAAAAGCTAAAGATTCCCCAAATGTTTTTATTTTTTTCATTTTTTGGTTTAAAAATAAAATGTCTTTACTTCCACCGTGGACCAGAAATGACATCACGATCTGGCCTCTGTGACCAGCCAGCTGCACTGTTGGATTGTTTCTTGTGCGCGCCGGTGAAAATGGTAAGCCCGAGAAACACTGGCGATTGGATATTGTTTCAGTGGCTAATGAGCCGATCGGGCCGTTTTCAAGAGAAAGCCAGTCGCCGGCTGAAAAGAAAATACTGGGGGTTATAGCTAACAGCTTTAGCCATAACCCTAGTAAAACCACTTGCAAACTGCAATGTATTTATACCTATTGTGGTCAGCAGGTAGTTAAATACAGCATGTTCACCCCATCAAGACTGTTGACATTTGAATTTAGACACATGTTATGGTCTTATTAGGTAACTATCCAAATCTTAATTTGCCATTTTAATTACATTTCAAGACAACAAATTAAGTTTTATCTGGACTCTACAGGACTGGTAATAGTCAATACCTTGTGCCCCTGGATGACGTAATTTTGTGATGAAACACGTAAGGTGGATCCACACGCTGACGTCACCACTACCCTCGTGTCCCAGAAGGACAGATCTGTTTGGTTGTGTGTCGGCTGACGCACCAAACTCAAGGCGCAATTGTTCTAATGCTGTTGTATGTGCAACATTTTATTATTTTAATAAACGCTTAAAGGATTTTATACTGTGAGGAGATTTCTGTTTTCTTGGCAAACTTCACATCCATCCTACTGAGATAAGTAAAGCCACAAGTGCAGGAGAGCCTTTTGCGGTTTGGAGAAAGGCCCAGCCTGGGTTATAAGCCATAAACACAAAGTGACCCCTTGTGAGGGGTCTACAGGAGCTGGTAAGCAAGTTTTTCAGCTTTTGGTGGAGGCTTTGTTGCACAAGGTGGTGGAGATTAACACCAAGAATCTAAGATCTACTATCGCAAACAACTATCAACATTTGTTTTTCTATGTGTTGTTTTTACTATTTTTGATTTATACAATAGTCAATCCTTGACTGCTTCTCCTTGGAGAACTCCCTAAAGTTGGGCATATATGAGTCTTTTTTTTTTCATTCAACCAGCAGGTTAAATGAATGAAAATGATTTGATTCCCCCATCTTCATCAAGCTCATTGGAATAGGGAATCAATTCAGGTACTCATACATACCCATACCTGGATCGAAATTCATCTGGTTGAACTGGTTGAATTTCAGACCACATATGGCCACCTATGGTCAGGTTAACTACTTAAGCCCCGGAAGGATTTACCCCCTTCCTGACCAGAGCACTTTTTGCGATTCGGCACTGCATCGCTTTAACTGACATTTGTGCAGTCGTACGACGTTGCACCCAAACAAAATTGACGTCCTTTTTCCCCCCACAAATAGAGCTTTCTTTCTATTTGATCACATCTCTCTTTAAATTTTTGCTCTATAAACAAAAAAAGAGCGACAATTTTGAAAAAAAAGCAATATTTTTGACTTTTTGCTATAGTAAATATCCCCCAAAAATATATAAAAAAACACAGTTTTTTCTCAGTTTAGACTGATATGTATTCTTCTACATATGTTTGGTAGAAAAATCGCAATAAGCATATATTGATTGATTTGCACAAAAGTTATAGCGCCTACAAAATAGGGAATAGATTTATAGCATTTTTATTATTATTTTTTTTTTATTAGTAATGGCAGCGATCTGCGATTTTTATCATGACTGCAACATTATGGCGGACACTTCGGACACTTTTTTTATTTTTTACTGGAATTATAAACAAAAAACAAGTTCATCAGCTGCACTTGGATATACATAGGAAATCGCATAATTCTGATCAATGCTTTATCTTAAAAGCTTACTTTGTTTTTTCCCCCATCACAACAGGGCTTGTGCAAAACTAAGGCTGAATTCACACCTTGGACACTTTTGACACCATTTTGGGATCATTGTCATTTATACAGCAATCAGTGATATTAAAATGCACTGATTACTGTGTAAATTACACTGGCAGGGAAGGGGTTAAACACTAGGGGGCGATCAAGGTGTTAAGTCCTAGGGAGGTGTTCTGACTGTGGGGGGGATGGGCTTCCACTGACATGACAGTGATCACTGCTCCTGATGACATCTTCCTGTTCTACTCCTAATACCGCAATTACGGGCCACCGGCAAACGTCGAGTTCCCGGGACCAGCAGGCACACTCATGCAACGTGTGGCGCACGTGCGTGCACCATGGGTGGCAAATTTAAAGGGACGTACACGTATGCCCATTTTCCTGCCTGTGCCATTCTGCCGACGTACATCTGTGTGCGCCGATCGGCAAGCGGTAAGGAAGGCTATTCCCTTTACATTGAAAGGATGGCTATTCCTTCTACAAAGAGTCAGGAAAATTGAAAAAAATGTATGAAACAGCCCCCCATGCCCTCCTTCTTATCAGGGTTTTATGGTTGTCGGTATGGCCACTGGGGAGATTTCCCTGACTTCCTGTAAGACTCGCCCAAAGACAGCTATAAAAAAGCACAGAGGTTTTTCAATCTATCACTAACCAAAAAAATAATAATTTTGGACTGGAGTTCCATGATAATTTGTCAGAACAATACACTGTCTCAGAAGGTTTCATCAGTACTATAATAAAACAATACAATGTTATTTAAATACACATCAAAATCCTGAGATCATATCACCAACCCAGGTGATAAGCTGATCCAGGATATGTCTTCTCCAAACCCAGTCAGTCTAGTTCTTTAACTGGAAAAACTCAAGAGACACGAGGGACTGAAAATATTTGACATTTACTAATTTAAACACATCTAACGGATTTTTCGACTTTTAAACTGAATTTAAGATAAACTCTTGCTGTGTATCACACATTAAGATAGTATCGTCTATTTCTGAAGCCAAACATTCCAAACACACTTTGTCGCGATCAATCCTTTAACTATGTTCATTCGTTGAATTGATCTTATCTGGATTTACATTGGATGTTTCAGCAAGAGAAAGCAGATTTATTCAACAAACCGCCTATTATTTTATTCAGAGATCTTGACTTTTCTTGCCTTGGCTGACATAGGAAAACATATCCCAATCAGTCCAGTTTGTCAACGATCAGTCAAAGAGAATATTATGGTTTCATCTGAAATAAGAGCAAATTGAGATACATTTAGGATCAAAACAACCAAGTTTTTTTTGGTGAAAAAATAGGTTTGATGTAGAAACACCAGTGGAATGGGGATTTCTGAAGTTTAAAGTGTTACTAAATCCACAATAGAAAAATCAGTCTGTATATGCAGTAAAGCATGCTTGTTATACTCACTGTAGAATCTAAAAAGTTAATACTCTGCATTGTGTAAAAATGCTGTTTGATCCTGTCTTCTCTGATCTTCCCTTTTTTTCCACTGTCCCCAAACCATCTCCTAATAGTACAGAGCCTTTGGAGTCAGGCTGCACATGCTCAGTTTGGTGTGTATTGCCAGAGAGCTTTTTCTTTTTTGGGAGGGTGCATGTGATTAGCGCAGGGCCAATCAGCACTGTCCAGGTAGAGGATCGGGGGTCCTGCAGCCTCATAGGACAATCAGGGGAGAATGACAACTCCTACAAGCTTTAACCAGGCACTGATAGAAGCCACAAGACCGCTATATACTGATGAGAAAAGATACTTTGCAGTTTATATTTACTAATACAATAGCATTTCCATGTTCTGTGTACTGTGTGAGACCAGATATAGTGAATGCAGGGTCCTGGGTTAGTAACACGTAAAGTTTTAGAAATATGGCTTGTTACAATGCACTTGTTGTACAGTTAAAAGAGTTAAAGAGACCCTGTCATAAATGTAAAAACAAAAATTGCACGTAAAAGCTATTTTATTACATTTTATTTTTTTTGTATTCCCTGTAGTACCCTGATGTTTAGGCAGGGTTGCTATTAAAATTAGAAAAAAAGGGGAGAAAAACTGCGCTAAGGCGAAACATAAAAATTAATCATTGTGATACTCTTAAACACGACAGATTTGGCTGCAGCTTGACTGTGTCACATAAATACAGAAAAACAAAACGAGAAATAATAAGCCGCGCTAAATCACACAAACATCAAGTTGTGCAAAAATAAGAAATGAATCGTGGACTATTAGTAGCCTCTACACATAAATTAATATACACTTATATCATAAATAGTGAGATACATATATGTGTTATAAGCTCAGGCCATGCAAATCACTCCTTCCTTGCAGTATAAGATCAAGTTGCATGTACCTATAATAATACAAACTCTAAAAAACACCCAGTGTATGAACCGCAAGTCCGTATATATAAATCACAAAAAAATCCTTTCAAAAACTGTGAATAGAGTCCTCCACAAATGAACCATAAAAAATCCACTGCTGAGTCCAATTAAATAGTGCTTGATCCACCACCAAAAAGCGATTAAATTTGCCGCTTACCAGAAAGACATGACCCCCCCGCTACAGAGGGTCACAAAAGACCTATGGATATAGACTCGTCTTCCAGCCAAGAGGGGTCCTCAGTGTTCTCCTTGCGTCACCACTCCAATAGGGGTTATGGAGAAAAAACTCCCAGAAGTCCTTCTCATAGATCCAGAGGGACTCAGGATAGGAACATCAAGGCCATGGAAGAAAGATAGAACTCCAAATAGTGTAAAACCCTTTATTACTAAAGATAAAGAAATAAAATTGCACTTACAGTGTATAAAAGATCAAAAGCCTTGAGTCCGTTGCGCCGGCCGGACGCTTACGGACAGACCCGTTCTCCTGGAACCGTTACAAACACGAGGTGACGTTTAGCGTATCGCTCAGCCCCTGGGTTGACCAGGAAAATCATGTTCACCCTAAACATAAAGACTTCTGTTATAAACAATTTCATGTGTAAAAGGCCACAAGTACAAATTCCCTCAATGGGGTCTAGTGCAGGCTCAGGATGTATAGAAACAACATCCCATCATCCTGTGAGCATCTTGTCATTTCTATGCATCCTGAGCCTGCACTGCTTAAGTGCTGTATTTGTGAGTAACGTTTTAATGTTTTAATGAGAAATAAACCGTTTTGAGATACAGAGAGCACTAGATTTTGCCTTTTCTATTCCTATGTGCACCGGACCCCATTGAGGGAATTTGTACTGGCTGGTATCCATCCAATCAGCCGGAGGCAGCACGGACGGAATAGGAGTTCCATGACCAGCTGATCCGTCTGCATCCCAGAGAGGGAACGCGAGGTGAGAGGCTAGGATATTGAGGTGGAGGAGATCACTTGTATTTCCAACGTTTATGCACTGGTGGTGTGTTGTGTGTTGTGCGTTTTTTGGTGCAGAAGACTCTGAGGATTATTTTTGTGCATTCGGACGCTTATATTTATTCTATTTATTTTTTGAGTGTGTGGACTTTATCTTTACTGTTTATTGTTCACTATTCCCACTGAGGGAACACCTATTTCATTATTGTGTGTTTTTCACTATTCCCACTCAGGGAATATGAATATTTGATTGTGCACTCAGTATCTTGCTATATTGCAAGTTAATCACATATTCTTATTTAATGATTTATTGGGAGTTATTTAGGAAGCGCAACACTGTTTTGTTATGTAGATTTCTGTCTTTGTCTTTTATAGGAAGCATGCAGAAAATTTGGAGTTTAAAGTGGATTTTCAGCTGGCTTATACCCCCACTTTTCTTCCCCCTGCCTACCGGTTGGTCCGGGTGGCACACTTCTAATACTCACCCACCCAGAGCATCCAGCATTATCCTGCTGAGATCCTCTTGTATTCTGCCACCTCTAGGGTTCGTGTCGTCATGTTTATTGTGACATCATCAAGAGGCCCACACCGCTTTTCCTGGTACAGCCGGTGCGCCTCCTGATGATGTGGCACAAGGCCTGCCAGGTTCCTACTTTTATGTGCATATCCCAGAAGGCAAAGAGAGGATGACGTTTAAGGGGGGGTTGTGCACTTTTTTAATGAAAAGAAAAAACAACAAAATGCAGCCCTGTTCTGACAGCGGAGGGGAGAAGAGGGAAGAGAAGACTCTCCTGAGGGTGAAGATCCACTTTAAAGTGGTTGTAAACCCTTACAACCAACTTTGACCTACAGGTAAGCCTAGATTAAGGCTTACCTGTAGGTCCAAGAAATATCTCCTAAACCTATATAGTTTAGGAGATATTTACCCGAAAAGAGCCGTAGACAGCGTTGCGCAGGCGCACTGGGGCAGGCCGCAGATCGCGGTGCGCATATGCGGGAGTGATGTCATCACGGCTCTGGCGAATCACAGCACCGGAGCAGCGAGACCCGGATGTCGCTTCGGGATACATGGCAGTGGTGAAGAGGAAGACGGAGGACCGCTTCAGGGGCTTCGTTCTCAGGTAAGTTATTCATAATGAGCTAGTATGCTATGCATACTAGCTCATTATGCCTTTGCCTTACAGGGTGTGGTTTTAAAAAAAAAAAAATTGGCCTTTACTTCCTCTTTAAATGAACCCTCTATTAGCTAACTCATGGTATTAAAAATGCAAGCTATCTGGATACCTTGTATCCCTTTCTTCAGGTTTTATACAATGGTACAATTGAATTATAGGGACCGAAAGGCATCCCAAAAGTTTCCTTGTTTAATAAATTCTGCATTCATTGATTGTTAATGCGGTACAATACTCTACTAGTGCTATGGTAATGAAAGCTGGAAAAATAATGCAGACATGTATATCAATAGGTCCAATAGGTACGCTTTAAATTTCTGAATTGTAACTTAGAATCAGAGCCTTTCACAACAATCATTTCTTTGTATGGAACCTTGTAGGAGAGGGCTAAAGAATGCTTGAGCATCAACAATAGCCAGTATGAGATCATTGTTGTAAACCAACATTGTTTGGCGCCTCTATTTATGTTTAATACGGAATACTCAAGCACGCTATGAATTATTGCATCTTATTGATTGGCCAAGAATGTAACTTATGTACACACATTTCTACTAGTTGACCTTGGAACAGCAGAAATGTTGTATAGTAATGTAGGCGGCTATGGACAGAACCACAGCGTGCAAAAGAGGACTGGGCATCCGGAGCTCCTGGAATTGTAGGCTGCTGAAGATCTTTGAGCCAGTTTACACCATCAGGACATTTATGTCTTCGAAGAATTGAGGGAATGTTTTCCAATTGTGGACATGGGAAGGAAAAACTAGCAGAGATAAACCTATTTCCATGGGGGAAGGTCCGATCCATTGAAACCTGATTTGTGCTGCATAACCATTTAAAGTGGCACTAAACGATATCCTTATTCTCCCATCAATAAACATCTGCTACTTATAGTGATGCAATGTTTATTTGGCATTATCCTCTTTATTTATGTATAAAGATCATGCCATCTGTATTTATCCACTTGCCTACTGGGCACTTTTACCCCCTTCCTGCCCAGGCCAATTTTGGGCTTTCAGCGCTGTCCTACTTTGTATGACAATTGCATGGTCATGCAACTCTGTACCCATATGGAATTGTTATAATTTTTTTCACACAAACAGAGCTTTCCTTTGCTGGTATTTAATCATCACTGGTTTTTTTTTCTAAATAAAGGAAAAAATAGTGGAAGTTCTAAAAAAAAAATATTTTGCAAACAGGTCATTTTTGTCCATCACTGATATGCACTGATGAGGCTGTACTGATGGGCACTAATAGGCTGCACTGATGGGCACTGATAAGGTGGCACTGTTAAGGTGGCACTGATGAGCACTGATAGGCTGCACTGATGGGCACTGATGAGGAGGCACTGATGGTCACTGGTAGGCAGCAATGATGGACACTGATAGGCCCCACTTAAAGGTGACACTGATGACGAGTCACTGATTGGCAGCATTGATGGCCATGGATTGGCAGCACTGAAGGCCACTGATAGGCAGCACTGATGGGCAGTGTTGGGGCTGCACTGATAATCAGAACACTGATAACCCTGATTATCAGTGTAGACGTCCCTTTCACACAAGCTGGTTATTGGCTTTCCTCTCCTATCCAATAACCAGCTTGTGTTTACATCGTGATCAGCTGTGATTGGACAAAGCTGATCATGTGGTAAAGGGCCACTGTGATTAGCCCTTTGCACCAATCTTTGATCAGCTGTGTCCCACGGACCGGTAGGTGTCCATATAGTAAAAGTCAGCAGCTACAGTATTTGTAGCTGCTGACTTTTAATTTTTTTTACCCGAAGGCGGAACTAAGCATCATAATGGTGCTCCAGGAATGGTGAGAGTAGTCTTGAAGATTTAGAACGGAAGGTCATCAGTGCCTAATCTCTATATAATAATCAGTGGTGCTACTACCAGAGGACTGGGCAGCATCCTGTGCCAAGATTCCCATTTGCAGGACCACCCCTGTCCCATACATATGACAACTGTTTACATTTCTTGGCTGGAAAAGCAAGACAGACGAGCTAATAATTAGAGTTGTAGGTCAGTCACTTTGTGTGATCTTACCGCTCATTAGTGACATTTATCATAGGCATCTAAACAGCTGTCACTTAATGTGTTACAGGACTCCCTCCAGCCAAATGGACAGGACTATAGCCTCACCCATATGTAATGAGTTCTATATGGTGAAATGAAGGATAGACAGAAGGATGAAGGACAAGCTGCCCTGGATGGGTTTTCACTGATCATTTGCTCTTGTTCCACCACGTTCATGAGATATGTTTTTGTAACTTCTTCTGAAATGCCCTCCACAGTTCAAAAACATATATAGCATGGGTAAAGCCAAATCCGCTCTGCACTGCAAGTGCACTTGGAATTGCATTCGCTGTAAATCTGAGGGGAAGACCTGAAAAGAGGGGAAGCTCTGCTGATTTTATCATCCAATCATGTACAAGCAAAAATGCTGTTTTTAATTTTCCTTGCATGTCCCTCTCAGATCTACAGTGACTGCACTCCCAAGTGCACTTGCAGTGCAAAGTGGATTTGCCTTTAGTAAATAAACCCCTATGTGTATGGACAAGCGTTGTAAGGACATTAGACTTTAAGGCTTGGTTCACACTGGTGCAACATGGGCTCCAACTTTCAGAGCACACGTCACATGACAAGTCACACCCCATTAAAGAGGAAGTAAACCCCTTCAAACCACTTTGACCTACAGGTAAGCCTAGATTAAGGCTTACCTGTAGGTCCAAGCAATATCTCCTAAACCTATATGGTTTAGGAGATATTTGCCCGAAAATGGGCACCGCTGTCTACGGCGCATGCGCCGTAGACAGCGGCGCGCATGCGCACTAAATGCGGCAAATCCAAGAATGGATTTGCCTAATTTGTCGACTCCCGTGCGCATGCGCGGGAGTGACGTCATCGCGGCTTCGCCGCTGTCATTGGTCGGAGCTGCGAGACGCCACCAGCAAGATGGAAGCGGCGGACTACAGGGATCAGCGGCGACTTCGCTGGCTCCTGTGTCAGGTAAGTGACACATAATGAGCTACTATGCGATGCATAGTAGTCCATTATGCTTTACCTTTGCAGGGAAAAAAAGAGGAAGTAAACCCATCAGGGTTTACTTCCTCTTTAAGTATGTCTAAAAACTGTGTTGAGCTTAATACAATTAATTCATGTAAACGCCACAATAGTGTAAAATATTACCAACAGGACTTTTTATTACATGCCAGTAGATAAAAAATGGCATGTGTATAATGGGCACAGTGCTGTCCGTGTGCTTTCATCCAAACGTGATGTTAGGAAATGACACCCGTGTTAAAGCGGAGTTCCGCCCATTTAAAAAGTGTAGCTGCTGACTTTTATTAAACAGAAACTCACCTGTCCTATGGTCCAGCGATGCAGCCACCCGAAGCCTTGCATCTCTCCCCCTCCTCTCCACAGCACTGGCATTGCAAGTGTGGGCGCCCAGCTGTGACAGCTTGCACACTGCGCATGCGCGAGTCACTGTCTTGAATGTCCAGGCAAACTTCTGGGACCTGTGACAGAAGATTGCAGGGAGGGAGGGAGGGGGAGAGGTGAAGCTGGGTACCTGTTAAAACCAGGTACCCCCCCCCAAAAAAAATTACATGCCAAATGTGGCATGTCAGGGGGGTCCCGAGTACTTAAAGGGGAAGTTCCATTTTCCACTTAGAAAAAGGTTCCTGCACTACTTTTGGTGTGACTTTAGCACGACTTGCATTGACTTCTGTTAAAGAAGTCGTATGCAAGTCCTACTGAAGTTGTGCTGGGATGTCGGCTTTGAAGTCACGCGCCTTTTGAAGTCGTGAAGGTGTGAAGCGGACCTTAGATGCATTTTGGGCATGGACTAATGTGAACAGCTCAATACGTAAATAGATGGGCTGATTTACTAAAGTCAAATAAACTGTGCTAATGTAGTTGCACTTATTTTTCCGTGAGCTTAGTAAATGTGGTAAAGCTCTGCTGATTTCCATCATCCAATCATTTTTATTTTCCTTGCACCTGATCTTTACAAAGTGAAGCTTTACCACATTACATTTACTAAGAAAAATTAGTGCAACTGCACTTACAAAGTGCACAGTCTATTTGCCTTTAGTACTGTAAATCACCCCCAATATGTCACCTCCTCCCCAATATGTCACCTCCTCCCCATAGGTTTTAAAGAGGAAGTAAACCCAGATGGGCTTTACTTCCTCTTTTGCTCCCCGCAAGGCCAAAAAAGCATAATGGGCTAGTATGCATCGCATACTAGCACATTATATGACACTTACCTGCAAACGAAGTCCACGCTGTCCCCCGAGCAGGCCGCGTCCATCTTTGCCCCTCTTCCTTCTGCTGCTACGGACTCCGGCTCTGTGACTGGCCGGAGTTGTGTGATGTCACTCCCGCACATGCATGCGGGAGCCGTCAGTCACGACACACGCTGGGGGAAGAAACGTCATGGTGGTCCGTTTCTTCACAGCCCATGCTCCAGGGATGACATCGGTGTACTACAAGTGAAATATCTCCTAATCGGTGCACGTTTACAGGCTTACCTATAAGTATAAGTAAGCAATAAAGGGTTTACAACCACTTTAACCACTAAAAGCCCACACCATTGTGCCACAACTGTGTGCATTGCACGTGGTAGCAGGCAGGTTGCGCCATGGCGTCATTTACCTGAATGGTTTGTGTTTGATGGGAGGTACACCCCATTAACGGTGACAGTGGATTTAATTGTTGTACATTTGTACACCCTGTCCTCTGCCTTTGCAGCTTAAGGGCTCATTCACACATGCCTTGGTCTCTGAAGAGCCATCTGCATTTAGATCACTCTTCAGGGAGCAATAGACAGGAAGTGCGGAGGTCTTGTATCGCCTCCTGATCTCCTACTTTAACCCCTTGATCATGGCATTAGAGCACCACAACCATGCGCATTGCACACAGATTGCAGGGCAGCCCCATACACTTGAAAGCAACAGTGGGCATGATTCTTGCCATGGCACACGTACACCCCCAGCCACTGCAACTAAAGGGGGAGAGGTTGGGGCTGTAAAAATTAGACATGTGCAATTCAATTCGTAACAAAGCGAAATTCGGCCGAATTTTGCATCTTTTGGACATTCGGATGCATCCGAATGTCCGAATAAAAGAATAACGAATTTCAACTAATACGAAATAAATTATAGTGAATATAACAAATTAATTTGACATGATTCGGTAATTTGTTAAAGATTTAATGAAACAAAAGGTCAACACAAAGTAAATCTTACAGTCCAATTAGCTGATTCATTTTGTGCTGGAGGTTGGATTACTGGCAAAGTGCATTCCTGAGAACTGAGTGAGGGTGTTGTATCGTATTTGAGAAGAGGAGATATTGTCATTGTGTGTGTTAAAATATTCAATAAACAAACGACTTTCCAAACTACGAATCATTATCATGAATATATATATATATATATATATATATATATATATATATATATATATATATATATATATATATATATATACATACATAAATATTGAATTTCAACTAATATGAAAGAAATTATAGAGGATATAACAAATGAATTCGACGTGATTTGAGATTCAGTTTAACGAATATCGACACTCTACGACTAATGAATTATCCAAAAATGAATAAACGCAACATAATGAATATAACAGAACGAAATTTTGAAATTGAACGTATGTATTTTACAAATAACAACGAACCGAAATGAAACAAAATTTCCCGTTGTGTGCAAGTCTAGTAAAAATACTGCTCAATGCTGGTGCTTTACTCTCCATCAATCACTAGTGGGAACAAGCCCTAAGAAGGAGTGGTACAAATGCTCATCAATCATGTGTTTTTACTGCCCCCCAACCCTATACTTAAGCCCTAAAAGTGTTTTGCTACAATATGAAGATGGAAGGTGTCAATATCTGACTTCTAGACCACACATTATTTACAGTATAGTGAAGCTGCTAACTTCTGTTTGAAAAATCTGACAGTGGTATATTTTATTATGACAGTTTTCTACAAAAAAAAAAAAAGCAATATAATGTAATTATAGCTGAAGTCATTTTTTTTTTCATTTTAATTTTAGTTTTGGGTAGAGTATGTGATGGTTATAAACGTTTTTTCTTTTGTTTGTTTTTTGGGGGGGGGTGGGTGAGGGCTTTTTTGGAAATGTGTGTATCACGTTAAAGAGATTTCTGTCCCAAAGACACAACAGGAAATAAAAGAAAATAATTTTAATGTGAGGAGAAAGCCCCTTTAAAACCTTAAAAAAATTATTAAAACAGGTGTCACCTTCGATGTATTTTCAGTTTATTAGCACTTTCTGTCTCATTAAGGAAGGTCTCACTGCTAACCCTTCCCTACTCCAACCATAACTATAAATACACTTTCGGCTTTACATTCTAAGCCCAACTGAAGTCACAAAACAGGTATGTAGTCAGGAGATTTTGCACAAAAAAAAACCTTCATTTGCATAATGCAAAAAACCTATTTGGGCAATATGGGACTTTAAAGGTGCTTATTAGAATGAAATCAATAGATCACAATAAATTAGTTAAAACAGGTATTTTATTACAGAATAAAATAAGGGAAAAGTGAACAATCACATTAAAATGATGATTTCCTTCATACAATTTTCCACACATTTATTCTACATGTTTCGCCTTGAGGCTTCCTCAGGAAAATGCGTGGATGTTCTTTTCTAATGAATAGATATAAACATAAGTCAATTTTACATATATAAAACAAGACAAGCTAAAAGAAAAAATGACTAATGTAAGAAAAGCTAGAAAGGAGATACATAAAAATATATTTATGTGCACATATTTATACATACATGGGCCCATCCGTGTAAATAGCAGGAGTTTCTTAAA
The DNA here is from genome assembly GCF_037356315.1 of Lithobates pipiens. Lineage (NCBI taxonomy): Eukaryota > Metazoa > Chordata > Amphibia > Anura > Ranidae > Lithobates > Lithobates pipiens. The sequence goes on from NW_027507785.1 coordinate 289,088,828, forward strand.
CGAGAGGTTCTAGCTCCAATGTTATTGGAGATTCATAGTCAAGTCTGCGATAGATGGTATCAGAGCAAGTCTTTGAGCACACATAAGCCCCCCCGTGGAAAAACAACAACCACATTGAATCACCCACAAAGGGGGGTACCGTTCAATAGCTTGTATGACGTTGTAAAATCAATATTTCCTGTAGATCGATAAAAATTATTAATATGACATGTCAATCTTAATGCATGTCAATGTTTGTATTTAATTAGATTCAATTATTAAGTCCTTCAATAGGAAAGGAAATATATACTTATATAAAAAAACTTCTGTTAAATCAAGAACTGGGAGCCTGTGATGTCCACCAGCAGGCAGCTGTGATTATTTAAGTTATTTCCAAAGTCAGGTTTCTAAAATTGAGACATTAACAGAGAAACAAAGAGACAAGCAACATAGTTTCCAAAAAAGTTTATCATTTTTGAAAAAGAAATCAATTTAGCTATCCTACAATTAAAATAACAAAAGAAACGCACTTGCTTGTATGTGCTCTTTGGTCCATGAATAAAAAAAACGATGGAACAAGGCAAGATAGCGAGAGAGCCATAAATGGAGACATCTACAAATAGAGATGGATAAGATAATAAGGAAGTATTACCTCCAAAGTATCACACCTCATGGTGCTGTGTAATGCACTTCATCAGCAGTGCATTTGAGGGACATTGTCTATAGATAAGGTGAATTTAACTGTTTGCAGCTGCACAGACAGTATGGCCCCCAGGGACTCCAGCAGCATACGAAACAGCACATGGGTCTATTTGTAACCCTCCCTATTGCGTCAGGTAGGCGCGACGTGTGACGTCACGCCACACTAACGCAAAGTGGACGCTGGAGGATGACACCGTGTCACAAAAAGAGCGCCACCCCCACATCTCACCACGGCCCCACGTGACGCCGAAGGCTGCCAGGCAGATGGGCCCTCCCTTTGCTCCTACCCTGAACTTCATATTTAAGTCATGCCTTTGTACTTCCTGTTTGCCAGCTTATTGCATTCTCTCCAGCCAATATCTCACTCTTGTCACTTCTTCTGCCGTCCATACATTTTCAAAAATAGTCCTTTGTCTTAAAGAAAAGTTCATAAGTAACACCTCATGTGTAAGTCTTTACACAAACATCTGATCCTATAATGGAATTTCTGTGTGTGTCTTTGTCATAGACCATACATGAGAGACGGTGCTCAGATGAGTGCCTTTACCACGTATAGTGCACACCTCTTACCAGAAATGGTAGATCTCAAATTATAGAGATCACACTCGTTTAAGAGTATCCGAAGGGATTCAGCAGCCAAACTTGGGGGGCTTCCTATTCCATCTGCAATCACACTGATGTTTCCAAGGTATCAGATAATGGGAAGTCTGCCAATAAACACTCCCCACATATGCAGAAAAAGAGGAAGACTTCTTATAGGTCAGACGGAATCATTCCATTGAATATTCTGATCATGTGTGGGATAATCCAATAGTTTTTTTTTTAAAAATTCAGATGGACCTAGAAATAGAACCTTTTTCAAATCTGTCCGACAGACTCAATTCCTATTGGGAAAACCGTTCGTCTGTATGCTGGTCCAACGGACCAAATATGAGGCAAGGAAAGCTATTGACTACTGGCTATTGAGCTTCCTTTTCTAGTCCCGTTGTACATTGTATGTCATCATGTTCAAAACAAACAGACTTTCGAACAGACTTTAGTCCATTTGTGTGTGGGCAAGTCCGTTCGTACGGAAGTCCGTCGTAACTCTGTCGAAAGTTCATCGGGAAGACCGCTGGACCTTTTCTGCCGGAAAGTCCATTCGTGTGTACACGGCATTAGTGTAATACGTTTTAGAAGAGCCTTTATTAAAAGCATAGATTATACTTACAGTTATGCAGATAAAAACCAGCGACGCTGTAAAGGCGAGGTTTATAGGTGTGCGTGGGTTTATGTGAATTTGAAGGAGTGAATTTAAATTCAACATTTTTAAGAGTGAGCACTGGCAAGCTCACTCTTAAAAATATTTCATTTAAAGTGTCACTAAACCCACAACAGTAAAATCAGTCTGTTAATGCAGTAAAGCACACTTGTTATACGCACTGTGGAACCTAAGGGGTTAATCATATGCATTGTGTAAAAAAAGCTGTTTGATCCTGTCTTCTCTGATTCTTCCCTTCTTCCACTGACTTCAAAACAGGTCCGGATAAGATAGGGTTACTGGAGTCAGGCTGCACATGCTCAGTTTGGTGTGTATTGCTAAAGAGTTTTTTTTTTTCTTGGAAGAGTGCATGTTATCAGCACAGGGCCAATCAGCAAAGTTCAGACAGAGGGTCTAGGGTTCTGCATCCTCATAGGACAGCTAAGTGCAGTATGAAAACTCCTCCAACAAGCTTTAACCAGGCACTGATAGAAGTCTCAAGACTGCTATATACTGCTGATGGGAAAAGGTATTTAGCAGTTTATATTTACTAAAATAATTTCCATGTTCGGTGTACTGTGGGAGACCAGATATAGTGAATGCAGGGTCCTGGGTTTAGTAACATTTTAAATTATCCCCATCAAATTTACATAAACCCATGCACACCTATAAACCTCGCCCTTACAAATGCACCAAAAAAAATGTAAATACTTTTTTTATATAGTGAACTAAAAAGAAAACCAATCCTGCAGGAAATGTATAGGCTGCCATTCTTGAACCTTCTGAAAATGCTGGTTGCCTGACGGTTTCAGTGTTTTGGAGTCTCTTGCCCTGAAAAAAAAAAGTTAGGATCTGAGGTCTATGTATAACGTCAGGGCATTGGATCTGCTTACTTGTAATGGATCAGAAAGACATGAAATAAGATGCCCAGTAATGGCATCCTATGTATTTCTGTTATGACAAGTTTCTTTTAACACTTTCCCTGCCACTGATGTAGAGATCTGCTATAGCAGCTGGGACATATAGTATTTCTTTGTGTGAGCAGTGGTATCTGATGGAAGATATCCCCCTGGGCGTGGCACTGGAAAATACACATTTCAACCTATATATAAAACTAAATCTTTTCCTTTAGTTATGAGATCGAGTAGGGTGGGGTACCCTTGTAAGGTGTTCCTTATTTTTCTGACTCCCACTAAGTAGATTTCCCTTTATTGCCTGTCCCACAGATAACAGGAAGTGAGAAGAAATCTCTCTAAAGCAAGGGTCTCCAATCTACAACCTACTACAAGACTTTAGAGAGCTAGGGTCAGTGGCGTATCCTCAGACTCATTGCACAGACTGAGGATTAAGATCAGTTGGTCTCTATTTCTGATGGGGACTCTGAACTAAGGGAGGGGACTCTGATAAGGAACCTGATGTAAGGGCTTGTTTACACTTGCTTTGCTCTCAGAGGAGAAATGTGTGTTCAGATTGCTCTTCAGAGAGCATTTGGTAGGTGGTGAGGGTGCGTTGTATCACCTCCTCACTGCCTGTTTTGGTCCCTTGAACCCTGCACCAGCACACCCCAATCGCATGCACTGCACGCTTTCGCGGGGTACTTGCAGATCGATCTAATTTACCTGAATGGGTCAAGCTTGGTAAGCGCTATGCCCACCAAAACAGGGAATATAATTAGTTTTGTGCTGCAAAGCAAAGCTTCGTGGACATGGCATGTGCACATCCCAGGCTGCTGCCTCTGCAGGTAAAGAGGGAGCCACTGGGAGTGGTAAAAATGCAGCTCAACCACAAAGTTTTACCATCTTCAACCACTAGTGTGAAGGAGCCCTAAGCGGGGCTTTGGTGTGATAAGGGGGCTTATGATGTGAAGGGGTGAATTCTAATGTAGCGGGGGGCATCTCGTATTAAGGTTTTTCTTGGAGCATGTTTTTTCCTTTGCTTAAATTTTATTCATTTGTAGGCAGGTGCAGCCCACATTCTCCACTGTAGGTGGCGCAATGCAGATGGGGAGGAGGTCCAGAGGAATCTAGTTTTTCTATGATTTCTATGGTCATAGAGGGGCAGCTATTTATTCAATTGGATAGATTTTGGTGGTCATCTTGGGTCACGCAGAGTCTACTTAAGACCTTGGCTCCTGGGTTTGGCATGCATTTTGCGAGTGGCTAGAGTAGGGACAGGCCAACTGTAGGAAGAGTAAGGAAAGGGAAGTACTATGCCAACCTTCCTAAAAAACCTCCCCTTTGGGTACACACTGGTGAGGCAGCAATCTGCTCCTCATGGCAGATGTTGTTGGCATCTCTGGGTCTCCAGTCTTCTGTTGCTTCACTGTTGCAATATAAGTGGTCCTGGTTGAGTTGTATTCTCACAGAAACTGTTGTATACTAGTGAACTTTTGTTAGAATATATCCCTCTTACTGCACTTGGACTCCATGTGCTTTCTGCCCGCCGCATCACACTGCAGCTACCCACACATAAATTTATAAAATTTACTTTTTTTGGACTATGAATATTTGTTAAATATATAATATCGCCATTGTACTGAAAAGTTTGAAGATCCCTACTCTAAAGTAAACAGTTGTCACCAAAACGGGGCCCCTACTGGAAGATGAGGAATATAAAATGTTTAACTTCCCATCAGTTTAAGTCCAAGCAACAAAGGTCAACAGGACAGAAAGATAGGGTGATATTCCCTGGTTGCAGTGGCATTGCTAGGGGGTGGCTATTGGGGCTATAGCCCTGAATCTTGGGCCCATAGCCCTGAGTCTCTTGCCGCAGGCTCCCTACCTAATCAGTGGGCCGTGGCTGCGGCGTGCTGCCTGCATGAGAGAGGCGGATGAGAGGAGAGAAGCGAGCGGGTGGCCGAGCAGAGATGACATCAGCTCTCTCTGCCTGCTCTACATCACCACTCTTCCACCCTAAAAGCCAGGCCTCTTCAATGTGGGAGCGAGGTGCAGCCCGGGAGCAGAGAGATGACATCATCTCTCACTGCGCGCCACACCTCAGTACTCTTCCGCCCTCACAGCCTGACCCTATTTAATGTCGGAGGTGTGGTGGGGAGCAGTGAGATGACATCATCTCTCACTGCCCGCCCCACATCACTGCTCTCCTGCCCTCACTAAATGGACCAGTGCTGCCAGCCTGCCACCAATGCAGTGACAATGCACATTTTGTGGCACTGGCCAGCATGGCAAATGATAATCCACATCTGGTGGCAGGCAGTGTTAATTTCGTCAAATAAAACCGACTAAAACATTTTAATCAACTGACTTAATACCATTTTAGTCTACTAAAATATGACTAAAACTAGAACGATTGAGCTGACTAAAATATGACTAAAACTAAAATGGGACTAAAACTAAAATGCCATTTTAGTCAAAAGACTAAGACTAGAGGTCGACCGATATGGGTTTTTCTCTGGCCGATGCCGATATATGATGCCGATTTTTTTGGGCCGATATGTTAGGCCGATTTTTTTTTTCTTTTTTTTTCCCCTTCATCTCATAAAATCTAACAGACACCTTTCACACTGGGGCGTTTTTCAGGCACTTTTGGACTAAAAAATAGCACCTGTAAAGTGCCTGAAAAATGGCTCCCCTGCAGTCTGTGTGAAAGACAGGGTGCTTTCACACGGAGGCGATGCGCTGGCAGGATGTTAAAAAAAAGTCCTGCAAGCAACACCTTTGAAGTGGTGTATACCGCTCCTCCACCACTCCTGCCCATTTATATGAAGGGCACCTCTGCTGAAGCGCATGCAATGCGATTTGGCAGCGGCGCTTCACGGGCGCATTTAACCTCTTCCTCGGCCACTAGCTGTGTTATATGCGCCCCCACTAGCAGCTGAATAGCACCGCTAAAATGACAGTAAAGCGCCGCTAAAACTAGCAGCGTTTTACCGTCAACGCCTGCCCGCTCCAGTGTGAAAGCAGCCTTAATAAGTGATACAGAAAATGTATTACATTTAAACTTTTATTAAACAAAACAAACCTCCAATCAGTTCACTTGTATTTATAATTTAGATAAAAAAATTAAAAAACTATATATTAAATATTAAATAAAAACAGGTAATCAAAATTTTTAGACGAAAAATAAAATGGGCTAACTTTACTGTTTTCGTTTTTTTTTTTTTTTTTTTTTTTAATCATTAGTGTATTTTTTTCCCAAAAAATTGCGTTTGAAAGACCTCTGCGCAAATGCCGCGTGACATAAAATATTGCAACAACCGCTATTTTATTCCCAAGGATCTCTGCTAAAAATATATATATAATTTTTGCGGGTTCTAAGTGATTTTCTGGCAGAAAATACAGGATTTTTACTTGTAAGCAACAAGTGTCACAAAAGGTTTAGTCTTTAAATGGTTAAACTGAGAACTCTACACACTGAGCTCAGTTCATTCATAAGTGTAAACATTGGATCTCTTTGCTCTTTTCTTGACAGACTGCCCAGAGAGGAAACAAGTCGCTTCACTGAAGTCTCAGGCAACTTGCATTGACTTCTATTACAGAAGTCATTTGCAAGTCGCTCTGTAGTTATAATTGGCCTTTTTATCAGCACAATCGGCCGATGCCAATTAACCGGTTCCCGACCAGCGCACGCCGATGTACGTCGACAGAATGGCACGGGCAGGCATATTGGCGTACAGGTACGTCCAATCTTCAATGCCGCCCTGCCATCGGGAGCGCGCCGCTGGCGGCACGCTCCCGCGCTGGTCAGGACCCCGTGAGTCCGGTCGCGGGACCCGCGGACTCGATCGCCACGGGCATACCCGCGATCGTCTCACGGGAAGGCTGAATGGAGGAAATGCCGTGTAAACAGCATTTCTCCATTCTGCCTAGCAACTAGTGACGCTGATCTCTGCTCCATGTGATTGGAGCAGAGATCAGTGTTCACTAAATGAAAGCCCAACCCCCCCACAGTTAGTAACACACCCCTAGGAACACTTAACCCCTACACTGCCACCCACTGGTTAACCCCTTCACTGCCAGTGTCATTTACACAGGAATCACTGCATTTATATAGCAGTGATTACTGTATAAATGACAATGGTCCCAAAAATGTGTCAAAAATGTACGATGGGTCTCCCACAATGTCGCAGTCACAATAAAAATCGCTGATCGCCAACATTACTAGTAAAAAAAAAATAATAAAAAATTATTAATAAAAATGCTATAAAAATATCCCTATTTTGTAAATGCTATAACTTTTGCGCAAACCAATCAATAATCGCTTATTGCGAATTTTTTTACCAAAAATATGTAGAAGAATACGTATCGGCCTAAACTGAGGGAAAAAAATGTTTTTTTATATATTTTTGGGGGATATTTATTATAACAAAAAGTAAAAAATAATGCTTTTTTTCCAAATTGTCGCTCTATTTTTGTTTATAGCGCAAAAAATAAAAACTGCAGGGGTGATCAAATACCACCAAAAGAAAGCTCTATTTGTGGGGAAAAAAGGACGTAAATTTTGTTTGGGAGCCACGTCGCACGACCGCGCAATTGTCAGTTAAAGCGACGCAGTGCCGAATCGCAAAAAGTGGTCTGGTCTTTGACCAGCAAAATGGTCCGGTCTGTAAGTGGTTAAATAAAAACCTGCAAATATCAAGCGATATATCGGTCGACCTCTAACTAAGACTAAAACTATATTGAAATTTGATGTAAAAATGAACACTGGTCTGCATTGCATGTTCATACCTTAATACCATAAATAACAACATATTTGATTTTTCACTCCAGCAGTATATGAGTTTGGTAATTGTAGAGAAATGCTTAAATAATGCATTACAATTTAACTACACCTATTAGATTTTAGATGACTAAAATGTACTAGAGATTTTAGTCGACTAAATACAACTAAAACTAAAACAATTGCAGAAGACTAAAATGGGACTAAAACTAAATGCCATTTTAGTCCTAAAACAGAGACTAAAACTAAATTGAAATTTGCTGCCAAAATTAACACTGGTGGCAGGTGACATGGCAAGTGACAATCCACATCAAGTGGCAGGTGATGTGACAAGTGACAATCTGCATCAGGTGACAGGTGACGTGGCAAGTGACATTTGCAAATGGTGGCAGGTAATGTAACAATCTGCAAATGGTGGCAGGTGACCTGGCAAGTGACAATCCACATCTGGCGGCAGCTGACGTGGCAAGGGACAATCCACATCAGGTGGCAAGTGATAATCCACATATGGTGGCAAGCGACATGGCAAGTGGCAATCCACATCGAGTGGCAGGTGACGGTGGCAAGTAACAAGCTGCATCTGGTGACAGGCGACAGTGGCAAGTGACATGTTGCATCTGGTTTCAGGCGATGGTGGCAAGTGACACGCTGCATCTGGTGTCAGGATATATGGCAAGTGACACGCCCAGGGCTCGCTCTGATTATGCAATATGGTGAGTTGAACCATTTCATTATATATTAGAATGTAACAATAGAAACAATGTGCTTCAATCACCCTGACACCATATCAACCATGGTGCCATGATGATCGAAGCGCCAACACCAGCCATTGCCCGTGAATCATTTCTTAGCACCGAAGTGCCCCCCTCCCCCTGGGCCTGCAAAAAGGTTGGTGATCGCTGCTGTGGGCTCTAGGCCAAAATCTTTTGCAGACCTAGCAACGCTTCTGCCTGGTGGGGATACAGACACAATTAAAAACTTAATGGGGGTTCCAACCCTTCCCTACTTTATAAAAAAAAAGAAAAGTTTGGACTTTTGATGCACTTTAAAGTTTTCTTTTTTCTTACATAGCACAATACCAGGCAATCTCAATGTGTTTGTTCTCAGTCTGAAGCTCAAAAACAATAAGCATTGCAACATGGCATGTCCATAATTAGTTTTGTTTGCTTGCAAATTAAACTAAAGCCCCTTCTGGTTGGCAAATACGACCTTATTTACAGCGTAAAACAAAAGCTATCTGAAGAAACGGGTGTTTGGAAGCTCGTTTCTAGCAATTTCTCTTGTCCTTGACCTGTATCCCTGAAAATGTTTCCTATTCTGGCGCACACTGCCAGATGAATAGGAGTGAAGGAAAACCATTGAGAAAGAAACAAAAACATTTAGCTAGGGTTTTCAGTTTTAATTAAGCAAGGAGACAATTACTTCAAGATGTGATCTTTCTACTTCTACACAGAGATGCGCTAATTAAATTGTTATGTGACTCTCTGTTCTTTCTTTACGGAAAGGAAGGAGCTGCAGATTGTCCCAGCAATTTTCAGTAGTCGCTGGCACTTAGGTCATTTAAAGGGTGGGGGGGAAAATATCTACCAAGGATGAGCGAATCTCAGTAAATGTATCCTGTGCCAGTTTGTTGGAGCAGAGATTGAAACTCGCGGGCACTCACAATACACCCACCGTGTGTTAATTTAAGTAAGTCACTTAGGCTGGCCATACATGGGTCGAATTTGGAAAGAATTTTCTTTAGAAAATCTTATTTAAGAATTTTTGTTCGTATTTCGCACCATTAGTGGGCTGCAGCAACAGTCAATTTTCGTGCGGCAATCAAATTTGTGTAATCGGACATGTTGGAAATTTTTCGAAAAAACAAACGATTTTCGAATCAATGATGGGAGAATTGTGCGAGAAATGTAATCGAAAAAGAAATGTGCATGTGCAAGAGAAGAAAATTCCTGGAAAGAAAAGAAGATTCCCAGCCACGAAAATTATTTTCTGTAGCAACATGCGGTGAAATTGAAAGCTTCGTTGGCTGAATTTTGAAATCAATGGTGGCTCAATCGGAGCACAAATCTTCTGATTTTCAAAAGAAAATTCTTTCGAAATTCGACCATGTATGGCCAGCCTTAGGGTGTCCACTCTTTGCCCAAGAGGGAAAGCTCTACCTTCTTCACTCATTAACTTCCAGTGGGCACGTGAGGTGTGCTTCTTTCCTTTTTTATTAGCTTGTGCCTTAAAAAGAACCTTACTCATAAATAGTAAAGTCACCACCATGTCTCTGCTGATGGTCCCTTCTCCCCCTATATTTACCTTACTAGCAACCCCTAGCTGCTTCTTTCTTCTTCCACTGAAATGACTGGTGTCAATGACCATTGGAAAGCATATTATCACTCAACAGATCACGTGACAATGCACAGACCTAGCGATTGGTTGCTAGACCTTAAAGATGTCATAGATGAGGAGGTCACATACTCCTCCTTTGTTAACCACTTCAATACAGGGCACTTTTACCCAGTGGCGGCCCATCCATAGAGGGCGCATGGGCGGCGCCCCCCCTATCCATGTGTCCGGCCCCCTGATCTACATATCAGGGTGCCGGTTTATGGATTCCAATGGCAGGGAGGGGTGTTCTTTTAAGCACCGGATTAGAGGCTCTAATAGGCTTCAAAAAAGCGTGGGCTCGGGGCAGAGCATTGCGCTCCAATCCCACTCAATCAAAATAATGTGGACGCCGGGGGCGGGCCGAGTCCATCATTCTGTTTCTATAGACGCAAATGCTGGACTCAGAAGGTAGCCCGCAAGGTAACCCTCGGAAGAGAGCTTCTCTCAGGGGGTTTACTGATGTGAGGAGGAGCCACGAGCACTGCTGGGGGACCCCAGAAGACGAGATTCAGGGCCACACTCACTCACTCACACACAAAACAAACTGCACAGTGGAGGTAAGAATGAACTGTTTGTTATTTTTAAAAAAAACGACGGTTTAGTGTCATTTTTAGAAGGATTCCTCTTTAAAATCCTTCTGGGAATGGGAATTATTTAATTTCCTACCTGGCAGGATAGTATTTAAGCATGGGGTGGAACTTAGCTGGAGGGAGACCTGCCTGGCTAGTGGTAAGAGAAGACCCAGAGTAAGAGATGGGCTAAGAATTTATTATTTTCTTTGTCACCCCAGGGATGTTATTGGACACAGAAGGCATGCTTCCACAAAGATAGGGGAATTGGGATTTACTGAATGAGAAGAAATCCTTTGTCTGAACTGTATGTTAAAGAGGAATTATACCCTGGTGGGTTTTACCTCCTCTTTATTTCCCTGCAAAGGTAAAGCATAATGGGCTACTATGCATCGCATAGTAGTCCATTATGTGTCACTTACCTGAAACCGAAGTCCCCACTAGTCCCCACTAGCAGGAAGCAGCATTCTGAAATGGAATACGTAGAAGGTTGTGGACTGTGAGCATGCTCCCTGATTCAAAAGCTGCACATACACGATGCAATCTCTCCCATCATAGCAAAGACTTTCTATTCACACTACCATAAGGGAAAATCCTCTCACAATGTGAATAGTCTACTTGCTTTTTGTAAATCAACCCTAGTGTCTCTGCAACCCCCAATAATTAATTTACCACCTGCCCCCCTCTCTTCCTCCACCACAGCCATCCACTGTACTTTTAACCACTTCCCGCCCATAGCAAAATGATGGCCGGGTGGTGGTTTAATTGTTGTGACTGGACGTCATATGACAACCTTCAGAACATGCCGCTCATGCGTGCCCCTCAGTTTTGCTCCCCCTGTCTCCTGGAACTCACTGGGTGTCCCCACAACATAGTGGGCGGAGGGACAGAGGCTGCAGCCTGAATATTCATGGAGCTTCCACCAATCCCTGAGAAGGCAGGCCTAGAAGAGAGGGAAGCAGCCTATAAATATTCGGAAACAGCCTGGCAGTCTGGAAGCAGATTCCTGGGTCCAGCCATCTGGAGGTGACCCCTGTGCTGGGGCAGAAGGGAAGGAGATAGTGCAGAGGAAAGACAGAGGAAGAAGCTCCAGGACATCACTCAGCTACAGTCTCACCTAGGCTTAGCTGAAGACTTCAAGCCAAGCCAGCAGCAGCCTGTTCAGCAAAAGGCCAGAACAGCAGCCTTCTAGATTCTGGGAGCTACTTAACTTCTTCCGGACCACCATCGTTATACGTCGGTACTTTGAAGAGGAATATCATTGTTATGGCAGCAGCTAGCTACCATAACCCCAGTATTCCCTTCTTCAGTGAGCAGTCCGGTTTCAGATAAAAGTGGTCTCTGCGGTGGATTTGCCACAAGATCCCTTTTATCGGCAGCGGGAGAAGGCTCCGGTGCCCTCTGGAGCTGTCGGCAGTGGTGGAGGTGATCGGATCTTCACCGTTGCTGGGCATGGAGACGAGTGAGGGGAAGATGGCCTCTGCCCGTCTCCATAACAATGCAGGGTAGAAGCGACGTCAAAACGTCACTTCTGCCTATAGCTCTTAAAGGGCCATTTTTTTAATTAGTTTTTTTAAATGACAATTTTTTTTTTTTTTTATTGCATTTAATGTAAATATGAGATCTGAGGTCTTTTTGACCCCAGATCTCATATTTAAAGCGGGAGTCCGCCGGGACTCCGCGTTTTTTTTTTTTTTTAAAGCCAGCAGCTACAAATACTGCAGCTGCTGACTTTTAAAATAGTGACACTTACCTGTCCAGCGTGCCCGCGATGTCGGCACCCGAAGCCGATCTCTAGATCGTCTGTCGGGTGCTGCCGCCGCCATCTTGGGTATGGGAATCAGGAAATGGAGCCTTTCGGCTTCATTTCCCGGTTCCCTACTGCGCATGCGCGAATCGCGCTGCGCAATAAGGACGGTCCCCGCTGCCTCTGGGGACTGTGTGTTTCCCAGCAGGCAGCGGGGCACTTGCGGAAAGGGGCGTAATCTATCCCGGAAGTGGGTGCAGAATACCTGTATCTGCACCCCCTCCCCCCTGAAAGGCGCCGGAGGGGGGGAGGGTTCCGATGAGCGGAGGTCCACTTTAGGGTGGACCTCCGCTTTAAGAGGTCCTGCAATGCTTTTTTTCTATTACAAGGGATGTTTACATTCCTTTTAATAGGAATAAAATTGACACATTTTTTTTTAAACAGTGTAAAAAAAAATAAAAGGTTCGATAATTCTCCCGCTCTACAAGACTCTGGTCCGGTCGCACCTGGAGTATGCTGTCCAGTTCTGGGCACCAGTCCTCAGGAAGGATGTACTGGAAATGGAGCGAGTACAAAGAAGGGCAACAAAGCTAATAAAGGGTCTGGAGGATATTAGTTATGAGGAAAGGTTGCGAGCACTGAACTTATTCTCTCTGGAGAAGAGACACTTAAGAGGGGATGTGATTTCAATATACAAAAATACCATACTGGTGACCCCACAATAGGGATAAAACTTTTTTGCGGAAGGGAGTTTAACAAGACTCGTGGCCACTCATTAAAATTAGAAGAAAAGAGGTTTAACCTTAAACTACGTAGAGGGTTCTTTACTGTAAGAGCAGCAAGGATGTGGAATTCTCTTCCACAGGTGGTGGTCTCAGCGGGGAGCATTGATAGTTTCAAGAAACTATTAGATAAGCACCTGAACAACCACAACATACAGAGATATACAGTGTAATACTGACATATAATCACACACATAGGTTGGACTTGATGGACTTGTGTCTTTTTTCAAACCTTACCTACTATGTAACTATGTAAAATAAATAAGAAAAAAATATATATTGTAAACGTGCCCCGTCCCGGCGAGCTCGCATGCAGAAGCAAACACATACTTGAGTCCTGTGAAATACTTTTTTGGGACTTTTTTTTTTTTTTTGTTAATTCTTTTCATTAAAGGTTTTTAAACATAGAAAAAGATACATACAAACATTGAACATAAACATTCAGCACTACAATTCCCAGCCCCAGTGTACAATGCAACTTCCATACCAAATAATAGAAGGCATCAGAAATCCTTCTATATTAAACCTTATTAAAGGGGGCAAAAAAAAACTTTTTGGGACTTTTAACCCCCTGTTTCAATTGCACCATTAACCCCACTATTGATCAGAACAGCTCAGTTTGGATTTTAGCAGCCAGAGACATCAGCAGGCCCTGATCCATTTGTTTGGAGTTTGTCATTTCTTTGGTTCTGGGCATCCCATGTACCCCCAATTCCTATCCAAGTTCTACGTTCCCAAAATAAATCCTAAAATCTGAAACCCCTAGACCCCTTTGGACAGTGTGTGGAAGATTCCTTTTGTCTGGCTGTGGGAGCTCTGAGAGGGAAATAGGCCAAACCAGCGGTTCCTCTGGGGGTAGCGCTACACACTGTACTATAACCTCTTTCCCACCTCAGAAAGATTTTTTCTATAAATTATAACCAGCTTTACCCACTTACGGATCACCCGCAGGCAGCTGTTTGAAGGAGGATATCGTTGTTATGGTAGCAGCTAGCTGCCATAACCCCGGTATCCCCTTCTTCAGCGGGCGGTCCACTACAAGATAAAAGTGGTCCCTGCGGCGGATTCGTCACAAGATCACTTTTATCGGTGATGGGAGAGGGCCCCCCCTCCCACCGCGATCCGGTGCCTTCCGCCGCTTACCGGAGTTGTCGGCACCGGCGGAGGCGATCGGGTCCTCCTGCTGGCTCAGCATGGAGACAAGTGAGGGGAAGATGGCCCACACACGTCTCCATACAATTGCTGGGCGGAAGCGACGTCAAAACAGCTTTTATAGGGCCAATTTTTTTTAATGATTTTTTTAAATTTCCTTTTTTTTATTTATTTTTTATTGAATTTTAGTCTAAATATGAGATCTGAGGCCTTTTTGACCCCAGATCTCATATTCAAGAGGACCTGCCATGTTTTTTTATCTATTACAAGGGATGTTTACATTCCTTATAATAAGAATAAAAGTGACAATTTTTTTTTTTTTTTAAACAGTGTAAAAATAAAAAATAAAAGATAAAATAAATAATAATAATTAAAAAATTTTTTAATGTGTCCCGTCCTGCCAAGCTCGCACGCAGAAGCGAACACGTACGTGAGTAGCGCCCGCATATGAAAACGGTATTCAAACCACACATGCGAGGTATTGCCGCGATCGGTAGAGCGAGAGCAATACTTCTAGTCCTAGACCCCCTCTGTAATGCAAAACATGCAACCTGTAGAATTTTTGAAACGTCACCTATGGAGATTTTTAAGGGTAGACATTTGTCGCCATTCCACGAGCGGAAGCAGGACATGTTGGGTATCAATTTACATTACATTACGTTACATTATCTTTCACAATATAAAATAAAATCGGGCTAATTCTACTGCTGTCTTATTTTTTATTCAAAAAAAAAGTGCGCCTGTAAGACCACTGTACAAATACAGTGTGAAAAAAAGTATTGCAACAACCGCCATTTTATTCTCTAGGGTGTTAGAAAAAAAAGCAATATATAATGTTTGGGGGTCCTAAGTAATTTTCTAGCAAAAAAAACAGTTTTAAACATTTAAACACCAAAATCACAAAAACGAGGCTTGTCCTTAAGTGGTTAAAGGCCCTTTTTTGCCTGCTAATATGGCTGCTGGCTGGGAAATTCATTTTTTTTGTACTGAAGCCCTTTAAATAACACACACAGCCATCTTCTCACTGAGGGTGTCCAAGTGATCTAAAACAAATGTGTATATTCCTGAAGCAAGAGTGAAATCTTTTCACGTGCGGGATACCCAGCTGTGGGCCACAGCACATGCTTCACCGTACAGAATGCAAAGAATTTCGGAAGAGGACAAAATGACTGCGGAGGAATGAAAAGCTCCAGCCATGAAATATAGGTGTCTTTTTGGGCCTGCGTGCATTTTATGCCTTTTCCGCTACATTGCAGGGCCATGCAAAGCCGTGTGGCCTGCGTATATAAACACATCATCTGTTTTGACAGGGAGTCGGGGTGAAGCTGGGTGTCAGGGTAAAACAGAGGGTAATAAAATCACTTTAGATTTATTCCTCCAAATTGGAAACTCCATGCTTACACCTGACTAAATCATCAGGCTGAAATCCAAGCCGGACTCCCACAGAAAATGCATGTAACCCTATCCCATCTTTGTTTAACGCGGCCCAATCAAACTGCCCTAATGAATTCTGCAGATGTGAGTCGTGGATCTTATTCGGCTTCAGCAATTCTACAGGGCTTTAGTTGACTGTCTTCTCTGCTCCCATCATCCTCCATCGAAAGCCGTGTAAGCCCGAAATGAAGAATCCTCTGCTGTCCCCCCCATCAATGCCACTCCATTAAAGAAAACCAGTGCTGAGAGACATATGTGGGATGTCATTGCTGACCTCCTTTGGAGAATGTTAGTCTCCCCATTGACCTTATCTCCAATACTTTTTGAATCACTGTCCTGAAACAAGTATGAAGATAAGCCCCATTCTCCGAATTGTTGTAGATCAGTGCTTGAGGAAGCACTGAAGACACTGAATCAGCATGACAGCCAAGCAACTAGCATTTTCAGAAGGAAAGGTCAGCAATGGCAGCCTTCCCCTTCATTACAGATTTCCATCCAGTCTGCCTTGCTTTTGATTGAGAGCACATGACAGTGAGCAGGGTGTGGACAGGGGGGTACTGACCATTTGGCCACTCAGGCACTGCCCGGGGCCCCGTGCCACTAGGGGGCCCCTTTAGGGTTGCCAGCCTCAGTAAAACCAGGGACAGTATGTAAAAATCTGTGGTTTTTTACATCTGTCTCTGAAATGTCCCTTACCGACATCCTTTTGGTCTAAAAATCCAGAGATTATAGCTGCCCCACCTCTCCAGTACCTTCTCAGCCAATAGAAAAATGTCTGTGTATACTGTGTGTACATGTATGTGTATACTGTGTGATTGTATACTGTGTGTGTTTGTGCATACTCTGTGGCCCGATAATGTCTGATTGCCTGGGGGCCCCATAATCCCCTATTGTCCAGGGGGCCTATGAGTTGTCAGTCGGCCCCTGGGTGTGGATTTGGGGTTGGTGAAGACCAGTTCCCCATCAGGTCCACCTTCTGTGTGACTCACCATTGCCCAAATATTTTCCATTCTCCCAGTAAATCTGCTGGATGAGTAGTTGATTGCTAGGAAGTCAGTGTTATAGCATCCATGGACCCTGTGCAGAATCCCACAAATCTGGCTTCCCTGGGAAGAGGAGGCAATGCCAAAAACTCCTGGACTATGGACGCCTATGGGTGACCTCACGGCTCCTGGAATTCCCAGCCACTGTCAAGCACTCTCTGAGCTGAAGCTTTGGAATCACATGGCCAGAGCAGAACAAAAATAGGTAAGTACACAGATCTTTTTGTATACAGGTTAGGCAGAAAGGTGGGAAGTGGGAACATTTTTAAAGAGGAAGTAAAGCCTCTGGGAAAAAAAAAATACACCCTGCAAGGCAAAGGCATAATGAGCTGGTATGCATAGCATACTAGCTCATTATGAATAACTTACCTGAGATCGAAGCCCCCAAAATGACCCTTGTTCGCCTCCTCCATTTATCCTGGAGGGACATCTGGGTATCGCGGCTCCGGCGCTGTGACGTGCCGGTGCCGCAATGACGTCACTCCCATGCATACGCGCCACTAACGGAATGATCGCCGTTAGAAGGGGCTTGCTCAGTGCGCCTGCACCCGAAGTGGCTATTTTTGCAAATATCTTCTAAACCTTTTAGAACCGGTTTAGGACTTTGAGTAAAGCGTGCAGCTGGAGAGCAAGGAGGCACTGAAGGTTATCAAAATTAATTTTATTCCATAAATACAACATACAATACAGTACATTACTGGAACAGAGATACATTGAGACCCGCAAGCCATCTAAAGTTGAGTTGCATAATTTACAATAGGCAATATAAATACGTAAACATAAGATACAATTGTATATGACGTCCCATATATTAGTGATAAAATAGTCACTGACTGTAAACATAAGGTAGCAGCATTGTTGGCTCAAACAACTGGATGTATAACCATGATTGTAGCATCTATAGCTCAACGCGTTTCGTGACTAACTGTCACTCATCAGGAGCAGACGCTGTAGGGATGTCTAAAAAATTTAAAGGTGAACAGTGAGTAAACTGAACACACATAAGATGGGGAAGGAGGAATGATGGAACATTCACCCATACTTACAGGCCAACAATGAACGTGGAGTGCGGCGGTGGATGCCAAGGCGAAGCTGCGGACAATTGTTTCCCACGGGAGCAGAGGTGGCAAAGTAACGGGGAATCCTGAAGGGTGAGGTGTGACATGTATGTGCATGGTTTGTGAATGAAAACATCTGTAAATGAATATAAAAGTGTGTATGAATATATGGGCAGTATGTGAGATATTATTATATTACTGGTGAAGCAGGAGTCCAAATCTATTATAAGTAAGGTTTGCTGCTATGACCTGGCTGAAAACAGTCACATCACATGACTATCATCTTCTGTTTGATTCATTGAAGAGTTCCTATTCTTACAGGGGACAGCTGGTTCCTTAAAGCGGTAGTAAACTCATGGAAAGTTTCAAGTCATAATGTACTAGTACTAGTACATACTAGCACATTATTATTATTATTTATTATTTAAGGTATTTATGTAGCGCTGTCAACTTACGCAGCGCTTTACATATACATTGTACATTCACATCAGTCCCTACCCTCAAGGAGCTTACAATCTAATGTTTATGACAGACTTACCTGTCATAATGTGCCCCCCAGCACTGAGGTCTAACCATCTTTGCTTGGTCTTCCTTCCAGGTACTTTCTCTTCATTCTTCTTGTTTAATATTTTATTGAAGTTTATCAGCAAAGACAGATATGTGAGAAATATCTGCCATACAATACTACATATAAGGTAGACTTGTATGAGTTTTAACAGACATGCAAGAACCATGTAACCTCTTTCATGAGCTTAATATAAGGTAAAGAGTATTATCTATCCCCCCAGACACCCCATCTGGGAACAAACTGCGTCATGAGGTTTAGACAACACCGCCTATCCCTAAAGACTGGTTCCAATAATGTTATTAAGCATGTTGCAATGTGTAACACCCATTCATATGATAGAAAAAAGGAAGTTGAAGCAGAATAATTTGGATAACTTAATACCATAACATCAAGACCTAACTTGGTCTAGTACAAAAATGTAGGATTTATTTTCAGTCAAGTAGTGCTATGTTACATCGCAGGTAATGAGGGTAAGTCCTTTGTGGTCGAGATTAATTCAAAGTCAGGCTGTATAAGTAGTCACTGAAAAGGGGGGGAAAGGGAGTAAAGGGGAATTAAGGTTATTGGGTATCTCAGTCGAGGGGGTGTGTCCTATGCCTACATACTTTTGCTAATAGGTGTCCCTCATTCCCATCTCAAAAAGTTGGGAGGTATGGTAGAAGTGAGTCATCAAAGTTAAGGGGTAGGAAGTGAGTAATCCAGGATCTTCATAGTTTTTCATAGGAAGGAACTCTGTCTAGATTTACTTCCTCTATTTCTGTGTGTTGTCATTAAGATGCAAAGATTAGGGGATTTCCAGGCTTTTGCTATTGTCTGTTTGGCCGCAGTGGTGATGAAGAGAAGGAGTTTGAATTGAGGGTGGGTCACAGCTAAAGGTTTGTTGTTCATGAGAGCTACTGCAGAATCGGGCGGTTTCAGTGTCTCAACGAGTGTAGAGAGTATTTTGAACACTTCCATCCAAAACGTTTGTACTGTGGGGCATTCCCACCAAATGTGCACGTATGCCAGTAAGGTACAGCCTTGGAAACAAAGAGGAGTGTATTGGGGGAGGAATTTTGAGATCCTGGCAGGAACCAGATACCATCTGGTAAGCACCTTATAGTTGGTTTCCAGCGCTACAATGTTGAATGAGGCCTGATTTAATCGCTTTCCATATGTGTGCCCAGTCGGCTGGGTCTAGGGTTAGGTTTAGGTCATTCTCCCATTTGCTTGTGTATGCTAGTAGTGAGGAAGTTGAGAGTGATAAGAGTAGAGCGTAGAGGTCCGAGATTAGACCACGTCTGTGTGGGTCCTTTTTTCAGGCCTGCTCAAAAATGTAGAAGTGGGAGGGCTGAAGAGTCTGGAGGAGTGTAGGTGGATAAGAAATGTTTTATTTGTAGGTAGGGATGAGCCGAACACCCCCCGGTTCGGTTTGTACCCGAACTTTTGAACGGACCGCAAATTCGTACGAACGTTAGAGCCCCACTGAAGTCTATGGGACTCGAACGTTCGAAATAAAAAGTGCTAATTTTAATGGCTAATATGCAAGATACTGCCCTAAAAAGGGTTTGGGGACCTGGCTCCTGCCCCAGGGGACATGGGTCAATGCCTAAAATGTTTTTAAAAATGGCCGTTTTGGCGGGAGCACTGATTTTAATGAAGATTAAAGTGAAAAAAAAGTGAAATATTCCTTTAAATATCGTGCCTAGGGGGTGTCTATAGTATGCCTGTGAAGTGCCATGTGTTTC